>NC_064926.1:253735954-254399565 GCF_023897955.1 Schistocerca gregaria
TATTCAAGCAGTGGGCGAACAAGCCTACTGTAACCTACTTCCTTTGTTTTCGGATTGCATTTCCTTAGGATTCTTCCAATGAATCTCAGTCTGGCATCTGCTCTACCGACGATCAACTTTATATGATCATTCCATTTTAAATCACTCCTAATGAGTACTCCCAGATAATTTATGGAATTAACTGCTTCCAGTTGCTGACCTGCTATTTTGTAGCTAAATGATAAGGGATCTATATTTCTATGTATTCGCAGCACATTACACTTGTCTACATTGTGATTCAATTGCCATTACCTGCACCATGCGTCAATTCGCTGCAGATCATCAAGCATTTCAGTACAATTTTTCATTGTTGCAACCTCTCGATACACCACAGCATCATCTGCAAAAAGCCTCAGTGAACTTCCGATGTCATCCACCAGGTCATTTACGCTGCCCTGGGATACACTGATGTTACGCTTGTTTCTGTTGAAGTCTTCCCATTCAGGATGACATACTGCTCCCTGTCTGTCCAGCCGCATATGACAACGGACAGACCGTAAGCGCGCACTTTATGGAGCAAGCGACAGTGCGGAACTGAGTCGAACGGCTTTCGAAAGTCCAGGAATATGGCATCAGCCTGGGTTCAAATGGTTCAAATGGCTCTGAGTACTATGAGACTCAACTGCTGTGGTCATTAGTCCCCTAGAACTTAGAACTACTTAAACCTAACTAACCTAAGGACATCACACACATCCATGCCCGAGGCAGGATTCGAACCTGCGACCGTAGCAGTCGCACGATTCCGGACTGCGCGCCTAGAACCGCGAGACCACCGCGGCCGGCCATCAGCCTGGGAGCTGGTATCTAGAGCGTGTTGTATATCATGCACAAAGAGGACCAGCTGTGTCTCGCAAGACTGCTGTTTCCTAAAACCGTGCTGTTTTCTGCAGATGAGCTACTCAGAGCCTAGAAATGTCATTATGTCTGAACACAAAATACGTTCCATGATTCTACAACAAATCGACGTCAGCGACATTGGCCGTTAATTATATGCATCCGATTTTCTACACTTTCTATCGATTGCTATGACTGGGCTTTCTTCTAGTCCCTTGGAACTTTCCGCTGTTCTAATGATCTCTGATAGATGATAGATAAGAATGGTGCTACACTCCTGGAAATGGAAAAAAGAACACATTGACGCCGGTGTGTCAGACCCACCATACTTGCTCCGGACACTGCGAGAGGGCTGTACAAGCAATGATCACACGCACGGCACAGCGGACACACTAGGAACCGCGGTGTTGGCCGTCGAATGGCGCTAGCTGCGCAGCATTTGTGCACCGCCGCCGTCAGTGTCAGCCAGTTTGCCGTGGCATACGGAGCTCCATCGCGGTCTTTAACACTGGTAGCGACAGCGTGGACGTGAACCGTATGTGCAGTTGACGGACTTTGAGCGAGGGCGTATAGTGGGCATGCGGGAGGCCGGGTGGACGTACCGCCGAATTGCTCAACACGTGGGGCGTGAGGTCTCCACAGTACATCGATGTTGTCGCCAGTGGTCGGCGGAAGGTGCACGTGCCCGTCGACCTGGGACCGGACCGCAGCGACGCACGGATGCACGCCAAGACCGTAGGATCCTACGCAGTGCCGTAGGGGACCGCAGCGCCACTTCCCAGCAAATTAGGGACACTGTTGCTCCTGGGGTATCGGCGAGGACCATTCGTAACCGTCTCCATGAAACTGGGCTACGGTCCCCCACTCCGTTAGGCCGTCTTCCGCTCACGCCCCAACATCGTGCAGCCCGCCTCCAGTGGTGTCGCGACAGGCGTGAATGGAGGGACGAATGGAGACGTGTCGTCTTCAGCGATGAGAGTCGCTTCTGCCTTGGTGCCAATGATGGTCGTATGCGTGTTTGGCGCCGTGCAGGTGAGCGCCACAGTCAGGACTGCATACGACCGAGGCACACAGGGTCAACACCCGGCATCATGGTGTGGGGAGCGATCTCCTACACTGGCCGTACACCTCTGGTGATCGTCGAGGGGACACTGAATAGTGCATGGTACATCCAAACCGTCATCGAACCCATCGTTCCACCATTCCTAGACCAGCAAGGGAACTTGCTGTTCCAACAGGACAATGCACGTCTGCATGTATCCCGTGCCACCCAACGTGCTGTAGAAGGTGTAAGTCAACTACCCTGTCCAGCAAGATCTCCGGATCTGTCCCCCATTGAGCATGTTTGGGACTGGATGAAGCGTCGTCTCACGCGGTCTGCACGTCCAGCACGAACGCTGGTCCAACTGAGGCGCCAGGTGGAAATGGCATGGCAAGCCGTTCCACAGGACTACATCCAGCATCTCTACGATCGTCTCCATGGGAGAATAGCAGCCTGCATTGCTGCGAAAGGTGGATATACACTGTACTAGTGCCGACTTTGTGCATGCTCTGTTGCCTGTGTCTATGTACCTGTGGTTCTGTCAGTGTGATCATGTGATGTATCTGACCCCAGGAATGTGTCACCAAAGTTTCCCCTTCCTGGGACAATGAATTCACGGTGTTCTTATTTCAATTTCCAGGAGTGTATATTTGTAGCATAGTCAACATAAAATCTTACGGGAACATCGTCTGCGCCAGATGCCTTCCTGGCTTCTAAGGGTCTTAACTGTTTTACAATCCAAGGTAGAATAAACACTATGGCAGCCATCCTTGCGTTTGTTCGGTAATGGAAAGGGGAATGGTGCTGCAGTCCTCTACCGTAAACTAGTTTTTGAAAGCTATGTTCAGAATTTAGCACCATCCGTTACATTTCCCGTACTGTCAGGAAGAAAAGGTACTGAATTATTTGTAGCACTCATTGAATTTACGTACTACCAAAAGTTTTTGGGGATATTTTTAGAATCTGCAGATAATATATTGCTTTCAAATCCTTTAAAAGAATCTTTCATTGACCTTTTGACAGATGCTTTCATTTCACGGAACTTCTGTTAGTCAGCGGGGCAGTGACTAAATTTAAAACCACTGTGCAAAATTCTCAACTTTCTCAACAACTTCGTATTATGTTTTTTGAACCAAGGTGGATCCTTTCCCTCTCCTATATTTTTGCTAGGCACGTATTTCTCTAACAGGTGGTGAATAATACCTTTAAATTCCGACGAAAGTAGCTCAATATCTTTGTATCCCGCGGTGAAGATATTCATTAATTGCACTTTTATTTGCTTTCCCAAACAAGAATTTTTTTTTTTTTTTTTTTTTTTTTTTTTTTTTTGCAACGTCCGCTTACGTATAAGCCACAACGATATTACGGTCGCTAATACCTTCTTCTACATTAACTTCCTCACAAATATCGGGCCTGTTTATAACCAAGATATCTAATATGTTCCCAACTCGAGTTGGTTTTCTAACCAATTGCTCAAGGTTGTATGTTGAGAGCGCTCCTAGAATAACTTCACATGAGTCTTTGCTTCTGCCCCCTATGATAAACATGTAATTTTCCCAGTCAATGGGCTCTGATCGTCAGCAGTCCATGCTTCACCTACAGGGGACCACTCAAAATACAGTAGTATGTGTTGTGGTGATTATGCAATATATGCATAGGATAATATTTTTTCACTCAGGCTCCTACTGGCCTAGTGGTGCGGGATGACACAGATTGTTTTCTCGGTCATTGTTTGTTTTCGACCGGAAGACCCAGATGCGAAGGGGCTGCGATGTGCTTGGCGCCAATATGGCGATCCTTGTGGTGTTCAGCTATGTTCGCCTGGAACCGTGGCGGCGAATGTGCCTGCCATCACATTCCTATGCATTCCTTCGTCGGGTCACTGCCACATCCAAAAGCCCGACAAATACGGATGCTGCACAGTTCAACAAGCCGATGAAATGGAGATTCATATGGATGACCATTGCAAACTGTCTGCTATTTTGAGGCAATCTCACAAAAGTGTGCATTATCTCCTTCTCCTTCCCAGTGTCCATCCTACGTTTGTTGCTGTTCACGCCCTTAACACACCCTGACAGGCATGGTAACAACACTGGACACGAACAACACTTGATGGTCCTAGCTGCCACAGAGAATTGAAAATCTAATCAGTTATATAACCGCCAATGATGTGTAGGAGTACGATGTTACATTGTCATCCGAAAATATCTTCCGGGTTCTTCACAGTTTTTCATCAGGCGTACATACGACTGAAATAACTTCAGTCTGGGTAAAGTCGGCAGCATTGTGAATGGTGGAAGCTCCATTCCTGGTACGCTGCTTAAGCAGCGAATTAAAGACATATTTCGGCCAAGCTGAGCAATACCATCAGTGATACCAGACTCCTTGTAAAGGCATATGGATGAGGAACATCCCCCCCCCCCCCCAACTGGGCAGTAAGATGGAAGTAAAATATTCTGTTCTGGAACGGAGGAAGCGCCTCAGTACCATGTAAAGTTTATTTTTGTTTGACAGTTGTATTTGACGTAAATAGTGTTCTAATTGTATAGCTGTTTTACTATGTTGACGGCCAGTAGGCATTCGAGCATTAGCCTCTCAGATCGACCAGATTCTTGTGTCGAATCGTGATCAACAACGAACTTGACGTACCATTCCACAACGGTGATTTTGACAGGCATGCTGCCCCATAGACGTTCTTCACTGCCCGGTGCTTGTCTACCCGGGTTTGTTCTTCGACTGCTAAGAAAAGAAAGCAGCATATTGCTCCTTGTTCACTTTGCCAAGTTGACTGCACACACCTCGGGAAGACTCGAATACCACACTGATCCTTTGGCTACTTGTCGATGCTTATTCACCCTCACCGGAGTTGCGATACATTGCTTAAACACCACAGCAATGCCCTCAAATGAAAACTTTTTGATCGCCCTTTGTGAGGAATAATTGCTACCGAATGACAATGACGATACAACAGTAGAAGTGCATGGCAGCAATGCAGAAGAAAGTTAGATGGAAGAAGCTGAATAATCGGTGGTGGTGGAGGTTTGTGTTTAACGTCCCGTCGACAACGAGGTCATTATAGACGGAGCGCAAGCTCGGGTTAGGGAAGGACTGGGAAGGAAATTGGCCGTGCCCTTTCAAAGGAACCATCCCAGCATTTGCCTGAAACGATTTAGGGAAATCACGGAAAACCTAAATCAGGATGGCCGGAGATGGGATTGAACCGTCGTCCTCCCGAATGCGAGTCCAGTGTGCTAACCACTGCTCCACCTCGCTCGGTCTGAAGAATCGAGGACGCACGTTAAGGAATATATATATATATATATATATATATATATATATATATATATATATATATATATATATATATATATAATGAACTCGCATTCCGGGAAAGGAGGATTGATGTCCACGTTCGGTAATCAAGATTTAAAATAAACTTCTGAAGCACCCACACAACACACACACTTCATTATTACCTGTTTCGCTCGGCAGATGGGGGCATCTTCACAAATTTATCAGCCATGGCCACACATTGTAAGCGTTTGGCTGTGTACAAATATCTGACGCTGCCACTTTGCATAAACAGGTAAATTTAGAGCGTGGCCGTTGGCTGCTACATTTCTGAAGATATTCGCATCTGATGATACAGACTGGTAAAAAAAAACTGTAAGCGTCTTGTTGCTACCTCACAACTGTATTTCTTACGGTCGCTATTCCACCCGCAGACAAAGCCTGCTACCACTCAATCCAAATACAATTTTTCTATTGTTTTTACTAAGTCGATTAAGGTGAATGCTGAAATCATATTTTCTGAAAAAACCATGCTACATTTTCTTCCACATACTAACCCATCTCGGTAAACATTATGCTAACGCTAACTCAAAATACTCATTTTCTCGAAACTAAATAAATACGTTTATACAATATTAATAAAGAAATAAAGAAACTTAATAGTGTTATAAAAGGAAACAACAAGAAAATGTAATATTTCTTTTTAAGACAACTGGAGTGACATTCGCCACTGACTTTGTTTGCGAATTGAATACTAGGATCACAGTTACTACATGTATTCAATGACACCAAAGAATCCATCGCTCCAGAAATAGAAACATGAAGGGCTCACTTTCCATGTAACGAAGCAAAATGTACAACAGCTCATCGTTGACGATGTCTTACCCTGAGCCAGCCAGAAGCGCCGTGAGGGTAAGAGTCGTCACCGTAGTTGATGACGCCAGCATCGTGGTCCTTTGACGGTATGGTTCCAGCGTCACCTGATGCCGTGAGTACCGACGTGTAATGGTTGATACCGAAGAAATCCGATGTTCCTAGAAAGTATTACACAATGTGCTCGTTTTCCAAAATGCAAAGAATAATTCTGACGCATATGGGAGATAAGTCCGTAATAACAGGCAGTCTACAAAATACTGTGTAAGTTATTTCTGTCATGATTTTGTCGTACCATAGTGACACTAGCTATTAGTGATCCTGATAGAGTATCCGAGCAACAGTATTCAGCCACTTGCGCTCTCAGAACAACATGCCGTATGTTAGTCTACGTCCGAATTAGCCTGAACAGCCTTTTATGAAGTACTATTTGCTATAGTTTAATTTTGCTGTAAGGGTAGCATAATTTGTGACAGCTGTGGATTTTGTCGTAGGTTAATTGGTATGGGACAAACGTGTCAGAGTAGTGGGTTAATGTTTGACTGGGGTGAAACCAATGAAGTGTCAGATGAGGATATTCTACGGATTTGTGAATTATGTAGTAGACACAAAAAACTGTGGAAAAGGGATGAAAGACTAGTGTCCTTCAGGCAAAATTATAAGTGACATATTGTGAATTAGATATGTTGAAGGGGGAAAGAGACAGTGGGAACTTTGGAGTAGGTGAGAAGTAATACGCAAAAGGAGAAAACCTCAGAAATTACATTGAAAATTCGGTTACAATTCAGTTTGACTTGTCACCTGAAGTAAAAGAAGATTTTTCAGTCAGTTCTTTTTGGCTAACAAGGGAACCTCCACATCGCATCCCCCTCAGATTTAGTTATACGTTGGCACAGTGTATAGGCCTTGAAAAACCGAACACAGATCAATCGAGAAAAGAGGAAGAAGTTGCGTGGAACTACGAAAAAATAAGCAAAATATACAAACTGAGTAGTCCATGCGCAAGATAGGTAGTATCAAGAAAAATGTGGGCACAGTGGCGCCGTGGTTCCGTGATTAGCGTGAGCAGCTGCGGAACGAAAGGTCTGTGGTTCAAGACTTCCCTCGACTGGAAAACTAAATTTTTTATTTTCAGTTTATGTGATAAACTCTTATGTTTTCATCACTTTTTTGGGAGTGATTATCACATCCACAAGGAAACCTAAATCGGGCAAGGTAGAAGAATCTTTTTACCCATTCGCCAAGTGTACAAGTTAGGTGGGTCAACAACATATTCCTATCATGTGATGCACATGCCACCACCAGTGTCGTATAGAATATATAAGATGTGTTTTCCTTTGGAAGAATCGGTTGACCTATGACCTTGCAATCAAATGTTTTCGGTTCCCATTGGAGAGGCACGTCCTTTCGTGTACTAATCGCACCGTTATGATGTGCGGTCGCAAAACACAGACACTAAACTTATTACAGTGAACAGAGATGTCAATGAACGAACGGACAGATCATAACTTGGCGAAAATAAAGAATGTAAACTTTTCACTCGAGGGAAGACTTGAACCATGGACTTCATGTTCTGCAGCTGCTCACGCTAACCACAGGACCACGGCGCCCCTGGGCTCATATTGTCCTTGATATTGCCTATCTTGCGCATGGACTACTCTGTGTACTTTGCTTTTTTTTTTCATAGTTCCACACAACTTCTTCCTGTTTTCTCGATTGATCTGTGATCAGTTTTTCAAGGTCTGTCCACTGTGCCAACTGATAACCAAATCTGAGGGAGGGTGCGTTGGGGAGATTCCCTTGTAAGTAGGATCTAGTAGACTCTCAGGCTAGGTCGTTAGCAAAGTCAAGTAAAAAGGAAAGAGTCTTAATGTTAGGCAGCAATCACGGGAGAGGCGTGGACTAATTGCTAAAGGAAAAGCTAGGTGTAAAATACCGGGTCACAACATCGGGTCAGAGGTTTTGATGGAGTAGGAGGAGGAGGAAACAGCCTGGCTAACGATTTCGAGTATAGCATCAAAGATGATCGGGAGCATACAGGAGAAGCAACAGCATACAGTCGTGTGTGGCCTGACGAGGTTTTACAGCACCATGACAAATTCTGAGTTAACACAGCTGTCAGCCGTTTTAACAAAGAGTTGAGAGCATTGCTTATGACTGAAATAAATGCAGTCTCATATCTGTGCCATGTACATTGGTGTAATTCGGAAATGTGGATACAGAAATTACGGCCTGCTCCTCAATAGGAAGGGGAGGGGTTGGGGAAGGGGAAGATGAAGGGGAAGAGAAGATTAACCGAGCATCTTGCAGGAAGTGTAAGGGGGGCTACAAGCACACGAGACAAAATCTCTATAGTTCTACAGTCAAAGGAGCAAATTTCTTTGATTAGCTTCAGGTTAGAGACAGACAGTAGAGAAAGACGTTAGAACAAAACAAGACCATAATATATGTAATAGTTTCTAGAAAATTAAAATTAATTTGTTTCGTCAGAACACTAGAGGGTTGAAAAACAAGATAAATGTTCTGTGCCCGTCTGAACACCACGTAACCACTGGGATGGAGAAGTTCAGTATCAGGGATTAAACTCTAGCATTGCTTTCGTCTAGAGTTAACGTGAGAAAAGTAGGAGTTGTTTGTTACATACGTACAAGTCGGACACAAAGTCTGAAATATTGAAATAAATGGTTTTTATTTCGGTCAGAACCTAGAAGCACGTGCTCGTGAGTGTTACTGCAACACACTCGTCTGAGAATTGTAACAGCCTACAGATATCCTTTAGGAAACTTTGAGCTATTTCTGAACAATCTCGATGCCTTATTGAGCTACGTATCAGATAAGAAGAAACAAAGGTTTGTGTGGATTTCAGTGTAGATTTATTACGAGAGACTAGCAAGAAAAATAAACAACATCATCAATTGGGTGTTTTAATCTAGTTGACCAACTCGTGTGCAACGAATTAGTAGGACATGGAATGATGACATTTTCATGCACAATGCTCAGGCTGAAAAAATTATTGTGTACCCAGTTGTTAATGTACCATCTGATCATGGCGGACATTTAATGGAATTATACATTATGACACCTTACAACCTGAGACAGGTTCATACAAGGCAGTGAGGCTTTCTAGTGAGAACAGGATACAATGCTTTAAGAGTGAGATAATAGAGACGGCACTGGATGAGGTACATATAGGAAAAGATGCCAACGTAAAATTCAGTTTGTTCCACAGTAAATTTGTGTCAATATTAGAAAGTTGCTTTCCTAAAATGTTATCCAGAATATCGGTTAAAAACAAGTAAGCCTAGTGTAACTAAGGGAATTAAAATCTGACGTGAGAGGAACAGCTTCATTTAAGTCAAGACGTGACGTTACGTCCTATCACGATAAAATTCTTTAGCATTCTGAGGGAAGTCATTGAGGTGTATATAAGTATGCAAGCCCGGACAGAAATAAATAACGCAGATAATATGATTAATACTATATGGAATATTGTCCCTGTGGTTGTCAAGCAGTGTTCAAGATACCACAATTAGACTAAATGACGAATCTGTGACTGATAATTCACTGGCTTGAGTAACTTTAACAGTCACTTTCTAAATGTAGCAGCAAACATATGATTAAATGGTTCAGTTGAAACAGCAAGAGAAGGTGTACGTATTTACATGGAAGAGCAGATAGACCATATAGTATACATTTCTTTTTTCATCTGATAACCACAAATTAAAAAATTTCCGATTTTTTACTTTACTGAAGCTATTATCCAAATGTCATGGCTCTATGCGAACGGGAAGTACCCTATAGGTTTTGATGAATGAGTCTGCGAGTGTGAAAACTGTGACATAAATGGCCGTATCGTCTGAGTGATCACAGACGTTCAAGCTTACGTCTTCTACACTACCACGGTGGTTTGGTCCTTAGTATGTGACGTAAATGTCAAATTGATACATCTACCTATTCCATAGAACACGTGTCGTCAAGTCAGACGAACAGCCTGATAGACAGACGGACAACAAACTAATGCTGTACGTGCTCTGTCTCTACCGACTGGGTACAGAACCCTAAAAATGATACGTATCCTGTAAACTGACTCACGTTTTCTATGGTGTGGGTAGACGTATTTTGATAAAAGACTCATTCGAATTATCTATGGAACTTGCAACTAGATAATTAACTGATACCTGATGGTTAATATTACTAAAGAGTTTGTACTTTCTCCGCCTTTGTGACGGCTTGAATTCCGCTAGCGACACTTTTAATAAGGTGTATGAACGTCTGTGAAGGAATGGCAGCTCTTTCTTCCTCAAGAGGGGAAGGTATAGAACGTAATTTCACAAGATGCGACATTTTCGCGAAAAAACACAGTGACCCGTATATGTAATAAGTTTCCTTTAATTTACGTCTATGGTCACAATCTTTTCTGTTTAACAGATTACCGGTTTCAGTCTTTAATGACCATCATCAGATCTGTCTCATAAAAACAAAGTCCTAATGCACTGCAGCCATAGTGGCATAGTCAACTGTTAAATGCGGAATCAGCACCAGCATCGTCAAATACATATAAATCACATCACATGCACGAGTCATGTTGTCAGTAAAACTACTGTTTAAAACAGACAGCCCGTTTTAAACAGTTTTAAACAGTAGTTTTACTGACAACATGACTCGTACATGTGATGTGATTTATATGTCTTTGACGACGCTGGTGCTGATTCTGCATTTAACAGTTGACTATGCCACTATCGCAACAGTGCATTAGGACTTTGTTTTTATGAGACAGATCTGATGATGGTCATTAAAGACCGAAACCGGTAATCTATTAAACAGAAAAGATTGTGACCATAGATGTAAATTAAAGGAAACTTATTACAGAATGTAATGATGTTGGAGGCTGGTGTCTGGAGTGAAGTCGACGTTCCAATTCATCCCAAAAATGCTCCATTGGATCCATGTCAGGGCTCCAGACAGATCAACCCATTTCAGGTAGGTTATTGTCCAGAAACCAGTGACTCAGAGATGCTGGTTTATAACAGGCTGCATTACAACAGATTTATGATATGTCTCGATAGTAAATCAGTTTTAAATACAGTGATTGCGGACTCTATCTCCAAGTACATTATGTCAATTTTCGCAGAACAGGGAGTCCAGTCATGCCAATATCACATTCTGTTCTTCTGCTATATAAACTACACAGCTTGGCAAAATTTTTACATGTCATTTAACGCGTTATGAAGCGCAGTAAGGGGACGACGCGCCAGCCAGGAAAAATATCCTTACACCGTTACAGAACCATCTCCGTACTTAATAGTTGACACTATGCTTGACGAAAGTTTGATTTTGCAGCCATGGACTACTGGTATCACCTTGGCACACACGAGTGATGTAATTCCTTCTTCCGATTGCATGTAACTTTTATAACCACCCTCTCCAAAGCTCGACAGTCTCGGTACGTACAGATCTGTCTGATCTTGGTTTAACTGTGGTTGCTCTTTCCCGTTTCCACTTCGAGATCACCTGACTGACAGTCCACCTGGGCAGCTTTCTAAGGCTTGAAATGTTCCCAATGGACTTGCTGCACAGGCGTTATCCAATGACTAAACGACGTCTGAAATCAATGAGCTGTCCAGACCGATCCGTCTGCTGTTACTCTTCCTCTCCTGACATTGCAATCTTCCTCGTCTCCTATAATACTGACCATGCCCGCGGCTCGTGACATCTAGTGTTGAATTCTGCGTTACTTAGTTATGTCCTGATACTTTTGATCATATAGTGGAAATCAATTAAAAATGGGGGCCCATACAAAGAATAAAAACTGTGTGCATAATTGCACTACTGCGTATAGATCCTTATAGTTGCTAAGTAGGACCCACTAACGTTGATCGAATACAGTAATTTCCTAACTAGAAATACGGCAAAATTATTGGATTACGAGAAATTGTGATGACACTAGTAGACCATTCTTGTCTCAGATAGTACGGGAAGTAACGGCATGTATTATATGAAGTTCTTGATAATGGCTGGTAACATTAAAAAAAAATTAAAAAAGCTTATTCGAACTGAAAGGACAAAACTAAAGGTACAGTGCTACTTTTAGAATCAAGACGTATATTCGTTCTGAGCTACCCAGTGACAAGCGGTAAAGCGTGAAACTATTTTGAGATATCATGGTATTAACCCGGCAAGAATTTGGTACTAATCAGCATCCGTAACATACTCTTGTTCTCTTTAAATTGATACTTATATCAGTGTAACAGGATCATGGTGAGTTAGATTTGAGAATCTGAGATTTTCAAAGTTTTGGGAAGAGGAATGGAGATGTTGTAGTAGGTCCTTTACTGTTTGTACCGAGATATGCTCTTGTAGCTTATTTTGTATGAAACCATTGTAAGTTTATTCAGAGAGCGTATGCAGATATGTGGATACGGGTTAATGTAGAAGAACTGGCCATTGAAATTGTTACACAACGGAGATGACGTGCTACAGACGCGAAATTTAACCGACAGGAAGAAGATGCTGTGATATGCAAATGATTAGCTTTTCAGAGCATTCACACAAGATTGGCGCCGGTGACGACCCCTTCAACGTGCTGACATGAGCAACGTTTCCAACCGATTTCTCATACACAAACAGCAGTTGACCGGCGTTGCCTCGTGAAACGCTGTTTGTGATGTCTCGTGTAAGGAGGAGAAATGCGTACCATCACGTTTCCGACTTTGATAAAGGTCGGATTGTAGCCTATCGCGATAGCGGTTTATCGTATCGCGACGTGCTGCTCGCGCTGATCGAGATCCAATGACTGTTAGCAGAATATGGAATCGGTGGGTTCTGGGGGATAATACGGAACGCCTCGCTGGATCCCATCGGCCTCGTATCACTAGCAGTCGAGATGACAGGCATCATATCCGCTTGGATATAACGGGTCGTGGAGCCACGGCTCGATCACTGAGTCAACAGATGGGGAAATTTGCTAGACAACAACCATCTGCACGAACAGCTCGACGACGTTTGCAGCAGCATGGTCTATCAGCTCGGAGACCATGGCTGCGGTTACCCTTGACGCTGCATCACATACAGGAGCGCCTGCGATGGTGCACTCAACGACGAACCTGTGTGCACGAATGGCAAAACGTCATTTTTTCGGATGAATCCAGGTTCTGTTTACAACATCATGACGGTCGCAATCCGTGTTTGGCGACATCGCGGTGAACGCACAGTGGAAGCATGTATTCGTCATCGCCATACTGGCGTATCACCCGGCGTGATAGTATGGGGTACCATTGGTTACACGTCTCGGTCACCTCTTGTTCGCATTGACGGCACTTTGGACGTTACATTTCAGATGTGTTACGACCGGTGGCTGTACCCTTCATTCGACCCCTGCGAAATCCTCATTTCAGCAGGATAATGCACGACCGCATGTTGCAGATCCCTTACGGGCCTTTCTGGATACAGATAATGTTGGAGTGCTGCCCTGGCCAGCACATTCTGTAGATCTCTCAGCAACTGATAATGTTTGGTCAATGGTGGCCGAGCAACTGTCTCGTCACAATACGCCAGTTACTACTCTTGATGAACTGTGGTATCGTGTAGAAGCTGCATGGGCAGCTGTAACTATATACGCCATGCAAGCTCTGTTTCACTCAATGCCGAGGGGTATCAAGGTCGTTATTATGGCCAGAGCGAGTTGTTATGGGTACTAATTTCTTAGGATCTATGCACCCAAATTGCGGGAAAATGTAATCACATGTAAGTTCTAGCATAATATATTTGTCCAATGAATACCCGTTTATCATCTGCATTTCTTCTTGGTGCAGCAATTTTAATGGCCAGTAGTGTATTTTCTTCTTCTGTATTTGAGAAATATGACATAAAATTTTAGTCATACCCTTCTTTTATGCCCATAATAATTCAGCACTACTATGTGTCATAAAATGTATTTAATTACGTAATATTAATCTTATAACTTCTGCTCGTTACTAACGTTAGCCCATGGAAACACTGTGATAGATGGCCCTAGAAAGTGTTTGTTTCTGTTTTCCCTTCACTTTGTCTCTTGAAATTTCAAGCCCTAAAATCACATTTGGAAACAACTTAACAAAATTAATTTACTCATTTCTGGATTCACAGCCTCGAATAAATTTCTGAATTAAAATACCATTGTCATCTCCCTGGTTTGCTGCTACAAGTTTCTATGCTAGGAAACTTCGTGGCATGACGTAGTACGCTGCTCACCAGGTTCCTCGTCTGACCACTTTCAAATGCAGTAGCGTCGGTGAAATGACTGTCATTGCAGTATTTTAAATACAACTAGAAACGTTTTTTTCCGGTGCAACTGTTTTTGAAATTGGTCACAGGCCGAATCCGGTTAGGAATGTACTACGGGACGTAATATAGCTTATCTGCATAACATTGTCTGAGAGCCTAAGGTGGACAAAAAATAATTATAGCATTCTGAAATCAGGAAAGTGTTGCAAATTACAAGAGGGCTCTACAATTACATTCTATAGGCGGGCTGCACGATGTTGGGGCGTGAGCGGAAGACGGCCTAACGGTGTGCGGGACCGTAGCCCAGCTTCATGGAGACGGTTGCGAATGGTCCTCGCCGATACCCCAGGAGCAACAGTGTCCCTAATTTGCTGGGAAGTGGCGGTGCGGTCCCCTACGGCACTGCGTAGGATCCTACGGTCTTGGCGTGCATCCGTGCGTCGCTGCGGTCCGGTCCCAGGTCGACGGGCACGTGCACCTTCCGCCGACCACTGGCGACAACATCGATGTACTGTGGAGACCTCACGCCCCACGTGTTGAGCAATTCGGCGGTACGTCCACCCAGCCTCCCGCATGCCCACTATACGCCCTCGCTCAAAGTCCGTCAACTGCACATACGGTTCACGTCCACGCTGTCGCGGCATGCCACCAGTGTTAAAGACTGCGATAGAGCTCCGTATGCCACGGCAAACTGGCTGACACTGACGGCGGCGGTGCACAAATGCTGCGCAGCTAGCGCCATTCGACGGCCAACACCGCGGTTCCTGGCGTGTCCGCTGTGCCGTGCGTGTGATCATTGCTTGTACAGCCCTCTCGCAGTGTCCGGAGCAAGTATGGTGGGTCTGACACACCGGTGTCAATGTGTTCTTTTTTCCATTTCCAGGAGTGTATATGTAAATGATATTGGTATTTTATGCAAAAGATACTGATATTTTGATAAATCTCATTAGAGAGGAAGTAACGGAAGTAGTTCTTAAGAACTTTTTTTCCAAATAACTGCAAGAGTTTCTCCTGAAGTGAAGTCTCCTTAAAGTTTGAGAAAACATACTATATGCTGTTCTGCACAAAATTTGGAGACATATAAGCAACCGATGTAGCACATGTACAGGAGTCAGTAAATAGTGTAAAATTTTTCTAATTTTTGGTGTGCATGTTGATGAAAAGTTGAACTGTAAGATAAAAACTATTACTCAGCTCAAACATTCCCAATTTCATTCTTCGCATAATTTCTGGTCTTGGCAACAATCAATTCAAATATGTCACGTAATTTGTACCTTTCCATTCAGTAACGTCTTATGGAGTAATTTCGTGGACAAACTTATGGCTTAGAAATGAAAAATTGATAGCAATAGAGCGAGCTGTAACCGTTATATATCTCCTTGACGTGCAGTGATCTTGTAGGTACCTCTGCAAGAAGTGGGACTTTTTAACTGCATCTACAGAACAAAAATATTCGCTAACAGACATTCCTCGTAAGTAATCAACCACAATTAGAGCAGATCTGCAATATCCACTCATACAGCAGAAGAAGAAAGAAATAACCCTTATTACTCATCCTTTAAACTCTCAGTGGCTCAGAAACTAGTCCAATATGCATCATCTAAAATGTATGAGCTTTTTCCCAAAAACATGGAATATTTAACAGTTGGCATAGCAATTCTTAAATCAAACCATGTATCAGTTCCTCAGGTGAGCTCCCCCTCTTCCATGATCCAGTTGTTATTTAGGAACTAATATCCTGTAAAAAAGCTATTGCTGCGCGTACTTACACGTGTATGACTCAAAAACAATAAGTTCATTAGTGCCAAATTTCGGCCAGTGTGCCATGGTGGAACATGTAAACGGGCAGCATGTAACAATTAACCGAAACTGATCATCTACGCACATTCAGTGAATCTACTCATTGCATATCATTTCGACAAAAAATTCGTTCTTGTTATCTGTGGAACATGTAACTAGGTAATTAAGTAACTAACCCTTGATGTAGGCGACTTCGTCACTGGTGAAAGAAGGCAGCCTGGAGCGTGGCCTCCCCTCTGCGGCGCTGTTGGCGTCCACCCTCTGCCGCATCACTGGAGGGTAGTCGCCCTCCTCGGTGAAGATGGGGTGAGCGTAGAGTCCAATCTGAGGACCAAAGAGACAAATGCACTATACATTACCACGTGTATTGGTGCCACAGTTTATCTGCAGTTGTACTGTGCTTGGCGATCAATTCATTTTCTGGATGTATTCTGTGGGACACAACTGAAGGGTCACTACGTCGCAAAGGTTCGAAATTTGGCTCAAAGGCGCCTACTGCCTTCCTCTGTAATGCTGCAAAAGCGTGGAGCCCTGAAACATCATCCTCGGGCTCGGAGACGCTTCAGATAGCAAGGTGTCGACACGTACTAACAAAAAAAGCCGGAACTTAGAATTCTATGTGAGCTGTAAGGTGGGTTAACGATATCACAATTGCACTAAATGCCACTACAATTCGGTCCAACGCCACAGTGTACGACTCACACGCTTGTGTCGCAGTCATATGATATTCGACACTTTATTTGAGTGGTCATGGCTGTACGCCTGGTTGGTTAGGAAGGAGTTGAAGTTTGTGACGTCTGAAGATGGGTGTAATCTCGAAACGCGTAACATGTTCTAATAAAAGAGTCAATTGAACATTTCATGACTTTATTGTGATTGTACAGCAGTGGTTGCTAATTATTAAGAATAGCAAAACTAGCAAACTGAAAACCTACTCCTAGGTTGGGCTGAATTATACTTTGAGTGATTCATTTGCATAGTCCGCAGATAAGTAAAGAATAATTTGTTTCACAGCACAGAAGTGCGTTACTGGTCCTGATACAAAATATACTTTCAACGTTATATTGAAACTGTGTTGTACATCTGTAACGTCTAATTTTTACTCACATGATATCATAACGAAACGTGAATAGTATTTAAAAACTCGAGTTTAGCCATATATTAACTGTAGCTGCAGGGTTATGATCCACTATCTTCTTGAAACAAACAAATAAATAAAATATCATCACGTGTTACAGACAGTGGATTATTCAAAAAGTCTCGTTTTCTCTTTAGATACGTAACGTATCAGCACTTATGTGTAATTTGCCTTCTAAATTTGAAAAATGAGGTTGGGAGGTATCACTTGATGTGCCGCTTACGTCACAACCGTCATTAATGACGTGCCTATGGTTTCTAACTCTACGATAAACAGGTAATGTAGAGTTACACCAGATTCCAAAGAGCCCAGTTACGCTCAGATGATGCTTGGTAATCGTTGTGTTAACAAGTCGTAATGCCTTTCTCCTTAATTTTAATGTGATTAGTATTACGGAGACAATTGACAAGCTAAATGGTGACTAACTGACAACCACAGCTGCCGACAGGTGTTGTTGATATACCTCGATGTGGACAGCTCAAAATGTGTGCCCCGACCGGGACACGAACCCGGGATCTCCTCCGTACATGGCAGACGCTCTATCAATCTTTTTTTTTCAGAGCCAGACTCAAATTTCTTTTTCCTTTAAGAACAAATTATGAGGAATAAATAAGGAAGAGTTTTTTTCTACGTAAAGTCGTCCTGCGACTTGTAGTTAAAGTCCAGTTCTTTCAGGAGCTCCTGAAGTGCCTCCGCCTACAGCGTGCCAGCTCGTCCAAACGTATCTTCTCATGGCGTAGGCGTGGGTTCTGGGTAGCAGATCTATTCAGTTCGGCTCGGTTTATACACTTTTCAGCTTCTCAGGGCTTGGACGTTCCAGCTGCTAGGTGGGTCATCGAAAGTGCTCCGTAAGAAATTGGAAAAATATTGTTTATAGCGTGGGTTGCGTATCAGGACGAAGTGTCGTTCGTTGAGATAAGTCCAATATCCTAACATAGACTTGTCGCCTGAAGTAAAAAGATGGTGGATCGTGTGGCCTCAGATCCAATTCGCAGAGTGAGTTGTGGCGGAGGGGTAGAAAGTCTTATCGGGGTAAAAAGCATGTGGACGTCGATCTGAGTCGGTGTCTGGCGAGTAAGAAACGCCAAAATTCTCCGCGCAAGTGTCCAGACGTCGAACACTGTGCCACAGTGGAACCGGTGGACATTCCGTGTCATCCACTCCACAGTGGGTGCAGAGGGATGAATCGGCGAGATGGATGCGGTGCAGACGATCTCGGTTAACTTGTTTGCCATTCACGGTGATGTACCACGCTGATTGAACGTCTGATTCAAGAAAACGCACATGGATCGCCTTCCATATGTGTCGCCACACGTACTATGGATACTTACGTTCGATGGGGTTGGACGGGCGGCACTGTTGTAACAATTCGGAGACTGTTTTCGTGAGGTACAAACGTGTAAGTGGTAAGGACCGGTAGGTATAACTGAACTCCAGGAAAAATCGTTGGATGTAATAAAAGGGGGCTGGAATGGTCGATACCAGTACTGAGGCGGACAAGGAGGCCGGTGCAAAGTTGTGAAGCAGGAGGCTAGTAAAGCTCTGCGGGCAACGGTGCCAAAGTTATAGTTGGGAGCTGACGTATAGTGCCCTGACACGAGTAGGCACGTGGATGAGTCCCACCCCGCCACGATCTCGTGGCAGTGCAAGGGATTCATACTGCACCTTGAATAACATCCCCGAGCTGACGAATGAGCCGAGAGCCATCAACAGTCGTCTCGCCAGGAGATTTGGGACTGGTAGTACTTGAGCCACGTGTGGTATACGGGAAGCATAATACATGTTCAAGTATTGCGCGCGTTGGATAAGGTCGAGAGCTCGTAGCCGGTGATCTGCGAGATTTGCTCTGACTGTCTCTAGCATGCGTCTACCATTGATAGTCGCTGAGCGGCGCAGGTCTGCTGTGAAATCAGGTCCAAGACACCGTATGGTGGCGGCGACACTAAGGGGGGCAACGCATCTCTCCGGCAAGCCCTCACCAGTGAGTAGGACCTTGGATTTTGACGCCTTGAGGCAGCTCCCCGACGCTTCGCCGTAAGTCGCCACCCATGTCAGTGCTGCTCGTACTTCATCTTCACTGCGCAGATATAATACTATGTCGTCTGCGTAGGCTGTACAACAAAAATGGTGGCCGTGCACAGCCATACCTTCCAAACACTGGTGCGTGCCCTGGAGGAGGGGTTCCAAGGCGAAAGCATACAAAATCGTGGAAAGAGGGCAGCCTTGTCGTACAGATCGTGCGATGACCGCGGACGGTGTAAGGCGACCATTGTACATTATTTTAGAGGTTGCACTACTCAACAGGCGCATAACCACTGTGACAATACCGTCGTCGTCGTCGTTGTCTTTCCTGAAGGAGGTGGTACATCGACGGACGTTCTTGAGGAATACGATTAGAAGCACAAGAACAGACTACAGTTCCTTCCAATTGACGCCGCATGATCAAGGAGATCTGCGCCTTCGTGCGATGGACCATCGACTGCCGTGCTGGCGAGAAAGGCATTGTCGCGCAGTCACGTAGTATGTTGTAGCAGAAGTGCAGGGTATTAGTTTGCCACGCCTTTAATTCCTTTCCATAACTCATCAGAGTCTTCCTGAGGGTCGGCTTTGCACAGGAGAGCCACCATGATATGGTGGAGTCATAGGCTTCTCGACGATGGTGGCAGCGTGCCCGCGCTTCTTCGACCATACGGCGACAGTCGGAGGAGGTCAGGTGAGCGACATTGAGTTTCCACAGACCACGACTATGCCACACTTGCTGTCGGGCGAGGGTGACGTCACAGAGGTACGCATCATGGTCTTAAAAGGCCAAGGGCCAGACTTCCGCATGACGTGTGCCATCAGCAAGGGAGCGGGTAACGTAGATGCGATCTATGCGGCTTGACGAGTGAGAGGTGTGGAATGTATAGCCCGGTTGAATTCCGTGGAGCTTCTTCCTTGTATCAACAAGTCGTAGACGGTCGATGACCACTGAGAGAGGTGCACAAGGGGAATGTCGCGGGAGTTGGTCCGGGGGTTAAAATCCCCAACGAGTACCAAATCGTCCTGCGGACCGGCGAAAAGGGGTGTGACGCTTCGTCAAAAAAAAAAAAATTGTCGGTTATGACGGCGGCCAGTGCCCGACGGAGCGTAAATATTAATAATACGCACGCCGAACAGTGTGAGGGCCATACCTCGCGCAGTGGGGAGGTAGATGACGTCCTCTGCAGGGAGTCCGTCGCGTAGCAGGATGGCGACGCCACTACCGGTATCGGATGCGGGAGAAACATGGGCGTTGTATTCGGTGGGAACTAGGAAGTCAGCCACAAACACCTCTCGTAAGAGTGCTATATCCACATCCGCAGAGTAAATAGTGTCTCTCAACATGGTCAGTTTATGGGGGGCACGAATGGTGGCAAGATTCATCGTGGCGATACGATATTGCTGTGTACTGCCATCCTCAGTATTTGCAGAACGTGCGGTAGAAGTAGCCAGCAGGTGGAGACCCACCGGTGGTCCCGTAGTGGTGATAATTATTGGCGGGGGGCCGAGGTGGACTCCTGTGCAGACACGCTGGCAGTCTGTTCCACTTCTTTTTCAACGTCATCGACCCAGGAAGCTGACGAAGTGGACATGTGACGGTCACGTACTGCCGGAACAGGTGTTGTGGATTCCGCAACATAAGTGGCAGGGGGACCGCCGTCATCATTAGTTGACAACGGCAAGGACACGTCATTGGCTGGGAGAGTAGGAGTCACAGGAGGGGCGCCTGTTGCTGCCACATCGCGTGACTGGCCGCAATGTGGGAGATCACCGTCAGACATCGGGTCGACATCTCCCGGGGTCGTGTGAGAAAGGGCGTCATCGGAAGGCGTTCGTCGTCGTTTCCTGTGTTTGCGAGGCGACCGCTGTTTTCTGATGTGCCCTTCTGAATAAGAATGTGGTCGCCCGTCGTCTGACGCCGAACCCGTCTGGACAAAGGCAGACGTCGGCACGACACCGAGGTCGACGTCCATGGTTTCGGTCTGTAACCCGGGCGGTCCTGAAGCGAGCACTGGAGGCGACGCCGTGCTGGTGTCGTCGGCGCGTTGTGCTGCGGCTGGTGGCGTTGACGATGCTGCTGGTGCAATCGAGATTGGTACGACGGGGTCCTGCGCAACCTTGGCGTAGGTGATAGGTAAGGACGTGACCGTCGAAGCCTGGGTTTCTTCACGTAACGGCGTCTGTATTAAACGGCGGTGTAAACATTCGGAACGTACATGTCCCTCCTGGCGACATCCTGCGCACGTTCGTGGCTGTCCATCGTACATGATGATGGCCCTGACACCGCCAATCAGCAGGTACGATGGGGCATGTTTCGTCAGCTCAATTTTTATTTGCCGGACGCCATTTAATACGGGGTAGGTCGTAAATGTTTGCCACTTCTCCGCGACGTGACCCAAGACGGTGCCATATGGTTGGAAAGCGGCAATGACCATATCCTGAGGCACCTCCAACGGGAGCTCAAACACCCGCAATGTCCGGAGACCGAATCCAGCATGGGCGATTGTCACTGCACCAATATGTCCATCAGAGTATTTAAATTTCAATTCGGTAGCATGACGGTGAATTATGTCATTGCAAATTTCCTCCGTCGACATCTTGATGTAGACAACACTTCCAGTTCAAATGGTTCAAATGGCTCTGAGCACTATGGGACTCAACTGCTGTGGTCATTAGTCCCCTAGAACTTAGAACTACTTAAACCTAACTAACCTAGGGACATCACACACATCCATACCGGAGGCAGGATTCGAACCTGCGACCGTAGCAGTCGCACGGTTCCGGACTGCGCGCCTAGAACTGCGAGACCACCGCGGCCGGCACACTTCCAGTGATGGAGAAATGTACGCCGATTACGTCCTGGGGGTTCAAACGTAGATCCTCACGTATGAACTACATCTACATCTACATCTACATCTACATCCGTACTCCGCAAGCCACGTGACGGTGTGTGGCGGAGGGTACCCTGAGTACCTCTATCGGTTCTGCCTTCTATTCCAGTCTCGACTTCGAAAGCTCTGGGTCGCGGATGGTCGGCCTGAAACGTTACTTTGATCGTTGCACGGCGATACGAGTGCGCCATGGTGTACGTTACTACTGGACTCGATTGACACAAACACTGCGACGAGGAAGTAAACACCGCCGAGAGCGGAGCGTCGGACGGCGCGCGGAGCAGCTCCGCACGCTATCACGGCTGCGAGCCGACTGGCATCCATCTGAGCCACCGAGGACACAGATGAATAGTGCGACTGCAGGGACTTATCCCTTGCATGCTTCCCGTGAGACTCCCATTCCCAACTGGCCACAATTCTACATATGTATTGTACCTTATAAACATTTGCCCACCCACTGTCTTCGTATATATAGTTAAAGGCTACCTTCGTCTGTGTGAATGCGCACAGGTTGCCCAAACTCTTACGGGAGTCGCCAAAGCGTGCGCGAGTGATAAGTGGGTGGGCAAATGTCTATAAGGTACAATACATGTGTAGAATTGTGGACAGTTGGGAATGTGAGTCTCACGGGAAGCGTGCGAGGGATAAGTCCTGCAGTCGCGCTATTCATCTGTGTCCTCGATGGCTCAGATGGATAGAGCGTCTGCCATGTAAGCAGGAGATCCAGGGTTCGAGTCCCGGTCGGAGCTAACATTTTCAGCTGTCCACATCGAGGTATATCAACAACACCTGTCGGCAGCTGAGGTTGTCAGTTAGTCATCATTTATTCCAGAGAAAAGCCGCACGGTCATCAACAGTAACTGTTCTTTCGAGAACAAGTTGCTATCTTCCTATAAATGACAAGCTTTGAAAATTCTTAGGTAGTGATATTGGTTCAGGATGTTCAAGACATGCTTTCAGAAGCTGGTCGATAGTTACAATGGAAATGGACTTGCGTGGAATAAGGGTACGACAAAAGACGCTATGGAATGGACTTGCCATACACATGAGACGTCTGAATGAGAACTTCCTTGTCTCAGGAAGAAGAAAAAAGGTGGAGTAATAGCAGCAGTTTGCTCGCCACTGACTCCCGTTCGAAAGACCAAATCTGAAGTAACGCTGCGTCTCTGACAGGTATAGAATTAAGAGACGCTTCTCTCAGAGGACTTTTCGTTGAAAGTGAACAATACCTGGAACTGGCGGGCGCGTTCGGCTGCTTCGATGTCTTCGGTTGAGTTGCTGGCTGGTTCGTTCCAGTCGCTGTTCAGCGTGATGCCCACGTAACCTGAAATAAGAAAAATACGAAGTTTTATCGTTCAATTCATTGATCTAGCAAATCGATTGCGACTGCCTGTCACTCCACAGCTGCGAATATCATCGTCATTCGTGGCCCGAAATTATGACTCCGATCGAAGTGGGTTACTATGATCAGTGCTTGAAAAAGAGTGCATGACTAATACGGCTGTAATATAATCAAATACTCAGTTTAACTCTGACGTTAGTAAATACTGTTGTTTTCGTAGAAGAAATGTTTAGTACTTGAAATAAAAACTTTGAGCCTACATCGTAATGTCTGCTCGACGTCGTGGTCACGCAGACGGAGTACGAGCACCAGCTGTTGAAACAAACCATCTCGGCGTTCGTACACCATTGCCCTTGAAGTGGTAAACTGACTCTGAAAGTTAGGAGAGTCTCCGACAATCAATCACAGGACGATGCAGAAGGCAATGGAAACCGTATCATTACAGACACATAAAGTTTGTTCACAATAACATGATATCTATAACTGAATAAGTAACTTGGTGATCTCTCCAACCGCAAAATATTCAGGATTACTCACTCATTCGGATCTTTTTTTTTTGGGGGGGGGGGGGAGGCGGAGGGAGGGGCAGGGAGGCAACTGGCAAGGGAAGTTAAAAGACCAACGAAAGGGTAACACGACTTGGCAAGAGGAAAGCAAGAGTCTAAAGAGTGCCAGGATACTTCTCATCACAATCAAAAGCAAACCAACGCCAACAAAAATAGTTCAGATGTATACGCCCATGTCTCAGTCAGAAGATGTAGAGATAAAAAAAAGGTATGAGGTTGCCTGATGTGTAATTCACTATGGAAGGGGACATGAAAATCCATTAATGACAGTTATTGTAGGTCTGAGATAAAGGAACGAATAGAAGGAGGAGTCACTGTAGTAAACGCGTTTGACAGTAGCAATGAGAGAAAAGAAAGCCTGCTAGACTACTACAACAAATTTCAGGCAGTAAAGGCGAGTAAACTGTCCCAGAATCAGGGGAGGGAACAGTATGCTTTGAAAAGGTCGGGAAACAAGGGACAATTTCAACTGGATTACGTCTCAAAAATGGGATCAACAGGAAGTGCAAATTGACTAAGCAGAAATGGCTAGAGGACAAATGTAGAAGCTTATCTCACTAGGGGTAAGATAGATACTGCCTACAGGAATATTAAAGAGACCTTTGGAGAAAAGAGAACCACTTGTATTAATATCAAGAGCTCAGATGGAAAGACAGTTCTAAGCAAAAAAGGGAAAGCAGAAAGGTGGAAGGAGTATATAGAGGGTCTACACAAGGGCGATGTTCTTGAGGACAATATTATGGTAATGGAAGTTGATGCAGATGAAGATGAAATGGGAGATATGATACTGCGTGAAGAGTTTGACAGAGCACTGAAAGACCTAAGTCGCAACAAAGCTCCGGGAGTAGACATCATTCCATTAGAACTACTGACAGCCTTGGGAGAGCCAGTCCTGACAAAACTCTACCATCTGGTGAGCAAGATATATGAGACAGGCGAAATACCCTCAGACTTCAAGAAGAATATAATAATTCCAATCCCAAAGACAGCTGGTGTTGACAGATGTGAAAACTAACGAACTATCAGGTTAATAAGTCACGGCTGCAAATTCCTAACACAAATTCTTTACAAACGAATGGAAAAACTAGTAGAAGCCGACCTCGGGAAGATCAGTTTGGATTCCGTAGAAATATTGAAACACGTGAGGCAATACTGACCCTACGACTTATCTTAGAAGCTAGATTAAGGAAAGGCAAACCTACGTTCCTAGCATTTGTAGACTTAGAGAAAGCTTTTGATGTTGACTGGAATACTCTCTTTCAAATTTTGAAGGTGGTAGGGGTAAAAGACAGGGAGCGAAAAGCTATTGACAGTTTGTACAGAAATCAGATGGCAGTTATACGAGTAGAGGGACATGAAAGGGAAGCAGTGGTTGGGAAGGGAGAGAGACAGGGTTTTAGCCTCTCCCCGATGTTATTCAGTCTGTATATTGAGCAAGCAGTAAATGAAACAAAAGAAAAATTCGGAGTAGGTATTAAAGTCCATGGAGAAGAAATAAAAACTTTAAGGTTCCCCGGTGACATTGTAATTCTGTCAGAGACAGCAAAGGACTTGGAAGAGCAGTTGAACGGAATGGATAGTGTCTTGAAAGGAGGATATAAGATGAACATCAACATAAACAAAACAAGGATATTGGAGTGTACTCGAATTAAGTCGGGTGATTCTGAGGGAATTATATTAGAAAGGAGTTTTGCTATTTGGGGAGGAAAATAACTGATGATGGTCGAAGTGGATAGGATATAAAATGTAGACTGGCAATGGCAAAGAAAGGATTTCTGAAGAAGAGAAATTTGTTAACATCGAGTATAGGTTTAAGTGTCAGGAAGTCGTTTCTGAAAGTATTTGTATGGAGTGTAGCCATGTATGGAAGTGAAACATGGACGATAAATAGTTTGGACAAGAAGAGAATAGACGCTTTAGAAATGTGGTGCTACAGAAGAATGCTGAAGATTATATGGGTAGATCACATAGCTAATGAGAAAATATTGAATAGGATTGGGGAGAAGAGAAGTTTGTGGCACAACTTGACTAGAAGAAGAGATCGGTTGGTAGGACATGTTCTGAAGCATCAAGAGATCACCAGTTTAGTATTGGAGGGCAGCGTGGACGGTAAAAATCGTAGAGGGAGACCAAGAGATGAATACACTAAGCAGATTCAGAAGGATGTAGGTTGCAGTAGGTACTGGGAGATGAGAAGCTTGCACAGGATAGAGTAGCATGGAGAGCTGCATCAAATCAGTCTCAGGACTGAAGACCACAACAACGACAACAACGTCACAGTAACACAGAGATTCGTGTTTTAGATATTGGGTTGTAAAGCGTACACAGGAGCATATACAGACTAGCATCATAGTTCGGTAACGATGAGAATCGTCCGGAAAAGTTAGTGCGGAAAGAAAGGGAACACTAAGGTACTCAGGAAAGATGAGACGCATTGAAAGTTGTCTAAGAATGTACCCAGTGATCAAAAAGACAGTATAAATTTGAAAACTACTTAAATCACGGAATAATGTGGATAGAGAGGTACAAATTGACACACATGCTTCGAATGACATGGGGTTTTATTAGAACCGGAAAAATACAAAAGTTCAAAAAATGTCTGACAGATGTCGCTTCATTTGATCAAAATAGCAATAACTAGCATTCCAAAATAAGACAAACCAAAGATGATGTCCTTTACAGGAAATGCTCAATATGTCCACCATTATTCCTCAACAATAACTATAATCGAGGAATAATGTTGTGAACAGCACTGTAAAGCATGTCCGGAGTTATGGTGAGGCATTGGCGTCGGATGTTGTCTTTCAGCATCCCTAGAGATGCCGGTCGATCACAATACACTTGCGACTTCAGGTAACCCCAAAGCCAATAATCGCACGGACTGAGGTCTGGAGACCTGAGAGGCCAAGCATGACGAAAGTGGCGGCTGAGCACACGATCGTCACCAAAAGACGCGCGAAAGAGATCTTTCACGAGTCTAGCAATGCTTTCTTTTTGTTCTAATAAAACCCTATGTCATTCCAAGGTCGTATGTCAATTTTTACCTCTCTATCTACATTATTCCGTGGTTTATTAATTTTTCAATTTTATACTGACTTTTTGATCACACGGTACATACTCGATAATGAATGACACAACAGGCAATCCAGTGCATTGAGAATGGACGTCTCTAGGCAGGCCACTTACAGAAGTTCGACAGACAAGTATAACTACAAAGAAGGTAATTGCAAAGGAACATACGATAACAGAAGATGTACTTTAAGCGTTCGATGGAACAAGGAAGAACATAATTGTTCTGGAATTGAATGGAATACAGCAATGTAAGTGACTTAAGAATGAGATACCCTGATCTCAAACAGTTTTTCCATAGGATAACTCTGGTGCTGCTGTCCTTTCCTCTAACTGCAACGGACTGGGAAGAAACAATGAGGCTCTAGAGTTAAGAGGGGACAGGGAGAGAGACTTGATTCTTATTGGTTCAGTGAAGGGAGAGGAGTTTTCCTCCTCCCAGAACACACAAAGGGCGTGGGTGGGTGATCTCTCCACGTGTCATAGGCCTGCCGCTTTTTGTCGTGGCCAGAGACTGGTGGGGATCTGCGGCTGTGGAACGTGTATCACAAACTCACGAGTGCCAGCGGTGCACTCTCTTTAGCCTGCTACCCCGTCGGTCATGTATGGTCACCAGGGACTGCTACACATTTTTTGTGTCCTCAGTCTTCGAATTTCTTTGATGTGGCCCAAATGGAATTCATTTCCTACGGGAAACTTTTCATCTTTGTATTTAATTATTGGCTGGATGTATTCCAATATCTGTCTTACTCTAAGGTTTTTACCCCCTAAAGCTCCCTCTAGTACTAGGGCATGTCCTATAATCCAGTCCCTTCCTCACGTAAGTGTTTTCCATGTATTTCGTTCCTCGACGGTTCTGCGGAGAACCGCCTCTTTGATTACTTTATCGGCACACTTAATTTTCAACATTCACCTGTACCACCACGTCTCAAATGCTTAAATTCTCTTATGTTCTGATTTTACCATACTCTATGTTCCATTATCACACAGTTCTGTGCTCCAGACGCACACTCTCGAAATTTCTTCCTCAATGCCTATGTTTGGTACTAAGAGACGCCCTTTCTGCCAGTGGCAGTCTACTTTTAATGTCTTCCTTGTTTCGTCATCATGGGCTACTTTGCTACATAGGTAGCAGAATTCCATAATATTGTCTGCTTCGTGATTTACCATTTTTGTGTTAACATTCTCGCAGTTGTCATTTCTGCTACCTCACCTTGTTCATCGATTTCCTCTTAGTCCATAATCTCTAGTTATTAGACCATTCCATTAAACATATCCCGTAATTCTCCTACACTTTCGCTTATAGTAATGTCATTAGCGAATCTTATCATTGATGTCCTTTCATCTTGAATTCTAATCCACTCTTTAACCTTTCTTGTACTTGCATCATTGCTTCACATACCTTTTTTTTATAAAGTGAATTTCTCTACCATTTCCTATCTTATGCTAAGTGTTGGGCTGGTTATCAACAGCACTCTGACTCAACAACTACAACCGAGTGAGGTGGCGCAATGGTTAGCACACTGGACTCGAATTCGGGAGGACGACGGTTCAACGCCCCGTCCGGCCATCCTGATTTAAGTTTTCCGTGATTTCTACAAATCGCTCCAGGCAAATGCCGGGATTGTTCCTTTGAAAGGGCACGGCCGACTTCCTTCCCCGTCCTTCCCTAATCCGATGAGACCGATGACAACGCTGTTTGGTCTCTTCCCCCAGACAACCCAACTCAAGAGCTCCAATACAGCTTCGCGCTATCACCTTAACCAATAACGTCACCTGATTTTCTAAACGGCTCCATGGGATAGCCTCAGTGTTCTGACAGATCTGTAGTTGGCCACTTTTATTGGTCGCAGCCGTCAGTTCTTCGCACTTGGAAGCTGGTAACAGAGCCAGAACTTGTTGTTGACCTTCTTACGCCCTCTCGACTATAGGCGGCTGCAATGAAGAGAGGAGTTGTAAAGGCAGCGGCAGAGAGCTGGGACAACAGGATGTGGTCTCCCCCTCGCATTTATAAATAAAAGTGTATTATCTCTCCTGCGGAGGCGGTAATTACTTGTAGCGTATATTTACGATTTGTGAATCTACTAGGGACAGTCTTATAGTGATATTACAGATCCATAACACAGGGCACATTTTTTGCTGCATTTCAGAATTGTGTTACTTAATATACGTAGTATTTGTTAAAATATCATAATGTGGTACATGTTTATCGGTGAATTTTGTTGAAATAGTCTGCTGCAACAATGGTTCAACATTTAAAATCACATTTTTACATATCTCTTGGAATAGAGGCGTGGTTATTTTGGGAAAATCGGTAAACTTACAGCAAATAGCAGTGGAAGGTGGGAGTGCTTACAGTAAAAAGCGCATCATTACTTTTAGTATACTGAGGTAACAACAAAAGTCGTGGGATACCTCATGATATCGTGTCGTACCTCCTTTTTCCCTGCAGAGTGCCGCAACTCCACATGTCTTGGACTCAACAAGACGTTTGAAGTCCCCTGCAGAAATATTTACCCATGCTGCCTCTGCCGCCAACAATTGCGAATGTGTTGCTGATGCAGGACTTTTGTGTATAAACTGATCTCTCCATTGCGTCTCATAAATGTTGGAGGGGATTCATGCCAAGCGACCTGTGTGGCCAGATCATTCTCGTATACTGTACAGAACGTTCTTCAAACCA
Source organism: Schistocerca gregaria (assembly GCF_023897955.1). Taxonomy (NCBI): domain Eukaryota; kingdom Metazoa; phylum Arthropoda; class Insecta; order Orthoptera; family Acrididae; genus Schistocerca; species Schistocerca gregaria. Next base: position 253,765,807 of record NC_064926.1, read on the forward strand.
ACCAATAATTGTGGCCTGGTAACATGGTGCGTTGTTATTCATAAATATTCCATCGTTGTTTGGGTATATGAAGATCATGGGTGGCTGCAAATGTCTCCAAGTGTGACCAGTGACGTATTGCTGGCACGTCATGGTCAGCATGTAAAACGTAATAAGACTTCTGAAGAAAGCCCATTTATATGAGTTGAAACCTAGACGAAGAGCTTTTGACTACTACCTTCCGCAACTGAAAGATGGTTCTATTCCATTTACACAGTTTCTGCTGCAGCCATGCTTAAGACTCTATAACCATTTCAAGTGAATGATCGAGTCACTTGGACCAGAGGAACCATTTCATTTTACCTAAACACAGCCCACACCATTGTGCAATCACCACTATTACACACAGTGCCTTGATGACCACTTGGGTCCATGGTTTCGTGGGGTCTGCATCCCCACTCAAACCCTGCCATCAGGTCTTTCCAACTTAAATCAGGACTCATTTGACCAGACCATGGTTTTCCAATATGGTTATGAGGGAAGGATAGGCGCTGCAGTCAGTATTATGCTGCTAGCCAAGGCACTCACGTCAGTCACCTGCTGCTCTACCCCATTAACACCACATTTCGCAGGTCTGTCCCAATGGATACGTTCGTCGTATGTCCCACATTGATTTCTGTGGCTACTTCAAGTCATGTTGCTTGTGTGTTAGATTGACAACTCCACGCAAATGCCGCTGCTCTTGGTCGTTAAGTGAAAGCCGTAGGCCACTTAATTGCTCACCACTGAGTTGTCCATAGTGAGAGGTAATGTCTGAAATTTGGTATTCTCGGTACACTCTTGACACTACGAAACTTGGAATATTAAATTCCCAACGATTTCCGAAATGGAAGGACCCAAACATCTAGCTCCTCCTACTATTTCGCGTTCAGAGTCTGTTAATTCCTGTGGTGCGGCCATAATCTCGTTCAACACCTTCTCACACTGATAACACAAGTACAAATGACAACTATGCCAATGCACTCTCCTTTTATACCTTGTTTACAAGATACTATCACCATCTGTAAGTGTACATATTACTGTCCCATAGTGTAGCCCACTCACACACCGTACCATCAATGTACATACCTTATATTTTATACGACTGTTTTCTGAGGAGGATAACTCTGCTTCTTCCTTTCACTACAGAGTCTTTTATAAAATGGTGTGTAAGAAGGGAGTAGGATTTCTGTTGGCTGACAGGGGAGCCTTGTCCTAGGTTTATCTTGGCTAGACCTCTCACAGCAGATGATTGACTTTTAGTATTCACAACTGCCCAAGGTATGTAATCCTGTCAAGTGCCTGGAGGGTTAGAGCATTCCTGGCATTCTTCTATTATCTGTTACCTTGAGGATAACATTGATATCTCAGCCAGAACTCACCTTGTTACATTACTGGGATATTGGGATGGGGATGGAGAGGAAGTGGGTTTTAGGTGCATTGTGTATGTGTGTTTTATCTTGTTTTATTTTTATTTTTAGCATAATTTTCCTCAAGCATTAAAAAAGTGGTAATATCCAGGTGATCAAACTGCTTTCCAAGATGAATGTAAATTATTAACAGCACGTCACAGAACGACTAAACATTAAAATTGCAGTACCATAATTGCCGAACATAACAAACCTCAACCTGGCAAGCAGAGTTGATGTTACTCAATATTGGCTTTAACCCGACAAAGGCGCCATTAGGAACACCTCAAGGAGTTTGAATGAGATCGTGTAATAGTATACGAGTAGCTAGATATTTCTTCTGCAGTATTGCATAAAGACTTGGCACAAATGTAGCCAGTGTGCATGCCGGCAGCAGTGGTCAGAAGAATATACAATCTCAAGAAGATCACATTTGGGATAGCCACAAGGTACTATGTAGTTGGGAACTATGGCGTTCGGCATGTGGTTCTGGGGCATCGTACTGAATCTGCAGCAGCAATTTGAGCAGCAGTCGGCGCCACAGTAACACAACGAAAGTCAATCTGGTGACCTGATCAGTTGTGGTATCATTCATGAACAGCATTCCAGGGGGTGCTTTCCGACAGGATAGCGCTCGCCAGCAGGCGGTCGGTATGCTGCCTTGGCCTGCTCGATTACCAGATATCTCTCCAGTCGCGCACCTGTGGGAAATATGTCTTGAAGCGTAACTTCAACATCTCTCTGCCCTCTCCCAATAGTCAAACATCCTTGATGTGTTTCCAGGCATTTTTGATATGTACAAAGTGAATGGCAGAGGGATCGGAACAGGTCCTTGTGGTATCCCATTGCTTTGCGTCTTCTGTAACCTCATCTTCTTGCCCATAAGTACTTCGAAAAATCGGTTACTGAGCGTATCATTCAAGAGACTGACAAGTTTTAGACTTGGAATGAGTTGCAGAATATTCAGTGTGACACTTTTGTGCTCATACAGTATCATATGGAGCTTTCAGAGCAATCAGTAATACTGATGACGTCTCTCGCTTCTGTTACTCGACTTCTATGAGGGTTGTTAGGGTGAGGACTTGACCTGTGTAGCTGTGGTTAGGTATGAATTCTCCCTGTTCAGCAGGCATGTATTCGAACATCTTGCGACAGATAATAGTGCAAAAGATTTATTCCAGGAGCTTATACAACAGATTAAATAAAGTTATGGGTCGATAACTTTCTGTCTTATATTTGCTCTACTTGGTTTCGGTAAGGCTACAGCTTTCGCTCGTTTCATTTCATGCGGTATGTTGCCCGTTCGTAGAATGTCTGTGAAGAATTCGGCCAGCCACTTTTTCATATGTTTGCTGCAGTGCAAAAGAAGAATTCTCTGTGAATGACACCGGGATCTGAGGCTTTCCCAAGTTCGGTTGTTGGCCTAACCATCACGTTCTCCAGGGCCATCACTCACTGAAAACAGGTGGTCATGGGTAGCTGAAAGACTGGCACACTATCATTTGTTAGCCATGGCAACTGACTGACTGTGGAATAGTATTCAGACAACATGGCATGACCCACCTGCATACCTGTTGTACAAGCTCATTTTGACTCGATCCCCATCCTGGTTAGCGCTGTTGTTACTACAGTTGTTAAATATCGCGTCCTGTGTACTCCCAATTAAATCATGGATACCTATTATGGTATTGGTGCAACACCAGAACCGGAAACGGCACGTCGATACCCCAGACATTAGCGATGCCGCGCTGCAATCCGCAACGAAGAAGACACGCCCTCTTCCTTGGCACAGCACTGCTCATGCATTGAGGTCAATACAGATGCAGGCAAGGAATCTCTGTAGTCCAGTTTCTGACCTCAATTAAATCTGGCAATATCGTTGGTTAGGTTTAAAGTGTTATAGAAGTCTCAAGTTGGAAATGTATTTTCGTAAATGTTGAAAATTGTACTTCAAGTTCTTGCATCCAGCAATGCTTCAGTTGTCTATGGTACTTGTAAATTATGAGGCACTCCTGTGGCAAAGGATTGTATCAAGTTAAGTAAACCTTTTTATTCATCCATGTAATAAAATGATCTAAAATTTCATACACTGTAGCAGGGTTGTCCAGAAATAAGTTCCGATCGGTCGCGAAGTGGAGACCACAGTGAAAATCCGATGAAGCTTTGCACAGGTGTGTTGGTTAGTGTCTCTAGTACGTCTGTCGATCGCATCAAGACGCTCTTTTCCGTTGTGAGTGCACTGTGAGCCAGTAAAGGTGTCTAGAACAACGATGTCTCCCGCCATGTAGGAGGGCCCGCTAGGAAGCTTCGCCTTAATGAATGCAGCCCACCTAACACAACTGCCACGCATTTCCTTCTTCACAGCAATTCTCATCCGTACCCCGCAGGGGCAGTGAAGACCCTCTTGCAGCCTTTTCGATGGGAAGTGTTCGATCACCCACAATGCAGCCCTAATTGGCTCGTCCTGATTATCATCTTTGTTCACATGAAACGCTGGATACGAAGATAATACTTGGGCGCAGGCTACGCGCTATAGGTCCGTAAGAGAAGAATCGAAAAGCACAGGAGGCTGCCTTCTATGACGATGGTGTAGGAAATTTGGTATAATGCTCCGACAGATGTCTAAGTCGTAGCGGCGACTATGTGGAGAAGTAGCTAGAAAGTGTAGCTAACTCTTGCAAATAAAATGTTTCTGATTTTCACTGTGGTTTCCATTTAGCGACCGATTAGAACTTACTTTCTGGACAACTCTCGTAGGTCGGATGACCTATCTCCCAAACCAATCAAAGAACCCATAGTTATGGCTGTCTGGTGATAACACGTACTCTACTGTCCACCCACAATAATAAGAGATGCAGTGTTGCAACTTCTATGGCCATCGGTACAGTCTCTCCTGCAGAACTTACCTTGCTGCGTGGCCTTGTATTGCTCTTGGTACAGGTGGTAGACGCTCGCATGCGCCTTGATGACCGTGTGGGCCGACAGGTAATCGCCGATACCTGGAGCAGGTAGGCTGGGGGCCTGCCCTCCCTGGCTGGCGTAGCCACTCACGAACACAGCAGGCTCATTGAAAGTTATCCAGAACTTCACCTGCACGATAAGTCACAGTTTCAGTGACAGGCGTAAACATGAGGATTATCTCGTCACAATTAGAAATTTATGACACACCCGGCATTGAGCGCGGATTTCTCGCTTACCGTCAGTAGTCACCTTAATCTTTACGCTATCTCTGTCAATGTCACTGGTGTTTCCACCTGTGATTTCTGAACACTGCTGCTAGAGATTTTTCCACGTGTATGTAGGAGTAAAATGCTTAGCATCTCTGAGCGATAGGAGGGGGGAGGGGAGGAGGGAGTCGGCAGCGAACGAAGTGGCTTACCCTAATACGAGAGGTCGCGGGTTCGTAGCCTGACCACATAACGGAAAGTTTCAGTCTGCGTTTAATCTAGCTCTCAGCAGTATGAGGTGTCACCAGCTATAGCGTGTGTTTCGGATTCCACTTAAGCTCTAGATCCCCTCTCCTCGGTTCGATAAATGGCGTAAAAAATGGTTCAAATGGCTTTGAGCACTAGGGGACTTAACATCTGATGTCATCAGTCCCCTAGAACTTAGAACTACTTAAACCTAACTAAAATAAGGACATCACACACATCTATGCCCGAGGCAGGATTCGAACCTGCGACCGTAGAGGTCGCGCGGTTCCAGACTGAAGCTCCTAGAACCGCTCGGCCACACCTGCCGGAATGGCGTAGAGACACACAACTCGTTTAAGTGGAGTACAACTGAAAAACGTTGCGCCCGACCATTGAACCGCAGATTATTATTACTCTGCAGCAGGTGATACATTTGGAGCACAACTGAATGCACTAAGATGGGACAGCCGGATCATATGACCACTTACCAATGTTATTTAAAATGTGTTGCATATTTTTACCGATATTCTCCAAATACCCACGTTTACTGCCGCGGTGGTCTCGCGGTTCTAGGCGCGCAGTCCGGAACCGTACGACTGCTACGGTCGCAGGTTCGAATCCTGCCTCGGGCATGGATGTGTGTGATGTCCTTAGGTTAGTTAGGTTTAAGTAGTTCTAAGTTCTAGGGGACTCGTGACCACAGAAGTTGAGTCCCATAGTGCTCAGAGCCATTTGAACCACGTTTCATAATGCTATTTACAAAACGTTGCATTTTTATCGATATTCTCCAAAAACCCACATTTACGTCGAAGATAAACTGCCAGAAGAAAAGCAATTCGTCTTCTTAGAAGTTTCCAATTCACTCAAGATTTATTATTGTAACAGTGCATATGGAGTACATGAAATGATTACACACGCACATCAGTAGCACGAGAGGCTCTGAGGTACTAGGTATCGACCCTGGCTGAAACACCCGTATTGGTACGTGGTATAGCCTCCATGGGTGGCAATGCACGCGCTGACTCTGGCATCCAGTTGATCGTGCAGGTCGAGATTATTGATACATTATGTCACACCTGATCGACTTGTTATCGTAGTTCTGTGAGACGCCCGTTGTATCCCACACTTGCTCGATTGGAGACAAATGGTTCAAATGGCTCTGAGCACTATGCGACTTAATTTCTGGGGTCATCAGTCGCCTAGAACATAGAACTAATTAAACCTAACTAACCTAAGGACATCACACACATCTATGCCCGAGGCAGGATTCAAACCTGCGACAGTAGCGATCGCTCGGTTCCAGATCGTTGCGCCTAGAACCGCACTGCCACTCCGACCGGCCCGGGCCCTGTGCTGGGCAGGGATGTTTCTGCACGCCCTGCAAAGCACGTTTTCATAGGCAGTGCATCTGGGCGAGCATTGACCTGTTGGAACAACACATCTCTTTCCTTTTGCAAGAACGGCAAAAGAACTGGTTTAACAATATTCTACACATACCGGCCAGTTAGCGTCCGCTCCAGAAACATCTAATGTGACCGAGAGTTGTAGGTTATCGCACTCCAGACCATAAGGCCTGGGGTAGGACCAGTGTGTCCTACACAGCGCTCTGGAGACAGCAGACACCAGGTCGACATCGCACACACAAAGGACCATCACTTGCAGGCAGGTAGACTCCGCTTTCATCGCTGAAGACCATGGACCGCTGTTTCACCTTCCAAGTGATCCTTGACAGCACCAGTGGCACAGTGCACGTCGGTACTGTAGCGTGAGTTGAACATGAGCTAGAGCTGAACGTGTCAATAGTCCCACCGCTAATGACTGCTACGGTCGCTGGTTCGAATCCTGCCTCGGGCATGGATGTGTGTGATGTCCTTAGGTTAGTTAGGTTTAATTAGTTCTAAGTTCTAGGCGACTGATGACCATAGATGTTAAGTCGCATAGTGCTCAGAGCCATTTGAACCATTTGAACCCACCGCTAATAACCTGTTCGCAGTCATGTTGACGACTTCTGGGCTGTCAAACTGTCTTATCTGTGCTGTGGTAGCCGTCCGGTCTGCCACTGCTGCTCTTACAGTGCGACGCTTGGCTATCTTCTGTGCTGAGAGGTCTTCCAGAATCTCGTGTAGGGGTGTGATAATTTTGATCGACCACTGATACCGACATCGTTGTACGACTGTAGCAGCAAGTCCAGCTTGTATGGCAATTCTCTAATTACCATCCCTAAACTCGGAACACCACAATTTATACCCTTCCAATTTCATTCAGTTGCCTGTAGGAAGAACGAGTGCGTCTTCGTGGCATGGTCTCCTGCTTGCTTCACACGTTACAACACTCTGAGCCTTCTGGCTGTGAACATTACCTATTAAAGGGTAGACACAAATGGCGCACTGGTTACTATGACACCACGCTATTTGAGGCCAAATGACGTTGAAACTATTATCAGTACATATACTATCCCCACGTGGCAACGGCTTTACCGCAGTGGGTACACCGGTTCCCGTGAGATCTCCGAAGTTAAGAGCTGTCGGGCGTGGCCGGCAGTTAGATGGGTGACCATTCAGGCCACCATGCGCTGTTGCCATTTTTCGGGGTGCACTCAGCCTCGTGATGCCAACTGAGGAGCTACTCGACCGAATAGTAGCGGCTTCGGTGAAGAATACCATCATAACGATTGGGAGAGTGGTGTGCTGACCCCACGCCCCTCCTACACACATCCCCCGCTGAGGATGACATGGCGGTCGGATGGTCCCGGTAGGCCACTTGTGGCCTGAAGACGGAGTGCTTTACTATCCCCAAGTGGCATATGCTGCCATTGGATCAAAATCGACATCCTCTTTCCAGCTGTACAATCATTTCTTTCCTCTGTGCACATAGAAGCATGTGGTTTTAAATCTTAAAAATTACTGCAGTTCATCATTTTAACATGTGAACACCATTGATGACAGTAATGTCTTAAATGAACATTTCGTTAATGGCAGTAGGCAGCACAAGACAGCAATACTTTACTTAAGAAATGGGTGAGACGGAGGTATATTTTAATCTCTTCATGGAAAAAGTAATGCACCCAATTACACGTACCAGCTATAGTAAAGTTTATTCTTTGTGAACCAATTTAATTTCAAAAATCACGATGTAGTTTTATGGAACATTATTTTGGTGAATGCTTGTGATATGGAGAGAATTTCGGTTTCAGTTCAGCCCTGGGTTAGCTTCTTTTGTCACTACATGTTTCTTACACTATAGGTTCAGCACATCTGAACGGTTTAGTTTTTTTATCTACTTCACTGATTTCTTGCCAACAGCCTTGCCACAGTGGTAACACCGGTTCCCGTCAGATCACCGAAATTAAGCGTTGTCGGGAAGGGCGAGCACTTGGATGGGTGACCATCAGGTCTGCCGAGCGCTGTTGGCAAGCGCGGTGCACTCAGCCCTTGTGAGGCAAACTGGGGAGCAACTTGACTGAGAAGTAGCGGCTCCGGTCTCGTAAACTGACACACGGCCGGCAGAGCGGTGTGCTGATCACATGCCTCTCCATATCTGCATCCCGTGACGCCTGTCGTCTGAGATTAACACTGATTTCTTCCCCATTCGTCTAGTGATTTTATTTCAGTAGATTTAATGCACTTCTTAAATGTAAACACTTACGTGGGGATCTCTTGAGATGCACCTACAGGTAATTTTGCTTTAGCCGATATCGTCCTGTTAAGAAAGATGTTCTGAGGCCTCCTTCTAGGATGTTATCAAGCCACTCATAAAGACAGTTCAGTACAACGTTACCTTGTATTTTACACTCTAATAAATATTGCGTAATTTCATCGAACAGCTTTCGGAAATGGAGAAACTTGCTTTCAACCTGGACGCCATTATTCACAACGCCGTGCATTCCATGGATGAAGAGATGGAGCTTGGTTTCGTAAGGCTTCGGTTTGCTGTATCAACGTTGTTCCTATTGAGGAGATTCTCGTTTTCCAATACGTTCATAATATACTAAAATAATACATGTTCCATAGTTTTACAACAGATTTTGTCGGCTATGTCAGAGGTTCTTCCGAACTATTAACCTTAAAGAAGACGAAAAGTTCTGAACTACAGACTATATGCTACTAACCATAGCGGAATATCATATCTTTCCGTGGCTTACCATAGATTAAACGATCCAATAAGTGCAATGTGCCAGCCATTGTAGAATTTCATCTCGTCGGTAAACATGCATTCTATGAGCTTGTTCTTCTGTGTACTAACCGCACGTTCTAGGCGCTACCGTCTAGAACCGCGTGACCGCTACAGTCGCAAGTTCGAACACTGCCTCGGTCGTGGATGTGTGTAATTTCCTTGCGTTAGTTACGTTTAAATAGTTCTAAGTTGTAGGGGACTGATGACCTCAGAAGTTAAGTCCTATAGTGCTCAGAGCCATTTGAACCATTTGAACTAACCGCACACGTACGTCTCGCTGCTATTATCATTAGGTTACTTGTTCACTTTATTCGCGCCTTTAATAACTCCCTTTTCGTGCTTTTTAAAACTATGTATGTCAGTATGAGTCCCTGGTTCTCAAAGTCAGCCTACTGTTGCACTTCTGGTATAGGTATGAACTGGTGGCTTTGAATTTTGAACAGGAATATGTGTACGCCCTGTCTTAGTATTTTCTGTGTTCTCGAAAGCTTCAACTTAGTGTCTGCTGCTGTTTATTCTTCGGATGGATTTCATTGGAATTTGCTGAATGATTCCAGAAGCCGTGGCTACATTTTCAGGGGAGCTACGGTTTTCCCAGAGCCAACATTCCTCGCTGTCTGTCCGTTGGAAATTGGCTAGGAGCTCGTGAATGGTTTCCGCATTGGGCACTTTTGGAACATTAAATCATGTTTACAAACTGCGCCTTGTTTCCGCACAGTAAACACATTGTTCAATGGAATACACGAGTTTAACCTCTCGCTTCGGTACATTAACGTCTTTTCATGTTTCAACAGTGGAACTGATCCCTCTGAGCTGAGCCCACTATTTATGGGCACTACGTTTTACGACTACAGCGCCATCTGTTAATAACTTTTCGAACTGTTTCAGAACTTCAGTATAAGCTCTGCATAAAATTTATGCAGAATTCACAATAAACATATCTTCTCCACTATCGCTTTTACTTTTCGAGATATTTAATTTTGAAATTAGGGACTTCTTTGCTGGATACCATGTATGACTTCAGTTATTGTTCCGAAGCCCGTTACTTCATCAGGAACTTCATCTTTTAATAGGAAACATTGTCGCCTGATTCCGCGCCCGAGAGTAAGAACTACTGAACTAAGTGGTCCAATCACCTTAATGTGACCAAAGCTTATTTTCGACGACAACGTGCAATAACCACTCTCAGACAGCAGGTGGCAGCACTAGCTGCGCAGATTATATAAGGCATGTCGGAAGAAGGCGAGTGGGGGCAAACAGTGCAGTTGTCGTAATGCGGAAACGGAGCAGTTCATGTGACCTTCAAATGTTTTGTAACCTGTTCGCATGCAATTTAAACAACTGTCGTCGAAGTTTGCATAGAAGGTATTCGTATCTCCTAGCTCCGACTTCCAGACTTTATGTCCACTGTGTCCTTGGTCGCTCTATGTGTCTAACTGCTTTTGAATTGTAGTTCAGGATTTCTTCTACTACGTCATCACTTACTTTATTAATTTTTTTTATTTCTCGTTCATCTCTGTGTTCAGCTATTGTTCCACTGCTTAATAGCATCGTTAATAGCATGATATTCAAATCATTGTGAGCATCTTCACTGCTTATGTGCACTACTCCTGTCTTTCCAAGCACTTTACCCGTGCCCACGTCTGTCATATAGCATATTTAAATCCGGCTTCCATACAACAGTAAATGGAAATGAAATGAGAGTATGGTATTGTTGGCCGGAAGGTCCAATTCGGGGAAGTTCGGCCGTCCAGTGCTAGTCTTATTTCATTCGACGCCACATTGGGCCAGTGACGAGGATGAAATGATGATGATGACAACACAACACCTAGTCCACAAGCGGAGAATATCTCCAACCCGCCAGGGAATCGAACCCTTGCCCCATTGCATGGGAGGCAAGCACGTTACCATCCAGCTAAGCGGGCGTACACAAACAACAGTAATTGTATTGCCATAGCATTACAAAATTTTTTCTCGAATTTTTGTAGTCAAATGTGTTTCTGTTGTTCCAAAAAACTAAACTTCGTGATCAGATACTGAAAAACATGTGATGTCGACCAACGATCTAATTTTTCCGCACGTTGCTCAAGATTTATGTTGACTTTCATCCATATTTTCTTTTTGTAAGACATTAACGGTTCGTCTTTCGATTTCCTTTGTCGATTAAAGTACTTTTGTTACGAATTGTGTCATTTTAATCTGTTGGCATGACAAAATGTACAGCTACAATTCCATTATGCTTGATCGCGTTAATGAATCATACACTATAGCACTCGTTACGTATCACTTGGAAACTATTTCGTGCCTAAAAATAGGAAGTCGTTTACTATAAGAGCCCCTCTACACACTTTCCTTGCATTATGTCAAACACTCAAGCCCTCTCTCGGACGAACCCGTGTTATCTTTCTCAACCTAGAGACCAAAGGAGCCATGACGTTACATATTGCTTTTCGTTTATCAAACTGCGCATAAATCTGCTTTGTAGTACAGTTTTACTGTCGGTTCGCGTTGTGTATAATCAAATGGTAGTCTGAATTTGCTGCAAATTATGTTAGCAGTTAAGTATATCACACCTGCTGCTCTTCAGCAGACACAAAAATGCGACAATAATCATTTGGCCCATCGTCTGGAAAGACACGGAAAGAAGAATTTTGATTTTGAACATTTTTTGTAAGAGAATTTGCTCTGTTCTGCACCCGGCTTCTTTGTCTTTATTTCGATTTCGCTGTGGTGCTCCACGGGCAGTGACAGGTTTCATTTCTGCATTAAATTTGTTCTGTGAAACCGAGTGGCAATGAGCATAGCATCTGTCCTTTTATTCCCTGAACAACTCTAACCAATAGGTCTATGGTACCGTCTTAGAAGGTATTTCCTGCAACCTTTCGCAATGCAACTTTTGTTCATTACCGAGTTTTCTCCCATGTTTGCTACATCAAAACAAAGATGTTTACATGAGAATGCTCTGGAACCACAACACTGTGCGTTTTCAAGAGACTGATTTTCAGTTTCCTGTTTTGAGTGTTACTCATTCTGTATCAGCCACAAGACTTCTGTACACGAAAATGCAGACTTCTTCAGTAAATTTCACTATGAAACCTTATATTCACATTAGCTGAAAACACGGTCGTCTTGAAGAAACGTTTAAATTAGTTAGTCACTTGAAGTTACACCGAACTTGACTGGGTGGGTAGTTGTAGAGTCTCGGTTGCAAGAATCGGAAAATAATGTCAGGAACTTACCATAAGCAAGGTTTGCTTTTTTCCACTACTCTTTTGGCGTCAGCACCCTCATCAGGTGCTAGATGGCATTCTGCTATAAAAATTCATCACCGATTTCCACTAAGAGTGATGAAGTGAAAGATACACTTCACCTTATAATGATGGTGAAATCGCCCCAAAACAAAGTGGTTAATGTAAAATGTTGAAAATGTATATTTTCATTTAGTCTAGCAATCGCTACCCTCAAAATGGATGCCATAATGGATGAAACAGTTATCTGGTAGTTTCGTTTTGTAGCACTCACCCTATCGCCAAAGTTCTCGAAGAGAACCCGAGCGTACTCGACGAAATAGTCTGCCAGAATGGGATTCGGCCAGCCGCCAATGTACTGCAGTGCTTGGGGAAGATCCCAGTGGTACATCGTCACCTGCAAAAGAAACATACCGGGCACAAATCTTCTCCCTGCCGTCATCGTTCAAGTGTTTAATACCTTGGACCTTGCTATGTGGCTAACGAACGTATCGATAATTTCAGTGCTAGTCAAGCAAAGCTGGACAGTCGCCATGTCAGTTGCGTTTGAAGCCTACAAAATAAATATTGGTAAAAGATATATTTTTATTACTGTGTGTTGAACTAAAGCTGTGCTTTTATGGCAGTGAAATGCGTGCTGTTTACGTGCATAGTTCAAAAGAAATATATATCTGAAAATTGTGCTGCAACATCCAAGAATAATGTAAATAATTAAAAGACTATCAACCATCTTGGTCCAGAATTGTTGGTAAATGGTACGTAAGGCTCCCACTACGATTGTTTGCTTTGCTACAAAAATTCAACGTGACGGAGGAGGATTTGATTGAATATACAACGTTCTTAATTTTCTTGAACTCGCGTAAAATAACGTTTTTAATGTTGATTTCTTGAAACTATTGTCAATGTTATTTTAAGAATACCTGGACTCTCTGGTACAGAAATATTAAAAATCAGCTATTTATTACTCAAGAAAAGTCTGAAGGAATATTCAGTTGTGTAGCTCATCGCACGGGAATTTGTAACTTCACAGCCCGATGGTGACACTGGAGCAGCACTCGCATGGGTATATTTTGTAACAGCATAATAATTACGGTACGAAAATGTTCATTTCTAATCGCAGAGGTAACGGATGTCTAGCAGGTAGAAAGTGCACATAATATGTATGACAACTAATTACTAACCGGTATTATTGCTGTCTTGAAACTGGACTACTCACCAGTGGCTGGACCCCATTTTCCAGCAGCAGATTGATGAGATTGTTGTAGTAGTCCAGACCTGCCTGGTTGATTACATCTGTATCTCCGTTTGGTAAAATTCGAGCCCAGGAAATAGAGAAACGATACACATTTGCCTGGAACAAAAATTGTGCGAATAGTAGCTTCGTGGAAGCTAGCATTAGTCACTTATATTCGTAAATACTGTGAAGTACAACTTAAAAATTAATTACGTTTATTATTTTTTTATACATATATAATTTCAAATTCCACTGCTCCTTAATATTTTTACTCATTGACGTATGAATATAATTATATATTTTCCTTCAAAATACAATTCATAAGGACATTCTGCGTCCCATTTCTGGGAGTTCTACCATGTCTGAAAACGGTCGGAAACTGTAACTTAGCTAAATCACAGAAAGCTATATTGTTACCAGGTTATTGGGTCCTAAGAAAATATGCATTGTTCGCTGATATTCTGTAGAACCACAGCAACTGGTGCTGACTAACAAAGATCGACTTAGAAAGAAAAGATGTTTGTTTCAGAACGAAATTTTCACTCTGAATTGAAGTGTTCGACGTTTTGAAATTTCCTGGACGATCAAAACTGTGTGCCAGATGGAGATTCGAATTCGGAACCTTTGCTTTTCGTTCGCAAGTTCTCTACCGACAGTGCTTCGCAAGCATGACTCATTGATCCATGCTCACAGCTTTACTTCCGCCAGTACCTCATCTCCTAGCTTCTAAACTTCACAGACGGTCTCGTACGGAACTTGCAGTAGTAGTGCTCCTGGAGGAAAACTTGTTGCAGAGACATGGCTTACCTACCGCCTCGGAGATCTAGAGCATTTTCCCGGAAAAGACAAAGGTTTAGAATTCGAAACTCGGTCATGTACACAGTTTAGATTTGCCAGGGGAAGTAGAGTACTTGCCCGCGAAAGGAAACGGTCCCAGGTTCGATTCTCGGTCCGGGACAGGGTTTCATCTGCAACGAAGTTTCAGGAAAATTGTTACTTACTGTACCACCACCAAAAATATCTTTAGAGACGAAGCGCGAATTTTGCTGGGTTGAGAAAGGCAAACGCCAGTGTCCCTTGCAAAGTAACTAACCCAGAATTTTCATTATTCAACTTTGGAAAGCCTATATCTACATGCCAATAGAGAGTGTAATTTTCGCTTAGTACAAAGACGAAGTAGCTATTTCTGTAGAGAAATGAAATGTCAACCCACTCTTTAAAACGAGATACGAAACGAGTGAAGGCCTCTCTCAAAACCCGTAGAACAGTACCAGTATCCTCTCAGTTCTAATTACCTTCATCATCTGTGTAACTATAAAACATCGGACATATCTTGATGGCAGCTTTCCTATGATCTCTGACACCTCAAGGAAGGGAGTCACGAATTCTTAGTTTTTTTCTTCCTCTCCGATATGCCTCAGGTACTTGGTATACCACTACTGCACATAGCTTGGTGAAATGTTATGTTTCTGAGATTCGTGTAACTGGTGGTACTTTTTAACAGCCTGGTGCATGTGGAAAATCGCCTAAATGCTAGCTGGCATATGGACCCCCCCTCGTTACTCCAAGGGATCTATCCTCCCTCTCCCTCAAACCCTGTCCCGCAACCGAGCTGTGTAACGAGCTCAGCTGCTGGGATGGGTGCATGTGAACAACTAAAATAGAAAATATATCATGTATCAAAAAGCACTTTAGCGCTTTGAAAATTCGTCCAAATTTATTCATAAGACATGCAGACTAGGTGTCATCTTCTCCATCCTGAAGGAAGGTAGATCAGGGTTTGACAGTTTGGTAAGGCACCTGCGATATCCTAAACGTCCATTTTCCACGTATGTAGATGGACAGAGGTGTGCCAATTGCATGGTCCCTACATTTACTGGTCTTGACACCTCCTGACGTTTTCTTTTGGGGAATCGTTAGCGTTACATTGTTTGTTCCAACCTTACCAGCTTCTCTGTCAGAACTCGGAGTTAGAATCTATTTCACAATTGCAAAAGTTATACCCGAAAAGCTGTAGCGAGTTTGGTAAAAAAATCGATATCAGATGGGATGTGTGACACATAATCAACGGAATTCACTTTTAACTTGTTTAGGAATTTGGTAAAAAGTCGATGTGTTTTTCTATAAACTGACCCAGAATCCATGTAGGTTAAAGAAATAAATCAAAATGTGTTTCCAAAGTTGAAAAGCCCTTTTTCATACATCTTACACAGGGTGAATGGGTATGAGTCAAAATATTTCTGTTGGTGACTGACGATGATGTATTTAACAACATTTCATCAGTATTTAGGTCATTTGAAGATTGATGATTACAGTTAATACAGTTCGTATGCTTTTAAGTGGGGTAGGACCTCCAATCACACGTACCAAGACTAGGCCATTAATGTTTATTTTCGTCTGGGCAGAAGGTCAGAGGCTGAAGTTTGAATGCGTTGGCGCACAACAATAGTCTATCCTGACAGTGGTAGTCCATGTAGTGATGCAGCTACATTTGTGGGAAGACTGTTCGAAGCAGAGGTAAAAGAACCAACGCACTGATGTGCGTACTTACTAAGGTAGCACATATAAACATATGTGCAATTATACAAGTTACAGCCTGATTAGTAGTGGAACAAGTGGGTACTACATATAAACATATGTGCAATTATACAAGTTACAGCCTGATTAGTAGTGGAACAAGTAGGTACTACATATAAACATATGTGCAATTATACAAGTTACAGCCTGATTAGTAGTGGAACAAGTAGGTACTACATATAAACATATGTGCAGTTATACAAGTTACAGCCTGATTAGTAGTGGAACAGGTAGATGAATTCTCTTATCTAGGAAGCAATACTACATCGTAAACGAAAAGCAAGGAAAATATCAGAAGTGGATTGAAACAGGCAAGAGAAATTTTGTTTTTTAAAAGATCTCAACTGGTAGTAAACAGCAATATGGAAATGTATGTCTGGAAGCAAGTACTGTATGGTAGTGAAACGTGAATAACCGTGAATGCGTAGAAGAAAAATTTGTTATTACCGAAGGCTGTTAACAAAAGTAATTGATAATGAATAACTAAAAACACAAAAGCAATTTTTTTTCAAGCTCTTTACAGTCGCGAAATTCACAAGTGAAAATCCGATGAAGCTTTGTGGACATGTGCAGTGCAATGTCTCTGACATACCCATAGATCGCATCACGTCGCACATTCCAGTTCCGAGCGCACAGCGAGCAGTTAAAGACAGTTAGATAGCAGAATCTCCCAGCAAGTACTATCATTCTGTCTCTTCATGCCGAACTCTGTCTTTCCCATGCAGCTCACAAAACTTAACACGTGTGTCTTTCTTCAGGGGCAATGCTCAGCTGCACACTGCAGGTCCAACGAAGACACTTGTGCAGCGTTTTCGATGGGAGGTGTTTGATCACCAACCATACATCCTGGACTTGAGTCCCTCTGAGTTTAATTTTTTGGTTCACATGAACGACTGGCTAGGAGGACAGAATTTTGGCTCAGAGAACAAGCTCCAGAGCAGCGCAGGGAATTGGAAGAAAGTACAGGAGGCTCCATTCTAAGAGGGGTTATTGCAAAGTTGGTACCACACTAGGACAAATGTCTAAGTCGGAGCGGCGACTAGGTACGAAGTATGTTAGCTAGAAAGTGAAGATAAATGTTGTACATGTTGATATGTTTTTTATTTTCATTGTGGTTTCCAGTCCATTTCGCACCGATTGGAGCATGAAAAAGTATCTCGTGATACGTGAGAAAAGAAGTTTATTGTAAACTCTTACGAGAAGACCGTATAGGTAAGTAGGTCCCGGTATGCAGGAACAAGGATACAAAAGGGGGGAGTCTCTTCTCTCTCCGTCTAGCTCTGAGGAGGAGAAGAAAAAAATATAATATAGTCAAGTGATTTTCTGTCAAGATAATGATTTTAAAGCCGGTATTACTCAGATTTTTAACAGAGTCGCAAAGGGAACATTTTTATGGCTACTTACAAGTCGCTAACGTTTTCCAAAATACAGTGCCCGGTCACATTAACGTGACCACTTGTTAAACGCCAGAATAACCATATTTTGCGACACGGACCTCTGCGAGACGTTCGGGAAAAGAGTAAATGTGGTTATGCAAGGTAACGACAGAGATGTGTGTGATGTCGTCAGTCATACGACCACACCGCCGCCGGAGAGATCGATCCGCCGGATGCGATTCTCTCGATAAACGGAACAGAAGAACGTCTGTGCTAGCCAAAGAGGGCACAGCCAGTCGCACTAATTACGCTCGCCGCGAGGCGACGCTAGGCCACTTCGTGTGTAGCAGGAGTGTAGTGTAATTGTGCTAGTCTACAGTTCGTAGACGCGCTTAGTGGTCAGCCAGCGCCGATGTTAGTCATCGTCTGCAGCTCAGTCATTGCTGCCCTCGAGTCTTTGTAGCCCAGTTCTCTTCTTCAAATTTACCCGATTCGACATTCAAGATTACAAGAGACTAATTCGAATGGTTCGAATGGCTCTAAGCACTATGGCACTTAACTCTGAAGTCATCAGTCTCCTAGACATAGAACTACACCCCAGGACGCCTAAGGAGGGGGGGGGGGTCGTTGAGCCCACAGTATTTTTATGTCCCCTGCTTTTGCCCAAGTAACTTTCATACTACATATGCCTATTCCCTTTCAGTTATTGTTTGTTGCCTACTTTATGAAACGTTAGTGTCAATATATTTTATAGAAAATTCCTCTGCTTTGGAAGAAAAAATAAATAAACTTATTATGGGTCCTTCAAACCCCCCCCCCCCCCCCCTTCTCCCTAGGCTTCCATGCTATAGAAAATTTCCCTTTGTAGCATTTCGTATTTCTCATCTCTACAACAATGCAAGTTAGTTTCTT
Source organism: Schistocerca gregaria (assembly GCF_023897955.1). Taxonomy (NCBI): domain Eukaryota; kingdom Metazoa; phylum Arthropoda; class Insecta; order Orthoptera; family Acrididae; genus Schistocerca; species Schistocerca gregaria. The sequence continues at coordinate 253,784,167 of NC_064926.1, forward strand.
GTTGGTTGGTATTCTTGATGTTCACAACAATCGGTTTACTTTCAGAGCAAGTCAGCTGTTATTTATCTTGTAAACTTGCAGTGAGTTAGTGCACTTCCCTACTGTTCACACTCAGACTTAGAAATGACTAAAAGAATATGTGACTCCATCTTTAGAAAGAGTTCTGAATGCAATATTACATGGAGATTCTGACTCAGGGAGTGAAAGCGAATATGAGGATGGTGTTATGGAGTATGATTCAGATCGGGAAAGTGATGTGGATGTTAGAGAAGATAGCGCAGCTTCAGGCAGTGACCATCAGGATGTTATTGTGGCCAAGTCTGGAAGAAGGTACGTAACCACACAACCTACAATTCCTCGGAGGTCTGTTGCTAATATAGTAAGAGAGCAGGCAGGAGTAACTCCAGCTGGTGTTTACCATTCGCCTGGAGAAGCCTTGAAGTTACTTCTTACGCCTGACATCAGGATGTTACAGTAAAACATTCAAATGAAGAGGCAGTTAGGTGAAATGTTACTTTGACTGATGAGAAAGAATTGTATGCCTTTATAGGAATCCTGATACTTATGGGAGCAAATAAGGACACTTCTGTCAGTGTACACGATCTTCGGTCAGACCTAATGGGTCGGCCAGTTTACAAGGGTATTATGGCAAGAGAACGTTTCAAGGAACGTATTGCAATCATAATATTTGATGACAAAAGTACCCGCTAGCTACGCAGGGAAGCACACAAGTTCACAGCAATCCATGATGTTTGCAACAAAGTGAATGATAGGTTTTCACTATTGTATAAACCAGGGGTCCACCTCACCATTTATGAGATGCTCAGCTGGTTTAGAGGGAACTGCCCATTCAAAGTATTTATGAAGGAAAAACCGGGCAAGTATGGCATCCTTATACGCATGATGTCCGATGCAGTTGACAGATACGTCTTGAATATGAAATCCTATGCAGGTAATTTTCAGAATTAGTCGAAAGAAGAACGGGGTTCAGCAGCTGTCATCAAACGTCTGGAATCACCTGTCAAAAATACTGGTCGAAATATTACTCTAGACCGATACTACACAACGGTGGATTTGGCGGAAGAGTTACACCAAGACTACGAAGTTACTATAGTAGGAACTCTCCAGTCAAACAGGAAGCATATTCCAGACATAATGAAGAACACGTCAAATCGAGAGCTATATTCATCAATTTTCCACAGACCCATCAACAGGTAGACCTCCAGTAACTTTGGTGTTCTACATAGCAAAAACGAAACCAAGTAAAAACTTACTGATGTTGTCAACAATGCACCAAGATAAAGGCACTGTTAGAGGAGGGAAGAATAAAACCGAGATAAATGCATATTATAATTCCACTAAAGGTGGAATTGATTCCATTGATCAAATGGTGCTTATATACACCTGCAAGAGGGGAACAAAGAGATGGCCTCTCTCTGTATTCTACTCTCTCATCGACATTTGTGCTATCATTGCAACCACCATATTCATCCAGCAACATCCAAGATGGACTGAAAAGAAACACAACAAATGGAAACTTTATCTTCTACAAGCTGGGTTGGAACTAGTGAAATTGCAGGTAGAAGAAAGAAGTGCCAATACAAGAGGGTTATGTAACCAAATTGTTCAATCAATGAAGGCTATTCTACAAAAGAAAATCAAAGGAGTGACAACAGAAGCACGTCAGCCCCCTGCACGGAAAGGTCGGTGCCATATTTCAGTATGAGAATCTAAAACAAGGAAGCACAAGTACAACCATCTAAGTAAACCAAAACATATTGTGGACAGTGTCATAAACATGTGTGTAACACACATTCAGAAAAAAATTGTGAAGTGTGTCTCTTGCCTTGAAGCTGAGAACTCAGAGTAGTTTATTGTATATGAACACACCTGTATTTTGTGTTGTAATATGTCAATTTTTTATTCACTCAATCCTATATTTATAACAATTAACAACATTTATAAACCCATGCCTTAGTTAAAATACACAAACCATTTTGAAAGTTGTAATTTTTCGTCAGTTAACTTATTTAATACCTGTGGGCTCGCCGAACCCCCTCCCCCCCTTAGACATCCAAGTTACAAAAAAATGCTAGGGCGTCCTAGGGTTAAACCTAGCTAACCTAAGGACATCACACAAATCCATGCTCGAGGCAAGATTCGAACCATCGACAGTAGCAGTAGCACGGTTCCAGACTAAAGCGCCTAGAACCGCTCGGCCACAGTGGCCAGCTAGAGATTAATTCGTCGCTGCAAGATTTGTATATTATGTCATCCTACAGACGCTTAATCTAGTTGCGTCTTCTATAACTGTCAACCAACCGACCATGGACTACAACAAAGTTAAGTAATAAATACTTTCTTATCTTGTACTCCTGCTAATTAATTGTTTTTTCCTGTTGTAGCTACCAAGCAATCTTGGCATAGGATAACCCACACTGCCACGTTCTTGGCTACCTCATATTTGCTACCTCATGTCGATGGACTCGGTTATGGTGGAAGATCGAGAACCGTCCATGTGCTGCCATGCCGACTCCAGTGCCATGGCCAGCTCCGCAAACTGCGTGTAGGAATGGACATGGTCTATAAAGATAGATGCGTATTTCTTGTGTTGATGCACTGTGCCTTCCAGAATGACGAGATCAACGTGGACGTGCCGCGGGAATGTGTCCCAGACGATAACGCATGGGGTGCCTGCTTTCAGACGTTTGCTCTCGGATGTTTCACGTCGTACATGACAAGGACCATGGGCCCGATTGAGCATAAAACGTGATTCATCTGAAAAGGCCACCTGTTGCAAATTCCATCCTTCGTCGCCAATGTACAACAGTCGGCGAGGGAGCGTGAAGCTGGCACGTACTGCGGGATCCCATATGCAGCAACGTTTGCTGAACGGTCCTTGGGGAGACACTGTTGGTTCATCTCAGAGGTCAGTTTCCCAACAGTTGCAAATTTGTTTGCGTCGTTCACCCCTATGGCCCGAGGTCCACCATTGTGGCCTCGCGCCGGTTTCGGATTGCGCGATTTACCATGCGGAGTATACTTTAACCACGGCAGCACGGGAACAGTTTACAGACGTAGTACTTACGGAAATGCTTCCAGCCACGGCCCGAAGCCTAATATTTGTGCCCCTTTGTGTGTCAAATACGCCTCACATTGCGACATATATTGCACTGTTTTGCGCAACTGCCTGCCACGCTTTATTTACTTCTACTAGTGCTGCCGCCTGACGTCGAACATAGAAGGTGGACACATTAATGTGACTGGCCCCCCAGGTCTACCCCCCCCCCTCCCACCTAAAATTGTCGTATGGGCACCCTTGTGCCAACACTAACCTCGATGACGGAATGGGCAGTGGAGGTGGAAAATAGTAGATGCAGACAAAGAATGAAACATGGCCGTGCTGTTCCAGGCGCGTCAGTCTGGAACCAAGTGACCGCTACGGTCGCAGGTTAGAATCCTGCCTCGGGCATGGATGTGTGTGATGTCCTTACTTAGGTTTAAGTAGTTCTAAGTTCTAGGGGACTGATGATCACAGGTGTTAAGTCCCAGTGTGCTCAGAGCCATGAACATGAAGTATGTAAATGTATATGAAAAGGCCCACCCAAGATTGGAAAAGTAGGACAGCAAAAAAATGATTTTTGTCCTGCCAGTAGTCTCAAAATGATAAAACTCAAAGCAAGCAGCATTTGTTTTCTGAAAGAAGAGAACGTATATTGATATAAAGTTTTCCTACCATCCGTTTTTCTAAATGTATGTATAGCTTTACACAGAGATTCTGTGACGCCACGTAGAAGCAAGTGTCTCCCCCATAGTAATTCCGTTTCGTGTAGCTGCCATACATAGCTGTAATAGGACGCAAGATCTAGTTAACAGTGGCAAGATGTCATTCCGAGGGGTCAGTATACATGCGTAATACACCCCGATTCGGATCTGGCAAAGATCTGAAACTTAGATTAAAACTGTTTGGCAGACGGAGACTCGAAATCGGGGTCTCTGCGATGGATAAGCGATGTCTCGGCAGTATCCATTCTTCCGGGAGTGGGAAATCCGCAAGATTTGCAGGAGAAAGTCTATGAAGCATGGAAGGTAGGGGACGAGGTTCTTCCCGAAGAAAGGCTACGAGGACGGGTCATCAGTCATTCTCGGGTAGTTCAGCTGGCCGTCCGGATTAAGCAGCTGTGCAGTGCGGACGTTATATTTTTACCGCTTGCGGAGCGCGCGCCCTCGCTGATGTTTACTTTCAGCGGCCGTCGCTTACGTGTACTACAACCATGACCTACCATTTCCGAAAACCCACACTACGAGTCACCTTCTGCAACAACTACACTCGACCAAAGATCACTTACCGATGACCTTTTGAGTTTCTACGGATACCGCCGCGGTCGACTGGTCACTTTCACAATTTGACCCTACTCCTGCGCCACTACCAATGGCGACGACTTATGATCCCATCCCGGTCGATGATATGTACGACCTTCACTTATATTCCCTGCGACGGCCTTCTACCAATACCGTCTTCTGGGACGGACATGCAAACAATTTTCACCCAAAAGAGGCAAGAAGAGTCGACGTACGGCCTCGGACCGACACAACGAACGTCCCCTGAGACTCCAGAGGCCGTCCGATACGACGAGGACTCAGAGAATCTGCGCGACGTCAAGAGCGACGACAATGCAACGTCGGCTCTGGCTGTGCCGGTACCTACTGTGCCTGCTCGCCTACGTGCCCCTGAACCAACGGACTCCACCATTATGACTGCCACCGAGACGTTCTCCTCTCTTACGAACAAGGAGGAACCTCAGAACGCTTTCACCGACAGCACCGTTGATGGCGTAAGTGACGATGTCGACGATGACTCGAACCACACTCTGGGGACTGAGTTACTGCAGATGTGGTTGTTGTGGTCTTCAGTCCTGAGACTGGTTTGATGCAGCTCTCAATGCTACTCTATCCTGTGCAAGCCTCTTCATCTCCTAGTACTTACTGCAACCTATATCCTTCTGAATCTGTTCAGTGTATTCATCTCTTGGTCTCCCTCTATGATTTTTGCCCTCCACGCTGCCCTCCAATGCTAAATTTGTGATCCCTTGACGCCTCAGAACATGTCCTACTAACCGGTCGCTCCTTTTTGTCAAGTTGTGCCACAAACTCCTCTTCTCCCCAATTCTATTCAATACTTCGTCATTAGTTATGTGATCTACCCATCTAATCTTCAGCATTCTTCTGTAGCACCACATTTCGAAAGCTTCTATTCTCTTCTTGTCCAAATTATTTATCGACCATGTTTCACTTCCATACATGGCTACACTCCATACAAATACTGTCAGAAACGACTTCCTGACATATCTAGACTCCATGTTAACAAATTTCTCTTCTTCAGAAACGCTTTCTTTGCATTGCTAGTCTACATTTTATATCCTCTCTATTTCGACCATCATCAGTTATTTTGCTCCCCAAGTAGTATCCTAATCTAATTCCCTCAGCATCACCCGATTTAATTCGACTACATTCCATTATCCTCCTTTTGCTTTTGTTGATGTTCATCTTATACCCTCCTTTCAAGACACTGTCCACTCCGTTCAACTGCTCTTCCAAGTCATTTGCTGTCTCTGACAGAATTACCATGTCATCGGCGAACCTCAAAGTTTTTACTTCGTCTCCACGGACTCTAATACCTACTCCAAATTTTTCTTTTGTTTCCTTTACTGCTTGCTCAATATACAGATTGAATAACATCGGGGAGAGGCTACAACCCTGTCTCACTCCCTTCCCAACCACTGCCTCTCTTTCGTGTCCATCGACTCTTATAACTGCCATCTGGCTTCTGTACAATGTGTAAATAGCCTTTCGGTCCCCGTATTTTACCCCTGCCACCTTTAGAATTTGAAGAGAGTATTCCAGTCAACATTGTCAAAAGCTTTCTCTAAGTCTACAAATGCTAGAAACGTAGGTTTGCCTTTCCTTAATCTTTCTTTTAAGATAAGGCGTAAGGTCAGTACTGCCTCACGTGTTCCAACATTTATACGAAATTCAAACTGATCATCCCCGAGGTCGACTTCTACCAGTTTTTCCATTCGTCTATATAGAATTCGCTTTAGTATTTTGCAGCTGTGAATTATTACAGTGATAGTTCAGTAATTTTCACATTTGTCAACACCAGCTTTTTTTGTGATTGGAATTATTATATCGTTCTTGAGGTGTGAGGGTATTTCGCCTGCCTCATACATCCTGCTCACCAGATGGTAGAATTTTGTCATGACTGGCTCTCTCAAGGCTGTCAGTAGTTCTAATGGAATGTTGTTTACTCCCGGAGCCTTGTTTCGACTCAGGTCTTTCAGCGCTTTGTCAAACTCTTCACGCAGTATCGTATCTCTCATTTCATCTTCATCTACATCCTCTTCCATTTCCATAAAAGTATTTCGCCCTTGTATAGACCCTCTATATACTCCTTGCACCTTTCTGCTTTCCCTTTTTTGCTTAGAACTGTGTTTCCATCTGAGCTCTTGATATTCATACAAGTGGCTCTCTTTTCTCCAAAGGTCTCTTTGATTTTTCTGTAGGCAGTATCTGTCTTACCCCTAGTGAGATAAGCCTCTACATCCTTACATATTCCTCTAGCCATCCCTGCTTAGCAGTTTTGCACTTCCTGTCGATCTCATTTTTAAGACGTTTGTACTCCTTTTTGCCTGCTTCATTTACTGCATTTTTATATTTTCTCCTTTCATCCATTAAATTCAATATTTCTTCCGTTACCCAAGGATTTCCACCAGCCCTCGTCTTTTTACCTACTTGATCGTCTGCTGCCTTCACTACTTCATCCCTCAGAGCTACCTCTTCTTCTTCTACTGTATTTCTTTCCCTCATTCCTGTCAATGATTCTCTTATGCTCTCCCTGGAGCTCTCTACAACCTCTGGTTTAGTCAGTTTATCTAGGTCCCATCTCCTTAAATTCCCACCTTTTTGTAGTTTCTTCATTTTTAATCTACGGTTCATAACCAATAGATTGTGGTCAGAGTCCACATCTGCCCAGGAAATGTCTTACTGCAGTTACTGCAGACGGGGACCTAATTGCGACGACAATAAAGCCGTCAGGTGGCGTATGGCGAGACTCGCCGCTGCTTCGCCCCTCTTCACTCTCCGCTGATGGAGTTTCCCTCCATGGAGGGGCACGTGAAAATTCATCTACTGCATGGGGTGATATAAGCATCGTACGTCGATATCGCACTGCTACAGGAACTTGGCCACACTTCCGGACGTCGCGGGATATAACACTTATCCTTCTCCAGGGACGTGGAGTAGCCATCTATGCAAATACAGAGATTATAAGTACAATTTCTATATCTTTCCTAGTTTGATTGGATAATAATGTAAATGGAAATGGAAATGAACGTTTGGCGTCATTGGCCGGGAGGCCCCGCTAGGAGCAGGATGGGGATGGAATGATGAAGACAGCTCAACACCCAGTCCATGAGCGAAAAAAACCCCGACCCAGCCGAGAATGGAACCTGGGCCCGTAGGACGGCAATCCATCACGCTGACCACTCAGCTATCGGGGCGGACATAATGTAAATAAAAATGGGACCTTTATGATGTAATACAAATTACAAGAAATTAGGTGTCAAGGTTTTATGCTACATGCAACACAATAATCCAGTCAACCAATCTAGCGAGACTTAGTGTACGTACATGGTTGTCGTTGTACACTCCTGGAAATTGAAATAAGAACACTGTGAATTCATTGTCCCAGGAAGGGGAAACTTTATTGACACATTCCTGGGGTCAGATACATCACATGATCACACTGACAGAACCACAGGCACATAGACACAGGCAACAGAGCATGCACAATGTCGGCACTAGTACAGTGTATATCCACCTTTCGCAGCAATGCAGGCTGCTATTCTCCCGTGGAGACGATAGTAGAGATGCTGGATGTAGTCCTGTGGAACGGCTTGCCATGCCATTTCCACCTGGCGCCTCAGTTGGACCAGCGTTCGTGCTGGACGTGCAGACCACGTGAGACGACGCTTCATCCAGTCCCAAACATCCTCAATGGGGGACAGATCCGGAGATCTTGCTGGCCAGGGTAGTTGACTTACACCTTCTAGAGCACGTTGGGTGGCACGGGATACATGCGGACGTGCATTGTCCTGTTGGAACAGCAAGTTCCCTTGCCGGTCTAGGAATGGTAGAACGATGGGTTCGATGACGGTTTGGATATACCGTGCACTATTCAGTGTCCCCTCGACGATCACCAGAGGTGTACGGCCAGTGTAGGAGATCGCTCCCCACACCATGACGCCGGGTGTTGGCCCTGTGTGCCTCGGTCGTATGCAGTCCTGACTGTGGCGCTCACCTGCACGGCGCCAAACACGCATACGACCATCATTGGCACCAAGGCAGAAGGGACTCTCATCGCTGAAGACGACACGTCTCCATTCGTCCCTCCATTCACGCCTGTCGCGACACCACTGGAGGTGGGCTGCACGATGTTGGGGCGTGAGCGGAAGACGGCCTAACGGTGTGCGGGACCGTAGCCCAGCTTCATGGAGACGGTTGCGAGTGGTCCTCGCCGATACCCCAGGAGCAACAGTGTCCCTAATTTGCTGGGAAGTGGCGGTGCGGTCCCCTACTGCACTGCGTAGGATCCTACGGTCTTGGCGTGCATCCGTGCGTCGCTGCGGTCCGGTCCCAGGTCGACGGGCACGTGCACCTTCCGCCGACCACTGGCGACAACATCGATGTACTGTGGAGACCTCACGCCCCACGTGTTGAGCAATTCGGCGGTACGTCCACCCGCCCTCCCGCATGCCCACTATACGCCCTCGCTCAAAGTCCGTCAACTGCACATACGGTTCACGTCCACGCTGTCGCGGCATGCCACCAGTGTTAAAGACTGCGATGGAGCTCCGTATGCCACGGCAAACTGGCTGACACTGACGGCGGCGGTGCACAAATGCTGCGCAGCTAGCGCCATTCGACGGCGAACACCGCGGTTCCTGGTGTGTCCGCTGTGCCGTGCGTGTGATCATTGCTTGTACAGCCCTCTCGCAGTGTCCGGAGCAAGTATGGTGGGTCTGACACACCGGTGTCAATGTGTTCTTTTTTCCATTTCCAGGACTGTATTTACACCGCTTCTGTGTCACTTGCCAGCTAGTGACGATCATAAAAACTTATTTTTGCTTATGTTTGTGAATAATACGTTCCTGGCTGCCCTACGTGTAATGATCTTTATGGTCAAGGAAAACGCTTATGCAGTGTGAAGCGACTTGCAGCACTGATGGTCAAACCGTGGTAAAAGTTTTTAGAGTATGAGCTTATGTTAAATTCAATAGGTTATGTAGCACGACAGTTTATCGGTTTGCAAAACACGGTTGCAAACTATTTTACTGTCATCCTTTTGTAGATTCGATGACAACAGCATAGGTCTGTCAAAACCATACATTCAATAAATGCCTTTTTAGTTACTTTGCTTGTTAAATTTCCCTAATTTATCACAAAGAACCTTCCGCTTTACAGTAGCTCTGGTCAGACAACCACAAACCGGGAGAGACTGACCACATAAACTGGGCTCGTGCAAGCCTGTCGGACACCTCGCCAGCTCAGCGGGCCATTCTCACGAATGGAATCAAGCGTGCAACTATCGACCGCTCTCGTAACGCGTCGAAACGTTCAGATAAGCGCGCGTTATTTCCCGGCCTGTTATCGCTTCGAGCATACAGCTTTCAATCATCCCGTCTGTTGACGTCTTGCAGTATTATGTAGCAATTTTCACATTCCCAAGAACTCTTCTAGGTGTTAGTTCTTTATTTTCCCGCTGTTATACTGGTTGGTAGTGGTAACGATAATTAAAATGAATGTCGGGATAATTCACTTGAGATGAATACGGCTGTTTTACTTTCCCATCCATCTACCCTTTTGTCAACTCTGTAGGATTTTAACTGAACAGACTGTGGGACCCGGTAATTTTTTTATAGCTTCAGGAAGAAAACATTGTATGGTTAATTTTAATACTTTCACACCTGCATTTTTAACCCTGCAGACCCTTTTTCCGACAAAGGGCACCTATGCAGAATCATCATTGCGCATACACCTGCGCGCCATAGATGGAGAAATATTCGAAGAGCACGCATAATTCGGCGTAGGGCGCTCATGTAAAGGCAACTAATGAGCATGCTTCCCCGCACCAACATTTGGTATAAAGCAATCTACGCTGTAACACATTCTCCTGATGACGGCTGACTGTTTGCCAGCCGAAATATCGTAGCCAAAAGTCTACGTCATCCGGCTGCAAACGTTAAACTTCATGCAGTACTCATTACGCCGGGAAAACGTCCAGAATCGCAAATATTGTTTGAATAAATGTAGATTTTTGAACGAAGGAGACCGCCAGGCAGAGCTTCTCACACAAACTGCGGCAGAGGGCTACACTTGCTACTCAGCTACAGATGTTAGTGAAATACATTAGAGATTCGAAAGGAGAGGATTTTCATGTTCATACAGTTGCCCGTAATTCATTTTTGAGAAATGCAATTACGTGGTGTCTTTTCGAATAATTCAAACGACTTCATTTATCTGTGGAACAGCAGGATCAGAGTTTATAAAATGATTTGTCACAATTCATGACGTCACACGAATGCCTGTGGATACATGGCGTAAACTTCGTGGACAATATTTTGTTGTGACAGCAGTTATTTTTAGAGTACATTATAACTTTCTTTGGGGCTCGTGTTCTTGATTTGGACTAGCGCCATTAAGTGTCGTCAATGGCCAAACATCGAAGAGACTCTATCACCCTTCCCTGGGCACTCCTCACGACACACTTGTCTGTGATGAACACTCACCGTCGAAGACAACATACTGTGTTCTGTTACTTAAAAAGTCTTCAAGCGACCCACTTATCTGGGAACCTGTTATGTATGCTTGTATCTTAGTTAACAGCCTGCAATGAAGCTCCGTGTCAAAAGCCTTCCGGAAATCTAGAAATATGGCATTTGCCTGTTGCGCTTCATCCGTTGTTCGTAGTATACCATGTGAGAAAAGAGCAAGCTGAGTCTCGCACGAGCGATGCTTTCTAAAACCATGGCGACTCGTGGACATAAGCTTCTCAGTGTCATGAAAGCTGATTATATTCGAAATGCGAAATGTGTGCAACGCTACCAGCTGGTGAACTACGCCCGCACCGGTTTTGCTACGCATACTGCCATCTGAATGTCGGCCAACAGCGTCATGTAACTTTCATTTCACCCTTTAGTAAACAGCACTCAGAGCGCAGTCTCTCTATTGCATTTTATTTGTAGTCATTTACATCTCACATGCTACATTTAATGTCTTAATTGTGTCGTATAGCGCGAGTGCTCTCTTAAGGACATTCAGATATTACAAACTCTTTACAATAAAATGCAGCCCCTAAGTTCAAACGCCATTTTACGTAGTTCAGTTAATAAAGTGAATATCCATTCAAATGATAAGATGGGGATCAGTTTAAGGAAATACTCCCATAGAACTACAAACGTTGAAGTACAGAGATTGTACAATGTGATTACTTATTAAAATGGTTCAAATGGCTCTGAGCACTATGGGACTTAACATGTGAGGTCATCAGTCCCGTAGAACTTTTTTTTTTTGGGTCATCAGTCTACTGACTGGTTTGATGCGGCCCCCCGTAGAACTTAGAACTACTTAAACCTAACTAACCTAAGGACATCACACACATCCAGACCCGAGGCAGGATTCGAACCTGCGACCATATAGGTCGTGCGGTTCCAAACTGCCTAGAACCGCTCGGCCACTGCGGCTGTCATTAATTAAACGATTGTTGCTTCGAAGCAGTTAACGAATTATAAGATAATTTAGGACAAATCAGTATTCACCTTCGAGAAACAATTAGCTTACTATTCACCTACGAAAAGTAACAAGCACAGTAATCACCTTATAAAAATAACAAGTAGGCTTTCGGTGACTTCTGGCTAGTTATTTAAGATTATAGTGTACATAGGCATCCGTTTGTTTGCCTTCAGCCCCCAGCAGACAGCTTATGAATTCAATGACGGATCTGCCCGTCTGGGTCATGACAAGGACAACTTTTGATAGCGTGATATTGGTGACTGAAGGCCCAGGCCACTAGACGTTCTAATGGTCCCACCTATGTCGCTAAAATGTGAGATTTGTCAGCCTTGACACAGATCCGACCAATCTCCGAGTGCGTTCATAGATCGCGGTTGCTCACTAATGTTTTAACAGTCTCGTGCAGTCACGTGCCATGACATGTCGTCTGGTCGGTTCAGGGCGAAGGTATTACAGACTGCAGAACACGTCTAATTCCTATGTCCAAGAATGTTACTGCTTATGTTCACGTACATTATCTCTTTACTTTGTTCCTCTGTGCTTTATTCTCAAACTGCGAGCTGTGTAACTGTTGTGTACATAGTTCCGCGTAGTCAGCGCATACACAACTTTCCCAACAGAGTGCGCCCCGCACTACGAGATGGCGCTGTCTTAGAGACGGACCAAGTTCTGCTTCCGCCGATCCGCGTATTAATATGTAATGCAGCCAATGAGATTGCTGCTAACGTAGAACCTTTTCTTCTCGCGGATCACACTCGCGCAGTGATACCTAGACGCTTGAGGTATTATAATGAGTGCACAAACCTCCGATTAGTCAGTCTGCATTTGTCTGCATCAATCTGTATCAGTCTCCATTAGTCTGTACCAGTCTACATTTGTCTGTACCAGTCTATAGTCAATCTTCAGTCTGCGCCTAATAAGATTATCATATTCCTGCACATAGCCATGAAGATAAATGAATAGACACTTTGTCAAGTATCAGAGATATGTGAGAAAAAAATTAACGTACCAAGACGAAAGGAACTTCAGATTGTCAGTTGTAAATAGCATCCAGAATCAAGTTAAGTAAGGTTTATGATTTTTATTATTTTAATAAATGCGTGTGAAAGTTAATCAAGTTCTGTTTAAAGTTGGTCACTGTCAATCAGCTACTCTAAGCGTGCAAGTGGCATTTCTATCGTCTGACCAAACGGCAGAAGACAAACACGCCACGATAAGACCACGAGGCATATTGCTGACACTCGCCTACTTCGTTAGAGCGACAAGTCAAATAATCTGATGATGTGTGTACCAAAGGTCTTACAGTACGCACACCACAGTGACATATTCGATTGTTCTGTGACAGATGCCTTCATGCCGAGGAAAAACAAACCGCAGGTAGGGATGAACATGATCCCCAAGAGTAGATGCATATTATGTTGATCCACTGAGCCAAGAACGACGAGACAACCCAGACAATTTCACGATAACATTCCCAGCCTCGATGCTTTCGACGACTGCAGCACGGTTTTGCTTTGGGACGTTTCACGCCATACACTCTGACGGCAATATGTCCGATGGCACATAAAACATAATTCATCAGAAAAGGCCACCTAATGCCACTTAGTGGACGTCCAGTTGCGTTCGTCGCTGGTGAACAGTAGTCAGTATGTGTGCAAGAAGGAAGAGCCTGCTGCAATGGCCTTACACAACAACGTCTACTGGGTAGTCGTTGAGGAGACACTGTTGATAGCCCCTTGCTTCATCTAGCCTGTCAGTTGCTCAACAGTTGCACATCCATCAGCCTGTACACATTTTCGCAGACGCCGCTCACCCTAGTGTGGTCCACGGTTCGCTACAGTCGCGTCTGAGCAGTTTCTGGGTAGCTCCATTTTCCCATGCACCGTATTCCTTAATTACGGTGACACGTAAACAGTTTACGAACTTAGACGTTTCGGAAATGTTTCCATTGCGTCTGAAAACCTTCTGGACGTCATATAATTCACCTCGTTTCCGCATTAGGACAACGAATGTATTGTTTACCACTTACAACGATATATACCCTTCACAGTTAGCGTCGCCATCTGTCTTCTATCAGTGATTATTGCACGTTGCTGTCGAACAACATAGGATAAAGACGATGAGATGTTGATGATGATGATGATGATGATGTTTGGTTTGTGGGATGCTCGACTGCGCGGTCACCAGCGCCTGTACAACGTCCCAATGTTAACACAGTCCATTTTCTTTTCACAACCCAATCTAGTCACTCTAACAAATGTTGATGATGATGAAATGATGAGGACAACACAAAACACCCATACCCAGGGCAGAGACAATCCCCATGTTTGAAAATTTTTGTTATTGTTTGAAGTTTCTATTGCTTTTAATGATCATCAAGTACAAAAATATTTTCGATTACACTTCTGTGTGGATACGTACACGAATTCCCTCACAGTAAGAAAGTCAAGACTATGAACTGGACAACAGTGTTCAATACATACGGTTACGTATTGTTTACAAAATGAAACATATGAATCCTAAATTAGCACACCGTATCTATGTTCTGGAGACATTTTAACCGCTAGAAGATTACTGTTAAACGTCTTAATATAAGTGTCCATAGGTTGGGTGCTCTATACTAAAATATTGCTGACATATTGGATTGTCTGTAGAATGTTAAAATTCTGTGTCTTGGATTCTTCACATTTTTTTCCGCATTCATACACACTGTAAATAAAAATGGTTAATCCATGAATCTAGAATAAATAATCTATGAACTGTTTTGTGAAATAAGTTGTCGAACGTAAGAAAGAAAATAGATAGAGATAAATTTGACTTCAATAATGCTCGAAATCACATGCAGCAACCCGAACATCGAAGCAAAAATGTGACTGGTTTGCATATTCAAATACTTAAATTTTGAAAATCGTGAACAAAGAACCATATCAATTGGAGCCCTCTTATGTTAGCTGCATAGAAAGAGCGCAAAGTAGAATCCGCAGTTCGTATGGAACTGCTCTGTGATTTACGGTTCCCATTTTCATATTTATATTTTTATCGGGAAAAGTCTTTCAGCAAGAACAACCATTTCGACAGCATTTGTAAAGAAAACCTTACTTCTTACGCCACGTATATGTTTTTTCCTGATGTTAGAAGGATTTTCTATTGAAAAAGTTTGAGACTGAAAATTTGTTTGAACTTTTTTTTACAACTTCGGGCATAGATGACAGAAACATGAGAAAGCCATTATGATATGTCAAATCGACCCAACAGCCGATATTATGGTCTACATCATCCACTAGACACCTATCCTCTAGTATTGTTTAAATTTAGATGCTTCTAACATTGAAATTTAAGTTCGCAGCCAGCATGTCATTTGCTGCTATGATATCGATCATCATTCAAAGGCGCGTCGAATGTTTATATAATATTTCCTACTTTTAGATAAATTATTTCACAAAACATATGTCTTTTTTTATTTCATGTCTTGTTCAGGAAGCATGAATCACAATATATTTAAAAATCGATCGGTATTCAACAGTATTATTATTTAGAGAATATAGATAAGAGAAAGCACACGAGGTGTCGGACGAAGATTTGATGTTCAATGTTCAACTTAGAATTTTAAGAAGTACTGAAATGTATTTGTGTGATAGATTTTTCTTAATTATCCTGATTACGTCCATAGTATTTTTTTTATTTTGAATTTTTTTTTATTTTTTTTATTTTGAGAACACCTCACTCTGGTCAGATTGATACCTCATTTGTCCATTTGTCATTTGGCTACGAAACTTCACTCCAATCACTACTGGTCAGTTTGGTACACCCAATCTGTTCATAAACCAATCTTCGTTTGTGTACGAAAATCCGTTTTCTGTCCTCTCAAACATTTGACCAAGAACAGCTATTGGCTGATAATGATTAGTAAGAACCGATATTAGCAACAATAACAAATATTTTTCAAAACAGCTCATGATGTTACAACATGATTTTCGACACTCTTAAAATTATTAAGTTTCGTCGTTGAAGTAGTGAGACAAGGCTACAGGTTTTAGATGACTGCCACTTACCGTATGTGATTACATGACCAAGAACTTAATACGAAGGTTTCATTCGTTCAGCTCCTACTAAAGCAAAAGCTTATTAATTCACTCAAAGCTGGATAAAGTAGTGATGGCGAAATAATATGGCGAAAGTTTTCAGCGCTGATCATAAACAGTGTCCTGCACACACAATAATATAAGGACACTTTTTTCATACTCACGTTCAGATTCTTGACTGCTTGCACGTCCTCCGCGTATTTGTGGTAAGAATCGCAGGCAACGTCTCCGTTTTCGCCCTTGGCATATTCCGGATGTTCGTGCAACATACGGTCCCATATGTTCTCGCCCTTGCCTGTAAATGGCGAAACGACAGATTAATGGAGTCCTTTGTGCATGTGCTGTTCAAGAAGTTCTCTCTCTGTTGGAGCAGCATAATAATTGGTTCGTCCCTTTACAATACAAAAAGAAAGAAATTTGAGATACCAGAAACATAAACACAATGCAGATACCAAAACAAATTTCGTAAACCCACATAAATTTGTGGAATGAATGTGTTTCAATGGTCTTGGCAAATCGGCTTTTATTATAATTCTCGTTTTCCGCCCCTCAAGACGGAACATGCTCTTTGAGTTCTTATAGAATCATGGTTTCTTCACATACTGGTTTAGGGGAAGAGAAAGCACAATTTTGCAGTAGTTGCTACGTGACTTTAATTTCCAGCATTTTCCTTACAACCAAGGATGACCTCCAGATAACCTGGTCAAAAACAGATGACACTTCCAGAATTAATTTTTAGTCTGCAGCGGAGTGTGCATTGAAACCTCCTGGTAGACCAAAACTGTGTGATTCAAACGTGGAGCCTTCGTGTCTTTTGTGATCAAGTGCTCGTTTTTATCTGCCAGGAAGTTTCAAATCAGTGCATACTCCGGTGCAGAGTGAAAAATCATTTTCGAAACAATCTCTCAAGCTGAGGCTAAGTCATGTCTTCACCATATACATTCTTACAGGATCGCAAATTACACGAAGTATGCAGCAGAACTTCTGTGAAGTTTGGAAAATAAGCGATGAGGTACTGCCGGAAGTGAAGCTTGAAGCGGCTCATGAGACGTCCTTGTCAGTACAGCCAGTTGAGAAAATGTGCCTATCCGAATAGTGGTCCGGCACATAGTTTTAATCTTACAAGATGTTTTAAGTCAGTGCTCATTCCCCTACACAGTGAAAACTCGTTGTGGAAACAATTTCCTAACCTATGACAGAGAAGTCTGCGTAAGATCCTTTGATCTTGGAGTGCGAGTTTCCCAGATATGCAGAATCTCTGTGAAGTTTGGAAGGCAGGAAATGAGTTACCACCAGAAATAAAGCTATGACGGCGGGCCGTGAGTGGTGCTTAGATAGCCCAGCCATTTGAGCGATTGTCCACGGAAGGGAAAGATCCCATTTTCGAGTCCCAGTCTGGCACCCACGAGGAAACTATAACATACTTATTGAAGAATACGTAACAGAAAAATGCAGGAAAGAATACTGCATATGTTGAAGTATTTAATTTTCTGTATATGAGTGAAGCTGATGCTCTTCTGTACACCTACATTGTATGTACAACAAAGGTATGAAAAATGTATCAGCAATGTTCATCGCTCGTTTCCCGGACTTCACATTTCCTGGATCCGTTTCTCTTATCACTCAAAAACTAAATAACATAAAGCTTTGAAATTTTTGCGGTATGTCCACAGAATCAAGCATAATCAAGTTATTCTGTTGGACAGCTTTGCAGTTCAAATATGTTACAATGTGAAAAAAGTTTAAAAATCTAAATTCATAATTTGAAGTACGTATTTTGCCAATAAAGTGAACACTCCATTAATAGTTTAATACTACACCAGATATGAGGTAAATGCTGCGACATTACTGTTGAACAGCCACCATTTTGTAACAATTTAAAAAAGAGTAAAAGTAGTTTTTATGGTAGATTATATTTTTATCCAATACAAGAAGACAAGTTGTTTGAGAGTGTCAATTTTTATTCTTGTACGTTTTCTGTGGTAGGAAATGATTCTTTGAATGTCGTCAAATTTTTGCCTCCGTAAGCCTTATTTGCGCCCTTAATAAAGATATTGTTTTAAAAGGAATGTAGATTATGCTGTGAACCAACCATCTCAAGGCTAATTCCGTTAATTCTGGTCTTACCAAGTAGCTATTGTGATAGTTTAAATTTTTGTAAATTGTTACGCTTTTCATGTAAGTTTCTTTGTATTGCTTTTCTTTAACGATTGTGGGTTGGGGTTTTGATAAATTGTGGTAACAAAGTTATAAGGCTAACTGAATGGTCCTCTCTTTAATGAGTTTCGTTTTTAATCCTGATATTAAAAAAGTCTTTTGCTATGTTGCTGTGCAGACCTCTCAACCTGGAACCACCATTCCCACCTACTGTTACAGTCATTTAGGGACAATACGAGAAAGCGATTTGAAATGAGCCACTCACATGAAATCAGCATTAGGAAAATGGAAGATCCGTAGCAAAGGTCGTGGGAAAATGCAATGTATTCATATAGCAAACCACAGACTAAACTCTAATGTGACCTTGTTTTTATTGAGTAGCAGACATCGTAGTCATTCAGATGTGTGCTCCTAGGACCGTAACAGGTATGATTAGCCCAGAATAGAGTGTAACATAATATTCAGAGAACTCAAATTGGGATCCTTGGAAGAAATACAACGTAGCTCTCCCGAAATCCTTCTGGGTAAATGTAGAGAATCTCTGTCCCATGTAAACTGGGCGAACACTGTGCCCCTTCCATGGCGTATCTCTAGCACGGGTCTTAAGAATAAGATTAGGGCACGTACAGAGGCACAGGGACAATAATTTTTCCTTCCCTCAATACACAAACGGACCAGGAACGTGTGTAGGTACTCTCCTCTGATTACTGTACCTTTTGGATAAAACCTGAAATGAGCGGTAGTGGCTCCACATCCCATTATATAGAGGCAGGAAACCAATGGTCGGAAATGCGTCTTCATTGTGTTATGGACGTCGTTCTTATGCGAGGTATACCCCGCATACCTCGCATAAGAACGACATGGCTCACAGTAATTGTTCAAAGTGATGACCGCCATTCTCAGTGCATTCAGTCATGCATGGCAACAGCGCAAGAAGTTCTGCCGCACTCTCTCAAAGATTCTTGGTGTCTGCTGCACCAGGAGAGAAGCAACATGGACCCTAGCAAGCAGGTCTTTATGTGGTGTCACCGCCAGACACCACACTTGTTAGGTGGTAGCCTTTAAATCGGGCGAGGTCCGGTAGTATACGTCGGACCCGCGTGTCGCCACTATCAATGATTGCAGACCGAGCGCCGCCACACGGCAGGTCTAGAGAGACTTCATAGCACTCGCCCCAGTTGTACAGCCGACTTTGCTAGCGATGGTTCACTGACAAAATACGCTCTCATTTGCCGAGACGTTAGTTACCATAGCCTTCAGCTACGTTATTTGCTACGACCTAGCAAGGCGCCATTATGATTTACTATTGATATTGTGAATCATTTACCGTCAAGACAGACGTTCGTCATTAATGGATTAAAGTTAAGTATTACACCAGCTACGTCCGTTTTTCTGAAGTCTAATTTCCTTTTCCTGTTTCAGACCTCACGCCAGCCTGCGTGAGCCAAATCGCGTGCCTTTCGGCCTCCTCTAGTATGACGGTGTTGGCTTTCCTGCCAACCACAACACTTTGTATGTTTCTACGGGGACTTCATACGCCAGCGCCTTGACTTAACCCCACAGGAGAAAGTACAGATGTGTGAGATCCTGCGATCGTACTGGTCGTTGGACAGGACTTCCCCTTCCCAACCAACGATGAGGGTACGTGTTGTTCAGATGCATATTCGTTTTGAGACACACCCTTTCGCTGGCAACAAGGGGGACGGTCTCCAAGAACTATGGCAGGACATCTCGCAGAAACACCAAAGACTGGCGGTCGTCTCTTTGAACGATTACTATGAGCTATGTTGTTAGGTGGTGTACTTAGTGTATGTCCATGACACAAAAATATAGGCATTTCTGACCATGAGTTCTCTATCTCCACATAATCGTCGTGAAGCCAGTATCACCTTTGCACTTTGCCGCAAAAGCTTTGAGACATCCTGCATACGTCCATATAGGTGGCTCTAACAGGTATGTTACAAGTACGTGCGGATAATAACCGGAAAACTCCCTCGTACAGCGTTCTTAAGGAGCCGTTACGGCCGGTAGAATGAAATTACATGACCTGCCCCTCCATCCCGCACCCGTTCTCACTGGCTGTCCGTACAGCGTCCGCCACTCACCGTCGGCGTCCCAGCCGCCCTCGATCTGGTACGAGGCCGTGGCCGCCCCCAGCATGAAGCCGTCGGGGAACTGGTTGACGGCGTCAGCGCGCGGCAGGCGGAGTCGGGGGCGGCGGGAGGCGGCTCCCGCTGCCCCCGGCGCGGCCTCTGCCACGGAGGCCAGGCACGCAGTTAGCAGCAACACTGCTCGTTTCGACAACATGACTTCTATGTTACAACCAAACGCTATCACGCCCTTTATAAGTCGCACACTACATAGTGAACTGTCAGCATCTCATGTCGGTAATTATCGTTGCCGTATCGTTTAGTAACATTCAAGTGACAGCCTCAAGTGTTTACAAGATTCGGGTTTTTCTGTTTGTTAATGACAGAGTTTGTCACAGCGCTAGTAATTACTTAATATATTAAATTTCTTAACTTTGAGATAGCATCTTTTCTTATCACAAACCAATGTAAGAATCTTCTCCTATTCACCTCAGCTGTTCGTATGTCGCGAAAGCGGACCACCCGCTTCAGATCTGTAGGATGCATACAGTATTAGATAAGTCTGAAATAGTTTTTGGTGTTGGTGGCTAAACTATCTTCAGCCCGCGACGTATGGTCGCACTTTCTCGGTGTACAGATCCAATAACATCGTAGACAGGCTACAACCCTGTTCCACTCCCTTCTCAACTATGGCTTGCCTTTCAAGCCATTCGACACATGTCCACCTGTGTTGACCATGTATTGCACTAGTTGACTTACGGTATCGACAAAGGAGATGTGGATGGCATCGTTTTCTTTGCTCCAGCTGCATAACAAGGATGCCAGCAAACTAATGCGATGGAGGGGTTTTCTTGCAGCAACCGTTTCCTGTAGCTGGAGTGTTATAACATTCTCGAATCTTCTATAAGACTGATCTTTCCCATTCTCAAAGCTTAGTCACCAGTACTGGATCGATTTAGATGTAATGACTACTTTTATAGGCCGGCCCGGGTGGCCGAGCGCTTCTCTGCACTACAGTCTGGAACCATGCGACCGCTACGGTCGCAGGTTCGAATCCTGCCGCGGGCATGGATGCGTGTGATGTCCTTAGGTTAGTTAGGTTTATGTAGTTCTAAATTCTAGGGGACTGATGACCTTAGAAGTTAAGTCCCATAGTGCGCAGAGCCATTTAAACCATCTACTTTTATATTTGTATGACTCTTACCATTCTAGTTATCCCTGATTACTAATTTGAGGACGTTAGAAGACCGAAGTAAATGTGCACTAAGAATATTCCATTTTTCTCAAAGTCATACCTAACACCATGAAGGAAATCTTTGTATGTGATGAGAAATGTTTATTATTTCAGAAATAAAACATTTCAAGTATAGCTGCAAAACTTTTGCATGTACTGATGGCATGGCAGTGGTTGCTGAAAGTGAACAAGAACTGAGTCGGGAGGGTAGGAAAACTGAATGTACGCTAGACGATGGCTGAACAATCCACATACACAAAAGCAAATGGAAGCAGGTGAGCAGCAAATAGACATTGTAATTGACCATATGTTGAACGTGACATTATCGAAGACGAAGACAAATTTTGTCACCTCCGAAGAAGGACGGATAAAGGGATACATGCCAAAAAGGAAAAAAAAAGGTTGAACAAGGTACAAGAGGCATCTATAAAGGAAAGCAGCTGTCGATATCCAAAAGCATAAATCCTGAGACCAGGGAAAAGTTAATGGAACAGGTGTGTTTGGATAGCATTTCTGCATGTATCTCAGACATGGCCAATTCAGGAAACAGACAGAATTTTAGTGTACAAGAGACTGCTGAAAAAGGGCTAACTTAGGCAGATATGTAGTGAACATATTCTACAATAAGCCAGCGAGAAATAACTGGCCAGTAAAAATAATATTCGATGAGCTAGAACGTTTGGAGACGTATTGCGATATGAGTCGTTGCTAAGATCCTCGGCTGTTACAAAGTGGAAAGAAAGAATTTGAGGGGAAGGTTTAGACGTAAGTACACATTGAAGTAGAATGCCGCGGTTACGTCCAAACGGATAGCTAGTATGTCACATGAATTCAGAAGCACCACAAAACAACCATAGGGCTGACGACTTAACCACGCATAATAACTTTTTTTTTAGTCATCTGTTTTTTGAATTGTTTCATGAAGCCCGCGAAGAATACCTCTCCTGTAGTTCAAATGGCTCTGAGCACTATGGGACTTAACATCTGTGGTCATCAGTAACCTAGAACTTAGAACTACTTATAACTAACTAACCTAAGGACATCACACACACCAATGCCCGAGGCAGGATTCGAACTCGCGACCGTAGCGGTCACGCGGATCCACACTGAAGTGCCTATAACCGCACGGCCACACCGGCCGGCCCCTCTCCTGTGCCAATCTCTCCATCACAGAGTAGCGCTTGCAACCTACGCCCTCAATTATTTGCTGGCTATATTACAATCTGTGTCTTACACTACAGTTTTCCCCCTCCAGCTCCGTCTAGTAGCATGGAAGCCCTTCCCTGATGTCTTAACAGATGTCCTATAACCCTGTTCCTTCACCTTGTCAGTGTTTTTCACATATTCCTTTCTTCTCTCATTCTGCGCAGAACCTCCTCATTGCTTACCTTATCACTCACCAAATTTTCAACATTCGTATGTACCATCACATCTCAAATGCTTCCATTTTCTTTATTTCCGGTTTCCCCACTCTCCATGTGTCACTGCCAATTTCTCAGAAATGTCTTCTTCAAATTAAGGTCTATGTTTGATACTAGTAGACTTCTTTCGGGGAGGAATGCTCTTCTTGCCAGTGCTAGTTTGCTTGTGATGTCCTCCTTGCTCCTTTCGTCATTGTTTATTTTGCTGCCTAGGTAGCAGAATTCCTTAACTTCATCTACTTCGTGACCATCAATGCTGATGTTAAGTTTCTGGCAGTTCTCATTTCCGCTGCTTCTCATTACTTTCGCCTTTCTTCGAATCAATCTCAATCTATGATCTGCACTCATTAAACTGTTCATTCCATTCACCAGATCATGTACTTCATCTTCACTTTCACTCAGGATAGCACTGTCATCAGCGAATCCTATCAGTGATATCCTCTCCCCTTGAATTTTAAT
This sequence comes from Schistocerca gregaria, assembly GCF_023897955.1. NCBI lineage: Eukaryota > Metazoa > Arthropoda > Insecta > Orthoptera > Acrididae > Schistocerca > Schistocerca gregaria. The sequence continues at coordinate 253,807,460 of NC_064926.1, forward strand.
TCCACTCCTGAATCTATCTTTGAATTCCATCACTGCTTCTTCGATGTACAGATTAAACAGTAGGGGCGAAAGAACATATCAGTATCTTACACCCTTTTTAATTCGAGCACTTCGTCCTTGGTCCTCCACTCTTATTATTCCCTCTCGGCTCATGTGCATATTATATCTCACCCATCTCTCCCTATAGCTTACACCTATTTTTTCTGAATTTCGAATATCTTGCACCATTTTGGATTTTCGAACGGCTTTTCCAGATCGACAAATCGTGTAAAACTGTCTTGATTTTTCTTTAGTCTTCCTTCCATTATCAACCGCAACGTTAGAATTGATTCTCTTGTGCCTTTACCTTTCCTAAAGCCGATACCATCGTTTTCTAGCACATCCTCAATTTTTTCCCATTCTTCCGTATGCTATTCTTGTTAGCAAATTGGACGCATGAGCTGTTAAGCTGATTGTGCGGTAATTCTCGTTCTTCTCATCTTTGACACTCTTAGGAGTTGATGATATTTTTTTAAAGTAAGATGGTATGTCGCCAGACTCATCCACTGCACACACCAAATTGAATAGTCGGTTTGTTGTCACTTTCTGCAATGAAATTAGAAATTCTGATGGAATGTTATCAATCCCTTTTGCCTTACGTTTCCTTTAATTTACGTCTATGGCCACAATCTTTGCTGTTTAACAGATTACCGTTTTCGGTCTTTAACGACCATCATCAGATCTGCAGCAAAAATGGGAAAATATAAATACACTCGCAAACTGTATACAGCTTAAGAACAATACATAGAGCATATTGAAAAGTAGTACTGACAAAATTTACATTTGTGCGCTTTAAATGTGAAGAGCCATACCTGTCTCATTAAACAAAGTCCTAATGCACTGCAGCCATAGTGGCATAGTCAACTGTTAAATGCGGAATCAGCACCAGCATCGTCAAATACATATAAATCACATCACATGCACGAGTCATGTTGTCAGTAAAACTACTGTTTAAAACAAGCTGCCGTACAGTAGCCACAAGCTGTTTGTGTAGTAAGTTGACCAGAAGTCGCTAATGTCAGCATACACTAGTTTTCAATAATTAATTGAAACAGCGAAAATAAAAGGGGGCTACAATAGTCTGTAATAAGCTTACAAAGTATAAAAGGTGTTACAGTAAGAAAAAGCAATAAATGAAAATCACGACAAAAGTAATATTGTTGAAAAGACGAAGAGTTAAAGAACAGTGGTTGACATATGCTCTAGTGCCAATATTCGAGGCAATTATTTGATCTCCAAAGCTTTCCCTTCACAGAGGTGCAATGTATTCTTTCCACCTATTCGCGCTCTCCTCTGCATTTAACTGTGGAATTCCCGTTGCATTCTTCATGTTACCACCCTTGATTTTAATGTCACCGAAGGTCGTTTTTACGAGTACTTATATGCTGAGTCAGTCCATCCGACAATCGTTTCCTTTTCGACTTCTTTTCATTTTTCATGCAGCAATTTCATGTTAACTTCCCTGCGCTTCCGATTTATTTCGTTCCCCAGCGATTAGTATTTCTGTCTTCCTGAATTGGCATGAACATTTTTGTACTGTCTTCTTTCATCGATTAACTGAAGTACTTCTTCTGTTACCCGTGGTTTCTTCTCAGTTACCTTCTTTGTACCGATTTTTTCTTTCCAATTTCCGTGATTGCCCATTTTAGAGATGGCCATTCCTCTGCAACTGTACTGCCTACTGAGCTATTACTTGTTGCTGTATCCACAGCCTTAGACACATTCAAGCACATCTCATCATTCCTTAGTACTTCCGTATACCACTTCTTTGCACATTGATTCTTCCTGACTAATCTGTTAAACTTCAGCATACTCTTCGTCGCTACTACATTGTGATCTGGTTCTGCATCTGCTCCTAGGTAAGCCTTACATCCCAGTATCTGATTTCGGAAACTCTGTCTGACCATGACGTAATCTAACTAAAATCTTCCCGTGTCACTCGGTCTTTTCCAAGTATATCTTCTCCTCTTGTGATTCTTGAACACTGCTAGGTGAAATCTGTTACAGAACTAAGTTAATATTTCTCCTCTCTCATTTCTTGTCCCAAGTCCATATTCACCTGTAATCTTTTCTCTTACTCCTTCCCCTTCTACTGCATTCCCGTCCCCCATGACTATTAGATTTTCATCTCCCTTTACATACTGTATTACTCGTTTAGTATCCTCTTATAATTTTTGTCCTCTTCCACTTGCGACATCGTTGTCGCCTTTGGTTTGCTGTCAGAACGACACTATCACTGAACTGTTGACACTAACACACTCTCTGCTCTACCTTCCTATTCACAATCAATCCCACTCCCGTTATATCATTTTCTGCTGCTGTTGATATCATCCTATCCTCGTCTGACCAGAAATCTTTGTCTTCTTTTCACTTCACTTCACTGGCTCCTACTATATCTAGCTTTATCCTTAGCATTTTCCTTCTCAAATTTTCTAGCTTACCTACTACTTTCAAGCTTCTGACAGTCCACACCCCGACTCGTAGAACGCTATCCTTTCGTTGTTTGTTGAACCTTTTTCTCATTATCACCTCTACCTTGGCAGTCCCCTCCTGGAGATCCGAAAGGAGGACTATTCCGGGATCTTTTTCCAATGGAGAGACACATGACACAAGAGGCCACGTGTCCTGTGGATACATGTTATGTGTCTTTCATTTAGTGGTTTCCATTGCCTTCTGGATCCTCATTCCGTTAATAATTGATGATTCTTCTGCCTTTAGGGGCAGTTTCTCACACCAAGGCCGAGACACTGGCCTCTGTCCGCTCCTTCGCCCCCTTTGACAAAGGCGTTGGTAGAATGAGGGTCAACTGCCTATGCCGGAGGTCTTCGGCAGCCAATACTGATTATTAATCAAGCGGTGGTGGGCTTAGAACTCGGGACCAATGATGTTTCGCTTACTAATCAAAGACGATAACCGAAGACCACGGCAGCACTAGTACCTGCTGTAAAATGCTTTTGTCGGAGCACAAAAACGGCGAATAAGTTCTTGTTTACAGTGCTCTGATAGAAAAGTGAGGAATCGGCTTGTGCCGTCCTCATTTTGACACATGTTTACGGTATATTTCACTGCCTCTGTCTCCTCTGAACTCTTACAATGTCTAATTTTGTCTCCCTTTACCACTACATTGTTTCCACCATATCACGGCATCGCAAAAATTCTGGATGTCTACATTATATTTCTACCTGTTCTCATTATGGTCTCCGATTAACTACTGCTACTTATATCTTTCTGAAATGCTTAATGTATTCATCTCCTGGTCTACTCCCGAGGCATTGTTTCGACTTAAGGCTTTCAGTGCTCTGCTTAGTGTTTCTCTTCTTCATCTCTAACACTGCCCTCAAGTACATCTCCCTCGTATAGACCTTCCTTATACTCCTTCCACCTTCCGGCTTGCCTTTCTTTGCTTAAGAGTGGTTCCCATCTGAGCTCTTGATATTAGTGTAGATGCTTCTTTTCTCTGAAGGCCACTTTGATCGTCCTGGAGACAGTATCTATCCCTGACCTAGAGATATATGCGTGTAAATCCTTACATTTGTCGTCTATCCATTCTTGCTTTGCCATTTTGCGCTCCTTGTCATTCTCATTTTTTAGACGTTTCTTTTCCCTTTCCACTGCTTCATATACTACATTATTAAACATTCTCCTTCCATAAATTAAATTCAATATCTCTTGTGTTACCCAATGATTTGTGCTAGACCTAATCTTTTTACCTATTTGATCCTCTGATGACTTCACTATTTCATCTCTCAGAGGTACACATACTTCTTCTACAGTATTCCTTTCCCCTGTTGGTTACGAACTGTACATAAAAACTGAAGAAATTGCAAAAATGTACCTCTAGAGAAACAGAGAAACAGAGGTTTTATGTAATACTCCTTCTGAAACTCTGTTTCTTTCAGTTTATCCAGGTCCCATCACCTTAATTTCCTACATTTTTGAAATTTATTTAGTTTTATGTACAGTTCGTAACCAGTAAATTTTGGTCAGAGTCCACATCTGCCCCTGGAAACATCTTATAATTCGAAATCTGATTCCGAAACCTCTATCTTACCATTATACAATCAGTGTGAAGCCTGTTAAACCAAGTATTGAGGATGATTAAATTACACTCTGCGCAAAATTCTATCAGGCAGATTCGTCTTTGATTCCCTCCCCCAGGCCATATTCACCTATTATTTTTCTTTCTTTTCCTTTCCGTACAATCAAATTCGTGTACCCACGACTATTAAATTCTCGTCTCCCTTAATTTTCTGAATAATTCGTTTTATCTCATCATAAATGCTGGTTGGCATATGAACTTCTATACTGTGGTGGGTGTGGGCTTCGTTCCTATCTTGGTTACAATAATGGATTCAATATGCTATTTGTAGTAGCTTCCTAGTGCTCCTATTTCCTTACTCATTATTAAACCTACTTCTGTATTGCCCCTATTTGATTTTGTATTTATTTTGCAGTATTCACCTGACCAGAAGTTGTGTTCCTCCTGCCACCTACCTTCGCTAATTACCACTATATATAACTTTAACCAATCCGTTTCACTTTCTAAATTTTCTAATCTGCCTGACTGATTAAGGAATCTAACATTCCACTGTGTGATTCGTAGAACGTCAGTATTGTTTCTCCTGATAACGACATCCTCCAGAGTAGTTCCCGCCCGTAGACCCGAATGGGGGACTATTCTACCTCCGGGATATTTTACCTAAGACGACGCTATCATCATTTAACCGTGCAGTAGAGGCGCATGCTCTCTGGAAAAGCTATGGCTGTAGTTTCCCCTTCTTTCAGCTATTCACAGTACCGGCACAGTAAAGCTGTTCAGGTTGACCAGACCAGATCAGTCAGTCATCAAGACTGTTGCCCCCGCGAATATTGAAATGGCTGCTACCCCTGAAGCAAACAAGCCTTCCCACCTATGGCAAGTTCCACTGTAGCTACATGCTCAAAATTTCTGTCCAAAATACGCCCTTCCGTGTACCATTCTGTTGAAATTTGCCGGGTTGGAGGGTTTACACCCCCTACGCCTATGTATCGTCGTCACTCATCTATATTTTTCGTTTCCATTCTCTCTTTTGCTTCCACTGCCTCTGTCTCCATCCATGATTCTTACTCCACTGTCTCTCACTGACCATCAATATCTCCTGTCTCTGTGGATCGTAGTGCTACTGTCTTCGCCCACCTCTCTTTCTACTGTACTGCCAATTTTTGTCACACACCATCACTGTCTCTTTTTCTCCCATTGCCACTATCTCCTGTCTCTTCTACTGCTACTGGCTCTCTGGTACTCTCTTCTAGCCCAAAAAGAGCAAATACGTTTTCATAACAACGTGTTTTATGAGGAAGGTGGAATGAGGATTGAAGCAACTGGTTCCCACTTTCTTTTAAACAATAACATATTTTGTGATTTAAAACTTTCCCAGCGTACCTATTGTTCCACAAAATTTCGGGAAACTGCCGGATGTCTGTAGCATCCTGCCACAGTATTTCGGCACAAAGCCTTCTGGCCATCTTCAGGTGATACTGGCGAAAATGCACTGAGCTCTGGTATTTAAGGCCCCACCGGCATATGCGTGTGTCACTTGAGCGCGTTCGATTCTGCTGTGCCACGCGCCCTCCGTGGTGAAAACTCGCCGCATCGATAGCAATTCGATTGCCTTCCCGCAATTCGATCACAGAGCTACGCCACCTACGGAGGACACGAATTTTTTCAACGACTGGATTCCATGTCGAGTTCAATTGAAAACCGCCGTCTCGTTTAATAGAATATTCACTGTCAGTCGCCTCTCTAGGATTCATTAACAATATAACTCCAAAAGATGTATAGGGCACAGTTTTTGTCTCACTGTAATTCATTACATGGCCAGTGAAAATACAATGCTCGGCGATGTCAAGACTAACTAGGCTGAAGGAGGCGAGTGTGCCTCTGATGTTCAATAGTGCGATCTTACACAGTACGCGTCGTTTGCCCTATATACTCGTAAGATTTGCCTCATTCGCACGGAAGCCTGTAAACACCTGCCTGGAGCAGCTATAGATCGTATTTAGCCGATCCCAATAGTAACGATTTTTTTTCCTATGAGTAAAAATTTTGTCGCTGTTGAGGGGGATCTATTCAAACGTTTAAAATGGCTCTGAGCACTATGGGACTCAACATCCGAGGTCATCCGTCCCCTAGAACTTAGAACTACTTAAACCTAACTAACCTAAGGACACCACACACATCCATGCCCGAGGCAGGATTCGAACCTGCGACCGTAGCAGTCATGCGGTTCCGGACTGAAGTGCCTAGAACCGCACGGCCACCACGGCCGGCCGGGGGGGATCTGTCAATGACGACCTGGAACTCCGAAAGGTAGGTGTTCACAGTATTCCGTGGGAATGTGGCAATTCTTTGATATTTATTTATTTCATTAACAGTACGAGTAACCCACCGCCTTCAAATGTAAGGTGGGTCGGAGACTTGTAAATCTTAGAGCCAAGACCTCTCATTATTACAGTCTTATTGATATACAGTTGTTAATGCTTTTTATAAAATAATATAAAGAACATAATATATAAAGATTTCTCTAAGCTTACAGCGAATTGAATGCTTAACAATTGTAAAAATGGTTGTATATAATTTGTTTCTGCCTAGTTGATTAGAATATAATTTATATAATGAAAATGTCAAAGAAAAATAAAAAAATGAAAATCTAATAGAATGAGTTTGGTGAAAATAATTTGCTATGAGTGGAGGGAAGTGATATACTGTATTTGGATGTGTAATATAGCATGTTGGTTGATAAAGGCCTGTTTCTACCTATTTCAGGTGAGAAGGTCTACGTAGAACCTCAAACTATCCCCATCTGAAATGGTTTGTGCGTCGCCACTTCGACGACTTTAGCGTTAATAGTGATGACATGATGATGAGGACAACATATACAACCAGTTCCGAGAGAAGAAAATTCCCGACTCTGCCGGGGATCGAACTTGCAGCTCGGAAATCGAGACGCAGCAACACTGACCACAAGGCCATGAGCTACTTACTTTCTCTCCAAAAGGCAACAATACAAGGGGGTGAGATGTTGTTAAAGGGAGAGAGGGATGTGATTGACTTCAGTCACGCGTCACGTCCACAGTGACATTGTACAGAATTGTGAGGAAATTTGGTAACGATGTTACGTCATTAACGCACCGTACACCTCATATGATCTTCTGACCTCTGTCCTTTTTTTTTTTTGTTTTGTCGACCCTATGCTATTTGAAGCTTCGCCTACCCGAAATTGACGTCCCAGCGAAAGGCTGAAAGTACCTTTGAGCCAAATTATATACTTACGCGTCAGAATGGGGCTAAAATTATAGGATTACCATTTAATTCTCTTGTTCCGCGCATACCAATTCCGCTTCTACCAGTAAATGTTTCCCAACTAAAAAACTGGAAATGCCACTGACGGAAATTTTAATTCTGTTTACAATTGATGTGTCTAATTTGGAAGATTCTCATACGCCCCATCAAATGGCCGATGCTAAGTTGATGGAGAAGGTAATTTTTTTAAATAAAACGAAAGTGGAAGAAGAGAACGGTAGCTGTAGATTTTAACAACGAAAGTACAGATAATTAATTAATTTAAAAAGGAAGGTATACGTAGGCACCAGGTGGCCAAATTCTCTAGATAGGGGATCCTGGTCACAAACGCCATATGCACTTTTTATCTCAATGGAGGTCGAAACAGTGATACCCTGCGTTTAAATCAGACGGTTCTCTGACTGGTACTTGAGGAAAAGTTTTCAGGCACGCCACTGCTCACTATCGGGACGAAACGGACTCAGGAGGTGGTATAAAGAGCAACAATGAAACCACAGCTCCCACTGGCTGATATGGCTGACTATCGTCCCACCCCTCCCCCCTTCACATCCAACCATTCTCTAAGGCCATTGTGGCGCTGCAACAACACTGCACCTTATCTTATCCCTCTGGAATGTAGCACGACTGCAATTTCTGCTCTGATGTACAAATCGGAACTACTAGAGACCGATCAAAATCAATGGACGAATTTTGAACTTGATCCGAAGCAGCCCCCACAGTGCCGTAACACCCTCAGTTCCATCTGCACACCTTTATTAATTATTTTAAAAAACATATGCTACTCTATAGAGACAAACCTTGACCGACTGCGCGCAGGCGACTTTGCCCACACGCTATGGCAGAGTGGTACAGTATTACGCTGTTTCTATAGCGCCTGTTTGTGTGCACGCAGATTCTGGGAGGTATCTAAGGCTTGCCTGCACTCAGGCGCCTAGCATTTGATCAATGGCTGTACAGTGTCAAAGGTAGTTAAAAATTTCGCTCTGTTGCACGCTGCACTGCGAAGTATCGTTTCCCAACAGGAAATGAGTGTAAATGAGAAACCCCAAGGAAAGAGGTGTTTACCCTGAGGACGTTTCTGTCACCTCCTGATGCAATATGGCTTCGGTGGACAAGGTGACTTTGACCTCCATCGAAGAAGGGTCAACAGCATAGGTGAGGTGTGGATGAGAGATGAGGGGTGACGATTCTTCCATCGTGTGTCACGTCCATGGTGATATTGGGCAGAATTCGTTGCGAAACGTGGTGCCAAACCCACCTTAAACCTCACATGATTTTCTGAGCTATATCCCTTTTTTCGCATGTGTCGATAGATCGCTGACAGAAGCCTCACCGAGCCTGAGGGTGATATCACAGGTCTCCACGATTTTTCACCATTGCAGAGTAATTTTAGCAGAATTTGAAAATTCTGCGTCTTTCTGGGTGAAAATTACTGGATTTCCAAAAAGTTTGCTTTTGATTTTTTTGTGCTGTGAATCACACGGTGAGACTGAATTTCTGTATAAGTAACACAATATATCAAACGATGCTTTGAAAGTTGACTACTGATCAGAGAAGTTAAGTTTTGATGTTCGACATCAGAACGTAAAAGTTCCAGAGTTACATGTCAAGCGAACACATGAAGGTATAGATATTCGCTTTATAATTTCAACGCCTTTTTCCCGGGACAAGGTCACCACAACAAATGTATGTTTCACTTTTTATACTGGACCACCACGACCAAACAGTTTTCATGTAATAATAATACATCCACATGAAGTGTGTCCTGTATTTACAGTATAATAACATTTTAATCTGAATTTAATGTTTGTGGTTAACGTATGTCACATATACACTCCTGGAAATTGAAATAAGAACACCGTGAATTCATTGTCCCAGGAAGGGGAAACTTTATTGACACATTCCTGGGCTCAGATACATCACATGATCACACTGACAGAACCACAGGCACATAGACACAGGCAACAGAGCATGCACAATGTCGGCAGTAGTACAGTGTATATCCACCTTTCGCAGCAATACAGGCTGCTATTCTCCCATGGAGACGTTTGTAGAGATGCTGGATGTAGTCCTGTGGAACGGCTTGCCATGCCATTTCAACCTGGTGCCTCAGTTGGACCAGCGTTCGTGCTGGACTTGCAGACCGCGTGAGACGACGCTTCATCCTGTCCCAAACATGCTCAATGGGGGACAGATCCGGAGATCTTGCTGGCCAGGGTAGTTGACTTACACCTTCTAGAGCACGTTGGGTGGCACGGGATACATGCGGACGTGCATTGTCCTGTTGGAACAGCAAGTTCCCTTGCCGGTCTAGGAATGGTAGAACGATGGGTTCGATGACGGTTTGGATGTACCGTGCACTATTCAGTGTCCCCTCGACGATCACCAGAGGTGTACGGCCAGTGTAGGAGATCGCTCCCCACACCATGATGCCGGGTGTTGGCCCTGTGTGCTTCGGTCGTATGCAGTCCTGATTGTGGCGCTCACCTGCACGGCGCCAAACACGCATACGACCATCATTGGCACCAAGGCAGAAGCGACTCTCATCGCTGAAGACGACACGTCTCCATTCGTCCCTCCATTCACGCCTGTCGCGACACCACTGGAGGCGGGCTGCACGATGTTGGGGCGTGAGCGGAAGACGGCCTAACGGTGTGTGGGACCGTAGCCCAGCTTCATGGAGACGGTTGCGAATGGTCCTCGGCGATACCCCAGGAGCAACAGTGTCCCTAATTTGCTGGGAAGTGGCGGTGCGGTCCCCTACGGCACTGCGTAGGATCCTACGGTCTTGGCGTGCATCCGTGCGTCGCTGCGGTCCGGTCCCAGGTCGATGGGCACGTGCACCTTCCGCCGACCACTGGCGACAACATCGATGTACTGTGGAGACCTCACGCCCCACGTGTTGAGCAATTAGGCGGTACGTCCACCCGGCCTCCCGCATGCCCACTATACGCCCTCGCTCAAAGTCCGTCAACTGCACATACGGTCCACGTCCACGCTGTCGCGGCATGCTACCAGTGTTAAAGACTGCGATGGAGCTCCGTATGCCACGGCAAACTGGCTGATACTGACGGCGGCGGTGCACAAATGCTGCGCAGCTAGCGCCATTCGACGGCCAACACCGCGGTTCCTGGTGTGTCCGCTGTGCCGTGCGTGTGATCATTGCTTGTACAGCCCTCTCGCAGTGTCCGGAGCAAGTATGGTGGGTCTGACACACCGGTGTCAGTGTGTTCTTTTTTCCATTTCCAGGAGTGTATATTTTGATTGTAACAGTCTCTGTTGCACAGCGCGACACTTGATAAGTAGTTTTCATTACTTTTAATCTTCGTCAACTTCAGATCTAAAATTAAATGAAGTAGAACGTTAATAATTAATAGGGATTGAGAATATTAAAAATATACCTGAATAAGAAGATTACATAGACAGAAAATAATTAAACTTGAAATATTTTGAAAATGACCTGATTAATCACGAGTTGTTAGGTGTCAAAATTCTTTAACAGAACATAGGCATAAGCTTCATACCAAATGAAACAGCTCTATAGTATCCAAAATGAGATTTTCACTCTGCAGTCGAGTGTGCGCTGATATCAAACTTCCTGGCAGATTAAAACTGTGTGCCGGACCGAGACTAGAGCTCGGGACCTTTGCCTTTCGCGGGCAAGTGCTCTACCAACCTGAGCAACCCTAGCACGACTCATACCCCGTCCTCACAGCTGTACTTCTGCCAGTACCTCGTCTCCTACCTTCCAAATTTTGCAGAAGCTCTCATGCGAGGAGTCTCGGTCCGGCACACAGTTTTAATCCGCCAGGAAGTTTCAGCTCTATAGTATACTTTTGAGTCATCAGTCTTCTGCGTGGTTTCCTGTGGGCTACTACGAATTCCTCTCCTATGCCAAAATTTTCATCTGAGAGTAGCAATCGCAACAGAAGTCCTGAATTATTCGGTGAATGTTTTTCATTTTCTGTCTTCCTCTCTACGTGATATACCTTTCCTGGCCGATACCACGGAGAACCTCCTCATTTCTTATCAGACCACCTAATTTTCAAGATTTTGTGTAAAGAATATTTTCCCTTTTTCGTTTTTTTTTTCGTTTTTTTTTTCGTTTGATGTAGCATCTGGATAAAAATGCTGTTCAGTAGGGCCCACGTTCTTTATTCTCAGTACATACATGTAATTACCATGTATTCATTTTTGCTACATATTGTGGTAGTTATTTTTAACAAAATTATTTTATTCCTTTTGTATCTTTTATATATCCTGTTTTATTAAAACAACTAAATATGTATCGAATCGATGCAGTATTGTACTAGTTGCGTATTTCTCACAGCTGAGCGTTTATCACACTATTAGCGCCCAGTAAGTAGCGTACTCTACGCCGTGTTTGCTGGTACTCTCACGTTCGCACCAGTGTCTTTCAAAAAACTGTACCTCAGTAACAAGTTTTACTGTTTCCACGAAGGCCCTTTTTTCCATAGTCTCACTGTTTGACTTGCTTTCCTTAGCTCGTCATGTATGTTTACAATTTTAACGTCATGTAATTTATGTAAGTATAAGTAATAAGTAAGTTAGAAATTTTATTTTTTTATACGTGATGCCTCACAAATACAATGACAAGGATCTTCGTAATTGCAGAATAGGCTTTAAAGCTTTTGTCCTAACTGAATTCACAATACTGAATAGCTGTACAGTTCCGGCATTAATTGGAGACACTCCGCCGTGGCATATATCAAACGATCAATTTTACTTAACTTGAGCCAATACGAGGCAGCTGGTAGAGGTGCCTGATTGTGGGCTTACCTAGATGTCGTGCTACGACGGAAGTGTCCGGCCAGAATTACCTTGCCACACACAAGCGAGGTGAGCAGTAATCTGCCCAACACAATGTAGAGGATGTAGGCAATGTTAACTTATTTCGGAATTGACTAAACATACAAGTTATAAGTTTAACAGTCCTTAAAATGGCTTGAAAATTAACAAGGTGAAATATCAGCGCCTGTAAATCCAATCACTAGGGTATACCCGTCTATAAAAGGTGCCATGCCTTCGACACAGGTTACGTTTCAATTTCAATTCATTAATTCAATATAGAAGAGAGAATTTTCACACACGTGACCTGATTATATTAATATCAGTTATACTGATCGATGATGACCCACGCAATCACACCGGAGGCGCGTTAACACAGGTGTAGTCTTACGATAACAAGTACCGATAAAAAAACGACACTTAACTCCTCTCAGGTGTGAAAGAGCCGTGACTTAAAGAATTCCAAGCAAGGGTAATATTACCTCCAATCCATTCAGGTGATCTCTAGGTGTTGTAAAATTTAAGCTTGCAGATGTGGCCTGGAACTTTCTGACCAGGATGCACACGTCGTCTGGTGCTCTTTATGCAAATCACCGCTGTCAATCCTTAATCCGGCCATCAAAGCTTGCTTTCGATCGATTTAACCACTCGCACGATCTCGAGGCTCGTACCGGAGACCGGGAGACCGGCAGAATCAGGATCTTGACAGCCACGAGCCCTCCAGCCAATTTTTAGTACTACTGCTCGCCAAAAACCTACAACACACTTCTCAACCAAAGACTCTAGCCTCCGACATTTGACTAGGATCAATATCAGCAGCCCAAATGGTTAGTGGCGCCAGTGGAGTGGCATGCGTGCCAAAATGAACGCTGCCACGGTTCAGTATGTTCAAAATCATTATAGGTGACTTCCTTCGTACTACTATTGAAACCTGGTCAAGGTATTTACATCAAACTTATGCAACCGGTTAACTGAATACTATATATTTAGAAAATTTATTTCCTTTTCCGGAATGGATAGTGTCTTGAAAGGAGGATATAAGATGAATATCAACAAAAGCAAAACGAGGATAATGGAATGTAGTCAAATAAAGTCGGGTGATGCTGAGGGAATTAGATTAGGAAATGAGACAATTAAAGTAGTAAAGGAGTTTTGCAATTAGGGGAGCAAAATAACTGGTGATGGTCGAAGTAGAGAGGATATAAAATGTAGACTGGCAACGGCAAGGAAAGCGTTTCTGAAGAAGAGAAATTTGTTAACTTCGAGTATAGATTTAAGTGTCAGGAAGTCATTCCTGAAAGTATTTGTATGGAGTGTAGCCATGTATGGAAGTGAAACATGGACGATAACTAGTTTGGACAAGAAGAGAATAGAAGCTTTCGAAATGTGGTGCTACAGAAGAATGCTGAAGATTAGATGGGTACATCACATAACTAATGAGGAAATATTGAATAGGATTGGAGAGAAGAGAAGTTTGTGACACAACTTGACCAGAAGAAGGGATCGGTTGGTAGGACATGTTCTGAGGCATCAAGGGATCACCAATTTAGTATTAGAGGGCAGCGTGGAGGGTAAAAATCGTAGAGGGAGACCAAGAGATGAATACGCTAAGCAGATTCAGAAGGATGTAGGTTGCAGTAGGTACTGGGAGATGAAGAAGCTTGCACAAGATAGAGTAGCATGGAGAGCTGCATCAAACTAGTCTCAAGACTGAAGACCACAACAAAGAAATTTCCTTTTCTGCTGTCATGTTTACAATGGTGAGTCTTCAGTAGCACCAAATCTCATATGCTTCGATTCTCTTCTGTTCTGGTTTTCCACAGTCCACGTCGCACTACAATGCCGCGCCGTAGCCGGACTGTGCAGCATCATGGTCTTCCAGGATGGGATGGAACTAGCACGGATTTTGGCTGGCCACATGAATGAAGGTCTTTTCAGAGACGACGCTCACAAGAGGATAGCTCCGGTGGACATAAAGATTACAAGTTTTAGAGAAATTTAACTTGCCATTATAAAGGAAAACATTCAGAGGAAAATTTCATCGTGTTTGTGTTCGGTTTTGGTATTGGAAAATACAGAGTAATGAAACAGCTATTAAATTTGCTACTACATAATCCGATTTTTGAGAAGAATAATCTTAAATGTCCAATGAGATTTATGGTTATGTGCACTGAAAACTTTGGAGAATGTTTACACAAGTACCTCCATAGGATGAGGTTCATTGCTTGATTTCAGAGTAGAGACTTCGATGCGATCCTTCATTGTAGCTTGGATATCACTCGGTACACAGGTTTCTGGGCAGTGGAGATCAGTGGGTCGTAGCTAGGAGACACCAGACTGTATCCATATATGGTTGCAGCTGAAAGGCGTACATCACTATACACATTCATGCCACCACTAGAGGATGCCGTCGGCCGATTCTCACACACGCTGTACATCCAAGGGAACTATTGCCATGTGGTAACTGACATGCTCTTAAGCACTCCCATCGTAGCGCACCTACCAGTTTTCCAATTGTCATTGAATAATTTTCCAACTGCCAATTGTCTTTTGTTCAGGATATGGAACACTTCCCAGTTTGCAGTTTATACGCTTTTAGAAGTTTATGGGAAACAGACCGCCACCACCAACGCTCTATATTTGCATCTACATCGAAGGGACTTCTTTGCAATTCACACTTAAGTGTCTGACTGAGGGTTCTTCGAATTACCTTCTGACAACTTCTCTACCTCTCCACTCTTGAAATTTCACAAGAAGATTAATAAACGCGTTTGTCACCACAAGTCGCTTGTCATATTCGTGACACTTACTCCCCAACTCTGCGATAATACAAAACGAACTTGCGTTGGTCAGTCTCGCTACAAAGACCATGTGATCACTAATCCCTGTATCCGTCACGTTGTTTGCAATTTGGTCTGGGTTACTTGTTGCTGAGAGGATGTTCTCACAATCATTTATGCTTCGAATATGTCGGGAACTAATTGCTGTAAATAATTTTCCGAGGAAGCTTTGAGTACAGTTTCTAAAGATGTTTTCATTTATCACCGGTACTTTCGCAGACGATTGACATAATACTCAGGTATTCATTGAGCTGTTCCGCAACTGCATACCGAGCGAGGTGGCGCAGTGGTTAGCACACTGGACTCGCACTCGGGAGGACGACGGTTCAATCCCGTCTCCGGCCATCCTGATTTAGGTTTTCCGTGATTTCCCTAAATCGCTTCAGGCAAATGCCGGGAAGGATCCTTTGAAAGGGCACGGCCGATTTCCTTCCCCATCCTTCCCTCACTCGAGCTTGCGCTCCGTCTGTAATGGCCTCGTTGTCGACGGGACGTTAAACACTAATTTCCTCCTCCTCCTCCGCGACTGCATCATTTGAGTCGTGGGGTCGGGGATCGATAAAAGGAACCAATCATTAATTTATTCCATTTGTCAAGTACAACCTCAACACACACTATCTCACTGAACTTACATACTTCAGTTTCGCTACAAGATAAACTAATTATAACAGGAAAATAACGTGCTACCACCAACCATATGTAACCTTTTCTTTCTCAACACAATTGGGTCCTTTAGAGCCCCTGTAGGCTTAACAGATGCCTCATTATCCCGTCAATGTCTGTTGTTAGTGTTCTCCATATGTTCCTTTCTACGTCGATTCTGTGGTGAACGTCCTCATTCCTTATCTTATCAGTCGACCTACTTTTCAACATTCTTCTATAACATCACATCTCTAACACCTCAATTCCTTTCTGTTCCGGTTTCTCCACAGTCCATGTTTCGCTACCGTGCATTGCTGTGCTCCAGACGTACAGTCTCAGAAATTTCTTCATCAAATTAGGTCCTATGTTTGATACTAGTAGGCTTCTCATGGCCAAGAATGCACTTTTTGTGCCCTCCTTCCTCCGTTTTTCATAGGGTATTTTGATGCCAAGGTTGCAGAATTCTTTAACTTTACCTACTTCGTGATCACCAGTTCTGAGGTTAAATGGTTCAAATGGCTCTGAGCCCTATGGGACTTAACATCTGAGGTCATCAGTCCTGTAGAACTTAGAACTACTTAAACCTAATTAACCTAAGGACATCACACACATCCATGCCCGAGGCGGGATACGAACCTGCGACCGTAGCAGTTGCGCGGTTCCGGAGTGAAGCGCCTAGAAGCGCTCGGCCACCGCGCCCGGCTCTGAGGTTAAGTTTCACGCTATTCTGTTTATGGTGCTTCTCATTACTTTTTTCGATATACTCTCATTCCAGTTTCTGTACTCAATAATTTTTCGTACCGTTTCATATACCTTATAATTTTTCTACAGTTTCACTGACGTTAGCAATTCTATAAGCGATTTCAATCATTGATATCCTTTCACCTTGTATTTTAATCCGACTCTTGAACCTTTCTTTTATTTCGTTATACTTTCTCCCATTTGTAGATTGAACAGTAGGGGGAAAGACCAAGTCCCTGTCTCACGCCCTCTATAATCCGAGAACTTCGTCATTGGTCTTCCACTCTCATTGTTCCCTCTCGTTTCTTGTGCATATTGTAAATTACCCGTCTTTCCCTATAACTCACCCCTATTTTTCTCAGAATCTCGATCATTGTGCACCATTTTACATTGTCAAACGCTTTTTCCAGGTCGACAAGTCGTATGAACGTGTCTTGATTTTTCTTCAGACTTTCTTCCATTATCAATAACATGACAACCGCCCCTCTCGTGCTTTTACTTTCCTTAAAACCAAATTGTTTGTCAACTAATAGATCCTCAGCTTTCCTTTCAACTCTTCTGTAAATTAGTCTTGTCAGTAGCTGGAATGCATGAGAAGATATGCTGACTGAGCGATAATTCTTTCAGCTCTTGTAGTCTTAGTAATTGCGTTGATGATGTTTTTCCAAAAGTCGGATGGTATACCTCCATTGTTGCCATTTATGTCAGTGATTTTAGAAATCCCGGTTGACAGTTATCTATCCCTTCCGGCTTGTTCGATCTTACGTCTTTCGAAGCTGTTGTTAATTTCTGATTATAATACGAGATCCCCTATCTTTCTCCTGTCGAGTCCTGTTTCTTCTTTTATCACATATCAGATAAGATCTCGTCCTCATAGAGGTCTTCAGTGTAGTTTTGCCACCTACCCATCCTGTTCTCTGACTTTAATGGTGGATTTTCCATTGTACTCGTAATTCTCCCGCCCTTTCTTTAATTTCAATGAATGTTGTTTTGTCACCAACCCATCCTGTTCTCTGACTTTAATGGTGGATTTTCCATTGTACTCGTAATTCTCCCGCCCTTTCTTTAATTTCAATGAATGTTGTTTTGATTTTTCTGTATGCTGAGGCAATATTTCGACAGTCACATCATTTTCAATGTCATCACATTTCTCATGTAGCCATTTCGCTTTAGGTTTCCCAAACGTACTTTGTATTTCATTCGTATGTGATTCGTGTTTCTGTGTTCCTGAATTTTTCTGACCATTTTTGTACGCTCTTCTTTCGTCAATCAAGTAAAGTATTTCTTATGAGCTCTTTATTATCGCAGTACATATAGGTTCAAAGAACTTCAAGTGTATCTCTACTTTCCTTAGTACCTGACGCAATGATTCTTCCTGATTAGTAACTTTAACTTTAGGCTGCTCTTCATCATCCCTAAATTGTAATGTGAGCCTATATCTGCCGTTGAGTGCATCTTACAGCCCATTCTCTGCCTGATTGTGATGTAATCTAACTGTAATCTTCCGGTATCTCTCGGTCTTTTCCACGTGTACCTCTTCCTCTTGTGATTCTTGAACAGAGTATTCGGTATTACTAGCTGAAATTTATTGCTGATCTGAGTGACTCTTCCTCGATCCTCATTCTTAGTACCAATCCCAGATTCTCCCGTTATCCTTCTATTCCTTCTCCTCCAAACCCCAGGTCTAATAGATTTTCACTTTCCTTAATGGAGTGATTTACCTTTCAGTACCCTCCTTTTTTTTCACTCTCTCTCTCTCTCTCTCTCTCTCTCTCTCTCTCTCTCTCTCTCTCTCTTCGTCTTCTGCTTGCGACGTCGGCATGCATACCTGACGTAATTTTATGGGTGTCGGCTTGCTATCGAATCTAATGACAACATTCTTATCACTAAACTGTTCACAGTTATTCACTCTCTGCCTTAACTTCTCATTCGTAACGAATCTTACTACCGTTATACAATATTCTGCTGCTGTTGATATTATTCTAACTCGTATGACCAGAAATACTTGTCTTCTTTCCATTTCACTTCACTGACGCCCACTGTATCCACATCGAGCCTCAGCATTTTCCTTTTCGGGTTTCATACCGTCCACATCACGTTCAAATTTCTGATGTTTCCACTCCTGAGTTGGAAAACGTTATCCTCACATTGGTTATTCACTCTTTTTCTCATTGTCACCTCCCCCATAGCAGTCCCCTGCCGGAGATCCAAATGGGGGATTGTTAAAGAACGCCACACGCGGTTGAAACAAAGTTTCAAATTTGCAACATCGGAACATCACGAGAACTGTGGCCTTGATATCGGTTTCAATAACGTACGTGTGCTGACTAAGGAAAGCAACAGTTATGGAAGAAAGTCCAAGAATCGTTTCAGATTTCTAAATACGCATGTAACCTGTAGGCTTCTGGCATCGTAGCTTCCCAACACCAAGGAAATGAATATGCGGCTTCACGTCGCCCTTGAAGTTACCCTTCCGGTAACTATATTTTGAATAATCATTCCTCTCTCTTGGTCTACCCATTTCACTTCTAGCCAGTGACGATGACCCACCACCTGCAACAGGATGAATTGTAACCAATACCTCTTCTAAAGCATAAGTGCCGGAAAACAGTCGTTCTAACCAATGACGATGGCCTACCAACAGCAGCCACAAGAGATTTCGCCAATAACCCCATTCTTCAGCATTAGTGCGAGATCACTTACTATTGATGGCCCACCAATAGTGGTCACAAGAATTTTACCTAATAATCCCACGGCTCATGCACGGAAAAACTCTCCTTTATAAGAAAAGGCGGTAATGGTCTCTACCAGCGTTCAGTCAACGGTGAACGCCACAGGGTAGAAGATCCTAGCAGAGTGGTCAAAATGTCCGTCAATTAGAAGAAATATGACGCGGTTTAACAACCCAGCAGATCTTAATTTCAGAGCTAACCATGTTCATTAATGCCAACCACTCACTCACATTTAGCAGAGTAGTTTGGTCGTCAGGCGCCGTTTGTCATCAATAAGGCTCAATGATAGCTCAGGCATGTTAGCGATATATAGCGTTCATCTTCCCCCGTGATTACGATTGAGACAGCTGCCCAGAAGGGGCTGCTGCACTGGTACACACTGTATCTCTTAGTAGTTATTTCAGTCACATCTTTCCTTCCTTTGAATATTCTCAACCTTGGGCGATACTCAACGTACACCGATGAGTCAAGACATTATTCCATCTAATTAACAACGTGTTTGTTCACTTTGGAGCGTAATATAGCAGCCATTCTGCATGACATATATTAGGAAAATCCTTGGTAAATTTGCAGACGCCTGTCTACGCACGGGCTACGCACTTCCCATAATTTATGTGTCATTGGTTTGTTGTAGTTGCAGGACCTGGCATCCTGTAGCGCCATACATTGGGTTCAGATAAGCCGAACGTGGACGAAAAGAGTTCACTATCATACCTCTACAGGCACTCTAGCACTGTTATGGCCTTCTGCTGGGCAGTTAAGCTGCTGGAAGATGGCACCTGGAAAAACATCAAGCATAGAGGAATGCAGGCAATCGAAAATAATGTTCACGTAGTACACAGGTGTCAAGATGCCTTCAGTTTCTACCATAGGTCCCATGAAAGCCCAGGCGAATGTTCTCGATATCATTATACTGCCCCCGCCGGTCTGCGTAAATCACATGGGGAATTTATCAGTCGGCCATTCGCCTGAACGGTGGCGTATGCGGACACGAGCAGCCCCTTACATCTGCAAACTTTCGCACTGGAGACCTGTATCGTCGTCGTCTGAACGATTCCTCATTTGTCTCTGTTATGCTTACATGCTTCCTGACCCGATCATATGCCCGCCACCCCAGCAGGTGCGATCAGTTTCGCCGTGGGTAACGATCAAGATGTTTTCGCTCATTAGTGGATGTCGTAGACAATATTTGCGAATAGGTAAGCTGTTATTGCTCTCACCTCTTTATAACTACCAAATTTTTCGTTAAACCAGAGTGAATATCGTCATTCGGCACCTATACAGAATCCAGCAACCATAGAAAATGTTGGGAAGGGTATGAGTTCAGTTTGCGAATGTTCAGTGTCTTCTTCGATACCAAAGTTTCTGCTGTTTTTTTCTTCTTCTAACAATAAACTCCTTGAATAGCTGCCCCGCTTCCGAGATGGGCAGATGCACCGGGTCCGAATCGAATCAGTCGAGCGGATTAATGGGGGTTGTGGATTTTTGGCGGTTTCCCACATCCCACTAGGTGAATACCAGGGTAGTAGCAAAAATCCGCCTCATTGAATAGCGGCCCCGCTTCCGAGATGGACAGATGCAGCGGGCCCGAATCGAATCAGTGGAGCGGAATAATGGGGGTTGTGGATTTTTGGCGGTTTCCCACATCCCAGTAGGTGAATACTAGGGTAGTAGCAAAAATCCGCCTCATTTACACGATTCACAAACATTGTGAACACTTTCGCACAGTTTCACATGAATGACTGTGCACGCAAATTGTTGGGGAACACCCATTCTGGATGGTGGGGATGGATGATAACGGGGTGGTGACAGTAGTAGCTTTCGGCCACTCGTTAAATTGACCATGCCAAATTCGTAATACCCAAGCCGAATCTGCAGCACTATGACACAAGAAAAAGAGGAGCGTTAAACTATTTTCTGTCATGGTGGTCTGCTACAAAATGCGAGACAAGAGATACTGCACCTGCACGTATTCATAACCAAAGAGATTCAGACCAGCACACACACAGTTAGCATCACCTGTCTTCTCGAATGAAGATGTGTAGCCACACGTTACTTTTTACAATTACTGTGATATACTGAAACTATTTCTTCCGAATTTTTCAAGTCAAACCTCTTAAAGGTTTTTTTAAAAAATAGTTTTTAAGAGTTTATCTCCTCACTCTTCGTGTCTACGTATTTATTTCCGAGCATAGTCACCCAGACTGCTGAGAGACGAGACTGTGATTGTAGAATGTTTGACTTTATTGACGGAACCACAACCTCACTTTCGCTTGCACCACTTCGTTATTGTCAAAGTGAAATCCTCGACGGTGTTCTTTATGTTTCGAAAAAAGATGAAAATCGGGTTTGGCCGTTGGGACTGTATGGACGCTGATCGATAACAATGAATCTGTGGTGTGCGTACTGTAAGACCTTCGGTACACACACCATCAGATTATTTGACTTGTCGCTCTAACGAAGTAGGCGAGTGTGAGAAATATGTCTCGTGGTCTTATCGTGGCGTGTTTATCTTCTGCCGTTAGGTCAGACGATAGAAATGCCACTTGCACGCTTAGAGTAGCAGATTGACGGTCACCAACTTTAAACAGAACTTGATTAATTTTCACACACATTAATTAAAATAATAAAAAGCATAGACTTCACGTAACTTGATTCTGGATACTGTTTACAATTGACAATCTGAAGTCCTTTGGTCTTGGTACTATAATCTTATTCTCACATATCTCTGATACTTGACAAAAGTGTCTACACATTTATCTTCACGGCGGTGTATAGGAATATGGTAATATTATTAGGTGCAGACTGAAACTTGACTGCTACAGACTGATACAGACTGGTACAGACTGGTGCAGACAAATCCAGACTAATGCAGACTGACTAATCGGAGGTCTGTACACTCGCTATAATACATCGAGCGTTCAGGTATCACTGCGCGAGGGTGATCCACGAGGAGAAAAGGTTCTACGTTAGCAGCAATCTCATTGACTGCGTTACATATTAAAACGCGGATCGGCGGAAGCAGAGTTTGGTCCGTCTCTAGTACAGCGCCATCTCGTAGTGCGGAGATG
Organism: Schistocerca gregaria; assembly: GCF_023897955.1. Lineage (NCBI taxonomy): Eukaryota > Metazoa > Arthropoda > Insecta > Orthoptera > Acrididae > Schistocerca > Schistocerca gregaria. The sequence continues at coordinate 253,829,676 of NC_064926.1, forward strand.
GACGAGCGCTGCGCCTGCGCTGTTGTACTTAGCGAGGCGCGCTCTAGTGGGAAAGTTGTGTACGCACTGATTACGCGGAACTGTGTACACAACAGAATCCAAGATGCAGAATTGTTGCAGGTGTTGCAAGTATCGTGTGTCGTCTGGTATTGTCATGCTGAAGTAGAGGGTGCTTCAGTGTGGACGAGCCCTTCGAATTCGTCGTTTTAGTTTTCTGAGGGTCTCGCAGTACCTTGTTGGAGCTATGTTGGTAACATTAGGCAAGCATTCCACATGCACCACACCTTGAACGAAGCAAAACACTGTGAGCTTCATTAAGTTTGCTGATGGCATGGTCTTGAAACTTTTGCCGTCGGTGATACTTCGTGGTGGAACTGCATTAATGCTGTCTTATTTTCAGGGTCATTTGAAGCACGAACAACCCAACATCGCATGTTATTGATGTCGATACTATCATCACCTCATTCTTCGATGGGTTTCAAATAAAAGTTTGGAAACTCGATAACAGCAAGCTGTTTCTCACCTATCGAATACTTACGTTACTCACAACAATGTTTCACGCTACACTTCGGAGCCCTCTAGCGTCAGAGGGTTGCAACTTCCATCAGCAAAGCAGGAAAGTCAGCCGAGTAATATGCATGAGATGCAATGATTCAATCGATAATGAGAACATAATAAAAGTTCAGAGGCATTACTTTTCAGCACATTCCTATATGTTTCAAGCTGAAGTATCGATCACTCTGTCTCTCAAATGTAATGGAAACTTAAAGGTGAACTCCGGAAATGGGCTATAGTACTGCTTTTGAAGCGTGAGAAAAGTATAGAGTCATTGTATAATTCCTCAGGGCAATCGATCGCACATTGTAAAGTACTGCGTTGATGGTAGCAAGTGTTTTTAAAATGGCAGTGTTAGGCAAACAAGTCATACAGATAAATGAAGGTCAGACACTCACATAAAATCCTAAGATAGGCTCACATGGATAACAGACTTTACGAATTCTGATAAGGCACTTTGCTGTAGATCAAACGGTAAGCAATGTTAACAGAAAAGTGATTTACTTAAGGCTTCATATCTCCAGGTGCTGTAAGATACGAGATAACTGTGAAGGAAGCGAAGATATGTGCCACGGTATCGTAACTTCTATAACTCTTGCAGTATGACTGTACTGCAGTGTAGCATTTAACTAGTGTTGTCTGAGTGGTCAGTCGCTTCGAGATGTTGTGTCTATTTCAGACAAAACATTTGGCGGATGAATCACGTGCCGTGGTTAGGTTGCACCCTATGATATCAGTCAAATGACCAGTATGTTGGGGGTCGCCAAGAATCTTCCATTGACATACTTTTTATTTAAAGATAAACTGAGAGTTATCCTCGTTAACAATAAGATCTGAAGTAGAACAAGAGCGGATCCAACAGTTATCGGGAAGGGGGGGTGGGGGCGGTGTGGGGGGGGGGGGGGAGAGCGATTGCAAGAGGGGACGGGACAGTGGTGTCAAGTGGACCATGATACCAAAAAAGCTTTCGTAAAATGGTTTATACTTTTGCTTATATCAGTATCCAAATGTCTCAGATAATTTTAGTACGATATGTAGCATGAATGCTACCGATATGTAAAATGGCCAGGAATTATAAACAATTACAAGATAAGTATTGCAGTCCACAAAAGGCGCGCTTTCTTATGCTGGTCGTCCCCGGTGACGTCAACAAGTCCTACAAGGTTCAATAAGATGAGCAGACCACAGGAAGTAGCGTAAGGAATAGGTAACAGAAGACCTGTATTACCTAACATAGTCGGAGACGAACGAAAAATGTAGCAGTTTCCCGCATGCAAGTGTACGCTTAGCTGTAATTATAGACCTGGGTTCACAGTCATAGTGGCGCGTGAAATACTGATAGTGGTGAATGCACGCATTGATTTTATATCGTGTAAATATTTATGTTGTAAAAGTTGTCTGAAATTGTTGCAATTATACTTCTAAAATCAACTGCATAACATCTGAGTTGCCAAACATTCAGAAAGCGCACTTCAAAAACTGTACTATTCTCCATTTCTTTAGAGTTTCAGTTAGCTTACTAACCACTGATGTAAACAAATTACTATTATTATTAATATTGTTTTAAAACATTTTATATCCTTTGTTGTTATTACTATTTCATGTAATAATAATACATCCACATGAAGTGTGTCCTGTATTTACAGTATAATAACATTTTAATCTGAATTGAATGTTTGTGGTTAACGTATGTCACATATACACTCCTGGAAATTGAAATAAGAACACCGTGAATTCATTGTCCCAGGAAGGGGAAACTTTATTGACACATTCCTGGGGTCAGATACATCACATGATCACACTGACAGAACCACAGGCACATAGACACAGGCAACAGAGCATGCACAATGTCGGCAGTAGTACAGTGTATATCCACCTTTCGCAGCAATACAGGCTGCTATTCTCCCATGGAGACGATCGTAGAGATGCTGGATGTAGTCCTGTGGAACGGCTTGCCACGCCATTTCCACCTGGCGCCTCAGTAGGACCAGCGTTCGTGCTGGACGTGCAGACCGCGTGAGACGACGCTTCATCCAGTCCCAAACATGCTCAATGGGGGACAGATCCGGAGATCTTGCTGGCCAGGGTAGTTGACTTACACCTTCTAGAGCACGTTGGGTGGCACGGGATACATGTGGACGTGCATTGTCCTGTTGGAACAGCAAGTTCCCTTGCCGGTCTAGGAATGGTAGAACGATGGGTTCGATGACGGTTTGTTTGTACCGTGCACTATTCAGTGTACCCTCGACGATCACCAGAGGTGTACGGCCAGTGTAGGAGATCGCTCCTCACATCATGATGCTGGGTGTTGGCCCTGTGTGCCTCGGTCGTATGCAGTCCTGATTGTGGCGCTCACCTGCACGGCGCAAAACACGCATACGACCATCATCGGCACCAAGGCAGAAGCGACTCTCATCGCTGAAGACGACACGTCTCCATTCGTCCCTCCATTCACGCCTGTCGCGACACCACTGGAGGCGGGCTGCACGATTTTGGGGCGTGAGCGGAAGACGGCCTAACGGTGTGCGGGACCGTAGCCCAGCTTCATGGAGACGGTTGCGAATGGTCCTCGCCGATGGCCCAGGAGCAACAGTGTCCCTAATTTGCTGGGAAGTGGCGGTGCGGTCCCCTACGGCACTGCGTAGGATCCTACGGTCTTGGCGTGCATCCGTGCGTCGTTGCGGTCCGGTCCCAGGTCGACGGGCACGTGCACCTTCCGCCGACCACTGGCGACAACGTCGATGTACTGTGGAGACCTCACGCCCCACGTGTTGAGCAATTCGGCGGTACGTCCACCCGGCCTCCCGCATGCCCACTATACGCCCTCGCTCAAAGTCCGTCAACTGCACATACGGTTCACGTCCACGCTGTCGCGGCATGCTACCAGTGTTAAAGACTGCGATGGAGCTTCGTATGCCACGGCAAACTGGCTGACACTGACGGCGGAGGTGCACAAATGCTGCGCAGCTAGCGCCATTCGACGGCCAACACCGCGGTTTCTGGTGATTCCGCTGTGCCGTGCGTGTGATCATTGCTTGTACAGCCCTCTCGCAGTGTCCGGAGCAAGTATGATGGGTCTGACACACCGGTGTCAATGTGTTCTTTTTTCCATTTCCAGGAGTGTATATAACCTTCTTTTAAGATTCTTGAACAAAGTGTTAGCTATGATTAAGTTGTGCTCTGTGCAAAATTCCACCAGGTGGCTTCCTCTTTCATTTCTTACCCCCAATCCATATTCACCTACTACGTTTCCTTCGCTTCCTTTTCCTACTATCTAACTCCAGTCACCCAATGACTATTAAATTTTCGTCTCCCTTCACTATCTGAATAATTTCTTTTACCTCCTCATACATTTCTTCAATTTCTTCGTCATCTGCACAAAAATTGCTCAGAGCACTAAAGACTAAACTTCTGAGGTCATCAGTCGCCTAGAACTTAGAAGTAATTAAACCTAACTAACCTAAGGACATCACACCATCCAAGCCTGTGGCAGGATTCCAACCTGCGACCGCAGCGGTGGCTCAGCTCCAGACTGTAGCGCCTAGAATCAGGCGGCCACTCCGGCCAGCCATCATCTGCACAGCTAGTTGGCTTATAGACTTGTACTACTGTCGTAGGCGTGGGCTTCGTCTCTATCTTGGCCACAACAATGCGTTCGCTGTGCTGTTTGTAATAGCTTACCAGCATTCCTATTGTTTTATTCATTATTAAACCTACACCTGCATTACCCCTATTTGATTTTGTATTTATAACCCTGTATTCACCTGACCAAATGTCTTGTTCCTCCTTCCACTGAACTTCACTAATTCCCACTATATCCAACTTTAACCTATCCATTTGCCTTTTTAAATTTTCTAACCTACCTGCCCGATTAAGGGATCTGACATTCCACGGTCCGATCCGTAGAACGCTAGTTTTCTTTCTCCTGATAACGGCCTCCTCTTGAGTAATCCCCGTCCGGAGATCCGAATGGGGGACTATTTTACCTCCGGAATATTTTACCCAAGAGGACGCCATCATCATTTATCCATACAGTAAAGCTGCATGTCCTCGGAAAAATTACGGCTGTAGTTTCCCCTTGCTTTCAGCTGTTCGCAGTACCAGCAGAGCAAGGCCGCTTTTGGTTATTGTTCCAAGGTCAGATCAGTCAATCATCCAGACTGTTGCCCCTGCAACTACTGAAAAGGCCGCTGCCCCTCTTCAGGAACCGTACCATTGTCTAGCCTCTCAACAGATACCCCTCCGTTGTGGTTGCACCTACGGTACGGTTATCTGTATCGCTGAGGCACGCAAGACTCCCCACCAACGCCAAGGTCTATGGTTTATGGCGGGGGGGGGGGGGGGGGGGGGGGAGGAACAACCTACAACATACAACACTATTATAGAAGGAGAAAGTGGAAACATGACATCCTAAATCAGTATTATCATTTCAAGATCTTAAAAATATTTTGCATGTAGATGCGTTTATTATGGACTACAACACTGTATAAGACAAAAATATTCAGGTAGATTTAACGCAACACTTTCACAACCGACAAAAGCCTTTAGTAAACAACTTACAAAGTATTTAATATATTATTTACGTCTTCATATATATGTAAAGTATAATAAATAATAGTTCAATACTAATGATAAGTAACCAAAAATAACAGTTCAAACTCTGAGCAACATTAAGTTCAATAGCCATGTACTAAATACAAATCAAACATATGAATTTACAGACTACTTGAACATTTAATTGACAAAAAAGTATTCTGGGCATGGTACCGACTCATAATGTATAAAACTACTGCAGGAGAAAAACCCCCGTTTCGGACACGGTTGCAGCGGCCTTTTTCTGGGTCTACTGGTGAGTTCTAGCTATGCAGTGTCCCTTATGTTTTATTGTTACTGTTCACTGCGCATGCCATTGCGTCATAATTTTAAAAAGATTGTTGGTTTCATAGGTCTCTTAAGGAAGAAGGAGAGGAAACTTTATTTTAAAAGGTTATTGCGGTGAGGGAGAACGCAACCTCTGTTGTCAATTGGCTCCTTAAGTGCCATGTTTGGTGGTCACAGTCGAATGAGAATTTGGCTCTGTGTACCAAATGCCAGACGTCGGACGCGGTTCTAGGCGCTTCAGTCTGGAACCGCGCGACCACTACGTCGCAGGTTCGAATCCTGCCTTAGGTTAGGTTAGTTAGGTTTAAGTAGTTCTAAGTTATAGGGAACTGATGACCTCAGATGTTAAGTCCTGTAGTGATCAGAGCCATTTGAATCGTCGGACGCGGTTGAGGGGGGAGGGGGGGGGGGGCGTTACTTGCCTGTAGTGCTCGTGCCTCGTGTTTACAGTGCCGTCCATCCTCACTGTTCATGTACTTAGGGTGTTTAAGTATTTCGATGGCCTCTCTAATTTTGCGATTCGTCATAACCGGCTGCTTGGCCAACACACAGGCTTCGCAGAATTTTATTTCTTTTCCTCAATCTTGCTGACGTTCTGCCATTGCAGATTTGTTGTTTTGCCCTAGACGAATATAGCGCTCGTGTTCTGGAATGCACGTTACTCTTGGCCTGCAAGTCTCACCTTGTATACGTCTGCAGTGTGTAATGCGTCCACCCTGTCCTTAGTGGAGCCAAGCGTGTCCTGGATCCTGCTACCACTATCATAGCGTAAGATAACCATCATAAAGTGCTGACCACCCAAAATGCAGGACCCTAAAGGGTACATCCACATCAGGTGAAATTTCCGTCATGCGTGTACGGTGACGAGAGACACATATGTTGAGCATTTCAGCGCAAACTCACATCACGAGAGCCTGTAGCGCCATCTGCGAGTGCTACGTTAAGGGGGCAACAGTCATCCGTGTGGAGGCAATGGAGTTGTTGCTTCGCGACATTGTTTTCCCTAAGCAGTTTTAGTATGCCTCACGGAAAACAGCGAGCGTCTTTCGAACACGTTTCAGTCTTAGACCGACAAAGAACAGTTTCCTTTATGGATTGCGGATTATCCTTATGCGAAGTAGGTGGTCCCGTCAGACGGAGCCAAGCAAGTGTGATGCTGATCTGTAATAGCTGAATCCAGGAGCGACGACGGACCGACGGGACCGACTGCACCCACCTCGTTGCACCACTAGACGTAATGACAGGCTTATTGTGCGCAGCGCAGTGATGGATCACTCTGCTACATCACGAACCATATCACAACAAATTCGGTCTGTTGTGCAACAAGCAGTGACTGTGTGTAACATTCGACGTCGTTTGCAGCTGAGTGAACAGTGCGGAAAGCTTTCTTTGCTGCGTGTTACATTGAGTGAATGGCACAGACGTTTGTGCCGGCAATAGCGCGACGAACGACGGAGTTGGACAACCGAATGAACGGTACTTTTTTTTTACCAAAGAATCCCAATTCCGCCTGCACGACCAGGATGGTCGAATTAGTGCCTGACGATAGCGTGACGTCAGACTGTTGAACTGTTGCTTTGCGTGTCGCCATACTGGTCCTGCACCCGGTATTATGGCTTGGGGTGGCACTGGATTCGACGCCTGTACCACACCAATACACTTTGCTGGTATACTAACCAGCCAGCGCTATAAATGTTGGAGTCTGTTATCCTCTAATACCTTCGGAGCTTCCTGATGACCATATTGCAACAGGACAATGCGCACACATTGTTCAAGACTTCTTCGTCTCCTATCGGATTGTGTTACTGCCTTCGCCTCCCTGTTCCCTCGATCTCTCGCCTATCATAAACGTCTGATGGCTGATTGGAAAACGACTGTCCCGGAATGTACCACCCGCTGCTACACCAGATCAACTTTGGCAATGTGTGGGAGCAGCATGGAAGCTGTATGGACTCCTATAACCCAACAGAAAATCCATTAATTCAGTGTCGAGGAGCGTAGCAGCGGTTATAGCCAGCAATGGCGGCAACACCTAATACTGAATGAGATTTTCACTCTGCAGCGGAGTGTGCGCTGATATGAAAGTTCCTGACAGATTAAAACTGTGTGCCGGGCCAAGACTCGAAATCAGGACCTTTGCCAGAATATGATTTTCACTCATCAGTGGAGTGTGCGCTGATATGGATCTTCCTGGCAGATTAGAACTGTGTGCCGGACCGAGACTGGAACTCGGAAAAGGCAAAGGTCCCGAGTTCGAGTCTCGATCATGCACACAGTTTTAATCTGCCAGGACGTTTCAGGACCTTTGCCTTTCGCAGGCAAGTGCTCTACCAGCTGAGCTACCCAAGCACGAATCACGCCCCGTCCTCACAGCCTCACTTCTGCCAGTACCTCGTCTCCTACTTTCCAAACTTTACAGAAGCTCTCCTGCGAACCTTGCAGAACTACCACTCATGAAAGAAAGGATGTTGTCAGGAAGTTTCACCTAGTACTGAGTTCATCCTTACTTCACTTGGGGCTGTATTTTCAGTCATCCGATCTTTGTACGTTTTATCCTCCTGATCAATTTTGCTGTGATATCTTCTGTCCTTGTTGTCGTTGCATTTTGGATGGCCAGCAGTGTGGATCATAAGTTTACATGTCAGAATCATATTTACACTCCTGTAGAACAAGAAATGGCGCAATGCATTCAACTTTAGATTAGGCGAGCGCTAAGTACGTTAAGTCTTCTCATTAGGGCAAGAAAAACTCTCAGAGCTAAGACCAAATTGTATACAATGTATTCTTAGTTAAATAAGAATGCTAGTGTATATTTTGAGAACATGGTGACAATATTTCAAGTACCAGAATCACCTACACTATGTATATATCCCATATCACTTAGAAACATCACCACATATTCAGTATTGTCAATCAAGAATAACTCTCAATAAGCACCTGACGAATAAGGTGCATCATTCTACAGCAAGAAGCGTATTCACTCAACTTCAAGGCCAGCAGGCCTAACTACCTATTGATATAAATCGTTCTAACATCGTTAAGACTTGCACGATTCAAACAGCTTAATTTGAGAGCTGACAACAACGCGAAAAACTATGCAGTATACAGTATAACCACTGCAAAAGTTGGTGTTCTATGCCTCGTAAGTGATTCAGCAATAAAGACTGTTTTCTGCTATCTGTAAAGTACGTATATATTCTTAATCTAAACGGGAAGCAGGACACAAAGCGATATATGAAGTGAGGTTACATTTGTTACTGTTTGTAATTAAACTACTAACTTAAACATTTTCTGTGGAGATCTTAAACGAGAGGTCTTGCTGATTGTATGTTCGGGGCTGTTAATCTATTACAACCGCCGTTATCGCAAAAGGGTGAATACTTTTGTACCATTTACTATTATGTAATCTAGTATGTTGAGGATGGTGTTTAGCTAAGTTTTAAGGTAAATTACTAGCTGATTTAGGTGACTAAACTGTGTGAATCTCAGGGCCCTGTTTTTTTTTACGGAGGACCATCATTATTATTAAACGTGTTTACTGTCGACGCCATTTCTTGCTCGCAATATGCGCATTTTCCTCCAGCTGATCTGTGCGCATACTGTTGTGCCCATTTCATTTCCTACATAACGCGTAAAATTTCTTGACCTTGTGCTGCCGTGGTTATCTACTGAAAACGTACTAACCACGTCATTAATAAGATGTTACTTTATGTCCGCAACCGATCCAAAGCCTGGAAACGAAGTTTGTTTATTCAAGAGAGCCTGATAAAGCTAAGACAGTGCAAAGAAGAAAATAACCACTCAGTTTCTTTCATATTAAAGTTGTAAAAAAAAAAAAAAAAAAAAAAAAAAAAAAAGGCAGCCGGCCGCGGTGGTCTCGCGGTTCTAGGCGCGCAGTTCGGAACCGCGCGACTGCTACGGTCGCAGGTTCGAATCCTGCTTCGGGCATGGATGTGTGTGATGTCCTTAGGTTAATTAGGTTTAAGTAGTTCTAAGTTCTAGGGGACTGATGACCACAGCAGTTAAGTCCCATAGTGCTCAGAGCCATTTGAACCATTTTTGTAAAAAGGCAAGTCAATTAATGAAGGTCCGAAATACAATGAAGCTTGTCTTTTGAAATTATTGTGAATTAAAAAGTGCGGGGTGAGGGTGGCAAGAACATCGAGAATATGTCTGCCAGATCAAACTCATATGCCAACTGCGACGGCAAGATACAAAAAGAAGGAGAATTTTATTGCATTGGTTACAGTGAAAACTTTAAAGATCGTTAGGTCCAGTGTGAGCATTGTCAACAATGGTGGCATTTGTTAAAACTTACAGACTACACAGTATTAACCACCATCCTGCTCAGCGTTACCCGACAAGACGGCAAAGACTACGCAAATGTAAACTTTTCAAATATCGCTAAAACAAACAACTTGGAGTTAGATTTGAGTTTTCATAGATTTTATAATGTTGGACTATTAGATAAAGTACACTTTTAAAGATTTTTCATTATTTTTCAAATAAAACTTTTTTTAAATACAAAGTGCATTAAGTTCGTATTCCTACCAGATTCTCGCCGCCTACCAGACATTTGTCTCTTCCAGTGGACTGCTTGAATGGAAAAGGAAGGTTGAAAGTGAAAAAGTGTCTGTAGTCTTATGTACGCATTGTTCTATTCCTCTTTTCCTTGATCACTTCATTGTTATTCCACACCAGCACTCTGAAGCCTGGATAGCTGTGGAACTCTATCAGGTCAGCAGAAACAAGTTCGTTGTTCATGTAGCGTAGTTATTTTAACTATTGGGGTTTGTACCAACAGTAGCCCTCGAACAGGTAATCATTCAAATTTTATCTTGTTAAGACGCGCATCCGTGCATCCGTTCATGCAAAATGGGCTCATGTCACTGTTTTTTGATGAGACTGGTACTCCAAGAACATTTTCGTGCGCTTGTGACCCTTCTAGGTGACGCAGTTCGGTTGTGAAAGAGAATGTGAGGAGGACCGTTGCTGCGATCCTTCTGCTGCCTATGGAAAATTTATGCCTCGAAATTACATCAAATTTCTAACAGAACTGCTGGCATTCATCCTACCATAAGCTTACTGTATACAGGAAGAAGCGAACAAAATATTATTCTACTTCAGGTCAGTGCTTACACTCCTGACTCAAATAAGCTGTCAAAGATGTAGCTAACATTTTGCAGAAGACCTATAGAATTCATTAACAGGATGTCGGCCTCTGCTAGGTACATCAGTGTAGCATTAAGCCATGCAGCGAAAGACTTTTTCGCTAAGGAGCCCATTTAGAATGTTAGTATGGAAATACAATATTAGGCCTGCATTGAAGTGATACTTGAATAGCGTTTCGTACCAGCAGTTCCCATCTTACTGTGATAATGGCAGAGGGTTTCAGAGTCGTTGGAACGATGCCTCTGTTCCCTTTATATTAAAAAAGCGGCCAGTTAAAAGAGTGGTAGATAGCTTAACATAACACTAACTCCTGGTTTGCTGCGATTGCTCAAAGAAAGAACACTGAAACTCAGCAAGTTCGTGAAAAAACCCAAAGTCCGTTGTTTTGCTAAGAGAAATCTAGCCACAGCCAAACGCAATATTTAGTTGAAGCTCACAGCGCAGGTCACCAACAAGAGGGTAGTTGATACGTATACTGTAAGCAAGTGGACTGAATTCGGCACTGATTTGTGGTCGCTGCGGAGACAGCTTTATCGCGCTCCAGACGCCACGGGATCATGCCACGTGACGTGAGGTGACGGAGGACGACGTCACTCCGGTCTGTTGCGGTGTGCTACATACCTGTTACAAGTACGTGCCACCGCCGGTAACGGGAGCGGTCTCGCTTTCTCTCTGAGTGGATGCGTACAGCATTAGTGACAGACAATAAACAAACAGTGCTTCTGGGGTGAAACTTTTGATTCACTGGAACGGGGTTACCTCGTTCTCTATGTATGAGAAACACATGCTATTGGCTATGATTAACAGCAGCCTTATCTATGTAATGGGGAATATGAAGCTGTTTCCTTTGGGTAACTACAGAACGTCCAAAAATTTTAAGGTGAATATAATACACTGATACCCTATTTTTACATAAGGAACCAATGGGTGGAATCAAATATTTAATGACGTATAACATCTTGAACGAGCAGTGTGCGAGAATCACATGTATGTTAATTGCTTATAAGAACCAACCTGACAACTGCTCGTCACGTAGTTTTGACGCGAGTGTCGTGAAAAACGAGAATCGTCTGCGACGTGTCCGCATCGGAGAATACCACTGTTTATAGTTAATGTCTTGAAGATGGAGCATTAGTCGTTGCAACAATTAGGCATCATGCATTCAAGATATGGTACTTGCAAATTCAAACAAAAGCACAGACTGTAGTTTCGTAACGGGCATTATTTAACCGGAACATTTTACCATTGTGGATTGAAAATTATGAAAAAATGAGTCGTTCACGCTACAGTGAGCTGTTAAAGGTTCTACACTGCATATTTTGTGCGTGTTGTAGACTGTCAGAGAAGATTAATCAAAAAGCATCAATCAACTTACCTGTGATATGAAAATTCGAAGAATACAGTGCGCGGAGTAGTGGTGATGCACTACTTTACCCCAGGCATAAGTAACTCGTGGAAGCAATGGGGCCAAACGATTGTGAACCCACAGGTCAGCTGTGTCAGTGATCACATTGCATCTGTCATTTTTGTGTTTGAAGAGCCACTTGTAGCAGTTAGATCCCTCAATCGAATGGTACCTCTCATAGCAGCGGCAGTGCATCAGAGTTGATACAGCGTCTTATAAGAAGCGACTTATCTTAAATTTCGTATGTATTCTTTAGCCTTTGTATTCCGTGAGTCTCTGTATATTTATCAGGTCGTCTTTAGTATAAGTAGTCATTGCTGCATTCAAATGTGAGCCGAGTTGGTGACCATTCGCTCCCAGCTCCCACAGATATTACCTGAGGTTACATTTATTACATTTTCTGTGACGATCTTAAACGAGTGGTCTTGCTGATTGTATATTCGCCGCTGTTTATTACAACCGCCGCTACCGCAAAAGGTGAATACTTTAGTGGTCGAGTGGGAGGTCGTTCGAAGGTGTGATAAGCTGTGAAAGACTCTCTGTGTGTGTGTGGGGAGGGGGGGGGGGTGGATGTAGTGGCCGACAGGAGTTTCCTTCCAGTTCATCTGACGAATAGTTTTCGTGTCCTATCTGTGGCTGACTAAGCCCACGAGCCAGATGAAGTCGCTCGCTCTGTTCCAGAGGAAGCCCTTCGGCTGTGGGGTTGACAGAGGATGGGATTACTGGTCGATGGGAGCTCCAGCATTACGTACGTGATGGACATATGGAGAGAGAGAGAAATCCAGTGTCCACTCTGTGTGCCTACAGAAAGGAGTCAATCGAGGGATGGAACAGATGTATCCGTTTTGCCTTGAAGAGCACATGGTGCAGCCAACTGCAGGTGGCGGCTACTGTTAGTGCTAAGGATGTGTGTCGCTTTGATTCAGTAGAGATTCTCTCTGAATTTGGACGGCTGGCTGAAGTGGAAAAAACTGCCAGTCTTGCTTGTGAGACGAAGGCAGATCTCACCATGTGTAGCACTGTCGACAGAAACGACTATGGTCGTTTCGCACAGAGCCGAGTGGAGGATCTGAATCAGAGGCTCAGTCGGTTCTGCGACTGTGTAGATTGCATATTCTTCGAATTGCATTATAGGGTAATCGGTGTCTTAGTTCTGCTAAATAGATGAGGGGTCCACTACGCACAGGAAGATTATTCTTGGCAACCGGAACAAATTAATAATTGGTTCCTTTTACCGGCCCGATACTCTCAAGGCAGACTAGCCGAACAGTTCAAAGAAAACTTGAGTCTCATTTCCAGTTGGTATCCCACTCATACAATTATAGTTGGTCTTGATTTCAGTCTGCCCTAGATAAGTTGGCGAAATTAAATGTTTAAAGTCGGCAATTGGTATAAAACGCCATACGAAGTCGTACTAAATGCTTTCTCAGAATATTACTTTGAACAGTTACAATAGTAGCCCACTCGAAGCGTCAATGATTGCGAAAATGTACATGTACTTACCTCTAAGCAACAAATAATCCTTAATAAGCATCATGGCAGATATGGGGTTTACTGACAATAAGATCGTTGTAGCTAGGCTGAATACCGTAACTGCCAAACCCCCCCCCCCCCCCCCCCCAAAGTGCAAGATACATGTTTTAAATCTAATAAAAATTGGCTTTTTACCTTCCTAAGAAGCAGTATCCACTCCTTTCAGTCTGATTATGTATGCGAAGACCAAATGTTGTTTAAAATAAAAAATATGGTATCGACGGAAATTGAGATATAAATACCAAACAAATAAGAGATCATACTGTTCCCCCATGGTACACAAAACTGATCAGAACACTGTTTGCAGAACCAACAAAAAACATCAAGCCAAATTTAAAACAACGCAAAATCTCCAACACTGGCGAAGTTTTACAGAGCTCGAAATTAATCACGAAGTTCAAAGTGAGATGTATTTAATAGTTTAAGCTCTCTCTTCAAATCTCGCGGTCGTATGTAAAGTACACCAGCAGGAAGGCGCAATCAGTACCTTCACTGCTGTATAACAATGGTGATGTTCTTGATGATAGTACCACTGAAGCAGAGTTACTAAACACGATTTTCCGAAATTTCTTTACAAAAGAAGACGAAATAAATATTCCAGAATTCGAATCAAGAACAACTGCCAGCATAACGTAGAAATAAATACCCTCGGTGTAGCGAAGCAGCATAAAACACAAAAGCAAGTCAGGTTCGTTTCCGAATATAGTCATACAACAGCTCCATCGTTAGCGCTAATATAAACAGCTCACTTGCAGAAAGATCCGCACCCGAAGAGTAAAACGTTGCAGAAGTCACACCAATACCCAGAAAAGGAAATACGGATGATCCATTGAATTACAGACCTATTTGCTAACGTCGATCTGCAGAATGATTTTGGAAAATTAGCTGTGTTCGAACATTTTCAATTACCTCGAAGGAAACGATGTATTGACAAGTAGCCAATACGGATTTCGTTTTTGCTAAACACGATTAGATCATTTTTCTCACGAAGTAATAAGTGCTACACCACAGCGACGTGAAACTGATTGCATATTTTTAGTTTTCCAAAAGGCCTCTGACACTGTTCCTCACATGCGACTTCTAATTACGTTGCCTGCCTACGAAATATCATCTCAATTGTGTGACTGTATTCGAGATTTTCTGTCAGTTCACACCGACGAGAAGTCTTCGAGTAATACAAAGTTAATATTTGGCGTTCCCCAAGGAAATCTTATAGGGCCTTTGCTGTTCTTGATCTACACAAAAGATTTAGAAGGCAATCTGGGCAACGCTCGTACATTATTTGCAGATGATGCTGTCACATGCTGTGTTTTAATGTCATCAAATGTTCAAAACGAATTTTACAACGATTTACACAAAATATCTATATGGAGCGAACAGTGGTAAGTGACTCTGAACACCTCACGATTACTACAAGGAATCTGCTAAATTTGGATTACACGATAAATCGCACAAATCTAAAAGCTGTTAATTTAACTAAATAGCTAATGATTACAATTACGAAATAACATAAACTGGAACCATCACGTAGATAAGGCTGTGAGGAAACCAAAGGCTCCGGTTTATTGGAGCAAAACTTACAAAAAGTAACAGGTCTACCAAAGAGACTGCTTTCAATGCGCTTGTCTACTCTCTTCTTGAGTACTGCTGTACGGTGTTGGGTCTGCATCAGATAGGATTGACGAAGAGCAACTAAAATGTTCAGAGAAGGGCAGCTTGTTTTGTACACTCCTGGAAATTGAAATAAGAACACCGTGAATTCATTGTCCTAGGAAGGGGAAACTTTATTGACACATTCCTGGGGTCAGATACATCACATGATCACACTGACAGAACCACAGGCACATAGACACAGGCAACAGAGCATGCACAATGTCGGCACTAGTACAGTGTATATCCACCTTTCGCACCAATGCAGGCTGCTATTCTCCCATGGAGACGATCGTAGAGATGCTGGATGTAGTCCTGTGGAACGGCTTGCCATGCCATTTCCACCTGGCGCCTCAGTTGGACCAGCGTTCGTGCTGGACGTGCACACCGCGTGAGACGACGCTTCATCCAGTCCCAAACATGCTCAATGGGGGACAGATCCGGAGATCTTGCTGGCCAGGGTAGTTGACTTACACCTTCTAGAGCACGTTGGGTGGCACGGGATACATGAGGACGTGCATTGTCCTGTTGGAACAGCAAGTTCCCTTGCCGGTCTAGGAATGGTAGAACGATGGGTTCGATGACGGTTTGGATGTACCATGCACTATTCAGTGTCCCCTCGACGATCACCAGAGGTGTACGGCCAGTGTAGGAGATCGCTCCCCACACTATGATGCCGGGTGTTGGCCCTGTGTGCCTCGGTCGTATGCAGTCCTGATTGTGGCGCTCATCTGCACGGCGCCAAACACGCATACGACCATCATTGGCACCAAGGCAGAAGCGACTCTCATCGCTGAAGACGACACGTCTCCATTCGTCCCTCCATTCACGCCTGTCGCGACACCACTGGAGGCGGGCTGCACGATGTTGGGGCGTGAGCGGAAGACGGTGTGCGGGACCGTAGCCCAGCTTCATGGAGACGGTTGCGAATTGTCCTCGCCGATACCCCAGGAGCAACAGTGTCCCTAATTTGCTGGCAAGTGGCGGTGCGGTCCCCTACGGCACTGCGTAGGATCCTACGGTCTTGGTCGTGCATCCGTGCGTCGCTGCGGTCCGGTCCCAGGTCGACGGGCACGTGCACCTTCCGCCGACCACTGGCGACAACATCGATGTACTGTGGAGACCTCACGCCCCACGTGTTGAGCAATTCGGCGGTACGTCCACCCGGCCTCCCGCATGCCCACTATACGCCCTCGCTCAAAGTCCGTCAACTGCACATACGGTTCACGTCCACGCTGTCGCGGCATGCTACCAGTGTTAAAGACTGCGATGGAGCTCCGTATGCCACGGCAAACTGGCTGACACTGACGGCGGCGGTGCACAAATGCTGCGCAGCTAGCGCCATTCGACGGCCAACACCGCGGTTCCTGGCGTGTCCGCTGTGCCGTGCGTGTGATCATTGCTTGTACAGCCCTCTCGCAGTGTCCAGAGCAAGTATGATGGGTCTGACACACCGGTGTCAATGTGTTCTTTTTTCCATTTCCTGGAGTGTATTATCACGAATAGCGGACAGAATGCCACTGATATGATACATGAACTGGGGTGACAGTCATTAAAACATAGGCATTTTCCGCAGCTGTAGGGCCTTCTTAGGAAATGTCAAGCACCGAATTTCTCCTCAGAGTGTGAAAATAACTTGTTGTCGCTCACCTTCATAGGGAGAAATGATCATCATAAGGAACACAAAACACGAAACGCAAGTCAGGTTCCTTTCTGAGTATGGTCATATACCTCGCACCAGAAGATTTAAGAGTTCGTTTTTCCCACTCATTGTTCGGTAACGGAACGGGTGAGAAGTGGCTTCAACGTGGATCAATGAACCCTCTGGCGGCACTTAGTTGTGAATTGCAGAGTGATAATGTAGATGTAAATGTAGAATGTTTTGCGCAGCACCGTACTACAATGCTCAACAATTTACAGAAGGCACTGTTCCCAGTTGAGGTCTCTTTCAAAGTTCAAAATGTTTTGAGCTGCTACTGTCGCCATGTCCGGGTACTGAGACTCACAATGCATGGATCAGCGAGACGTTCTTGACTGAAGACCATTGACACTAATCAAGCTTAAAAGACCAGCCCCTTACCCATCCTCTGTGTGAAGAGGTTGAGGAACCGCCACTCACCAGCTGCCGCCAATTCCTCTTAGCGCTGCTCCCAATTCACCAGTTTACCATACTGCTGATCATCCAGCTACGGAAAACCTTTGCTCAGAACGAGAAGCAGGGCCGTTTGGGATCAGAATGAAGCATGAGCTGAAGTCATTTGCTATGGGACAAGTACAAACCCATACCCAGGCTTGGAACCACAAAATTTTAGGTTTATTACGATACAGTGAGGTTGCACAGCTCCATCAGTTTTTTATAAAACTGGCGACTGTAAAGATGGGATTGCGTAAGCTTCTGTTTTGTGTTACAGGTATCGATACCGTGCCTGACAGTTCACATCTTTGCTTACCCACCTTTGCGCCCCATGCAGAAGCATCGATGACGCAGGGGTGCCCCATTCAACGAGCACGGCATGGCTGGGTGTCCACCTACAGTTTCGGGGCGTGAGTAAGTCAGTCCCACCTATACCATTATAACTAATGGGTTGCAGGTGTATGCGCATGTGTGATCACACTAAAGATCCTGTTTCATTTCATAATCTTATATCATCAAGAGCAAGACCATGGCAGTCCCGAATACACTGCAGGAAATAAAAAAAGTACATACTTTGAGTGGTTACCGATTCTCTCATGATTTATTGTTACAAAAGTCCATATAGAGTATATGAAATGATTACATTTGCAAATCAATAACGCAAGCGATGCTGAGGTACCGGGTATCGACACAGGTTGACACACCCATCTTAGTATGCGGTAGAGCCTTCACAGGCGACAATGCAGGTGCTGACCCTGGCATTTAGCCAATCGTACGGATGGGGAATGTTGTCGTGGAATGTACACATATCAAAGTTTTTCATCACCCCGGTTCCCAGAACTGTTGGAAATTGTATCAGTCCCTTTTATTGTTCCGAGATGTCCTAAACCCGTCCAAATATGTAAGCAACCGTGCATAATCAGCGTCTATTAGACGGATGGGGTCCGACAGCCGATCAGTTACAGTCATTCCACCAGGAAGGAGGTACACGGCTCGTGTTGTCTGAAGTTCAACCATGCCTAGAACGTCAATAAATCGCTTTTGTTCGCGTGCGCATTGTCACTTTGTGCCAGGAAGGGCTCTCAACAAGGGAAGTGTCCAGTGGTCTCGGGGTGAACAAAAGCGATGTTGTTCGGACATGGAGACGAACTGTCGATGACATACCTCACTCAGGCCACCCAAGGAATATGGCTCGGAGGAACCCTGACAGCAACGCCACCGTGTTGACTAATGCTTTTCGTGCAGCTGCAGGACGTTGTGATACGATTCAAACAGAGCGCAATAGGCTGCATGATGCGCAGTACAACTTCAGTTCCATCGTTCGTGGCGATGTCCACCTTTGAAACCACGGCACCATGCAGCACGGTACCGATGGGCCCAACAACATGCCTAATAGACCGCTAAGGATTCGCTAATGACATTGCTATCCTGTGTGAAAATGAAGAAGAATTAAATTATCTGCTGAACGGAATGAACAGTCTAATGAGTACAGTGTATGGTTTAAGAGTAAATCGGAGAAAGACGAAGGTAATAAGAAGTAGTAGAAATTGGAAAAGCGAGAAACGTAACATCAGGATTGATGGTCACGAAGTCAGTGAAGTTAAGGAATTCTGCTACCTAGGCAGTAAAATAACCAATGATGGACGGGGCAAGGAGGATATCAAAAGCAGACTCGCTATGGCAAAAAAGGCATTTCTGGCCAAGAGAGGTCTACTAATATCAAATACCGGCCTTAATTTGAGGAAGAAATTTCTGAGGATGTACGTCTGGAGTACAGCATTGTATGGTAGTGAAACATGGACTGTGGGAAAACCGGAACAGAGGAGAATCGAAGCATTTGAGATGTGGTGCTATAGACGAATGTTGAAAATTAGGTGGACTGATAAGGTAAGGAAGGAGGAGGTTCTACGCAGAATCGGAGAGGAAAGGAATATGTGAAAAACACTGATAAGGAGAAGGGACAGGATGGTAGGACATCTGCTAAGACATGAGGGAATGACTTCCATGGTACTAGAGGGAGCTGTAGAGGAAGACAGAGATTGGAATACGTCAAGCAAATAATTGAGGACGTAGGTTGCAAGTGCTACTCTGAGATGAAGAGGTTATCACAGGAGAGGAATTCGTAGCGGGCCACATCAAACCAGTCAGTTGACTGATGAACAAAAAAAAAAAAAAAAAAAAAGGATCGGCATCACGTTCTATCCACTGATGAGTGTCGCATATGCCTTCAACCAGACAATCGTCGCAGACATGTATGGAAACAACCTAGTCAGGCTGAACGCCTTAGACACTGTTCAGTGAGTGCAGGTCCCCTGCTGTTTTGGGGTGGCATTGTGTGAGGCAAACGTACGCCACTGGTGGTCATGGAAGGCTGTACGATACGTGAATGCCATCATCCGACCGATAGTGCAACCAAATCGGCAGCATATTGGCGAGGCATTCGTCTTTCTTGGAAGACAATTCGCACCCCCAACGTGCACATCTTGTGAATGAGCTCCTTCAGGATAACGACGTCGCTCGACTAGAATGGCCAGCATGATCTCCAGACATGAACCCTATCGAACATGCCTGGGATAGATTGGAAAGGGGTGTTTATGGACGGGGTGGCCCACCAATCACTCTGAGGGATCTATGCCGAATGGCCATTGAGTAGTGGGACAATCTGGATCAACAGTGCCTTGATGAACTTGTGAATAGTATGCCATAACGAATGCCGGCATGTATCAATGCTAGAGGACGTGCTACCAGGTATTAGATATACCGGTATATACAGCAATCTGGACCACCACCTCTTAAGGGCTCGCTGTACGATGGTACAACACGCAACACGCAAAGTGTGATTTTCATGAGCAATAAAAAGGAAGGAAATGATGTTTATGTTGAGCTCTATTCCAATTTTCTGTTCAGGTTCTGGAACTCTCGGAACCGAGGTGATGCAAAACTTTTTTTTGATGCGTGTGTTATAACACCCGTGCCCAACCTGTAAACGTAGATCCGTAAGAATTGTTTGCTGACGAGTTGGACAAGTAATTTCTGGTCGCATTACACCCACACACGCTCGACTGGAGACCATTCTGGACATCGTGCTGGCCAGGGAAGTTGCTACACCTCTTACAGAGCACATCGAGGTTCACGGGCAGTGTGTGGGCGAGTATTATCCTGTTCGAGCAACACACCACCTTCAAGTTGCATGTAACGGCCGCTGGTTAGCGTCCCCTCCAGGAAGGTGACCGACACTTGTTGCTTATGACAGCCCAGACCACCTACCTGGGGTGGAGCCAGCGTGTCTTGGATGAATGGACTCCACGAGACAGCACTGAACAGGTCTACGTAGTACTCGCAGACCATCACCTGCATGCAAGCACAGTGGAAGATTGGCTGTAGGTGTTCTCGCCTATAGGCCCACTGCTAATAACCAGTTCGCGTTGACACGTCTGGGCTCACAAGCCCTATTATGTGTGCTGTGGTAGCTGTACGATCTGCCACTGCTGACCTTACAATGATCGTGGCAGGCGTCTGCGCTGCGCAGAACATCGAATATGGGTGTGAGAATGTTCACGTGACCACTGATACCAGTATCTTTACACAACTGACACAGAACATTCAGCTCGTGCAGTATAGGATCATCAGGCCACTCGGAAGGGCACAATTTGTCCCCTTTGATACACTCTCAGCCGGCTGTAGGAATCACGAGTGCCTCTCTGTGGTATGGTTGTCTGCTTGCTTCACACATGGGCACTGGCGATTTAATGGGTAGCCACAGGTGGCTCTCTGGCAGCTATGCCACTATGCTGTTGGCGAACGACGTTGAAACAATTATCAGTGAATCTACCATCCTCAAATGGTTCAAATGGCTCTGAGCACTATGGGACTTAAAATCTGAGGCCATAAGTGCCCTAGAACTTAGAGCTACTTAAACTTAACCAAACTAACGACATCGCACACATCTATGTTCCAGGCAGGATTCGAACCTGTGACCCTAGCGGACGCCCGGTTCCAGACTGAAGCGCCTAGAACCGCTCGGTCACATCAGCCGGCCTCTACCATCCTCGAGGAGGAATATCCCGTCATCGGAGTTAAATCGACGTCGCCTTTCAAGGTGTACTAATTTTTATTCTGGTAGTGTAGGACTGAGTATGTAGAGCTAATGTGATTAAGTCACAAAGGGGCGTCTTTCATGGGTTTCAGGAATAATAAATCGAGTGTTCATTTTACAGCTTTTAACATCGTTCCAACCTATTCAACATATTCTTTCATTCAGCAGTGATCTATAAGCAAAGGATGTATCGATAGAACACGTGTCAAAAGGCTCACGGTTAGCAAATTTGAAAAATTGGCACATGTGCCTTGTGAGTGATTCTGCTCTCATGTGCTATCGCATTGTACAAATGTGATGCCGAATGATTCAGAAAGCCAGATAACTAACAAATTTCTTCAACCAAAAGCAGATGCAACTTACAGTTGTTTACCCTGCTTGTCTCCTCAACATCTGGCTATCTCAAGAATTCTCTATGTTCGACGCCGACTTTGAGGGCACTTGAGCAGATGAAAAATAATGCAACTGCTAAATTCTCCGTCTATTTAAAATTTCTGAGGGCCCTTACCTCGCTGCATCAGTTATATCGAACAGATAAAGTTTCCCAGAATATCCAGGACGCCCTTCTGATCTGCAGAAACAGAATAAGAGAGGGGGTCTCTTCCTGCTGGGTACAAGGTCACATGAGCATTAAGGGAAATGAAGTGGCAGATGTAGCAGCCACCAGGGAATGTGTCGCAACAATCACATAATTCAGTGTACCCCGAAACGCTATCAGCTCACTGTTGAGGTACCGATATACGCGCAAATGGAAAGAAGTGTGGCTAGAAGTGCTGTGCCTAACGAAGTCTATTGTTCGTCCATGGCGTACCTCTTTCTAGCCAGATATACAGAATGAGGTCACCCCGAATCTTCGCACAGGGCACAGCGCTGACACACATAGATTGTTGGTCTGGCGGTATGGCCATCAGTGTGTGGTGTTTTTGGCGCACAGATCGCATTCATAGACAGACAAGAGGGCAGCAGTTAATTTACCGACAGACTTTCCCTCCATTTTAATTGACAAGGACACGAATGTGGTATGAATTGCAACATTCTGTGAAGTGACCACTTTGTGTCCTTGGGTTTTAGGAAGAAAATTATGAGGTATTCTCAGCATCACTGGCTCATTCATGTTTTTGTAAGTGATCAGCCACAGATCCCTGTGTAATATAACGGACAGTTTCAGAATATCTAACCATATTTACACAATCGTAAAAGATGCCAGATGTGATTGTGTGCGTGAGTGAGCTTGGGAGAAAGAGGCTACAGTTACCCGCAAGATTTACTCATTTTATGTGTGTGTATACAACTGATGAAAATCGATGCACCATGCCCTCCTCAACAGGATCTCTTCTCTGTAACATCATGGTCCGGAACTGTGCGAGAACTAACTGAACCTTAATTCTGGACACTTAGTTTAAACCGTCTATGTTACTTAGTGTTCATCAGAGATCTTCTGTCACTTTCTTGGAGGTTGGGCTTCTCCGTGAACGGGCATTTTGCCACAGGACGGTGAAGCATCCCAATATGATATTAATACGAGTTTCGGCGGAGTCATATGAATCTGAGTTATGAAACCAAGTTGAAAAGGAAACGGGACTGTTCGCTGTGGTCCTGGCTGCCTATTACATTACACACAAGAGGATATTAGTAAATCACAATTTTATGCGCCATTTTAATGCATGCACTGAAGCTCGTAGCCTTGTCATTGTTATAAATGGTAAGTTATCTATAATAATAGAAACGAAGTATTCTTCCTCACCGCAAAAATCTCTATTTAGCTTGTCGATTTTTAACCTAATTTTTGACTACCCTGTCATTGTTAAGTTATTACGTTTGGTTAATGGTTCAAATGGCTCTGAGCACTATGGGACTTAACTTCTCAGGTCATCACTCCCCTAGAACTTAGAAGTACTTAAACCTAACTAACCTAAGGACAGCACACACATCCATGCCCGAAGTAGGATTCGAACCAGCGACCGTAGCGTCACGCGGTTCCAGACTGTAGCGCGTGGAACGGCTTGGCCACTCCGACCGGCGTTTGGTTAATGTTTGTGGGATGATGAGTATAGTGTCTTCCAAAGAGCGACGTGCCAAGGGAAGGTTAGTGCCTCGTTACGGAACCACAACTAAACATAGTCGGTGCCATAAACAACGACGAATGAGAGACTATGGTGCAGACACACCCAGCAGAGTTTCCACCAGCCACCTCATCGGCTCGCTCATTTACGCCTGAGCGCAATGCCTCTCTGTCCAGTACTCACTTGTCGCCGGATACGACAGCATCGTCTCTGAACCGCGTCAGCAGTGCATTAGTTATATTAGCCAGAACTCTGCAAACATGTGATCCATAACGATCAGCAATATATATTCATTACATTCCTGTGTACATGGTTCATCTGAGCACTATGGGACTCAACTTCTGAGGTCATCAGTTCCCTAGAACTTAGAACTAGTTAAACCTAACTAACCTAAATACATCACACACATCCATGCCCGAGGCAGGATTCGAACCTGCGGCCGTAGCGGTCTCGCGGTTCCAGACTGCAGCGCCTAGAACCGCTCGGCCGCTTCGGCCGGCACTGTGAACAAGTTGCCATAATCTGATAGACACTGAAGCACCATAGAAACTGGTATAGGCATGCGTCTTCAAATACAGAGATATGTAAACAGGCAGAATACGGCGATGCGGTCGGCAACGCATGTATAAGACAACAAGTGTCTGACGCAGTTCTTAGATCATTTACTGCTGTTACAATCGCTAATTATCAAGATTTAAGTGAGTCTGAACGTGATGCTATACTCGGCCCACAATCGATGGGACACACCATCTCCGAGGTAGCGATGAAGTGGGGGTTTTCCAGTACAACCATTTAACAGGCGTACCGTCTATATCAGGAATCCCGTAAAACATCACATCTCCAACATCGCTGCGGCCGGAAAAAGATTCTGCAGGTACGGGACAACGACGACTGAAGAGAATCGTTCAACTTGACAGAAAATTGTCGCAGGTTTGAATGCTGGGTTACCAACAAATGTTGGCGTGTGAATCATTCAACGAAACATCATCGATATGGCCTTCCGGAGCCGAAGGCCCGCTGATGTAGCCTTGATAGCTCACAACACAAAGCTTTACGCCTAGCCTTCGCCCGTCAACTTCGACACTGAACTGTTGATGGCTGGAAACATGTAGCCTTGTCGGGCGATTCTCGTTTAAAATTGTGTCCAGCGGATGGACGTTTACGGGTATAGAGACAACCTCATGAATCCATAGACCGTGCATGTCAGCAGCGGATTGTTCAAGCAGGTGGAGGCTCTGTAATGCTGTGGGTCGTGTGTAGTTGGAATGACGTGGGACCTCTGACTCATCTAGAAACGACTCTGACAGGTGACACGTACGTACGCAGCCTGATCGCCTGCATCCATTCATGTCCATTGTGCATTCCGACGGAGTTGGGCAGTACTAGTAGGGCACTGCGACACCACACGCGTCCATAATAGCTACAAAGTGGCTCCATGGTGACTCATCTGAGTTTAAACACTTCCGCTGCCCACCAAGCTGCAGGTGAGAGCCACAATCAGGACTGCATACGACCGAGGCACACAGGGCCAACACCCGGCATCATGGTGTGGGGAGCGATCTCCTACAGTGGCCGTACACCTCTGGTGATCGTCGAGGGGACACTGAATAGTGCACGGTACATCCAAACCGTCATCGAACCCATCGTTCTACCATTCGTAGACCGGCAAGGGAACTTCCTGTTCCAACAGGACAATGCACGTCCGCATGTATCCTGTGCCACTCAACGTGCTCTAGAACTACCCTGGCCAGCAAGATCTTCGGATCTGTCCCCCATTGAGCATGTTTGGAACTGGATGAAGCGTCGTCTCACGCGGTCTGCACGTCCAGCACGAACGCTGGTCCAACTGAGGCGCCAGGTGGAAATGGCATGGCAAGCCGTTCCACAGGACTACATCCAGCATCTCTACGATCGTCTCCATGGGAGAATAGCAGCCTGCATTGCTGCGATAGGTGGATATATACTGTACTAGTGCCGACATTGTGCATGCTCTGTTGCCGGTGTCTATGTGCCTGTGGTTCTGTCAGTGTGATCATGTGATGCATCTGAGCCCAGGAATGTGTCAATAAAGTTTCCCCTTCCTGGGACAATGAATTCACGGTGTTCTTATTTCTATTTCCAGGAGTGTATGAACATTATTGAGCATATCTGGAATGCCTTGCGACGTGCTGTTCAGAAGAGGTCTCAACCACTTCTACTTTTACGGATTTATGGCCAGCGCTGCAGGATTGATGGTGTCAGTTCCCTCCAGCACTACTTCAGACATAGGTAGAGTTCATGCCACGTCGTGTTGCGGTACTTCTGCCTGCTTTCTTGGTCCCCACATGATATTTGGCTCTTCAGTTTAATATTTTAAAACACTCAAGTTATGAACGTAATCGGATAGCGATATGCACTTATACAGACGGCGATAGTGTCGTCTACAGAAGGTATGAAATGGCAGTGCATTTGTGGAGGCGACATTTGTACTCAGGTAAGTCATGTGAAAATGTTTGTGACGTAATTACAACCACACGACAGGAATTAACTGGAATTCACAGGAATTAACGACAGGAAATAATGAATGCGTGTAAAGGAATCGGTATTGAAAGACTTTGAATGCATAAGGGTAGTTGCAGCTAGACACGTGGGACTTCTTATTTCGGAAATCGTTAGGGAATTCAATATTCTGAAATCCACAATATCGCGAGTGTGCCAAGAATAAGAAATATCTGTCATTAACTCTTACCACAGACAACATGGTGGCCGATGCCTTCACCTAAAGACCGAGAGCAGCGACGTTTTGCGTAGATTTGTCAGTGCTAACAGGAAAGCAACACTGAGAGAAATAACTGCGGAAATCAATGTGGGATGTACGCCGATCTTAGCCTTCAGGACAATCAGGCGAAATTCAGCGTTAGTGGGCTATGGCAGTTGACGACCGACGCGAGTGCCTTTACTAACTGCATGACACCCTTGCAGTACCTCTCCTGGGCTCGTGACCACATCGTTTGGACTCGGGACGGCGGCTACGATGAGTCCCGATTTCAGTTGTCATGTGCTGACGGTAGAGTCCGAGTGTGGCGCAGACCGCACGAAGCCATGGACCCAAGTCGTCAACAAGGCTCTGTGCATGTTGGTAGTGGCTCCATAATGGTATGGGCTGAGTGTACGTGGAGTGGTCTGCGCCCTCAGTCTATGTTCGGCTACTAGGAAACCATTTGAAGCCACTCATGGGCCTCATTTTCCCAAACAACGATAGAATTTTTGTGGATGACAATGCCCCATGCCATTGTTCCACAGTTGTTCGCTATTTGTTTGAGTAACTTTCTGGACAATGTGGGTGAATGAGTTGACCAGCCAAATTGCTCGACATAAATCCCATCGACCGTTTATGGTATGTAATCGGAAGCTCAGAATCCTGCACCAACGACATTGTAAGGACGGTTACAGAGACAACATGGCTAAGTTTTCATTACAACGACTTATTGCGTCCATGCCACGTCAACCTGTTGCAGTACACCGGGCAGTAGGAGGTCCGACACGACGTTATGAGGTATCACTATACCTTATAGTATCGTCTCAGCCCCCTCTAGGAGTAAAGGTAAGAATTAAAAGTGCTCTGAGCACTATGGGACTTAACATCTGAGGTCCTCAGTCCCCTAGAACTTAGAACCACTTAAACCTAACTAATCTAAGGACATCACACGTATCCATGCCCGAGGCAGGATTCGAACCTGCGACCGTAGCAGTCGCGCGCTTCCAGACCGAAGGGCCTAGAACCGCTCGACCACAACGGCCGGCGGTAAGAATTCCCCACTACACCGCCGACAAGTGTTATTTCGTCCTAAACAATAATACGTATGGGAACCGGTGGAGATAATAACCGACATCTATCGAAATACGTCAAGAGTGCTGTATTTCATCTCTCAATCTAAGAGAAAAATCGTTATGAATGGTATCTCACTCCACAAGACTGCTTTGATAGCTTTGGAACGATAGCACACAGTATTTTGATAATGAGCTTCTCTGTGCTCATCTTAGACTTTGACGGATTACTAACGATAAATTTTATATCTGTGGCATCTTTGAGAAATTAATCTCCAAGATGTATTCAGACATCAATGAGTCACAGTGGTTAGACGTGTCCGGTCACGGGGACTGCCATCACGCAGATATGTTACCTGAAAAAAGATAAATGTAAACAAATTTAAATAAAAAAAACGGGAAGCTTCATTGCACTTCTTTCAACATCGATGAACCATTTCGTTATGTTATCAATATCTAGCCGAACGAAGCTTTTTGCGTAGATCCCTGCACGTTATTAAATATGACAGACTTCATTAGTAACTATACAAGCCATTGTATGACAGTTTAGCTGTGACAGTTCAATTCGTTAGTGAGTAAGTGAAAATGAAGTTGTAAATTCCCAAGAAAGATTAAAATTCCACATTATACGCAGAAACCGTATTAGTGTAAAATAGGTTGTACATGATCGGAAGTTAATATTGTTGATATTCACTGTTCCGCATGCTTTTGAAAAAAAAAGTGAAATGTGTGCGGTGTGTAATTTCATGGCAATGGAGAATGTACGATGATCTCGAGCACTGTCCAGAGCATAGTTATGAGATACGACGTGACCAGCATCGTGGTACATACGAGGTGCGTCAGTAAAGAAATGAGGCTGACGTGAAAAAAAAGTTGCTTACCGTTTTAGTCAAATTTAGTGTTGTCTCCTTCAAAATAGTTCCCTTCTGATTGCACACATTTTTTCCAGCGCTTCTGCCCTTGATGCTAACATTTCTGAAATCTCATCTTCTGTAATATCCTTCAAGAACCTCGTCATAGCTTTTTGGACATCATCTGTTGTTTGAAAATAGTGTCCCTTGACTGCCGTTTTGACTCTTGGAAGTAGAAAAACGTCACACAGAGCGATATATGATGAATAAGGTGGCTGTGGTAGTACTGAAATTTGTTTTGAGGTAAAAAATTGCTGTACTGACAGAGCAGTATGGCATGGCTCGTTATCGTGAGGCAGAATCCAGTTTTAGCAACGTTGGACGGACACGAAGAACTCTTTTACGAAGTCTTTCTAAAATTTCTTTGTAGTAATATTGGTTATCTGTTTGTCCAGGCGGCACCCACTCTTTATGAACAATTCCCTTCTAATCAAAGAAGCACACAAGCATGCATTTCATTTTTGACTTTGACATGCGAGCCTTTTTTGGTCTGGGTGAGCCCTTTGAGCACCACTGCGAACTTTGGCGTTTTGTCTCTGTATGGTACTGAAAAAACCAACTTTCATCACCAGTGATAATACGGCTCAACCATTCTGGATTTGTTTCCGTTTGTTCTATCAGATCGGCTGCCACATTTTTACGTGTTTCTCGCGGTAGTGGTGTGGTGGGGAGCATTATTGCACAAATATTTCTCATACCAAGTTCTTCAGTTATTATTAGACGAACCGTTTCTCGATTGACGCTGAGTTCTTGTGCAATCATTTGCATGGATAATCTTCTATCAGGCCGTATGAGTTCACGCATCCTGGCCAAGTTGACTTCCATCTGTGATAGTGATGGTCGTCCACTGCGGTCTTCATCTTCAACATTCGTTCTGCCTTTCGTACGTTTTAGTCACGTTTTCACCCAATTTAATGCAGAAAGAAATGGCATACCGTTGCGCAATATTATGCGGTTCCATTTCAGTGACAACAGATACAAAAACTTGCTAATTACAGAACTACTCACGACTGAGCAGTTGCATCGATGTGCCGCTTGGACTAGAAGCAGCTTATAGACCAAGGTCAAAGATATTCTGCCTACACAAGCCTGCGGGGTTGCCACATCTTGCAAAAAAAAGATCTGTCTCATTACTTTATTGTTGCACCTTGTAGTCCTGTGACGGTGTAATTAAGGAGTTTCAAAATGAGACCTCGAAAACCTTAAAAACCAGAGCGAAGGTGTAATCTATAGTAAGCTTAGGATCTGGTAAAACATTTTGTTAAAATCTCTTTCGACATCTCGTGCATCAGAATGAAAACACTGAGGGAATGTATATTTCATGGGCTACCACTTCAGGCACCAAAAACATGCCAGCAGCAACTGAGCATCGAAGAGTGTAGTCATGTGGGTACAAATAGCGACGCACCATTAGCACTGCCTCACAGTCTGGTTGGAGTCAGGGCAGGAAGTATGCAAAATGAAACGACTCGCAGTCCTTAAAGAAGACTATTGCATCCATCAAATATCGAGCAGAAAAAAAATGGAACTATACTGTCAGACATCTCAAAGCGCACTGTTAGTAATGTTTACAATGTTGACGACTGAATTGATTATTGAGTGCCTATGTTCAACTCGGTACTTGATTTTCTAAACCTTGTATCTATGCAAGGGCATCACAGGGGCACCATGATAGAAATCAGTTTTTCGTTCATACCGATGATCTGGGTTTAGACAGTCAAGAGTAAACTTCTAAAGATGTCGAAGCCCAAGCTCTGAGAGAGCTGGGCGTTTTTGTAACAATCAGCTTCTCATAAGTCCAGCTAAAACACAACTGTTGGCATTTCATCTGGTCTACAAGCAACATTTTGTAGTCAGCGTTGCACGATCATGAAACATTTGTAAAATAGAATGTTACGAAAGAATAGAAGTTTGTCTTGTACGAACTGAATGAAGTTTGACAAAGTCTCAAAAACTGATGGGATCGAGCTTAATGTATGCATGCAAGACTACCGAAAAGTCTATGCATGCAGACGCACATCAGTCCTATCGTTCAAACTTAGCACAACCTGCAGTCTACTCTTGGCGGCGCTACAGGTTCAAAGTGTTTTAGTGTGAAACAAAATGGCTGGCTTACGAAATTGGACTCATGAATTTTTTCAAGCAATTGATAGACCTGTATCGAAGTTTTCCTCGCCGCTGACAAGTAAACCTAAGAATTACAGTAACCGAGACAAGAAAATCCATGCATACACATCCTTGGTAAATACGTACAAGAAATTGGATCGTAAAGTAACAAATGAATTGGCCACTAAAAAAGATCAACTCATTTCTAACAGTGTACCAAAAAAAAAGTGCAAAAATAAAAGCGTCCATGAGATCTGGATCTAGAACGGGAGGAAATTTATAAACCTTGTTTGTGGCACTTTGATTTACTTTCCTGCTTGGAGGTAGAAGATCAACAACCGTCTAGATCACTGTCAAACATAGAAGATTATGAAAAGAAGGTAACTAATAAAAAATAATTCTACTTTTCGTAATACAGAATTACCTTCCACTGATGATGATGAAATGATAATGAGGACAACAACCAGTTCCGGGGCAGATAAACTCTCCGATCCAGCCGGGGATCGAACCCGGGCCACTTACATAATAGACCGCCGCACTGACGACTCAGCTATCGAGGTGGTCTCACAAATATTATGTGGAGTATAAACATTTGTGAGTTATAGTGAGGTTCTTACTATATTTTTAAAAAAAGGAAATAGTATGCAACGTAAACAGCGCAATGAAGTCAAATAATTAACAAATTTTTGAAAGGGTAGTAAGTTCAATATTACGATATAAACGCCCGTTTGAATTTCACTGTTTCAAGCACGATCCAAATTACGCAATGGCTTTGTCTTGCCAGGTTATCTGATCCTTCATTCGTGGAGTATATTTTAAAGGTATCCTTCACTATTTTTGTGCTTTCTAGAATTAGCTCACGTATGCCAAGTTGAAGATGTGTAATTTCGGGTCTGCATCTCGTTCCGAATACCAAAGAACCACCTCTATGTTTTCTGCATCGGTTATATCAGTGGGTAAATAGTTTTGCAGAACACAGTCTTCTTCAAAAATTGTGCAATACACAGCACACTGTCCTTATCATTCAACGTTTCTTACATCAAAATTACGGCAGTTTGCAAAATTCCAAATGTGTGTTTTCAACGTTCCACAAATGAAACTTAAAAATTTGAGTGTCTCGGTTTAAACTGGTTCTAGTATGTGATTTAAGAAAATCTGATCGCAGTCCAAAGACTTCATCACCGACAAACACGTGGGGGAAGTAGTATTTGATGACTTTTTGAACATTTCTCTGCTTTAGGAATCTTGAAACTGCCTTGCTCCGTTTATGATAAGACTTTGTGTTTGCAGTGGTACATCTATCCGAAATCCAGCCATTTTCGCCAGCATCACAGTAGATGAATTCACAAATAGCACTGTCAATTGCCAAAAGCGCAATGCCGAGGATGTTTTTGTAATTGGCGTACTATGATCCTTTATGCCCTGGTAGTGCGAGTCCGTCTACTACACCAAGACATTGGAGAAACCGTCATTTCGTTCTGAATTCTTCAGCTATGTCGATTGTTTTTCGCCCTTTGTAAACGGAAAAGAACAAAGGCTGGATCATTTTCGTTTATATTTTGTGTCATAGATAGAAATAAACGGGTTTTTATTATTTCATTTAGGAGGTGGAGTCGCATATAGAGGTTCTATTAACTCTGTCCCTAACACCACGAGAGGGAAGAGAGGAATTTGCAATATACTTACTGCAACCTACATCCTTCTGAACCTGCTTAGTGTATTCATCTCTTGGTCTCCCTCTACGATTTTTACTCTCCACGCTGCCCTCCAATGCTAAATTTGTGATCCCTTGATGCCTCAGAACATGTCCTACCAACCGGTCCCTTCTTCTTGTCAAGTTCTGCCACAAACTCCTCTTCTCCCCAATTCTCACAGTATAGTGACAAGTTTTCGAGCAAACGGAAGAAAAACCACTTTAAAGGCAATGATGTATCTACAGAAGTACTTGATACATGGAACTTACTTAATGGAAAACGTGGAAGGAGGACCCACTAATATAACTTTCTTTTGACACCACCTGTTTATTAAACAATATATAAACCGTGTTTTACAAATAACTGAAGCATTTAACCATAAAATTTTCTTTAACAAAATGAAAAATTTGTAGAATTTTTTACCTTAAATCTTAAGTTCAATAAGGTTTTAATCTTTGCAAAAGAAATCTGAAGTGGTGCACTGCAAAACAGCAAACAATACGAGATTGATTACAAGACCTCCTGTCCTGCAACCCGCCCTTTATCCGGTGAAACAGCGGTGTTTACTACCGCGCTGGACACACATTGTCTTATTAAATGCCCTTCTGCGACACATGAAAACTATACAAGCACCATTGATGACAAGAGTGATTCAATTACTCAAAACTGATGACTAAATTTTTAATTTGAAAGCTGTATGTCGAAAGGTTCAGGATTAAGATGTGCACCTGTGCTTAAAGGTCAAACAGATTAGCAATCAATATGACACTGATAAGGGTTACTTTAAAGCAATCAACCCCTTAATTTCAATCGTTAACCAAGGTGCGACTGGATGCCAACCCGTCCCTCTGACAATTTTATTTTGAGTAAAGACCTGGTGACTGTTGTTCAAAATGGTTAAAATGGCTCTGAGCACTATGGTATTCAACTGCTGTGGTCATCAGTCCCCTAGAACTTAGAACTACCCAAACCTAACTAACCTAAGGACATCACACACATCCATGCCCGAGGCAGGATTCAAACCTGCGACCGCAGCAGTCGCACGGCTCTTGACTGCGCGCCTAGAACCGCGAGACCAGCGCGGCGGCGACTGTTGTCTGTTAATATTTTCAAAGTTATTAAGATCGCTCTGAAGAAACGTCTTAAAACATTACTTGTGCGCTTATTACAAGAGAACTCACTCGGTGGAACCACAAGATCCAGCTAAAATATACCAATAATGACCTGGTCTTTCAAACATAGAAACGAACAGGTTAGTACAACAGGTGGTTCAGATTATAACTAATGACTCAGAAATGCAATTACAGTAAAGAAACTGAACCGCTTATCAGCTAAAGCTAACCACAAGGTCCCTCTTTTGTTTAATGAAAATCTGTGGCTTAGTACAACCGTTCCGGCTGTATTTACGACCAAGAGCTGATTATTTACCACATTAATGATCGGGTACAAACCAGAAAGGAAAGGCAAGACTAATAGTCTCTTAGTAGAATACTACTGCCTATCTTCGTACCAAAGAGCCGACCGAATAAAATTCTGAGATCGGGTACAAACCAAAAAATAATGAGGGCCGGTAGGCAATGAAACAATTCACCATGATGATTACAGAATATTTCTCCCCTTTATCAGCAAGCAGTTCCATGGATCCACCGCGCGTGGCAGGTGTTACTTAAAAAATGGCTCTGAGCACTATGGGACTTAACTTCTGAGGTCATCAGTCCCCTAGAACTTAGAACTATTTAAACCTAACTAACCTAAGGACATCACACACATCCACGTCCGAGGTAGGATTCGAACCTGTGACCGCAGCGGCCACGCGGTTCCTGACTGTAGCGCCTAGAACCGCTCAGCCACTCCTTCCGGCGCAGCAGTTACTGAGTGGTGCCGATGGTAGAAGAGGGCAGCCAGGCCACGAGCGGTCGTCCAACATGAATGTTTCCAACCAGCCGACGGTATGTCGGCCTGCTGCTTGTAGTCGAGGTTGACCCCAGTCAGGTACGCCAGTGTCTTCGCTCTGTGCAGGCCCTCCTTGCGCAGCTCGTGGCTTCGGCCGCTCTGACCTCGTGACCACCTCGTGTCGCGGCGCTACTGCCACTCCCCAAACTTCGTGCCTCCCTCTCGGGCCAGCCAACCCCATATATGTATCGGCAAGCAAAGACTTACTAAGGACATAACGCACAGATACCAACTCTTCCTCATAGATATTGGCAGTGGGACCGCAAGAGGGATAGTCGATACTACGCCTGAACCAGTGGCGCCAGACAGAACAGGCTACTAATTCAATGGCGCCACGGCTCAGTACTTACACTACCTGGAGACAAACTGAAAACTTTTCGTCCTGATGATGGATCCGATGCTTACGAATAAAATATGGGAATAAATTATATGATCTGATGATGTTATGGGGAACCAAATTATATTTGCGCGTTAGCTCATTAATAATGTAATGTTTGAAGTTGAATTGGAAGCATTTGCTAGAGCTTTGCAGTTGTTAACTGTGCTGGTCCTTCCACCTGAGTTTAATTCACCTCAGCTTTCTTACAATTATGAGGCATATTTTCCCAGTAGTACGATGGATTATCAACAACCCAGTGATCCAATTCAGCCTATTACTACTTCAAACACAAATTTAATAAATGTAGATAATGTCTCGAGCTTACCAGGAATATCTAAGAACTTAATTAATCTCGGGAATGATATCTAGAATTACGTATATCCTAATATACCCACAAAATATTTTCTACGTATCTTATTACTTATTTCTACATATCTTAATTTTTGGAGCAGTTAATGTTTACTTAATATTTTATTTAAAAACGTAAAGTGTTGTTATGAAATGTTTTTGTACAATCTCCATTTATATTTATTAACATCTTTTCTTTAAAAACGCGAAACATTTGTACATATTCCTTTCTCAGAACATTGTATATACCTTCACAGGTTTTGTAAGATGTTGTGGTCTCCTGACCTTCATTGCATATATATTCCGCCCTCACAATCATATTCCTCACATCAAGACGCTTCATTAGAACCCAAACTCGATAAGATAAAGTCAGTGTTGTATGAATTCATGTAAACGATATGCAAATAATTAGTAAAACGCAAGTGTGCACCGAGATTGAAATACTTGAGTATGGTGTACACACACACATTCAAGACACGACGGTTGCAGGGGCTTTTAGTTCGGGAGAGCAAACTGCACGCCAGGAGGCCGGTACCTTCAGAGGGCGATTCAACTTATCTACGTAGGCCGGCGACAGCCCGTAGAGCAGACAACGTTTGCCCAAGTGAAAGGCAGAACGCCCCCGTGTTTGGCTTAGAAGCAAATTCCGCTACATCGTGTGGGTGCGCCCCGCCTACGCATTCTTTACAAACATAGCACGCAGTTTCAGAGGTTTTCTTAGGGAGAGAGCAAACGCTAACCGCCGATGCTACAGATTTCCAGATTGGTCGCCTTAAACGATACTTCATTTTCCCGTTTTTGAAGAGCAATGCTGATTGGCAGACGATATTCCTGACGCCTTGAGCTGAAGAAGTAATGGAAGAGACCGAAAGATATACTCCTTCACGTCTGGTGTGGAGAGGGGCCGTTCCGTTGTCGCTCTTGGAGCGAGAACACTCAACGAGAGCGTGTGCGCTCGTACGTGTACTCAAAGAGCGAGGAACAAGTCTCTCCTCAGTACTTCACTGGCAGAGCAGCTCTGTCGATACCGAATCGGGGTGCGACTCTATATTGAGTCCTTGCGGTTAAGTGTTGGTCACTGTGTTGGTCACCACCCTTATTGTGTGGTGTCAACGGACAGAGTTATAGTTAAACACCTGCCAGCGAATTTTTGAGTGGCATCGCGGTGGTCTGGTTATCTGACGGACGTACCACGCCAATAGTTGGATTAGGGGCGAATAGGAGTCCTTGATTTCATCAAGGCGTAGGGAGAGTTTGATTGGCGAAGGTCTATCCAGATAGAACGAGAGTTATCTTATGTGTCAGCAGCGAGCAGATCAGACAGCAGTCATCGCAGCTTACGGTATTGTGCGATACAGCTCTTGCGAGCCCCATATTTCCTCCACAACAGTACACTTCACTGCATTTCACATGCGACAGCCTCGACCGTAAGTAGCAACATTCTAACGGATAAATATGCAAGTTGAGTAGGCGCGGCTCTCAGCCATTCTGCCAAGTCAATAACAATCTCAAACTTTGTATAGAAATTTCATTAGTGAATCCTATCCTTAAAAGGTAACTTCACATTCCGAAAAGAACCAGGAAGTAACTTGTTTAGTTCATAACTAAGAGTGCCATTGTAATTACTCAGAAATTTTGCAAAATAAATAATAAATTTCGGTAGTTTCATGTTTTTCTTACACTAACTAGCACTACTCCAGTACCCAAGTATCCCACTAGTTACATAAGAAATTTTGTGAATTTTTTTTTTGTCATTTCCTTACAGCGGACGACTCCAGAAGATATTTATTGCTGAAAGTTATTCAGGCATTTCTCTTTAGATCGTTAGGAGCGTCTGTCTGACTTCTGTAGTAGTGTGGGGGTGGAAATAGCATCTTGCAGGAGCGACAGGGTAAAGGGTACATCTCAGATTAATCCGTTGCGCAGAATGACAGAATAGCACCCACACGGTCACAGTTTCTAGTATGAGAGGGCTCAAAAAGTTTTAAACTCAAGGTTCTTGTATCTCCAGCCAGTCGCTAAAAACGTTAACGTTGCGGTGTGAGTATCTCGGGGGGGGGGGGGGGGGGGGCTGACAGCTGCCATCATCTTCTTTTTCAATTTCTGGGGTTACAAGCACAAACAGTTCACAGCAAGTTTCTACGTCAATACGTACGTAATTGCGCCAACCTTCAGGTAGTTCTCATATAAGATTTAGATGGGAGAATATCTTTCTGTTCAGTAACCAATTCAGGGATTGCGGGCCCTTCGTGAACGACATGCTAACTTTACGTTCTTATTCAGTTTAAGAGCACATACTGCAGCTGTCGTTACTAAAAACATTTCTTCCTCGATGCCGATTTCGGAACGACAGAGCGAAAGACTGAACAAAAGACTGAGTGAACGTTTGAATAGTCTAGCTGCGCGATTGGCGTCAGTCTTGTAGCCAATCTTCCATGATCATGAAAGGGTGGAACAGAACGTTACGTTTAGACCAGCATGCGGCCACGTCGAAAACGTATCAACATATGGCAAAAATTACAGTTAGTAAACACGACACATCCAAAATACCTGAGAGTCACTATGGATCGTACTCCTACCGAGGAAACATTGTGAGAACACGAGAATGAATGTGGAAACCAGAAACAAAAACTTTCAGAAGATCACTGGTAGCACGTGGCGCTTCTGACGCAAACCCTGAGAGAGATAGCACCAGCAGCATATTACGGTGATGCACAAGATGCCTGCCCAATATGATACAACTCGAAGCACAAGAACTTAGGTGACAAGACGCTAAACGAAATGTGCCAAACGAAATGTATAGGCATATTACAGGCTTTGAAATCAATACGTGTTATAAAACTCTACCAGCTCGCTGGCATAGCGCCGCCATAAATTAGTCGTGAAGTAGCTGCCAACGTGGAGAGAACGTATCAGGCTCAGTGGGACTGCTATCCTTTATAAGGGCATGTTCCGCCTGCCACAAGGTTGAGGTCTAGAAGAAGTTTCCCCGAGACCACTTCCGTCTTGCAAATAACGGCAGCTAAAGCAAGAAAATATTTGCGTGTTTATCGACTGCGGATTAACTGTGCCTCGTCTCTACCTACGGAAACCCTCCCACTTGGGTACGAACAGAACTGGATCGACCGGTCACTCGTTTGTCATCCTTCTGGAGTTGGAAGATCTATGGCTAATCTGCAGAAATGGCAGTTCCCTCTGGATACCACCAACTGTGGTTATGGAGCACATTCTGTGTTGTCAACTATCCTTTCAATCTTGCAGAGAAGAAGATCTACTTGCTTCTCCGAGTGCAAATGAAGCTGATAGGTTTCGGTTCACGGTACTGTAGCTTGACAATTCTTGCTTTCATTTTGTTTTTAACGATACTTTTAAGGGCCAGTCAAATAAAAACGTAACATCCGCTATAACAGGGCCAAGTAATAAGCCCATTTAAATGTAATCCCTACATTCTTTAACATATTTATCCACCTTGGAGACATGGCAATCAGTTCATGTTTGATAGAACGCCATGAGCTGCTGGCGCATCCGCAACCGCGCTCAACCTCGCACTTTCTCGTCCATCTGAAACTGATCTCCACGCCTTTCATTTTCCAGGTAACCAAAGAAGTGAAAATCACGTGGTCCAAGATCCCGGCTGTTCGGAGGATGCTGCACTGTGTTCCTACCCAGGTCGGTGAATCATCGTCCAGTTGGCAATGCTGGGGCATCCGTTATCGTACAACTGGATGATTCCGTTCGACAACATTCCGATAGTCCTAGCGCAAACGGTAAATCCAACAGTGGAAACATCACACCTCCCTCCCGACAAAGAAACCCAAAGCTGTTCATACAAGTTCCAGTAAGGTCATTCTAACGCTCCTCTTCGACTGCAGAAGCTCTCTGTTCTTCGAGTTCCTCGGTCATGAAACCGCAATAAGTGGAAAGCGTTACGAAGACACTTTCCAAGAAAAGTGACACACCATAAAGTCAAATTGCCCAGGAATGCTATCGGATGGCGTCATCCTATTGCACGATAACACCAGCCTACAAATGGCCAGTCGAAAGAACGCTACCCTTCAGCGAGTCCATTGGAAAACACTGAAACGTCCTTCGTACAGCCCGGATTCTTTACCATGCCGTTTTCACGTATTTGGCCATCTGAAGAAATACATGCGTGGATATCGTTTCAGTCGGACGAGAAAGTGCAAGAGTTGGTGTGGTGGTGGATCCGTTAGAGGCCGGGTGCGATCTACGAAACAGGATTTGATCGCCTCATCTCCCAGTGGGATAAATGTCATGTCGCGTGTCGTGATTACTTTTGAGTGGAGGCATTCTATGCTCCCATTGGGGCAACTGACTTTCCCTAATACCATCCTTTTCTTTCTACCTCGAATAAAAATGAGTAATGTTGAATCAATATAATTTTTATTTCTGGCAAGTAAACGAACCTCAGTGAAAGTTCATTTCCCGATTCCCCAATCCACAAAATTCCGTAAATATCCTTGGTTTCCGTAGTTGTTTCCTCTGGACGCGGATGTCAACACTGTTTTATTGTTCAACACTATTTTAAAACAGCTTTCTCATTAAAATACAAAAGAAGTTTAAGTAACGTGCCCTGATTTTACAACAAGTATTCAATAAAATCATACAAATGACACATCCATGATTGTAAATTCCAGTATCAGTCTGACTCGGAAATTTACGTATGACGCGCCTCTTTTCGTGCTGACATGAGGTGTATGATTTACTCTTACACCTGTTTGATCGCCACTACCTCTGTAGGAGGTACGTTTTTGACTAATGATCATGTCAGATTATAAACGTTGTCGGAATGATACGAAATCTGAAAAGGGAATTGTAGAGACTCAATCTAGACAGAGTGGAGGTCATAGTGGGGGTCAATGAAGTAAATGGAAATAAGACAAGCATTTCTGATCACACAGGTATAGGGTAATATTTGCAGTAGCAGTAAATGGTATCACGGTAGTACTATTCGTTACAAATAGGAAGTTCGGGAAGGGAGTGAGCTACTGTGAACAGGTCGGTGGCAGGAGTGTTCTCATCGGAATCGACAGCGTGCCAACCCCAACAGCAACAGTTCAGGTATACATGTCGGAGTCGCAAGCATTAGGTGAAGAGTTTGAGAAAGCATATGAGGCTACTGAACGGATAATTCAGTACCTCAAGGAACATCTAAATCTAATAGTAACGAGGAACTGGAATTCGGTCGTAAGGGAAGAAGTAATAGAAAGGGGTACAGTAGAATCTAGGCTTGGTAGTGGAATTGCACCATGGTCTAGGGGCAGTAATCAGAACGTTATCGGTCTCAGGTTCAATGCCCGCCATCGCTTAAATTTTCATTAATAATGAACAATGGCGACCGAAGGCTCATTCTTACATCGGCCTTGTCTAAGAGTGCAGAGGAGCCGACAGTTTAAGGGTCCTCTCTTGTCCTTAGAGTGGGAAACTGCGCCAAAAAGCGGAAGAATCAGCTATGATCAAAGGCATGAGTATGCAAAAGGCAATGGAAACCACTACAATCGGTCGCGGTGGCCGAGCGGTTCTGGGCGCTTCAGTCAAGAACCGCCCTGATGCTGCGGTCGCAAGTTCGAATCCTGCCTCGGGCATGGATGTGTGTGATGTCCTTAGGTTAGTTAGGTTTAAGTAGTTCTAAGTTCTAGGTGACTGATAACCTCAGATTTTAGGTCCCATAGTGCTCAGAGCCATTGAAACCATCAAACCACTGCATTAAAGAAAAATAACGTGCGTCCACAGGACAAGTGGTCTGTAAATGAAAAAGTGTCATTATGATCCCTCCATTGCCAAAAGATTCAGTAATAGTCCTCTTTCGGATCTCCGGGAAGTGACTGTCTAGGGGGAGATCATTGTGAGACAAAGATTGAGTAATCAAAGAAGTGATAGCACTCTACGAGTCGAGACGTGGAGTGTGAGAAGTTTGAAAGTGGTAGGGTGGTAGTAAATTTGACAAGGGAAATGCAAAGGCTCAATCTAGAACCAGTAGGGATCAGTAAAACGAAATGAAAATGAGGATCTGGTCAGATGAGTATATGGTGATATCAACAGCAGCAGAAAATGTTATGGCAGGAGTAGGATTAGTTATGAATAAGAAGGTAGGGCAGAGAGGATTGTTCTTAACAGAATCAACAACAAACACCGACAACGATAGATCAGTTATACACGTAGACGGCGCTAACTGAAGATGAAAAGATAGAGAAGGTATAAGAGGATCTTGAAAGTATAGTATAGTATATAAAGGGAGATAAAAGTCTAATTGTCATGGGGGATTGGAATACAGTTGTAGGGGAAGAAGTAGAATAAAAGGTTACTGGAGAATAAGAGCGCGGGACAAGGAATGAGAGAGGACAAAGACTAATTTTCTGTAATAAATGTTAGCTAGTAATAGCGAATAATGTGTTCAAGAATCACGAGAGGAGAACTTATATTTGGAAAAGGCCGGGTGATAAGAGCAAATTTCAGATAGATTACATTATGGTCAGACAAAGATTCCGAAATCAGATATTGGACTGTAAGGTCTACCAAGGAGCAGATGTAAATCCAGATCACAATGTAGTAGTGATGAAGAGAGGCTGAAGTTTAAGAGATTAGACAAGAAGAATCAATACGCAAAGAAGAGAGATACAGAAGTAATAAGGAATGACGAAATACACTTGAAGTTCACTAAGGATGTAGATGCAGCAATAAGGAACACCTCAGCAGGCAGTACAGTTGAAGAGGAATGGACATCTCTAAAGAGGGCAATCACAGAAACTGGAAAGAAAAACATGGGTACAAAAAAGGTAACTGCAAAGTAACCACGGGTAACAGAAGAAATACTTAAGTTCATCGATGGAAGACGGCAGTAAAAAAATGTCCATGGAAAATCAGGAATACAGATATACAAGTCGCTGAGGAATCAAATAAATAGGAAATGCAGGGAAGCTAAGACGAAATAGATGCATGAAAAATGTGAAGATATCGAGAAAGAAGTGATTGTCGGAAGGACTGACTTAGCATATAGGAAAGTTACAATAACCTTTGGTTAATTAAAAAGCAGGTGTGAAAGTGTGGTAACATTAAGAGTTCAACGAGAATTCCACTCTTAAATGTAGTGGAGAGAGCAGGTAGAAGGAAAGATTATATGACAGAAGAAGAAACAGGGTTCGACTTAGAAGAGTTAGGGAATCCAGTATTAGAAACAGAATTTAAGAGAGCTTTGGAGGAATTAAGATCAATTATGACAGAAGTGATAGATAGCATTCCATCAGAGTTTCGAAAATCATTGGGGAGAAGTGTCAACAAAACGATTATTCACGTTGGTTTGCGTTGATGCGTCTAGCAACATACAATCCACACAATTCCGAGGGCTGCAAGAGCTTAAAAGAGCGAGATTTATCAGAGGATCTGTTTAACAGTTTATGCATCTAAATTGCTGCCATGAATAATATAAAGAAGAGTGGAAAAGAAACTTGAGGATGTATTAGATGCTATCGGTTTCGCTTTAGGAAAGGTAAAGGTACCAGAGATTCTGAGTTGCGGTTAATAATGGAAGCAGGACTAAAGAAAAAGCAAGACACATTCATAGGATTTGTGGGCCTTGAGAAACAGTTCAACAGTGTAAAATGGTGCAAGATGTTCGAAATTATGAGATAAATAAGAGAAAGCTACAGGGAGAAACCGATAATATACAATATATATAAGAGCCAATAGGGATAATACGAGTGGACGACCAAGAACGTGGTGCTCGGTTTGAACAGGGTGTAACACAGGGATGTAGTCTTTCGCCTCTACTGTTCAATCTGAAGAAACAGTTATGGAAACTAAAGAAAAACTGAGGAGTGGGATCAACATTCAAGGTGAAAGGATATCAATGATACGTTCCGGTGATGACATTCCTATCGTGAGTGAAAGTGAAGAGGAATCACATCATCTGCTGAATGGAATTAAAAGTCTAATGAGTACAGAACATGGAATGAGAGTAAATCGAAGAAAGATGAATGTAATGAGATGCAGCAGAAATTATAACAGCGAAGAACTTAGATGAAGCTGAGGATTTCTGCTGCCTCGGCAGCAAAATAACCGATGATGAACAGAGCGAGCACGACAGCAAAAACATACTAGCACTTGGATAGCAGGCATTTCTAGCGAAGAGAAGTCTACTAGTATCAAAGCCTTAATTTGAGGAAGAAATTTCTGAGAATATACGTTAGGAGCACAACATTGAATGGTAGTGAAACATGGACTGTGGGAAAAGCGGAACAGAAGAGAATTGAAGCATTTGAGATATGGTACTACAGACGATTGTTGAAAATTAGGTGCACTAGCAAAGTAAGGAATGAGGAGGTTCTGCGCAGAAACGGAGAGGGAAGAAAGAAGTGGTAAACACTGACCAGGAGAAGGGACAGGATGATAGGCCATCTGTTGAGAGATCAGGGAATGACTTCCATGGTACTACAGGGGGCTGTAGAGGGCTAAAACTGTAGAGGAAGGCGGAGATTGGACTAAATCCTGCAAGTAATTGAGGACATAGGTCGTAATGCTAATCTGAGAAGAAGAGGTTTCACAGGAGAGGAATTCGTGGCGAGCCGCATAAAACCAGTCAGAAGACTGATGAATCAAAAAAAGAGTGGGAATTAAAGAGTAGAGGGACTGAGTTCCGCAATACGTTTGAGCTAGTAATAGCGAATATTCTGTTCAATACTCACAAGAGGTGGAGGTATACTTGGATAAGGCTGGGAGACAGGGGAAGCTTCCAGTCGGAATACACCATGAACAGGCAGATATTTCGAAATCAGATACTGAATTGTGAGACATACCGAGATGTAGACTCAGATCGGAATTTAGTTGTAACGAAGAGTGAGGAAGAATCAGTGAGCCAGGAAATGGGATAAGGAAGTACTAACAAATGAAGAGATACGCTTGCAGTTCTTTAAGGCTGTAGATACTGACATAATGAATGCCTCAGTAGCCATGGATATCTCTAAAAATGGCAGTCACGTAAGGTGGAAAGAAAGCGTGGATACAAGGAAGATAATTGCGAAAAAAACCATGGGTAACAGAAGAAGTACAACATCTGGTGAACGAAGAAAGTAAAAAGAATGGTCAAGGAGATTCAGGAATACATAAATGGAAGTTACTTAAGAGTGAAACAAATAGGAAGTGCTGGGAAGCTAAGGCGAAATGGCTGCATAAAAAATGTGAAGAAATCTAAAGCGAAATGACTGTCCGAAGAACAGACAGAAGATAGAGAAAAGTCAAAACAACCTTCGGATAACTTGAAGGCAAAGACAATAATATTAGTAGTGCAATGTAAATTCCACTGTTAAATGTAGAGAACAGAGGGGATAGATGGAACAGTGAAGGCTTCTGTAAGGGGGACGACTTGTTTGTTGACGTGATAGAAGAAGCATCAGGAGTTGACATGGATGACCTGTAGAATAAGAACTTAAAAGTGCTTTGAACTATTTAAAATGTTAGAAGGCTAAAGGGATATATAACATTTATTCGGAATTCCTAAAATCGTTGGAGTCAATGGCAACAAAACCATTATTCATTTTGCTGTGCAGAATGTATTATCTGGAGCCATATCATCTAACTTCCAGAAAAAGATCATTCACAAAATTTCGAAGATTTCAAGAACCGACAAGTGCGGTAATTATCGCACAATCAGCCTAACAGCTCGTGTCTCCAAGCTACTAACAAGGATAATATACATAATAATGAAAAAGAAAATTTGTGATCGGTTAGATGACCAACATATTAGCTTCGGGAAAGGTAAAGGCACAAAAGAGGTAGTTCTCACACGTTTAGGTTGATAATGGAAGCAAGACTGAAGCAAAATCAAGACACGTTCATAGGATTTGTCCACTTGTAAAAAGCGTCCGACAATGTGAAAGTGTGCAAGGTGTTCAAAATTCTAAGAGGAGTACGATAAGCTACAGGGAAGGACGGGTAATATGCAGATTACAAGAACCATGAAGGAACAATAAGACTGTAAGACCAAGAATGAAATGCTCGGACTGGTAATGGAGTACGAAAGAGATGTATTCTTTCGCCCATAATGTTGAATCTATACGTCGAAGAAGCAATGACGAAAATAAAAGAATGTTTCAAGAGCAGGACTAAAACTCAAGCTGAAAGGAATATAAGTGACAAGACTCGCTGATGGTATTGCTATCCTCAG
Source organism: Schistocerca gregaria (assembly GCF_023897955.1). NCBI lineage: Eukaryota > Metazoa > Arthropoda > Insecta > Orthoptera > Acrididae > Schistocerca > Schistocerca gregaria. The sequence continues at coordinate 253,874,543 of NC_064926.1, forward strand.
TGAAAGTGAAGAAGATTGGCTAGATGTGTTGAATGGAATGAGTCTAATGAGTACAGAATATGCACTGAGAGTAAAATAGAAAAAGACAAAAGTTATGATAAGTAGCAAAAATGACAATAATGATAAACTTAATATCAAAATTGGTGATCACGAAGTAGAGGAAGTGCAGCAGTTCTGCTACTGTGGAAGCAAAATAACACTGATGGTCGTACTCTGTCGGTCATAAAAAGCAGACAAGCACAGACAAAGTGGGTATTCCTGGTCACTAGAAGTCCACTTAATTTGAGGAAGAAATTTCTGAGAATGTACATTTGGGACACAGCATTGTATGGTAGTGAAACATGGATTGTGGAAAATACCGGAACAGAAGAGAATCGAATCATTTGAGACGTGGTGCACAAGAAGATTTTTGAAAATTAGGCTGACTGATAAGGTAAGCAATGAGGTTATCCGGAGAATCGGCGAGGAAAGAAATATACGGAAAACACTGACAAGAAAAAGGCCAGGATGATAGCACGTCTGTTAAGACGCCAGGGAATAAGTTCCATGGCAACAGTAAGAGCTTCAGAGGGTAAAAACTGTAGGGGAAGACAGAGGTTGTAATACATCGAGCAAATAACTGAGGAAGTAGGTTGCAATTGCTACTCTGAGATGGAAAGGTTGCCACAGGAGAGGATTTCGTGGTGGTGGACATAAAAATTGGAGTCAGTCGTTTCCTTCGAAAAGGGCATTCGCTCTCGTCTAATATTTGTAGCAGAGCAAAATCATTAAGAGCCCTGCCGAATGCTGAAGAATTGCTCACAAATGCAAAGTAATATATGTTTATGGAGAGGCAGCCCTCATAATGGTAAGAGAAGAACTGGACACTATAGAACAGAAAACGAATGAAGGTACTTTAAGGCGCTGGTGACACGAGGGAAGTACGTTAATGAGTTCAACGGTGGTAATCCAGATACTACGTCGGCCGCACTAGTGATTCGTTTCTGTGTATAGTGTGAATGAAGCTGTTGTTTTTATGTAAGCGGAATACAGTGTTTCTACTCCCCACGTGGCTCGCCCCAGTGTGATGTGTGGGAAGTGTCGTTATACATATATTACCGTAAGTATTTGTATTGAAACAGCTGGATAGCACGTTCCAGCATGTCACAACATAATATTGTGCGGCGGGCTTTAACATCTCGGAATACTGGAGCAGCTATCAATGATTTAGCCAAGTACCTGGCGTCTTTACTTAAATGTACTGTAGCCAAGCGTCTACCACCACACATATAATGCTACTGGTTTTATCTGCAGACTGAAGTCACATAATCTGGAAAAATGCCTGTTTATTGTTTACTTTTTATGTAGTTTCCGTCTTTACAGCAGTTTGTTTGATAGACTCGCCACATCTGACCCACCATCATGAGCATTTGCTTGCCTCCCCTGATGGTCAATATTGATATGGAATATTGATGGGCGTGGAGAGCCCCGACTCAGCAGTTTTAAAGCCGACAGCATTTTGGCGTTATGTTGACACTATATTGATGACCTGAACTCATGAGTACTTTAACATTGTAATTCCACACGATAACGTAACTTTTACTATGGAGATGGTGAAGGAAGTTTCCTATTTTTAAATGTAGAAGCAATGGCAGACTCGGACATTCCGTGCATCTTTGTTTACAGGCCAACTTGCCCCCATCCGGCTCAGACAGTGGGCGTTTTCAATATTTTCACTCATCTAGCCCACACCATCTCAGATGCCGATAACCTGCTGGTTGAACTGGAATAATTCGAAATCGCGTTACTATAAAATAGATTCTCGTCTCAACAGATACACTAAAGTACATGAACGACCAAACATGGATGAGGTCTGCAAGACGACAGGATTACCTCCGATATAATGGATATGTTTCCTCGACAACAGAATGCTACAAAAAACATATGTTTAAAGTCGTCTTTCGTCCTCCATCATAATCTCGATGTTCCTATCATTGGTCATGGATGACTTAAAGCTGCACAAGGTAGATGCTTTAAAGATTCAATAAGAGTCCGTAAAATCTTATAAAGGGAATACTCAAACTCCATCATAACCGATTTGATATCGATAAGACGAACTCAGAGAGGACGCTCAGAGCAGCGCTTTGTGCTATAGTTGAAGTGTATTCGCACAAGTAACGCCTGCGCAGCAATATTCGGGTATGTCGTGTATGCGCCGGTAGGTCTTGAATATGGGAGCATAGTTTACGTTCGCCAATACACGCCTGAAGATGGCCAGACGATTCTGCGCCAAAATACCGTAGCAGCTAGTTTCCGACATCTCGCAGTTCGCCCGAAATTTCGTGGAATAGGATACTAACTGCTCCATATACCGAGACCAGAACACCAGTGGCGCTCGATATGGAAGTATCCGTTTTCATCCGACAATACAGCTTATAGTTAACGAATTGTGTTAAATTCACAAAGTCATTGTCTCGTTGAGTGACAACATGTGACACCTTTTATAGAGCTCCGTGCATAGTATTGCGCCGTTAGGCTTTGTGTCTCCCCTGGTATTACTGAGTAGACTGTTCACCGATTCATGCCTTCAACCTCTCCGTCAACAACTCGTGCAGCACTCAACACTAGCTGACTGCAGGTATCTGCATCGGAAAGTAGCATTAACTTCACAATACCAACAAATAGCGAAGAGCTCCGATATGAGTTAAAAAACTTGTCCATTCCACTAAGATGCTGAACATCCCTCTAGGATCTTCAAGCCAGATTTGCCACACAACTCTTTTCATTTCTTTGTAACGCTCAGTGATGAATACATTTTATTTATTGACCGAGTTATGAAGTTCAATGAGACCAGGAGAGCCAAAGGTACCAGTCGTGGAACAAGTCAGTCCTTAGTTAGAAGAATACTGATTAGACAGACCATAAATAAAAGAATTAAAGAAAGAATAAAAAGCAAGAAAATGTGAAAGAGTGCACGATTAAATAGCATATTACAGAAAAATGTTCCCAAATGCTACGTGGGACGTCTGTACAGATTAGCGAGAGTGTGCCACAAGGAAATCTTTCAACTTCGACTCGAATCCTGTGCGTTCAGCTCTCAGTTTTTTCGGTCTCGCGAACACCTACTGAAAATGAAACTTGTTGAACACTGTGCAACTTTCTGTACAGTACTTAAGGAGTCACTATCCAGGTACGTATTATTAACCGTATGAATTTTACAGCCTCTTGTGAATGCGTCGATAACGGCAACAACAAAACCCCTCATGGAATATATGCAAAATAACTGCAGAGTTACAGTACAGACAATCTGAACAATAGCCAACTTGAAGTTTGTGAGTTCACACAGAAAAAACACAGACGAAAAAAGAGTCGCAACACTAAGGAGTTACGCGATGTAAACGAAAGTTGGTAGGCGCGTCTCTACATCTGAAATCTATTCTTATACCAACTGATGTAGAAGCGCCACTAACGGCATACATATCAGATTTGCTTTAAGCACACCCTGTAACGGTCTGGAGCGTTGGTTACCTCTGATATGGGAGTGCTAAGTTCGTCTTAGTCAAGATGCCTTTAAGACAACAAAAACGTCATTATCAGCACCCACGACCTTGAACGAGATCGTCTAATTGGGCTACCAGAAGCTGGATGTTCCTTCTCCGATATTGAGCAAAGACTTGGCAGGAATGAAGCCTCTGTATACGATTCCTGGCAGTGGTGGTAACAAGAATGTACGGTCACAAAAAATTCATGCTCAGTCATGGCACTACCGAAAGAGGAGATCGTCGTTTTCCGCGTATATCCGTGAGCATCGTACAACATCTCCAGCAGGAATGTGAGCATCACTTGGCATCACAACCAGGCCCTTTCTTCAAGGACGGTTCCGAGCAAGACGCCCTGTAGGGCGCATTCTACTGACCCCAAACCACCATTAATCGTGACATCAGTGGTGTCGCGCGAGGGATTATTGAATGGGAGGGTAGAGGACTGTTTTGTTTTCTGATGACAGCTGGTTCTCCTTCGGAGCAACTGATGACCAGGTGGTGGATGGAAGGAGGCCAGTCGACGGCCTGCTACCAACCTCTATACGTGCTAGAAACACTGGACCTACGCCTATAGTTATGGTATTCAGTGCGAATCCGTATGTCAGCAGGAACACTCTCGTGGTTACCCCACTCAGTCTCACCGTAAATTTGTACGTCGGATTGATGATTCGGCCTGTTGTGCAGCCATGCATGAACAGAATTCTAGAAAATGTTTTCCAACAGGATAATGCTCGCGCTCACACCGCTGTTGTAATCCAACATGCTCTACGGAGTATCTACATGTTGCCTTGGCCTGATCGATCACCATACTTGTCTCTAGTCGAGCAGGGGCCACCATCCAGCGTTATCCACAACCTGCATTAACCGTCCCAGTATTTACTGACCAAGTGCAACAGGTATGGAACTCTATCCCACAAGATGACATCCGGCACATGTACAAATCAATTCATACGCATTTGCATGCTTACATTCAACATTCTGGCTGTTCCACCGGTTATTAATGTACCAGCATTTCACATTTGCAGTGTGTTCTCTCAGGCGCACAGTAACCTGTGATCGTGCAGCGTTAATCAATTAAATATCTTACATAGCCAAATGTATTCCAGAAATTTCATTACTCTACATTAATTATTTCTTGCAATTTTTTCTCCGTCAGTGTATAAAATGTTTTCCGCTACCCTGGCGATCTTCGGATGTATTATTTCATGCATGAAGTAAATCCTGCTTCAGCAATAATACATTTTCGAATGCGAAGTAAAATGATGGGAAGGTAGTGACGGAACATTTCTCAATTTCCAAAACCGGAGGACTTGTAAGTCCCTCAAGTTGCCAAGTTTGTTTAGAGTACTCTGCTAAAGTTTCGCTGGGAAGCCCTTACACATCCTCCATACAGTCCTGAGCACTCCCCATGCCATTTCCATATTTTTTGATTTCTGAAAAAAAAGAGTACTATTGTTGTAAGGTTTGGTCAAGGTATTCATGGTGTAACATTTTCCATCTCCACAGAGTAGTACCTTAGCTCTCTGTTTACCGTAGACTGGAATTCCTGCAACTGCTAAAGTGTTCACTAACAGTACTCTCGCCTCTATCACACATCCTGTCTGAACTGACACATCCCACCGGGCTCTCACCGCCAAGTCCTGCACGTTATCTGTTGTATTTCGTCCTGATGCCACTTTATGATAAAGCAATTCTCCCAGAAATTTTTGGTTATTTTGCCACATCCGAAGTATGTCAAGCGAATTAAAAACTGCTAAATAAACAAACGAAGAAAAATGTATCGAGAACATTGGATGGGGTGAAGACGCGAGTACCTTACAATATCGTCAAAAGTTCTTGAGCCATACGTGTGTTAGAATCTATTCCTGCCGCTCACGAAACTTCGTTGGTCAGCGTTCTCAAGCGACTGGTTGGCCAGCGTCTCCCTTGTAGGTGCAGAGTCGCTCGGCGGGCTCGCTTAAAAGCATCGTCCTTCTTTCCTCGAGTCACTGATAGTCTGACCTTCGGGTCACGAGATCACTCTCAATAGACAGAGGGCCGACAAGTCGCACTATCGATGGCTGTGGAGACGGCGATCGTGTGGCAGCTGAAGAAATATTGCTTCCCTCAGCTTCCTGTTTGGTTGCCTTGGTGCCAATGTTTATTTGCAGCCAAGAATGGGAGTACAAACGAAACCGTGATCATACAACAGCTGAAGAATCATTGCTTCCCTCTGTCATCATTGTCGCAGGTTTACGTCATCGGAGGCAGCACGATTCTTATTTCTGCTTCCTCAATTTTGCTTAGTTTTTCGGGCATAACATTGCTTATCTTTCTTCGGTAACGGTTAAATTTGTCTTAGATATGTATGTGCATCAACATTACTTGATAATACTGCAAACCGGGATTGTGTGCTTTCAGTTAACGGCCCAAGTGTTGAAACAGTATGTTTTCCTTTAGATTGCTACAGTAATCACAATGACGTGGTGCGCAAACTAGAGTTCTTTTTTCAACGTTGTAAGGGTCTTGTAGGACCTTCTGGCGTAACGATTTGTTGCTATCTGGTTTCAATGTTACTTTATGTCTGTTTCAGATTTGAAAGGATCGAGTGATTTATTAAAGTGCGCGTCATTTATGTTGGCGGCCGAGTTTAGGTTCGTTCTGCGCATCTGACGTCACAAAACACAGTCATCCAATGAACAGAGAACGGCGTTGCCAGATCTCGACTGCAGTGCAGAGCATGGATGAGTGTCTTCAGTTTTAGAAACGTTCAGTCATAAATAAAGTAACAGAACAAAAGCAATGTCTTGTTAGCAGACTTTCTTTTATAGAAAGTTTGGAAAAAGCATTCTTTATACCAATTTCTTCATATTCTATTAATTAATTGAACCAAACAACCAATAAGACTACTAATTCAGGCGATGGCAAGGAAAGGTGTTTGTTTGTATCAATCTCACGAACCGCTTTTTCGCAATAAAGAACAGCCGTAATTGTCTATTTCCTATTGTACTTCGACGAAGCGTGAGTAATTCATAGTCATACCAACAGTGTTTGTCAGTAGTTTGCTTGATGTGTTAGAGTCCTCATTAAGTACCATAATCGGGAGAGCTGCGTTAGCGTAACGGTTAAGGTACTGCGCTTCTACGCTAAAGGTTATGAGTTCAAACCTTGTGCGGTGCTAAATACTTTCATTACTCAAAAACAACAAGTGCCTTACTTCACGAATTATATAATGCCGGCACGGTGGCTCAGCGTGTTCGGTCAGAGGGCTGCGTGGTCTCTGTAATAAAAAAAAAACTGACTCAGGGAACCAACGATCAATTTGAACATATGTCTTGTGACGTCCGCCCCGACCAAACGCAACGAACTATATCGAACAAAATACGTAAAAAAAAATTATATTCGTTTGAATGCAATTTTTTTTAATTTCTAGTGCTTTGTCTCTTCATTAACCCTATCCCTGCTGCAAACACGTGCTCCCCGCATTCCGCGCTGTGCCCGATTTTGACATGACTGCACTGCTCGCCTGTGCAGACACACGGTGTTCCCACTGCTTTGACACACTTATCAATCGATTTCACAAAAAGTATTTGGCCCAAAAATTTGATTTTTATGCGTCTTCTTGACTGATACCTTCCCCCATAAATGACTTAATTTTGTTTCGATGTTCAACGCAATTATTATGCAGCATTAAATGTAGTAAACCATTGCACGAAATTTTGAAGAGTTTGCTGAGGTAGGAGTCCATAGCGTATACTTTCCGTATGGTCGATTTTAGTTGCCACAATTTTGAGAATGAAAAGTGGACAAGATACCTAAATTTCATATACAATTTACTGTATAACAATATCTCATTTAATTTAAGTACCACATAGGTGTCGTATGTAATATTGAGCAATATTCCGTCTTTCGCGACTGTAATAAAAGTTTTATTTACACCGGACGCGTTTGGCTTTTTTTAAAGCACTTCATTCAATGAAAGGTATGGCACGTACACAATGGTACTTGCTTGACGTATTCCAATCTCTGTTTTCCTCTACAGTTTTTGCCCTCTACAGCTCCCTCTAGTACCATGGAAGTCATTCCCTCATGTCCTAGCAGATGTCCTATCATCCTGTCCCTTCTCCTTATCAGTGTTTTCCACATATTCCTTTCCTCTCCGATTCTGCGTAGAACCTCCTCATTCCTTACCTTATCAGTCCACCTAATTTTCAACATTCTTCTATAGCACCACATCTCAAATACTTCGATTCCCTTCTGTTCCGGATTTCCCACAGTCCATGTTTCACTACCATACAATGCTGTACTCCAGACGTACATCCTCAGAAATTTATTCCTCAAATTAAGGCCGGTATTTGATATTAGTAGACTTCTCTTGGCCAGAAATTCCATTTGTGCCATAGCGAGTCTGCTTTTGATGTCCTCCTTGCTCCGTCCGTCATTGGTTATTTTACTGCCCAGGTAGCAGAATTCCTTAACTTCATTGACTTCGTGACCATCAATCCTGATGTTAAGTTTCTCGCTGTTCTCATTTCTACTACTTCTCATTACCTTCGTCTTTCTCCGATTTACTCTCAAACCATACTATGTATTCATTAGACCGTCCATTCCGTTCAGCAGATCATTTAATTCTTCTTCTCTTTCACTCAGGATAGCTATGTCATCAGCGAATCGTATCATTGATATCCTTTCACCTTGTATTTTAAGTCCACTCCTGAACCTTTCTTTTATTTCCATCATTGCTTCCTCGATGTACAGATTGAAGAGTAGGGGTGATAGGCTACAGCTTTGTCTTACACCCTTCTTAATACGAGCACTTCGTTATTGATCGTCCACTCTTATTATTCCCTCTTGGTTGTTGTACATATTGTATATGACCGGTCTCTCCCTATAGCTTACCCCTACTTTTTTCAGAATCTTGAAAAGCTTGCACCATTTTATATTGTCGAACGCTTTTTCCAGGTCGACAAATCCTATGAACGTGTCTTGATTTTTCTGTAGCCTTGCTTCATTATTAGCCGTAACGTCAGAATTACCTCTCTCGTGCCTTTACTCTTCCTAAAGCCCGCATTCTCAATTTTCTTTTCCATTCTTCCGTATATTATTCTTGTAAGCAGCTTCGATGCATGAGCTGTTAAGCTGATTGTGCGATAATTGTCGCACTTGTCAGCTCTTGCCGTCTTCGGAATTGTGTGGATGATGCTGTTCCGAAAGTCAGATGGTATGTCGCCAGGCTCATATATTCTACACACCAACGTGAATAGTCGTTTTTTGCCACTTCCCCTAATGATTTTAGAAATTCTGATGGAATGTTATCTATCCCTTCTGCCTCATTTGACCGTAAGTCCTCCAAAGCTCTTTTAAATTCCGATTCTAATACTGGATCCCCTATCTCTTCTATATCGACTCCTGTTTCTTCTTCTATCACATCAGACAAATCTTCATCCCCATAGAGGCTTTCAATGTATTCTTTCCACCTAGCTGCTCTCTCCTCTGCATTTAACAGCGGAATTCCCGTTTCACTCTTAATGTTACCACCTTTGCTTTTAATGTCACCAAAGGTTGTTTTGACTTTCCTGTATGCTGAGTCTGTCCTTCCGACAGTTATATCTTTTTCGATGTCTTCACATTTTTTCTGCAACCATTTCGTCTTAGCTTCCCTGCACTTCCTATCTATTTCATTCCTCAGCGACTTGTATTTCTGAATTCCTGATTTTCCCGGAACATGTTTGCATTTCCTCCTTTCATCAATCAACTGAAGTATTTCTTCTGTTACCCATGGTTTCTTCGCAGCTACCTTCTTTGTACCTATGTTTTCCTTCCCAACATCTGTGCCAAGTCACCTTTCGTAGTTTTGTGCTGCGGTAATACAATATTCAACGTTTGTGTTGGCTGATCAGTGTTTTAGCAAATAAATGATGTTTGTGTGTGCCACACACAAAAATTATATTTGGCATAGGTCAGAGAACTTCACTGATAGACGGTATATTCAAGTCCACAGTTTTGTTTAATGTATTTTGTCTACTTCCTTTTGATTGATTGAAGTGCTTTAAAATGAAGCCAAACGTGCTCAGCGCAAATAAAACTTTTGTTACAATCGCGAAAGACGGAATATTTCTTAATATTACATACGACACCTATGTGGTACTTAAATGAGATATTGTTATACAGTAAATTTTATACGAAATTTAGGCATCTTGTCCACACTTCATTCTCAACATTGTGGCAACCAAAATTTTATATGAAATTTAGGTATCTTGTCCACATTTCATTCTCAACATTGTGGCAACCAAAATAGACCATACGGGAAGTATACTCTATAGACTTTTACCTCTGCAAACACTTTAAAATTTCGTGCAATGGTTTACTACATTTAATGCTGCATAATAACTGCGTTGAACATCGAAACACAATTAAGTCATTTATGGGGGAAGGTATCAGTCAAGAAGATGTGTAAAAATCTAATTTTTGGGCCAAGTAGTTTTTGTGGAATCGAATGATAAGTGTGTCAAAGCAGTCGGAACACGGTGTGTCTGCACAGGCGAGCAGTGCAGTGACAAAATCGCGCACAGCGCGGAATGCAGGGAGCACGTCTTGGTAGCAGCGAAAGGGTTAATGCGGTCGTGGTGGCTTTACTTCACGAACTGCGCGCTCCTCCCTAAACGTAAGCTTGCGAACTATGCTATAGTATGGCGCTGCTTCTACTGGCGCGTGCGTCGTGTGCAACTGGCAACACAGCAATCTCCCACGTCTGGCCGGGCGTGCGAGAGCCGCCAAGATAACAGAGTTGAACTATAGTAGCCATGTGTTGACATACCATTTGTTTTCAGCTCTTTTGTGAGTTACTGTGTGGAAACTTGGGAGCTTGTTAACAATGATTCTCTTACTGTTTATCTTTCCTGAAAGTCATTTGTACAAACTTAAAATTTTTTGATAAACGGTGTGTCATTTTGCATTGTTGTAATTACTAACAGTTTTACAGTGGCTGTTGCAACGCCTCTTTCGAGTTGTTTATTTTCTCAGTGTTAAAATGCCGTTACGCAATGAAATATTATGGAAAAGTTGTTTTTTCTCTTCTTTTTTAAAAAAATGTGGTTCCATACCGTACTGACATTCCCTTCAACAACAGAGAGTACACATTATCTGACCCAAAGTATACGTACAGCTCTGCGTAATGCGGAACGACTACTAGATGAAGCGAGAGGCTGACTCGGCAGTATGAAAAAAGGCGGAAAATATTGTGTTGTCAGTAAAACAGCAGTAACAGCAGACTGGATCGGTCAGCAGAGTTCACTGACTTCGAATGAGGATTAGTTATTAGAAGTCATCTGAGGGATGGATTCACATAGACATGTGCACACTGCCAAAGCTTCCCCAGTCGATTGTTAGTGGCGTTACTGTCAAATGGAAAAACGAAGTAACAATCACAGCTAAAGCAAGACTACGCAGGATTTACTCAGGGCAAGTAGAGCCTTACAGAAGGTGATTGTCAAACGTCGCATGGAAACAGCGGAAGAAATCATTCGTGAACTGCAAATTGGACCCAGGAATTCAGCTAGCACTATGACTGTACTTAGAGAATTTGAAGAATTGACGTACAATGGAAGAGCAACACCTTGTACTGTAGTCAACCCTAAGCGACAACTGTGGTGGTGTAAAGAGCTACAAGATGTAGGATGACTAGAGACGAGTAGTTTGGAGTCACGAATCGCGCTATACCCTGTTTCAATCCGATGGAAGGGTTTGGGTTTGGCGAATGATTAGAGAATGTTACCAGCCAGAATGTGTAGTGCCAACAGTGAATTGCGGCGGAAGTCGTGTTACTGATTTTCATCCTTTATAGTCTCCTTACAGTGTTCAAGCGAAGAATTTCGGAAGGTTATAAACACATTCTATAGCATTGTGTACTGCGTACAGTACAGGGATCATTCTGAGACAACGACTGTTGGTACCAGCATAAGAATACACCATGCCATCAAGCAGCATCTCTAGGCCAACGGTTTCTCAACAATATTCCTGAAATGGGCTCCTGAGCTGCACGCAATGGAATTGTTTTCTAAAAAGTTAGAATGTCTACTTCGCAGCAGTCCGAAACGGCTAATATCTCTGCTTCCTCTGGCTTTATCTCTTAAGGAAGAAAGTGTTAGCATTTCTCCAAAGACTTTCAAACACACGTTAAAAGTGTCCACACCAGGCTTCTAGCTGCCATAATATCGAAGTTTAGACACACTTCATATTAATGTCTACTAATAGATGACCAAATACTACTGATCAGGTAGCGTATGTCAAAATTTTGGATGGAACGAATCAAATTACGTTGGGGAAACAAGGAGAAACTTCAAATCGAGACTTGGAGCACTTACTAATTTTAGGGAAACCTGTCCCTTAACATTCAGTGCTCATGTAAGAGAATACAGGCATTCTGCTTATGACATTAACAAAACCATCACCATTCTCCAAAAGGCCTAAAAAGGCGGATTATTAAATGTTCTAGAAGAACAACAAATATACATCCATATCACAAAACAAACAAGCAGCGTAATTAACAAACAGTTACGGAGGAAGCAGTACATCAAAAAACTTTGTTTTGGACTCAATTTCCTGAAACTAAAATTATCTAATTTGACGTTATATGTTGAATTATTCACCAATCTTACACTTTTTGTGTATACTGCCTCCACATGTCAATTGTGAAAAATTTTAATTTACATATTTATATGAATGCATGTCACAGACATACATAAATAACAAAGACAAGTAATGTGGACTCTGGACCTGTCAGTTCCAGTCTACTCTATATGGCATTTATGTCAAACATTACCAAGAATTTCTAATAACAAATCATAATTTCACGCTGTTATCCTGTAAGTTGGTAAGAGTCCTACAAACAGCGTGCAAAATGGCATGTAGGTGGCAGTATGGTGCAGATGCACACATACCGTTGTAGTATCAGTATAAAGATGGTCGCCCCACTTGCGACTAGCACCAGGAAAGAACAGAGTTCTGTTGTTCGGATTTTGCGTAGAGAAGGTGTGAAACCTACTGAAATTCATCGAAGAATGATGCATGTTTGTCACAGTAGCAAGTGTACGAATAGAGTAGGAAGTTCGCAAATAGTGTGACTTTAGTGGAAGATGCTCCTCGTCCGGGTCACGCACAACGAGCTGTGACTCCACAGAACATTGCAGCAGTTGAAGCCATAGTGGAATAAAACCGCTGAGTGACACTGAATGACCCTGCAACATGTTTACAGATTAGTCATGGGTCAGCACACCACTTCATGCATGATGTGCTCCAGTTTCACAAAGTGTATTCCAGATGGGTGCCACGGCAGCTGACTCCTGGAATGAGAAACGACGTGTTGATACTTGTGAAGAACTTACTTGAGCTTTGACCGAGAAGGTGGTGGCTTCCTTGGAAGAATCGTTACTGGGGACGAAACCTAGGTTTACTTCCACCAACCGAAAACGAAGAGAGCGAGCAAGGAATGGCGCCATTCCTCACCACCAAAACCAAAGAAATTTCGAACAGAATCATCAGCAGCTAAGGTTATGCTAACTCTTTTGGGACGAAACAGGCGTCATTTTGGAGCATTACATGCCTAGAGCGACCACTGTCACCAGTGCAACATACACAGATCTCCTAAAAAATCATCTGCAGCTTGCAATCAAATCAAAGGAACGTGGATTGCTGTCAGCAGGTGTCCTTTTGTAACATGACAATGCAAGGCCCCGCACTGCCCGTGCAACAGTTGCAACAATCACAGCCCTGCATTTTGAGTGTCTTCCTCATTCACCATACTCACCAGACCTTGCCCCAAGTGATTTCTGTATGTTTGGACCACTCAAAGACGCAATGGGAGGAAAGAAGTACGGTTCTGATGAAGAGGTACGCCACGCGGTGCTTGAGTGGTTGCACGGACTAGCAAAATAATTTTATTCTAAAGTAATTTATACACTTTATAAGCGCTGTATGACTTGAATTGAACGTGGGGGAGATTATGTTGAAAAGTGATAAAGCTACTTACCACTTCTGCACAATAAACAATATTTAAAAAATTATTTTCATTTGACTCACCCTCGTGCATAACAAATTGTATATGTTATAAGACATATTTCAGATCCTATCGTATTAAATTACAACCATGTCATTGTTCTAAAAGCGAATAGTGTAAAGTAGATTTATATTACTGCTGTATATTACAGTTATCATTTTGCAGAAATCGATGCACATACAGTTGTTTTACTCTCCATCAGATGCCACTGATGGTGGGTTATACTCGTAAATGCGAAAACCTGTTTTGGCAAATAAAACATTTCTAGGGCAGCTCATGGTGTATTTTAATAATCATCACGTTTAATGAATGTTAGTTTCTGTTTATCGTCACATTTATTTACTTTGGTCACTTTTTGCAGTACTAGGAGGCAGTCACCGGCATTTTGGTGGCCTAGATACTTCGTGTGGGAAAAGCCTTCCTCATTCAACCGTTGAATTACTCATGTACAACAACGAAAAATTTCTTCCAGAAAAGAGAATTGACGTGCGCTTAGGTTGTTGCTACCACGTAAGTCCTCTGGATTATATGGTGCATGAGATAAGACTTCCAAAACGTAAATGTGGAAGTTTTCGACTGCACCACTGCAGGTTCGTAGTGTCATGGAGAAAGTAAGTCCTGTGTCAAACCACTTCAGAGAGTATGCTGTACATTCTTTTGCGTAGTTTTAGAATAAAGAAACTTTAATAAACTGTTGTGACCCCCTCCAGATGGTTCGTCACAGTGATCGCTTGGTGTAGTCCTCATAGTGTAATATCATCACTTTTTTACCTATAACTGATCTCTCCACTCATCCGACCGTTTTAACATCTAGCTAAATATATGTAAGTCATGGTTTATTAACAACTATAATGTAAGTACCGTTCACTGTTAACGTCAAATAATCAAGACGGCTTTGTCCCGTGGCTTTTCTTACCGTTTCCGTTGGGGATCGAGGATGGAGTAGAGGGCAGAGGGAGGGGTGACTGAGCACTCGTTTCACTGCAGACTAATATTCCGTTACGACATACAGCCGCTTGGTGAGTAGCGTAGCATTAGAATATTGTCGGATTGTTGTCAGACACTACCGTTGCCGTTTTATAGCGGGAAATAATGGCATTTCCACTTCAGTTCCGAAACAACGCTTTTTTAGTTTCCGAGTGATATTACTATAATGTATAGCAAACTTCTAGTGCCAGTCTGCACAGTTTATTATAGTGACCGCTTGTGACTGAATTGAAATAAGAGTTCGCAGCATTGAGCAGCAGCACTTAGAAGTATATATTCTAATTACGTGTTATCCGAAACGTGAAAGACGGTAACCACATCTCCACCGGTTGAAAGAAACAAGCGCTCGAACTGCTGCAAGACAGCACCATTACACGATACTACTACACGGAAAGGTTACTATCACTGATGGGGGAGGTGAATTTCATAGGAAACCCAGTCTGTATGAGTAGCAGAGTGTAGTGAATGATGAACAGAATACACTCCCAGGGAAAAAAAAGGTTGAGTGACTTGCGTAAGAGAAAAATTCCTCGCCACCAAAAGCATCAATGACATAGTTTTCACCTCCATAATAAAGTATTTCAGGTAATTTCTCTCAGATCCACAAATACCAAAACTCTTTCTCTAAAAACGCAACTTTCATTCGCCTGTCAGTAACGGTGAAATATTTACAATGGCAGAAAACAAATGAAAGCCTTAGAAATTCTACTACAGTCATTGATATTCCAGGCGGAAGATGTGGATTTTATTTTGATGTGCTCCGCTTCGCCTACTTTGAGGCATCCCGCATACCACTCGTTGTTTGATGGTGATGGAATCGCAGGGGCAGAAGCGGTCGTGTCTTACGTTACTCGTAATTTATTTCGTGACGTAAGACTGGCATCGTATCATTTCGTTATACTGAATACATTCTTCTTGTGTTTTCGATATCAAATCCAGTGGTTTCTGACTGTCATGAAGGGTAGCCTTTTTTCGTACCCTGCGAATTACGTACAGTCTATTAAAAGAGGCGAAGAGCCGGCCGCGGTGGTCTCGCGGTTCTAGGCGCGCAGTCCGGAACCGTGCGACTGCTATGGTCGCAGGTTCGAATCCTGGCTCGGGCATGGATGTGTATGATGTTCTTAGGTTAGTTAGTTTTAAGTAGTTCTAAGTTCTAGGGGAGTGATGACCACAGCAGTTGAGTTCCATAGTGCTCAGAGCCATTTGAACCATTAGAGGCGAAGATCTGTTACAGTATTCCAAACTTTTACTAATTAAGAATATCGTCATGGGGAAAATGAAATGATAAAACACTAAGGACAGTTGTTTACAGTAGCACTACTTACATACCTTATGACTGGCGTGATGATTTCAAGATTAACCAACATAGTATAGAGACAAGGCTCTACGCTAATTTGTGCTGCTTGAGAAACACTTGTACCACTTCTAAGGCGTTTCCATTCTGACCAAGGCGGTTTCCTCAAGGGACATTTGTATGCGTGGTATCCTATGTGTTTAACGTTATATTTTGCCAGCCAGTCTGAAGATGCATTGTATAAGACGAAACGCATCATTGGACGATAAATAAAATAAAAATTCAGTTCTGCAGCAGAGGCTGTTTGTTCTTTCATATGAATTGAGCCACTCCAGCTCCTTATATATGTAATCACCTTCCACTTGACAATAACAGAATCGCTACAGTACCCGGTTTCGGAAGAAGTGTCCCATCTAAAGGTGCATCTGGAAAACTTTAAGAGAATGTTATCGAGTTACGTGGTCACATAACCAAAACTAAACAGAATAAGTAGAAATTCTAAGGAAAAAATTCATATGTACATTAAAATGTGAAGCCTCAAGGATGTATAACAATGGTTAATAATTGGCACTGAATAATAGTGTTAATCTCCTTTAAAGGAAGTGGTCCTCTATATAACAAAAAATAGTCATACCAACAGGTGATGTACCGCAAGAACAAGAGTCAATAATTGCTCCACATTTTTCGGGTGCATGTTGATGAAATAGTGAACCGGAAAGAGCATATTACTGACTTTCTTAAACAATAAAAGTCACGTTCTTCTGCTCTTCATGCAATTGCTAGTCCTGGAAACAGGTGGATCAACCTCTTGACTTATTTTGCATATTTCCACTCAATAATGATTTATGGAATATTTTTCTGGGGCAACCCATCACTCAGAGATAAAGTAGTGATTCCATAAAAGCGAGCAGCAACCGTCGTCATGTAGTTAACTGTTCAAAGACCTAGAGCCTTCTGACCAAAACAAATTTCCTAATGAAATTCGTCATAAATAATCTATCACAATTTGAGAAAAATGCTGATGTTCATACGTATAACACTTTAGGAAAAATGACCTTTATTACCTGTTATAAATGTTGTTTGTGGTTCATAAAGGAGTTCAGCAAGCAGCAACAAACATTTTATCATCTGTCCTATAACATAAAATATCTTAAAGAACCAAACCAAGTTTTAAATCCAACCTATTACCATTTTTCCTGGGCAGTAGCTTTCATTCCATGTAGGAAATTATATTTATAAACTGATAACCTGAAAACAAATATTTAAAATCAAATAAAAAGTCTTACGTTTTAACTGTGCAAAATGAAAGCTGGCTAAACATTCTGGCTGGACACGTCTTATCATGTGAGGCGTGATGGGAAGAGTTATCGTGTTCGTAACAATTAACCCATGCAAAACCAATGGCTAGGAGAGGGAGGTAACTTTATGTCCACCTTTCGAAAATATTTTAATCTAATCAATTACTTTATGTATTAACATTTTGAAAAAGCTTTTATTGTTTTAATGAATATTTATAACATATTCCATAACCGTGTTAAATTTTTCAGTTAAACTTTACCCAAAAATATAATTCTCTTTAGCATATGTGACTTTCCCAATGAATGTCGTATTCAATACTTTCAGGTTCAGGGTATTACTTACACATAAATATCTCTTTAAAAAGTGTCTTCAGAGTAAAAGTCAACAGTAATGAACAAAATTTGCATTTGTTTACATGTTGTTGTTGCCATAAAGTTGGTTGTACATGTCACTGAAAGTTCATTCGTACGGCTAAGAGTGTGTTGAATTAATTTTTAATTTGTGGACACAATTACATATCAACCCCGCTCTAAAAACTATGTTGTTAGTATAATTTAAGAACTAACATACTTTAGTTTTCGTTTTAATTTTTTTCAGATAGAAATAAAGTAACCCCCACTCCCACCTCGGTAAAGGGCGTTATGGAATATACAGTCATAGGAGCAAAGACAAACATGGCATAATATACCATTGTTGGCTTGTTATCATGTCATTTTTAAAGTAACGGTACTTCATACGACGTATGATGCTTCCGTTTTTGATACTTGAAAAATACCTAAAGCCGGAATTGTGCAATCGTACATCCAATAGAGAAAACGTCAGCTTGAGGTATCACTAAATAATTTTTTTTTAAAAAGGCAGTTGTTTTATAGCTATCTATTATCTGTATACGGAGTTGATTTTTGAAGAAGCCATACAGATTCTAAAAGATTAGCCATAATGAAAATAATTTGTCATATTATGTTTAAATGCGAACCTTTTTTGTTAGGCTTTACCATGACTTTTATTGACATTAAATGAAACAAGAAATTTACCTACTTTTACCACTCATTGTTTATTTGTCCCCACGACGCGTGTTAAAGCTTTTAACCTCCATCATCAGGTGGATTTACATCTGTTAGAATCACATATGTGTCCGTTGTGTTACGATGTTTGGAGGTACTTGTCGTGCTGTCTAATGGAGATACCAAGCACTATTTCAGAACATGGTTTGGTTTTTTTTTTTCTTTGACAAAAACTAAACGTGTCTAATGATAAAAATAATATAAGTAAAATGGAATGTCTATAGTGGTCACAGGTTTCTTTCAATGTTCCATAACGGACCGTTGTGCACAGTGACCATAAAGGAAGGAGAGACACACAGCACACAGCAGCCAGCCGCAATCCCATTACCCCTCCCTTCCCCATTACCACTACAGATCTAGATTTCGGCTAGAAGTAGTCATCTTCAGTGCACCCTCGTTACACTGCAACAGACTCGAGGCAGTCAATGTAACCAAACGCTCTCACACAAGTATAGGCTGGAGGACGCAGGTCCTTCAGCCTATCCTTCATTGAGAGCATGTGGTGACTTGGGCTGCCGCGAGTCTAGTGAAGAGCAACGAGGGTGCACTGAGAAACGCTATTTGTAGCCGGAATCGGGATTTGTAAGAATAATGGGGGCTAGTAGCATTGCGGCTGGCTGCAGTTAAATGGTTTTAATGAGTGAATGGTTATCTGCAAAGTGATTTGCAAACAGAAACTGGGAAAAGTTAGCCAAAGTGGAACGCTGCAGACTACTGTAAGTTTCGTGTGCCACAAAATGTTTTGGGTCTCCACCCAGTTTAATTAAAACTGGGAAAATTTAATACAAGAATTGATTTAATCGCTGCCTTAGTAAGCATAGCTAACGTGTTAATATTAACAAAAAGATCCTGTTGAATAAATGGAATGAGAAAATGGGAACAATTTAAGAACAAACGTTAAATCCAATAATTCAGGGAAACCAGTAATTTAAGCATCAACAAAAAGAATAAGATAATCTATACAAATATAAGACCTGGATATTGTGCTTCAGACACTCCAGGCGGGATGTCTGAAAAACAATCTTACTAAAGGGGAAGCACTTGTCTGAAAAACAGTCATCACAGTTTAACATAGATTATTAAATAGAAATCAAAAGGAGATCTTAGGCCCGCATTTGAAAACCTCACACTGACATACATGATCCACACACACAAGATAAGAGATAAAAAGATTTTTGTCCATCGCAATAAGTCAAAGGCTCAAAGCTTCATCCCTATGGCTCTGATTAAATTATTGTGAATAAGAATACTATGGAACAGTTTCCGAAAAAGGAATTTATCTGCATCACCTTGCACATCAAACTAAGGTACGCTGGCGTGAAACACCCGCAAATGCTCTGAATATTCACGAACAAAGCAAAATAGCAAAGACTCGTGAAAACTACAAGAACGCAAATGCAAACCGTATAGACACAAATACAAATAAAACACCACGAGGAATTGAGAATAAAATTATTCATGATGATACTGAAATTAAACACGATGAAAATACCATCACGTGGTATATGAAAAGGTACACAATCTTAAAACTGAAACGAAATGAAAAGTAAAAGAAATAAAATACATACATACGAGAAAAGGTCACAGATACATTCCCATTAAGAGAAAAGTCAGACAACTGAATTTTAAACCTGTGCTGGAGTAACAAACTTTCTACACCACGTGTTCTACCTACATAAAACGACGGCCAGAAAAATATACTCGTGACTACACTCTGAGAAATTCGACTGCCGAATTTAAAAATTAACTAGCACCTCAAACGTGTACCTTAGTGAAATGATAATTAAATCGACACCCTAGCTGCAATCAGGTGTTGATACACATCACAGGGGACATGTTGAAAATGTGTGCCTTGACCGGGACTCGAACCCTGGATCTCCTGCGTACATGGCAGATGCTCTATCCATCTGAGCCATGGGGCACAGAGAACAGTGCGCCTGCAGGGACTTATCACTTGCACGCTCCCCGTGAGACCCACATTCCCAACGTGTCCACACCACTACATTCGTAGTGCGACTAATAAATGTTTGCCCATCACACTCATTACTCGTGGCATATTAATCTACAAAGTCCCGTCGTACGAGTTGGGGCACAGCGTGTGCGTTCGCACTATATAGCACATGATATGCCCCAACTCGTACGGAACTTGGTAGAATAATCTGCCATGAGTAAAGAGTGTGATGGCCAAACATCTATTATGCACACTACGAATGTAGTGGCATGGATACGTTGGGAATGTGGGTCTCACGGGGAGCGTGCAAGGCAGAAGTCCCTGCACGTGCGCTATCGTATGTGCTTTCGGTGGGTAAAATGGATAGAGCGTCCCGGGAAGCAGGAGACCCAGGGTTCGAGTCCCGGTCGGGCACACATTTTCAACAAGTCCCCAATGATGTATATCAACGTCTGTTTGCAGCTATGGTGTCGATTTAATTATCATTTCATTCCACAGAAGCTGCATGGTCATCAATGGCATTTGTTCTTTCGGGAACAGATACTACCTTCATATATGGTGTACATTAGTCACAATAGCTGCCACCATTACACAGTAACACACTCACTAATCGCTCTTCAGATTACTGTATTTACTCAGCAAAGGTCCAATCCTGAGTGACGAAAGCACGCTTGCCCTGCAACGAACGTCCCCTAGGTAGCCGGAAGAGGCCAGAGGGATCCTGACCGCCACCAATTTAACTACTGTCGAATGATACCGAACGGCTGCAAATACCTTTGCCTTGACTGAGAAAACTACGTTGGCTACATTGATGATACCTCAGCAGACAGCCAGATGCTTTACTGCTAACATAAGAGCCGGCCAGGGTGGCCGAGCGGTTCTAGGCGTTACAGTCTGGAACCACGCGACCGCTACGGTCGCAGGTTTGAATCCTACCTCGGGAATGGATGTTTGTGATGTCCTTAGGTTATTTAGGTTTAAGTAGTTCTACGTTCTAGTGGACTGATGACCTTAGAAGATAAGTCCCATAGTGCTTAGTGCCATTTAAACCATTTTTTGCTATCATAAGACAGATTCAACAAATACATTCACTCACATACAAATGATAGAGAGAGAAAGGAAATTTCGGAGCAAAAAATGTAGGCAATATACATAGGACTAGGCGCTTACTGGAAAAATTGATACGTTGATGTAACTGTATCACTGAATGGCGACAAAATCGAAGCACAAAAGTAAATTACAAGTAACTGAGCGTGAACGCAAGAAATACAAGCAAAATACTATGAAACGAATCAAACAGAGACGTTCCGCAGTATGCCTCTCCTTCCTTACAGTCTACAGTCAATTTCGACAGTGAAAGGAACCTGTGGCCACTGGAAGTATTCCATTTCACTTATTTTATTTTTATCTTTAGACATCCGTTTTCTTGTAAAAAAGAAAAAAAAACTCAAAACCATGTTCTGAAATAGTGTGTTGTTTCTCCACTAGACAGTATCACAAATTCCTCCAAAAATCGTAGCACAACGCACACATATGCCATACTAACGAATGTAAATCCACCTAATGATGTTCAAGCCTTTGAAACGCGTCTTGAAGATAATAAACAGTGATTCGTAACCGTAAACTTGTTCTTTCATTCGTTGTCATATTATAATCTATTTTACATACTTTAAACAGGTTTAATGGACA
The DNA here is from genome assembly GCF_023897955.1 of Schistocerca gregaria. NCBI lineage: Eukaryota > Metazoa > Arthropoda > Insecta > Orthoptera > Acrididae > Schistocerca > Schistocerca gregaria. The sequence continues at coordinate 253,896,381 of NC_064926.1, forward strand.
TCGGGCGGTGTAGCACAGCGACTGACATGGACTGCCATTCGGGAGAGCAACGTTCATATTCCCACTCATCCACTCTGATGTACACTCTCCAGTCACATTGAAGTGACCACTTGTCAAAAGCCAGAATAACCAGCTTTTAGCAGCTTGCTGCGAAGCGTCGAGGAAGAGAATGAGATTCTGGAAGGTACCGACAGGTATGTGGAGACATGCTGACTCCAGTGATGTGGCCAGCTTCGCTAGGTTTCTCGGATGAGGTTCATGCCGCGAACAGTCAGATCGCGGTGCTCCCGCAGATTCTCGATTTTGGTTTAAATTCGGGGATTTTACTGGCCGAGGAAGTTTTTGTTCTGATGCTGTCCAAACCTTGCACGTACACTGCGAGCTGTTTTACAAATTGCATTGTTCTGCTGGTTGATACTGAGGACAAACAAACAAGCACGGACTGACGTGTTCTCTTAGAATGGATGCATTCCTGTGTTATCCATTACGCATTGCAGATTGTCGAGATTACTCGGAGAATGTCACGAAAACTTTCCGCAGATCATAGTGCCCGCTTCTCCGGCCTGAACCCTCCTGTCTATTGTTGTAGACTGTTCTCTTTCAGAGGTTTCACGTCGCACATGCCCACGGCCATCCGTTCCATAGAGCATAAAACGTAATTCATCTCAAAAGGCCACATGTCGCCCTTCTGTGGCTGTCCAGATGCGGTACTGGTGTGCAATTTCCAGCACGATGAACAGTGGTCAGCATGAGCGCATGAACAAGACCCCAGACCCGTGCACAGCAATGTTCGTTGAACTGTTGGTAGTTTCTTGGTTCGTCTGAGCTCTCAGCTGCTCAAAAGTTGGACGTATATTCGCACGTACACATCTCTGCAGCCGTCGTTCACCATTCTCATCTGTGTCCCGTGGCGCAACACAGTTTCTTCAGTGTCGATTTCTGATAGCGCCATCTTGCTATAGTCGGTATACTTTAACGTCGTTGGCACGCGAACGGATTACAAAACGTAACCCTTTCTGAATGCTTCCACTCTTGGACCGAAGGCCTATGATGACTACTATGACCGCTCTGTTTTCTGTATCCTCCAGACACGTTTTCTATACTTTCTGCCACTAGTGCTGCCACCTGTTGTCTGTGAGTCGTTATTGTGCGTAAACATCAAACATAGGCGTTAGTCACGGTACTGTGACTGGACCGTGCTCATTCTTCGACAGATCTGGCCAGTAGGAATTTGTGGAATCTAATTAACACGTTGTCATGTTGTTATTGTATAGTATACATAACCTTTCTCCTATTACTTTGCCTCATCGGAATGTATTATACCAACACCAGCTCATGCGGAAGACCGTTACTACTGACATCCGTATGTGTTATCAAAAATCATCGTCATGCACAGAAAGTCATATCCTTTCACCATGAATTTTATTCCCAGCGAGACCGCTTCGGTCGCAGGTCACACCCTAGAATTTCATCCATGGTCTTCCAGTCTTGTTGTTCCCTCTTGGTTCGTGTAAGTATTGTAAATCACTCATCATCCCCTGTAGCTTACGTCTATTTTTCTCAGACGTTCGAACACCTCAACCATTTCGTACTGTCGATCGCTTTTTCTAAACCGACAAATTAAATGAGTTTATCTTGATTCTTCTTCAGCCTTGCTTCCACTGTCAAGCACCAAGTCACAATTGTATCTCTAGTACCTTTACCGTTCCTAATGGCAAAATGATCGCATTTAACATTTCCTCAATTTTCTTGTCCCTTCTTCTACACATTATTCTCACCAAAGCCTTGGATGCATCTGTTAAGCTGAGTGTGCTATTAGTTTTGCAGCTAACTGCCATATGTAAAGCTGAGTGTGCTGTTGACTTCGCACCTAACTGCACTTGCTACCTTCGGAATTGTATGGACGATATTTTTCCGAATGTCTAAAGGTACATCGCCAGTCAGATGGATTTTACGCACCAACTTCAATAGTAATTTGCTCCCACTCCACTAATAATTTTAGAAATTTTGATGCTCTATTTGATATCAAGTTTTCTAGAACTCTTTTTCAATTCTGTTATGTGGGACCGCTGTATCACCAACATTACGTTTTCTTCAGGCCAATCTGTCCCTCACGCAACTCATATCAAAACAAAAGTACTTCGGAAGCAATACAACAGACGAATGCTCACAGTGTTGCTAGGGCGAAGTTAATGCAGATGAGTAGGAAAAGCAAGGTAGCAAGGTAGCTCAGATGGTGGAGCACTTGCCCGCGAAAGGCAAAGGTCCCGAGTTCGCGTATCGGTCGGGCACACAGTTTTAATCTGCCAGGAAGTTTCATATCAGCGCACACTCCGCTGCAGAGTGAAAATCTCATTCTGGAAACATCCCTCAGGCTGTGGCTAAGCCATGTCTCCGCAGTATCCTTTCTTTCAGGAGTGCTAGTTCTCCAGGTTCGCGCAAGAGCTACTGTAAAGTTTGGAAGGTAGGAAACGGATACTGGCAGAAGTAAAGCTGTGAGTACCGGACGTGAGTCGTGCTTCGGTAGCTCAGGTGGTAGAGCACTTGCCCGCTAAAGGCAAAGGTCCCGAGTTCGAGTCTCGGTCGGGCACACAGTTTTAATCTGCCAGGAAGTTTCATATCAGCGCACACTCCGCTGCAGAGTGAAAATCTCATTCTGGAAACATCCCGCAGGCTGTGGCTAAGCCATGTCTCGGCAATATCCTTTCTTTCAGGAGGGCTAGTTCTGTAAGGTTCGCAGTAAAGATTCTGTAAAGTTTGGAAGGTAGGAGACGAGGTACTGGCAGAAGTAAAGCTGTGAGTACAGGGCGTGAGTCGTGCTTCGGTAGCTCAGATGGCAGAGCACTTGCCCGCGAAAGGCAAAAGTCCCGAGTTCGAGTATCGGTCGGGCACACAGTTTTAATCTGCCAGGAAGTTTCAATCTCATAATATTCGAGTACAGCATTAGTGGTGACCTGATTGAGACAGTTGCGTTGATCAAATATCTAAGGGTAACTTTGAAAAAGAATATAAAATAGAATGAGCATGTAATAATTGTAGCGCAGAAGGCAAATTGTCGACTTCGGTTTATTGGGAGAATTTTAGGAAAGTGTGGATCATCTGGAAAGGAGACCGCATGTAGGACACATTGTGACCCATTACTGAGTACTGTTCGAGGGTTTGGCACCCGCACCAGATCGGAATAGAGGAATATGTCGAAGGAATTCGAAGGAGGGCTTTTAGTTTTTACCGGTAGGTTGGAACCACACGCAAGTGCTTCAGGGATTCCAATGGGAATCCCTGAAGGGAAGGCGACGTTCTTTTCGAGGAATAATATTGAGAACATTTAGAGAACCGTCATTTGAGGCCGACTGCAGAACGATTCTGCTGGCGCAAACGTATATTTCGCTTAAGAAGCAGGGAGATAAGATTCGAGAGAATATATCTCGTACAGAAGCGTATAGACAATAGTTTTTTCCCTCGCTCTGTTTGCAAGTGGAACAGAAAAGAAAGTGGCTAATAGTGGCACAGAGTAACCTCTGCCACGCGCCATACGGTGGCTCGAGGAGTATGTACGTAGATGTAATATCATATCCCCTACGTCTTTCTTACAGACTGCAATTTCCTCTTCTGTCAAGTCATCAGACAAGATATCCCCCTCTCAAAGAGTTCTTCAGCGTGTACTTCCTCATGGTTACTACCCTTACTTTTAAATTCACCAAATCTTCTGTTGACTTTTCTGTATATTGTCAGTCTTTCTGACGATCATTTCTTTTCGTTTTCTTCATATCTTTCCAGTAGACATTATACCTTAACTGGCCTGCATTTCCTGTTTGTTTCGTTTATAATGCTGTATTCTTGTCTAACCCTCAAGGTTTTTTGTACTTTCTCTTTTCACCGATCAGTTTCTTCTGCTACCCAAGTATTCTTCGGAGATACCTCCCTTGAACCTAAGTCTGGCTATTCAACATCTGTAAGTGCCCCTTTCAGAGATTTCCACTCCTCTTTAAATGATCTACCTACTGTGATATTCCCAATCTCATTATCGAGATCCATTGCGTCCCATTACTGCTCATTACTACAGTTACCATATCCTTCCATACTGCCGCTTCCGTACGATTCTCTTAAAATTCTGTCTCGTTTTTATCATTACCAATTTATGATCTGAGTCTACGACTGCTCCTAGGTACGACTTACAATCCAATATCTGACTTTGGAATCTCTGTTTAACTATGATTCTTGAATAGAGCATTCGGTATTACTACCTGAAATTCATAGCAGAGCGTAGCCCTTTGTCCAATTCCTCCCCGTACAACTGCATTCCAATCCCTTGTGATAAGTAAATTTTCATCTCCTTTTCCTTACTGATTTATCTGTCCTGTATACTCACGTTCTTCCTCTGTCTCTTCATCTTCTGTTTGTCGGCATTTATGCCTGAAGTATCGTCGTCGACATTTTGTTTGCTGCTGAATCTGATGAGAACAACCCTATCACTGAGCTCTTAACTTTAGCTTATTCTTTGCACTTCTTTCCTGTACATATCTAGTCCTACTCCCATTACATTTTCCAGCTGTTGATATTACTCTATATTTGTGTGACCAGAAGTTCTCATCTTCGTTCAGTTTCACATCACTGACCCCTATCATCCTTAGACTGAGACTTATTAACGAACTTTTCATACTTTATAGCTTCCCTGTTACGTTCAAACTTCTGACATTCCATGCTCCAACTCGTAGAATGTTATCCGTTTGTTGGTTATTCCATCTTTTTATCATGGTCACCTCTCCCTTCGCAGACCCATCCCGGAAATCACAAAGAGGGGTCAAACCAGGGTTTTTCTTGCCAATGTACGGATCATTATGGCACTTTTTCAGTTTCAGGCCACATGTCCTGTGTCTTTAATATGGTGAGATTCCATTGCCTTCTGCGTTCTCATTTCATTGACCATTGCTGATTCTCCGCCTTTCAAGTACAGTTTCCCACACCAAGCGCAAGAGAGTGCCCTGAAATTCTGTGCTCACCCGCCCTCTTTGACAAGGCCTTTCACAGAACGAAGGTGACTAACATTGTTATGTTGGAAGTCTTCGGCCACCGTTACTGATGAATTATGAATTTTACACAGAAATTGATGAGTGGCAGGTTTCGAACCCGGTACCCACGAAGTTTTACTACCCGAAGACGCTACCCAAGCACCAGGGCACAGTCTACTGCATGTTAAAGGGAGGGATCCTGATTGTGTAAGAAGCCTACCTTATGTGTCCTCGGAGTCTTTCGCGACAGCATACGTGAATAAAACGTTCTCGGTTTTCAAGCCGCGTCAATTCGAATAAAATCCTCGAGCTTTGGATGGCCATCTCCGCCGTCGTCGTCAGGAGTTCACTGAATGCCGGGGCTGCTACGGTTACTCGCTTATGTAGACATGACGACATCATCAGCATCCAATCAGATAGACCCGATGTGGCGCACGCAAGTAAGTCGATCCAGGCAGCTGGTGGAGCTATTACCCGTGACAGCACCGGTGACGTCAGGTGGCGCAGGGGTGGGCGCCACATTTAAAACTGCCTCTCCCTCGTCGCGCATCTGTCTTTGCTTTCTTTCGATTTCCAACGCCCGTCCCCATACCCTGCTGAGTATGTGCCCCTGGTCTCTCTTGAAATGTATGTAGCCATGGCAGCGCAACAACATGTAAGTTTATCCAAGGCTACGTCGAAGGAATGTGCCAAGTTAGACTGACAGAATCACGGAAAAACTTGTAAAATCCGATAAGGACCATAGAACGGTAGTTAATCTTACCAACCAAGAACTGGACGATAGCTCTATATCAGCGCTGAGTAAAGGCATCAACTTTTCTCCAACTCGTGCGGTAGCGTTCTCGCTTCCCACGCCCGGGTTCCCGGGTTCGATTACCGGTGGGGTTAGGGATTTTCTCTGCCTCGTGATGGCTGGGTGTTGTGTGATGTCCTTAGGTTGGTTAGGTTTAAGTAGTTCTAAGTTCTAGGGGACTGATGACCGTAGATGTTAAGTCCCATAGTGCTCAGAGCCATTTGAACCATTTTTCTCCAACTCCACGACGTCTCCCAATATTGAAAATAATTAGTGGAAGAGAGCAGTGCATTAGGAATCTTTCGCACGATTCAGCTGAGGACGTCAGGCTAACTACCAGCCATATCCTGGAGAAAGCTAAGCCACCAAAATCTAATATTAACCAGGGCGAACGACGTTGCTTACGGTTATTACGTGAGAATGAAGACTTGGTTGTCTTGACAACCGACAAAGGGAATGCCACCGTGGTTCTGAACTCTGCAGACTACCACCTGAAGATGCTAGCTACATTTATTAGAAGACGCCACGTACAGCAAGCTTAGTTGTGATCCCACACAGGCCGTTGTTAGAAAGGCAGGGAAGTTATTAAAGGATTCTGGTTTATCAGATGTAGGGTGAAGAAATTAAAGCCTCGTAGCACCAGACCTCCCAGGCTTTATGGATTACCAAAGGTACACAAGGAAAGTGTTGCTCTGAGGCCCATTGTTAGTGTAATCAGTTCGCCCACCTACAGACTTGCTAAACATCTGTCATGATTACTAGCACCAAAATTGGGACATTGTGAACAGCATGTTGTTAACTCGCAGAAATTTGTTGAGACACTCAAGAGAATGAAGATAGGCCAAAACTACCTAATGGTGAGCCTGGACGTTGTGTCACATTTTATGAGGGTGCCAATACAAGATACGCTGGATCTTTTGGCCCAACATTTTCCAGCTGGAATCACTAAATTGTTCCTTCACGTACTAACGACAACGTACTTTTTGTACTGCGATGAATATTATGATATGACAGACGGCACAGTCATGGGATCACCACTGTCTCCAGCAGTTGCAAATTTTTTCGTGGGGCACTTTGTGGAGCAGGTTCTGCAAACTGCGACGTTACGGCCGTCTTGCTTTCTACGATACGTTGATGACACCTTCCTGATATCGCCTCATGGTGAAGATACACTACAGCTGTTCGTCGATCACATGAATGGTGTCCATCCCAACATTAAATTTACTCTCGAGAAAGAGAAGCACAACAGATACCATTCATGGATGTTTTGGTTGAGTGGAAGGCAGCAGGCCAGCTTGGTCGTTCATTGTATCGGAAACCAACACACGCTGATCGGTACTTTAACACCAATGGTTACCACCATCCTGTACACAAGAAATCGGTCCTGAACACGTTGGTTCATAGAGCCAAGATAATCTCTCACGACGACCACCTACTGTTGAAGTGCAGAACTTAAAACGTGTTTTCGGGGATTATGGATACAGCAAAGTGACATCGCAAACGCTTTCAAGGGCCGCCGACGAAAGACACCTGGTGAATCCGTAGAAAAGCCCAGACGGACTGCATTCCTGCCATACTGTGGAGCAACTAGCAGTAAGTTAGGTCGTCTTCTGCAGAAACATGGGCTAAGACCAGTGTTCTGTCCCGCCCCCAATTTACGAGGTATGTTGCGCCCTGTTAAAGACGACATTGTTCTTAGAGTGTCCGGCGTGTATGGTGTACCCTGTACATTGGACAGACAATTCGCACGGTTGCGGAGCGTTGTACTGAGCACAAAGACCGTATAAAACAAAGGCAGTTCAAAAATACAAAAGAGTTGGCTCATGCATCTACATATTAGGACTCTGTCATAAAGGAAGCGGCCGGGATACTTTCAAACAACAATAATTTGGCCCCTGGCGCCCCCTGACGTCACTGGTGCTGCCACGGTCAATAGCTCCGCTAACTGCCCGGGTCGAATTAGGCGCGCGCCCCACATTGGGTCTATTGATGACTATATAAGAGAGAAAACGTTGCAGGCGCGGCAGTCAGTGAACTCCTGGCGACGATGGCGGAGATGGCCATCAAAAGCTCGAGGATTTTATTCGAATTGACGCGGCTTGAAAACTGAGAACGTTTTATTCAGCGTACCTTATGAACGTCCCCCAGGGAGAGGATCTCTCTGCCACCGTGACAGAAGAAGAATTAGTATGACATAGGTAAACCGGTATTAGAGGCTGACACAACTACGGAAGATTTGAGATCAAACATAGCAGAATGGAATTTGTAAAATGGTAGGGGAGAGTGCTAACCAAAGGATTTTCCTAGACATTTTGGAAGAATTCCATCCACTCAATCCTGAAGATAGCAAGGACAGATAAGTATGAACATTATCGTACAGTAAGCTGCTTAACTTAGTATCGCTGACCAAGATAATGTGGAACGGAAGACATAAGAAAATTGAGGGTCTGATACATGAAGATGTCTTTAGGGAAGGTCACTACACTACACAGGCAATTCCGACATTACGCTTGACAAAGGAAGCAATACTTAAGAAAATCAAGAGTCTTTGTTAGGATATGTAAACATAGGGAAATCATTCGACAGTATAAACAGATGGCAGAATTTATTAATCCACAGAAAAAATGATATACGCCAAATAGAAAGAAAATGTGAGCAAGAACTAATGGGACATAATAGGAATAAGACCATTAGGTAATTATTCGTATTAAAGAGAGCAGCGCAGAGGTACAGCTTTCCTCCTGTACTGTTCAGTCAGTACACAGATGAAGCAATGAAAGAAATGGAAGGAAGATTCGGAAATGAAACTGAAATTCATGTGAAAGGTTAATAACAATAAATTTACTGAAGACTTCGCTATCCACTCTGAAAGTGAGGAAGAAGCACTGAACCTGCTGAAAGGAAAGCTCAGTTTACTGAGAAAACAATGTGAAATGAGAATGAACGAAAGAAAGACGGAATGAGATTTGCGGTTAACATAATGACATGAGTGGGGACTACACAGCAGACTAAGTGATGGAGTAGGCCTACTGATATTCTGGAAATAAAATAACACACGGCAGAGGAAGCAAGCAAAATAATGCCAAACAATTTTTAGAAAGAAATTTTAATAATGTACGCAGTGCTTGTACGTAGTTACGCCATTGCTACTTGGGAGGGCCGCAATGCGAAACGAGTAATCTTAAGACTACGAAGTTTTGTGAAAACATTTTTAGGGACATTCGGAAGAGAAGTAACGAATAGGTCATTGAAATAAACTTATTTTAATTTCCACATGAAAGGGTAACATTTGTTATTTGCATACCATTTTTATATTCCAGGTTACGAAGCTGCCCAATATGTAGCCTATCTGCATTATTATGATTGACTACTAATAGACTGGGAAAAACTGGATTTTCCATTAATTTGAAAGACTTTGATGTTCTACTTTGAAATATTTCCACACGAAAAACTAACAGTCTGTTCTTTAAGCAACAGAAAAATTCAATAACTCTTATTTTGCATACATCTTATGAATTCCGTGAATAATGATTTAGTTTGAATGAAACAACAACCAGTGAATGAATTCGTTGCTCGTAGCTTCTTACGCAACTCCACCTTGTTTCAGTTAGGTATTTGAAATGACTTCGAGTAATTAACAACTTTCGTCGAACTTTAACTATGGGCTGCATGACTGAATAATGGCAGATTATGTAACTGAATATATTACTAACTGGCAGTTAATTTTGACGTGTGCTACAGAAACTGTATCGCGGCTGATAAATTACAGCATCTAGCCCTTTTCTTACATGAGGAGCAGCTAGTGCAGCTGTGGATCTAGCTTATTGCTGTGAGCTTCCCCAATGAGACGCATTCCAGTTCACATTCTTATCAATATCTACGCTAAAGAATTTCCAACTGTCTACATTTCTCGTTATTAACAGAAAGCTTTAAAAATTTTGGTGTGCAAAACTAGATTAGCTATGCATATTCAGAGTATACACCGAGCTCATTTGCAGAAAATCGCTTATGACCTCGCTGACGACGAGACATTAAACTCTAATCTCCTCGTCCCCCTCCTCCTGTTAGAGAAACACAGGGGAAGCTATGGTGGGACACTATCGTTCCTGCATCTAGCACTAACGGACAAGTCTTACATTATTTTATTTATTTATATGTGGAACAGAAATCATTATATAACTTTCAGCTAACCATACCACGCTGCACATGTAACTCACTCCTTACCGAATCACCGCCAGGATCATGTCATTAGTAGACACTTGATTAGACAAATGAAACGATATTTTATTTATATTTATTTTATTTATATAGAAGGTGAGTTGTGTACCGTTGTCCCACAATCATGTACAAAGTTTAGGCCTTTTTTTCTTTGCCATGTACATGTTATCATGGGAAGTATTCTATGGGCAACTCCTTGTTAGAGTATATCTGAGATATAGTCTGCACCGAGTCCTTCGCTGTCCTGGGTCGCTCAGTGTCGTTGAAGTCGACCTGATACAGGCCGAATTTAATGCTGGAAAATAAAAATAAGAACAACATAATTGATTTCCATAGTAATTAAGCAATCCATGTTGTATTAATAATTTCGTGTTTCAACTTATGACAAAAGGCCTTCAGTATACACTGAATAAAGTGCTATTCTCAAATACTCTGAAATGTTATCTGTGTAAGTGATTAATTTGCTCTACTTCAAACAGTAGAATTATTTACATTGAACCTCTGAAAAAATAAAGATAATTTTATGCAACAAATAAGTTACAATTAAAGGTACACATTATTCTGAAATAATCGATTACCAAATTTCTTTTGATAATAAAGAGAAGGTGGAAATGCGTCTCAGGTAACTTCTTCGTAGGTTAAAGAGGTACTGAAAGAAACACAAAAGGAAGAGAAATACCTAAGATATAATGATTATAAAGTCCAGAGTTGATGACACTGCAGATGTACCTTTCTAGTCGTCTATATGAGCAGCAAGAGTACTTCTTCAATAACGTTTTACCCTACTGCTAATATTTTTTTAGTATACTGGTATTTGTTTCTATTACTTCTATATCTGTGCCATTGTCAATATTGAGCCTACTAATCATGTTATGGATCAAAAGTCAAGCCAAATGAATATTACTTATGTACTGTGGGACAGCAGAGGATGAGTCACTAAGCAGATATTTTTATGATCCCTGACTGACATATCAAAATACTGTGCAATCAGTTCCGGGCACTCTAGGCACAATAGAGGCGCACAGGTACATTGTAATGCACCATGCCACCTAGAGAGAGATAATGCATGTGTCGTATTACGTAACGAACGCTGTAATCTGGCGTATTGGTAGAGTTCTCAGATACTTAACTACACAGAAATGTAACAAAACTATGTGAAGGTCTCTGCATACACTATACAAGATTTATGTTAAGTTGACAGGTTCGAGGAAATGACGATAGTGCTATGGAAACAGGACTTTTAGTAAAGTCATACCCCTTTACCTAACTGGAAATTTTTCCTTTATTAAACGGAAGTTGTGGAGCGCAACAAACACTAAATATACACTGAGGTGAGAAAAATCGTCAGATAGCGATATACACACATGCAGATGGCGGTAGTATCGCGTACACGAGGTATAAATTGGCAGCGTATTCTCGGAGCTGTTATTTGTACTCACGTGATTCACGTGAAAAGGTTTCCGACGTTATTGTTTCTAGGTTGTTTACAAGGAACGGAAAGCAGGAGGCTGGCTTCATCATTCAGTGAACAGGAAATCTACTCACTCTGACTGGTCCATAAATTCCGACAGTTTTCGACCACCCTGAACACAAGAAAGCCGTGCTGAACATGTTGGTACACAGGGCAACGCTTATTTCTGACAACGAGCGTCTAGCGTATGAATTTCAGCATTTGGAGCTCGTATTCAGAAAAAATGGCGACAGCAAGGGGGAAACTGCTAAAGCTTTCAAGCGCCAGCGACGAAAGACGCCACGTGAAGAGGCCAAGTCAGGTGCATGCCTTCCATACTGTAGAGCAACTACTAGCAAGGCGGGACGCGTACTGAGGAGACATGGACTGACACCAGTGTTCCAGCCAGCCTTCAGGATAAGAGATATTATACGCCCAGTTAAAGACAACATATGTCTTCGAGTTTCAGGCGTGTATGGTGTCCCCTGTGGTAGCATTACATAGGCCAACTATTCACGCTGCTGGCGAACGTTCTGAGGAACATTCACGACGAATTGAACAAAGGGAACTTGAGAAGTTAGTCGTGGCTAAACATCGTCTAGAAGACGAGCAAAAATACAAATTGACAAGACGAGAGTTTTGTCCCGAACACCAACGTCCTGTGATTGTGTTATCATAGGAGCGGTCGAAATTAGGATAACCAGCAACAGTTTCAAAGGAGACCAGGGGTACACACTTAGCAGGGCTTGGGAGTTGGCTTTGGACACTGAGCGAACGCAAAGACGTAGACTTGACGCATGTAGGGACGCGGAAGCGATAGTTTCAAACGTGGCGTCGGCCCCTCGTGCCTTGTGACGTCATTCGGTCCGTGGCGGGGCGGAGACGCTAGGAGCTGTCGAACTTGCTTTCTTGCGCATGCGCCCTCCGTCCCTCTCTAGAAGCTTCCAGACACTGCCGTCACTTCTGTTAGCAAGTTATCGTGCCAACACCGGCAATCAGTGATTGTAACTAATGATGACGATGGCTGAGACAGTTATCGAAAGCTCAAGTGTTCTCTTCGAAATGGAGTGGCTTGTAAACCGATAACACCTTAATTAAGGTGCCAAAAAAGGACTTAAAGGCAACGGCCTTGTGATTATATGGGTGGTTAGAAGGCACATCAGGACTAAGTCAATAGGTTACTCCTCACTATGTATGTCATATCCTGTCTATTGCTATTTGTAAAATATAAATATTTTAACTACTTACGACATATTTCAGCTTACCGCTAAAGTTAGGTTGTTTCAGTATTTCGTCTTATAACTAATGCTGTTAACTGGTCTGATTTTGTTTCTATAACATTGATGAATGTGGTAGATACACATTGTCGTGTTTTGTGTTTATATGTACAGGGTTTCTTCCTGATTAGTATTTAGATTAGCCATACTCTTTTATTTTGTTTCACCGCTCAACGTTTTGAACCTTCCACCAACCATATCTGCAAGCAACAACTTCGTTTGCCTCCTGTGTGGTGTTCTCTCTCACTGGTATCTCTTATCAGATGTTCACGGTTCTCCTCTTAGAATGGCCAGACGAGTACGACAGTGGCTGCTCTCGGGATGCTATGGAAATGTCTTTCACATATTGTGTGGCCTTTTCCTCATTTTAATATTTCTTAGGTGTTTCGTAATCCTCAGGATAGTGGTTTTCCAACGAGCGTTCTCGTTTTGATAACTTCTCAGTTTAAATGTTTTGCAGAGTAAGACACCATTTGTTTGCAGACAACGTAGTGTAGAAAACAACGTTAGTTCTTTCTCGCTTTACGTGAGTAATGCATCGTCATCAGTTTGCCATTACATTTTCATTTCTTAATGACTGTATATCCACAATGTACAGTAACATATTATTTCCATCGTTACATTAAATACCACAATATGCAATTACATTATTCCGATATTGATAGTAAACAATAAAATCTGTTGCAGGTTTCTTCACCATTACGCAAAACACAAAACTTTGCATGCGTGAAACATCTTGTAATTTAGTTTGCATCTCAGAAGCTATACGTGGCTTTCCATCATAATCTGATTGCTGGGACTACTGTTGTATGTATTGTACACTTCGACACAGCTCCCCGTTTTGCCCAGGTTACGTAATATAAATGGCACAAAGCTGCGAAGAAGCACAGTTTTTGTAATTCCTATGCAATAGCTTCGGTTGAGTGTGGGTTCGATACAGCTTGTTTGTGCGTTCCCACAGATTGTAGACGGGATCTTCTTACTAAAACTTCTGTTTGTGTTCAATAACTGCTTATGAAATAATTCGTTGAGTCCCCTTTCCAAATAAGCGCTTTCTGCATTTAGTGTATGTCTTTTACTATTTTTGAAGATTGCATTTCAAGAATTCACCTGATTTCGGGGCTACATTTCCATCCTTAACTCAGTAAATTATCGAGCGAGGTGGCGCAGTAGTTAGCACACTGGAGTCGCAATCGGGAGACCGACGGTTCAAATCCGCGTCCGGTCGTCTTGATATAGGTTTTCCGTGATATCCCTAAACCACTTGAGGCAAATGCCTCGACGGTTTCTTTGAAAGAACATGTCCGATTTCCTTCCCCACCCTTCACTCATCCGAAGTGACCGATGACCTCGCTGTCTGGTCCCCTCCCCATATCGACTAACCAGCCAACCACAGTAAAGCTATAAGACGCCTATCCACAGGTCAGAGATGTGAGACAAAATTTTCTCGCTGAAAATTACGTTTATTTTCTCGACTATTTCGATGAAATTTCCCGCTAGCCACATAGCTATGACTACCAATTTATGTTCCTATATTTTTCGGGACTTTTAAGAGTTGATTTTGTCTTATCCAGCACAGTTGGCAATAACGAGTTCAGTTTAGTCACACAAGAAGGGAATATTTCCTGGAACTTCACTTTGTAAACACCCCTGTGTTGTACGGATTTGACCGCTAGATATTGCGGGAAACGGACTCACCATTATAAAAGGAGACAGGGAGTATTGCGGTATCAGTAGAGCAGCAGTAACGGCAGTAACAGCAGAATGGGTCCGTTAGGGACATTTCAGCTCTCCTAAGGCTGCCTATGTCGTATGTAGGTGTCGCGTCTGTGACGTGTAAAGGCAAAGGTAGAACTACAGATAAACCAAGGCCGGGTAAACCTCGTGTGCTGGCGGACAGGGACGACTGAGCGTTGCGGAAGGGGATTTGTAGCGATCTTAGATAAGACGTTCTTCTTGTCCTATGTGATTAAAAAATCGGATTTATCAGCTGAATAAATCGCTCGAGGTTTCCAAAGTGCTCCAAGATGTGCATCTAGTACAGTGAGTGTGCCCAGGGAGTTGAAAGCCGTGGCGTACTATAATCGAGCATTTCCTCATAAGCCGGTCATTTCTGTAGTCAACACCAAGCGATACTTGAGGCCATATGAAGAGCGACGGCGCTGGACAGTGGATGACTGGAAACAAGTTATTTCGAGTGGGGAATTCCGCTATATCTGCGAGAATCCAATAGAAGTGATTACGTTTGGCGAATGTCTGGAAAACGTCACAAGCTATCACGTATTAAGCCGACGTACGGAAGAGATGCTTTTGCCGTACGGGGCTGCATCTAGTGGTTAGGACGTGTTCCTCTTTTCGAACTTAAGATAACGCTGAATGTCGAAAGGTACGAATATATTTTACAACAATGTATACTGTGTAAAGTAAGGTACGATACGTGAGTTGGGATAACTGTCCGTAAAACAAAGACGTTACTTTCTCACAAAATTCCAGTAACCAACTTCCTCCGTCAAACAAATTATTTGGTTAATCATCATTTGTTGGTTATCGAAATGAAACAGGCAAAACTAAACTGACACGGAAGATTAAAGTTTTCTTGAACCTCTTGGCTGAACCCAAAGCGTCAAATGTAGAAAAGCAGATAAGTGTACTTACAAGAACAATTCGGAGACGATGATGATGTCAGAATGATAATGTACCTAGTCATAAAGCAGTATCTGTCAGGCAATGTTTTATCGACAACACTCCCGAAGTGGACTGGCCTGCCCAGAGCGCCAACCTGAATCCAATGGAACACCTTTTGGATGAGTTCGAACTTGGCTCCAGACCCCAATGTCCTGCATCACCTCTAACATCACCTTGTCTGGTTCCGGTTCTTGAGAAAGAATAGGCTGCCCCTCCTCCACAGACCTTCAGATATAGCATCGAAAGAGTCCCTAGCAGATTTGTACAGGAGAAGAGTGCCCAGACCCACTACCAACGTCCACTCAGAGGTGTCTGGACGGATTTTGTAAGGAATACAGTATTATTTGTTGGCTACGAGGAGTAGCTCTGAGCCGGCCGCGGTGGCCGTGCGGTTCTAGGCGCTACAGTCTGGAGCCGAGCGACCGCTACGATCGCAGGTTCGAATCCTGCCTCGGGCATGGATGTGTGTGATGTTCTTAGGTTAGTTAGGTTTAATTAGTTCTAAGTTCTAGGCGACTGATGACCTCAGAAGTTAAGTCGCATAGTGCTCAGAGCCATTTGCACCATTTGAGTAGCTGTGCTCTAGTTGCTTCTCCTTCAAATACACTTCGTACGCTAAAGTCGTGACTCTGTTGTTTCCCGCGTAGAATCAGTTCGCGTAAGTCAGTGCTCATTTTGGGAAAATTATCTTGCGATCCAGCTGAACTGAAATCACAACCTGATCGATAACGAACCAGGTAAACTGCAAGAGCCAAGTAAATCTGCGACTTTACTCAGTACACACACAAACGAATACACTTTCACAAATGTCAGGCATTAATTTTTTTTCTTTATAATATTGCCCATGACATAGATTAAAAAAAAGTTCCTATTTCCCGGTAATAACCAAGCTTTCATTTTCTTGGTTTCAAGACAAATCCAGTGCTGCCAGTTCGTCTGGATTTGGAGAAGACGGCACATTGTGGAGCAGTACTTCGTTGCCAGAAATCAAAAATCGCCGACGACTTTTTCGTGACCATGTATGGCCAAGAGAGAGCGCGCTACAATCTGGTTGGAGAGACTGACCACCAAACACCTAAATTTAAACTTCAAAACCACTCGTATTGTGGAAACATTGTTTGAATTTTTATGCCACACTAGGTCGGTGAATAAAGTTTTCACTTACCACCAAATCTGCTGGAATGGTGTGTGATCCGTCAACTGACCGGTTTTTGGTTGACTAGGGAGCTGCCACGTACAGTTGCACTCTGTACGACTCAAGTTTAAAATTTATGCCTCTAATAGCTGTTGTTATTAAAATGTAGGAAGTGGGTAATCAACAGCTCTAGGCTATATGAGCCAATGAGGGTTAAAATGAGAGCGACAGTGGTAATCCCTCCGACGTGTCAGCCTGCGCGTAGGTTGTTGCTAGGAAAACAAGCGGTGTTTAGAAAAGTGGACCATGAGATGCGCAAAATAAAAATATTATAAATTACATTGTAGTGTTGTATTCTGTATGTATGACTTTATTTAATGCTACATGCTCTTGTTGGACACTGCAGTTGATTACGTATTGAGCAAGTCTCTGTGTGAGTACATCCGAAAATTAAATTTCGTTATAAAAAGATTCCATAGTAGCTTTATGTTACCATTGTATAACACTTGCCATTGTAGAACTTCATATAGTGCTAAATTATCATTACAGCAGAGACAATGAGGTCCAGGTGTCTGATATTTGGATTTGTTCTGTGTTACCCACTGAAGAGCCAGAGAAACTAGTACACCTGCCTAATATCGCGGAGGGCCCCCGCGAGCACACAGAAGTGCCGCAACACGACTTGACATGGACTCCACTTATGTCTGAAGTGTTGCTGGAGGGAACTGACACCATTAGTCCTGCAGGGCTGTCCATAAATCCGTTAGAATACGAGGGAGTAGAGGTCACTTATGGACAGCACGTTGCAGGGCATCCCAGAGATGCCCAATAATGTACAGGTCTGCGGAGTCTGGTGGTCAGCCGAAGTCTTTAAACTCAGAAGAGTGTTCCTAGTGCCTCTTTGTAGCAGTTTTTGGACGTGTGCGGTGTCATATTGTTCTGCTGTAATTGCCCAAGTCCGTGGGAATGCACAATGGACATGAAGGGATGCAGGTGATGATACAGGATGCTTACGTACCTGTCAGATTCGTCTCACATCATCCAGGTGCAAACGCCGCACACCGCTACAGAGCTTCCACCGGCTTGAAAAGTCCAACGCTGACAAGCAGGGTCCACGGATTCACTAGATTGTTCTATACCCGCACACGTCCATCCGTTCGATACGATTTAAATGAGACTCGCCCGATTGTCCAACATGTTTCCAGTCATAAATAGCACAATGTTGGAGTTGCAGGGCTCAGGCGGGGCCGTAAAGCTTTGTGTCGCGCAGTCATCAATAATATACGAGTGGGCCTTCGGTTCCGAAAGCCCATATCGATGATATTTCGTTGAATGGTTTGCGCGTCGACACTTGTAGATCGCCCAGCATTGAGACCTGTAGCAATTTGCTGAAGGGTTGCACTTCTATCGGGTTGAACGATTCTATTCACTTTGATAATAGGATTACTATTAATCCGTACTAAAGACATTTTAGTACTTACGTAAAGCCAGAGGACCATTCCAGGTTGTCAAGTAGACTCCAGGCCGTGTAACCAATTACGTTGTTGCCATCAGTGTTGATTGCTTTCAACATTTCTGCTAGGTAACTCTGAAAAGTTAAATGTTTCAAAGGTTACTCTTCCCCATTATGTTTCTGGCTTCATGAAAAATGACAACATTGTAAAAATAATTTTAAGTTTTGTTTGCATAATCATCCGAAAATGATTTATGTTTTCATGTTGCAGCCAATTTTTCTCGTAAAAAATCATGGCTAATAAAATACATTAGATATATGTCGTTGAAGCAGTGTATAACCCGCTGTATTCTGATTCTGAAGTAGCTTAGTTCCGGTGTTATTAGATCGTGCTGACAGACTTTTCAGGTAATTTTTTCATGATGGTGCGTTTATGTTAAATGTCAACAGGAGTTACTAATCCCTCTTAAGAGATCGAGTTACTGACATTATAACACTCAGAAGAAAGACACAGAAACAGACTATATCTGTTTTGATACTGAGATGTCATTCGATCCATCCATGCATGTGACGGAATAAATTACATTATTACCCAATCCTTTGCTGTATTTTATGATATTAATAAAGGTGCAAGAAAATACCTTTAGGCGCATCTAAGAAAGCGAGTATCCAGAGCTGCGTTAGGTTCCTTTATTAGCATGTGAAGAAGGAATATTTTTGTCGGATGGAAGTCGTGGCCATTGTCTTGGGGCTATTAGAAAGTACTAGACCAAGAAGTGAAAAAGTACTCAGTAAATTCCTTTCTGCACAGAAAGACGGCAATGGCATGCTTTCTTTTTCTTTTTTTCTAAGTACAAAGAACGTGCATTTATGTAAATACTTGAAAGTTTTCCGCAAAATTAATCCTTATTTTCTTTTCCGCTTTTCATTTCTTAAACCTGTCTGCCTGTTATAAGACCAGGCACTGCACAGACACCTGAGTTAAAAACACCTGTTTAAAATATTAACATGTATCAATTATGTACTATTTCATACTTTTCGCGAAAAGCTGTATTGTTTCTTCAATTATTTGGTTATTGCACGCAAAATTTGCTTCCGAATACGCTTGTGAAGTCTGTGTGTTGAAGGTACACTTGGTTAGTCTGATGTTTTCAGATACCTTTTATAACAAAAGACCTCCATTGTCACATAAGTAAATTACTGCAAGCTTACTGATGAAAACTGACAGTCATTTAGGTATCTGTTGGCAATCAGTAGCACACATTTTAAAATTTTGAATGCATATATGATGTAGTACTAATTACTTTTACAAGTAATCTCCTATCAAACAAATTTTCTGTGAAATAACGTGAGGTAATGAGCAACTGGGAATGAAAGCCACCTTGATTGGCATTTAGTCACTTCTCAAATGCTACTCATTCATAGGCACTTCCTTGCTTTTGGTGTGCAACTTGCCGGAGCCAACAAGGATTTTCAGTTGCCCAGTAATGCATGTTATGCAAATTAACATTTCCATGGTTCGAGAACGTAGCCTCGTCAGTAAATAAAATCAAATTAATAAATGCATCAGCCATCTGAATCTGAAGTTGATCCCATCGGTAGAATTCAATGCGACGCATACAATTCATACCAGTTAATTCGTGGTGGAGACTGATATGGTAAGGGTGATATTTATGGCGATGCTGAACACGAACAACACTTCTCTGGCTCATGCCATGTTTCCTTGCTACTTGATTCGAAGTAAAACAATGATCTCTAACCACAGCGCCAAGAGTACCACTTTCCGTTTCCTCGTAAGTAACTTTCCTTTGACGGATAAGTTTCCGATGCTTTAAAGATCCAGTTGTTCTCCGTTTATTATACACACATTTAAATTTACGACGTGTAGGATGAGATGTGAGGATACCTTTCAGCGTATAAGTCTCTAGCTCTCACTGAGCTTCGTTGGCATTCTCCGTAAATGAGAAGCACATCGACTAGTTCTTCGAATGAATATATCATTCACATTCACCTGAATAGACAATGCTGGTCTTACCGTTCCTATTAGTGTTGTATTGCGAAACCTTCGAATGGTGTTTACATGTCGTTGGCCCGTTAGATGGATACGCCGTATTCAGTGAATATTTACTATTTGCACGATATACGGGAAAGAACTGTCGGAGCATGTGCTTCGATAAGTGCCGAAGTGAGAAGGAATACCACTCAGTCCATGACAAGAAGATTGCAGCACTGCATTGATACCAATCGTCATCACTTCGAACACCTTCTGTAAACGGACGTTCATGCCACCTTTGTGACCCTCGTTCACCTTCAAAGACCCTACTGTTAATCATCATTGGATTCGTTTTGATAGTCGCTAGCAGAAAATAAGCACCAAGCTACAGCATCCCATTTAAAAGAACGAAGTTGACCATCGAATCTCTGACGCGACCCCACCTAGCATCAAAAAACCAACATCTTATTATGGCCCCCGTTGTTTCATGCCACATTTGTCCCGCGAACTTTACAGCTACTATCATTCTTTCGGAGTTATTCTTGGTGGCAATAGTTAATGACTCACTCTGTATAGCGAACTGAAAATGAGATTAAGACACAAATAATTGAAAATAAGCGAGCATTAAATCGTCATACAAAAATAACATTACTGGGACATCATTTTCAGCCATTCTTAATAAAATTCTTTAAGACAGACCTACATGAAAAGGTATATGTCTGTTGGATGAAAAAGTAATTAAACAGAGTGGCATAATAAATAATTAAAAATTGGAAAACTGACACTAGAAAGGGTACACATTTCAACACAAGGAGATAAACAAAACAACTAAGAGATAAATGTGGGGTTCTCAAGAGAATAAATAAAATACGTCACTAAATTTAAAAAAGCTCAGTAGAAACTTAAGGATAAGAAAACCACATACAAGTAGCTACCACGACAATCTGAAAACAAAACAGATTTTAAAAATACTGTCTTAACGAAACCGATAACAGCAATGAAACTGTAATGACAACCAAAGAGTAGTGTATCACAATAGACAAGGTATACGTTGGTGTGAACAAAGTTTACGAACAAAGATCCAAAAAAATTTAAAAGGAAGCTTTAAGACATTGTATACATACTTATTGGCAAAATGAAACATTATACTACACTGAGAAACCCACAACCACCAACATTCTGCAGTCAACCACAAATATATCAAATATGCAAGTGAAAGGAGTAATAAACTGCAGGAGATACCCAAGATACCCAATGACCAAAAATCACTCAAAATTTACTAAAAATAAGTCGTGCAACAAGAAAAAGAAAAAAGAAAGAGGGAAGTAACAAATGCTCATTCAACATACAAACCTATTGAGAAAACACTGCCACAAAAACAATATTACACTTCAAATGCTATCATCCTCTATATCTAAACAACGCTACAATGAGACACACGCTGTGTACTAGAATATATATTATTTAATTCAACAACAGAAATTATGGGAGAAGATGTAAACATTAAAACCATAATTAGTCAATAATGGGCATGGAACACAGTAGGTATGAGGAATTGTGAAATATAGGACAAAAATACGTCGGTAAAAATTCAGCACAGCAGATCATACACAAAGACAACATGTACATACTTGATCACAAAATACAAATACAAGGTTAACTAAGTCACATTTATGTAAGTTAACACAAAAGTCAAAAACACTCTAAAGAGGGAAGGTACCTACATAACATACAAAACAATGATGTACTCAGAGTAAATGTAATCAATTCATTACCCGAGAGAGGTAAATTCTAAGGAGCAAGCACAGACCAACAGCCAAAGCTACAGTGCTGACTGTAGAAATTACAAGCAGGGATTTTGAACTCAAAAATAAAGAATCTTTGAAGTGTTGGAATACACGACTAATCATTGTGTTGAGCCTTACTGTAAACTAAAAGAACATATGCGTCACTACGCAAACATAGATTAAGATATGGAAATTGCCAGAATGAAAAATTACAGTTATCTTATCCTAACGCAAGGGAAATTCCATGTGGGAAAAGGTATAGAGAGAAAGCAACTGAAAAATCGTCCAATTCAAATAAACATCTCATTGCTAAACCAAACCAAAGGGAAGAAATGGGTTTATCACACATCAATACACAAATATAAAACCTTCAACCATAGGAATCATATCAATACATTCTACAATTGTGTAGATTACAGTAAACATACATGATAACTGGTGTCAAAGTGTGTTTTAGTTGTGTACGCTGTACTGACAGAAATTGCTAATGGTGTACGCAGAAGGAGTATCATAAGCAGAACAGCTGTCACAGAAATAAAGTAACATACTGTAAGTAACAGAACGTGTACATTGGGCAAGAAAGAACAAGGGACAAGAATGTTTGTATACTACAAGTACAATGGCACACTATATAATTTAAAATATCTGTATTTAAGTGAAAATTTGTACGTGTTTCAGGCCACTGAAGACCGGTTAGTGGCGTGTGGTAGAACGTAAATTGGATTTATTTAGTTGTGCATAGGACAAACGTACTCTAAAATTCGTTAGTATAATGCGAATAGTTTACTTCTTTAGTCAATCAGCTAAATTGATTAAAGTCTGGGTAGTCGTTCTCTGTCACGATTATGGGATGGCCTGGGTATTCAGTTGCAACCCAGTTGAGAAGTTTGCGGAATCCCCATGGGATTACCTGTTGGAGTGAGAGAAAGATTTATATCGTTTACGTTCAAGAGATCAGGAAAATGGCGCTATTTAGTGAGAGCAATAACAGGAACAGATTCAGGAGGACGTAGGTTGCAGTAAGTACTGGGAGATGAAGAAGCTTGCACACGATAGAGAAGCATGGAGAGCTGCATCAAACCAGTCTCAAAACTGAAGACCACAACAACAACAACGTCGTATTTTATAATAAATTCTTGAGTACTGACTGTCACATTGTTATTTATATGTGAAAAAATTTCAGCACACCCGTTCTTCTTGTTTGCAACAACATCGTCAGATGTTAAACGAACTAACGATAGATGTGCTGTCAACTCACCGTGTAGTAGCTGGTGCGATTTTTGTCATCCAGACCGCCCCAGTCTGGGTAGCCGTTCTCTGTCACGATTATGGGATAGCCTGGGTATTCAGTTGCAATCCAGTTGAGAAGTTTGCGGAATCCCCATGGGATTACCTGTTGGAGTGAGAGAAATATTTATATCGTTTTCGTTCAAGATATCAGGAAAATGGCTTTATTTAGTGGGAGCAATTACAGGAGCAGACAAGCAGTTGTTACGGTCAACTGAACATTCTTGTAGGAGGACTCGCTCTATAACATAGACATCAGCTTAAGAACGAGAAATAGTGCAGCCCAGAATGCGTAATTGACGTGAAAAGTTACAGTAGGTAGTTTCCACTTTCCCTAATGACAAATAGCTTACTGTGCTTCAGTACGTCTGCGCTACTGTCAGTTATTCTCTGCTCTGTAAAAATACACCCTTGGGCTGTTTACTGGAACAGTTCAGTGAAAACCACCACCTCGCTGTTTCTTCTGTGTAGTGCTTAACTATTAAAATGTGGAGTATGAGGCTCTCTAGAGTAAGTTAAGAAATACGTCGTCTACCACAAATACTCCCCTGAGTGTACCTGAACAAATGAAGATATACGAGGTGCATCTCAGTTTAATATCACGAGTTTTTGTCTCAAGTACTAACCACACGATAACTACGTAACTAAGATCAATTCCCGACGTAACATTGCCGCGCATATTTTCCACAACGTCGACGCCATGCTCCCACAGTCGCTGTGAACGGTTTTTTACGTCTCTGGTTTGACCACTGTAAAATCGCTGATTGAACAGCGGCACGACTCTTGAATGTGCGACCACGGAGAGTGTCTTTATCTTTGGAAAGAGGCAAAAGTCCCTATAAGCCAGGCCAGATGAGTAGTAAGCATGAAAAATACTTCAAAGTTGTCACGAAGAAACTGTAGCGTCGCGTTCGCCCGACGCGCTGGGGCGGCTTTTTGGTGGAACGCCTCATGGGCAGCGTTTTCCGACCGTTTTGTAGGCCATACTGGAAGTAGCGTGTACCTAAAAACGACTTGGTGGGATGTGCCGTAGTGCCCTTTGGAATACAGTGACTTTGGACTACCCCAAGCCTGTCGAAGAAGGTGGCTATCTCCATTTTCAGCTTTGGAGATAACCCGAATTTTTCTTCGTGACAGTTTGAGTGTGTGTGTGTGTGTGTGTGTGTGTGTGTGTGTGTGTGTGTGTGTGTGTGTGTGTGTGTGTGTGTGTCTGTGTGTGTGCACATGTGTGCTTTCATTACTCTGACTGGTGCTTCATTTCAGGATTGGCTCATCCGTTGTTAAAATCCATGAAAAGAAAGTCTGATTCATGCCATCACGACGCGTCAATATGGACTGACCGTATCCCATAAGTACAGCCTTCTCATCATTCCTCAGTATTCGTGGTACTCACCTGAAGAACACCATTCTCGTTTCCAGATCTTTCTGATGCATTGCGCGCACCGATCACACGGAAATGGTAAGTTCCTTGTCGATGAGTGCAACACTCATTCAGCGATTCATCAAGACAACTTTCTCCAGTGAGTCGACCATTTCGCCACACCGGCGGTTGCGAGGTCGATATCGTTTTGGTTTGTTGTCACATGATGTTCTGGCTTCTCTGAACTTCCACACCCACGAACATTCTTATCATTATCAGCCTATGTTTCACTCAACTGACGATGGTTTTCAGTCGGCTTCACACAACGCTAATAGAGAAAACGAATGTTTACATGATGACCCTGTAATAGAAACGTCTCCATTATACCATCAAAACCACTTCTCACTCTCGCCACTGCTGCAGTACCGTACTGCTATTTTTGTCGTGCACTCACAACGAGTGCACGTGAATTTCAAAATAAACCACATGTTCCTATTTGTTTCCACTCATGAGAAAAAAAACTCGGTTTATGTAAATAGAATGAAACTCATTTATGAAGCAATGCACGGTAATCTTTGAAAAGTCTAGAGCATCTAGACGATCAATAAGTTAGAGATATAAGTGCCGAAATTGTCATTGCTAGCTGGGGGCTTTTTACTGTACATTACTTCAGTATTTGCTTCATTTGCAGACTAACAATTATAGATATAAGGAATATTACGTTTTTAGGTTGGTGAGTACATGCAAGTACGTGTGACGAGACCAAACTATTAATCCTTATTTTCCTCTGGGTAGCAGGTCAGGTGAACAAGTGTGGACACGTGGAGGTAAAACGGTTAATCTATACTGAAATGCGTAGTCCACTCAATGGAGCAGTTACGACCATGCAGAAAACAGCAGGCAGTAAATTAGGTGAGTTGTTTGCGGGAATACTGTTGGACACAGAGAAAAAAAGAACTAAGACAATGAAGTGGGTACATATTAATGTACCAATCATCACAAGATCTGCACTTATACCCATATCATCCTGTATTACTAATATGTCTTTCGAATTGCGATTAAGAGAGATATTTAGATTAAGTTGTGGTATCGTTGATTTCTTGTAGCAGTTGTAGAATTCCTTCTTAAAAAGTAGTAGGTGGGGCAGGGACATAAAACAGGGCAGAACGCACATCAGAGAGGAACTGCACATGCATACTGTCACGAAAATTGGCTGGAAAATAGTCCCAAAAGTCTTAGAACTGATGAATAACCTGAGAACCAATGTACTGCTATATTTCGATTTACTTTTGTGTTTGATATACGTTGTACTTGGAAGGTGTAACTTTTTTTGTAATTGATACATATAACATCCATACAAACACACAAAATCTTAACACTTGGTGCTGCTTATATATGAGTTCGTTTAACCTGGCAAGATATTAACGACTTGACACTCTATTATACACAGTGTCGAAATTTTCTGGCAGATAAAAACTGTGTGCCGGACCGAAACTCGAACTCGGGACCTTCGCCTTTCGCGGGCAAGCGCTCAGCAACTGAGCTACCCAAGCACGACTCACGCTCCGTCCTCACAGCTTTACTTCTGCCAGTATCTCGTCTCCTACCTTCCAAACTTTACAGAAGCTCTCTTGCGAACATTGCGGTGCGTGAGTCGTGCTTGGGTAGCTCAGTTGGTAGAGCACTTGCTAGCGAAAGTCAAAGGTCCCGAGTTCGAGTCTCGGTCCGGCACATAGTTTCAATCTGCCAGAAAGTTTCATATTAGCGCACACTCCGCTGCAGAGTGAAAATCTCATTCTATATACATTGTTGTGGTAATTAAAATTTTGTTTTTTGAAAAACGAGTGCTCGTAGCGCAATGAACCAACGTCGAAACATTTGTAAGGATGTATGAAAGGGAAATGACGAATAAACCACTGAATGAAACACATTTCAATTTCTGCATGATAGGTTAATACTTCTTACTTCCGTTCCATGTTTACGTTCCATATTACAATCATTGCTCAGTGTGATGACCATGTGGTTCCATGTAAGCCTGGAACCACATTGGAAATATTATTTTACAATTGTTCGCGGCACTTATCAAACAGTGGACCATGGAATGTCCAGATGTGATGACACAGCTCGTGAACTGTCTGGAGATCGCACATTACGGTCAGCATTGTGAGCTATGGCGACAGCAACTTCTTCAACTACTTGTGGCGCCAATGGCTACTGGCCTCTCCCAGGAGCAGTACCCAAATCGCCAGTTCATTCGAATCTCCGAGTCATGTTCTCTAATCCCGGTGCGGAAAGAGGGCCTCTCTCTGTTCCTCCTATACACGCGAACTCTCGAAGAGCAGCAACGCTATTGCTGTTGTCTTGATAAAACAGTTTCACGAGTAAAGGTCTCCTCCCTTTATTGAGACCAGTGTTGACTCTCTACCACTGTAATGCATTCTGATACCGGCGGCTAACGGCCAGTCGCGACATTAACACTACTAGCAAAGCAAATTCCCCAGCGCACACTCTGAACTTTACTGTGAATGGTCTACACAGGCTCAATTAGAGAAAGGTTAGTTATAAAATTCTGTACCCTAACCAGACAACAACAGAGAGTTAACATAGCTGTGCCCATAGGATATCAACGGTATATAATAAAAATATCTTAAGATATGCGTAGTACTGTGTTATCAGTTTTATAAACATTGTCTTAAGTGACTGAAGGCAAAATCTTCTAGGTACTTAGGCCGCATCATGTTCCTTTTCAATTACTTCTACTCTATTGGCGTTTCGACCCCTCTGATAGGATCTTCTTCGGGGTCTTCAGATGATCACAGTTAGCTAAAGACTATCAAGTAATTTTCTCTCAACATTGTGTTCTTGACGACAAGGAGAAATGGTATACCAACAGAAGCGCATGCCAGCAAAGTAGAAGCAACTAAAATTGAGGAAAAAGTCTCTTAGTCAAGAAAAGTGTGAAAAGTAATGGCGCAAAATTAGCAGATAAGATTGAAGGGAAAAACAGAAATGTGTAGGGAAGCGAAAACTAAGGTAGTGTTGAGAGTGTGACGTACTGGTTCGCAGTTGGGTAGAAGGAAAGTGAAATGTTGTATGAAAAGAAAGCTACGCAGGCGATAGCAAGAAAAGATTTAGTCGTGTCTTGAATGCAGGTTTCTACACGAGTCACATGATTTAAATGGGGAAGGAGGAGGACATACATTCAGTTTCCACGTGTAGATACAGCCAAGATGACAGACATGTCGGATCTGGTTTTGTAGTTATGTAAAGATAATATTTGCTAATCGGTGGCCGGTTTTCAGAGCTCTTGCGCCTAACAGATCCATCGCAGCCACCGTGAAAGACAGTAAGAGAGTCTAACACGATAAAATAAGCTCACCAGCCAAGACATTAGTTACCTCTAGAGAAATAATTAAAAGCATCATTTGAAGGGCTTATTTCAATACTGGTACAAGTCCATTTGTTTCCATTTTGAGATACAGAGTCCTAAAATTAAATAAGCGCAGAAAAATCTGCAGTTGAGATACCAGAAATATTCAAGCATATGGCTTCTTGCTAGAGATAAACCTTTCTTTCTGTTTGTTTGGATCATTAATTTCAGAAGCTTTTTTTTTTGGTCATCAGTCTACTGACTGGTTTGATGCGGCCCGCCACGAATTCCTTTCCTGTGCTAACCTCTTCATCTCAGAGCAGCACTTGCAACCTACGTCCTCAATTACTTGCTTGACGTATTCCAATCTCTCTCTTCCTCTACAGTTTTTGCCCTCTACAGTTCCCTCTAGTACCATGGAAGACATTCCCTCATGTCTTAGCAGATGTCCTATCATCCTGTCCCTTCTCCTGATCAGTGTTTTCCATATATTCCTTTCCTCTCCGATTCTGCGTAGAACCTCCTCATTCCTTACCTTATCAGTCCACCTAATTTTCAACATTCGTCTATAGCACCACATCTCAAATGCTTCGATTCTCTTCTGTTCCGGTTTTCCCACAGTCCATGTTTCACTACCATACAATGCTGTACTCCAGACGTACATCCTCAGGAATTTCTTCCTCAAATTAAGGCCGGTATTTGATATTAGTTGACTTCTCTTGGCCAGAAATGCCTTTTTTGCCATAGCGAGTCTGCTTTTAATGTCCTCCTTGCTCCGTCCGTCATTGGTTATGTTACTGCCTAGGTAGCAGAATTCCTTAACTTCATTGACTTCGTGACCATCAATCCTGATAAGTTTCTCGCTGTTCTCATTTCTACTACTTCTCATTACCTTCGTCTTTCTCCGATTTACTCTCAAACCATACTGTGTACTTATTACACTGTTCATTCCGTTCATCAGATCATTTAATTCTTCTTCACTTTCACTCAGGATAGCAATATCATCAGCGAATCGTATCTTTGATACCCTTTCACCTTGCATTTTAATTCCACTCCTGAACCTTTCTATTATTTCCATCATTGCTTCCTCGATGTACAGATTGAAGAGTAGGGGCGAAAGGCTACAGCTTTGTCTTACACCCTTCTTAATACGAGCAGGTCGTTCTTGCTCGTCCACTCTTATTATTCCCTCTTGGTTGTTGTACATATTATATATGACCCGTCTCTCCCTATAGCTTACCCCAACTTTTTTCAGAATCTCGAACAGCTTGCACCATTTTATACTGTCGAACGCTTTTTCCAGGTCGACAAATCCTATGAACGTGTCTTGATTTTTCTTTAGCCTTGTCTCCATTATTAGCCGTAACGTCAGAATTGCCTCTCTCGTGCCTTTACTTTTCCTAAAGCCAAACTGATCGTCACCTAGCGCGTTCTCAATTTTCTTTTCCATTCTTCTGTATATTATTCTTGTAAGCAGCTTCGATGCATGAGCTGTTAAGCTGATTGTGCGATAATTCTCTTGCCGTCTTCGGAATTGTGTGGATGATGCTTTTCCGAAAGTCAGATGGTATTTCGCCAGACTCATATATTCTACATACCAACGTGAATAGTCATTTTGTTGCCACTTCCCCTAATGAGTTTAAAAATTCTGATGGAATGTTATCTATCCCTTCTGCCTTATTTGACCGTTAGTCCTCCAAAGCTCTTTTAAATTCCGATTCTAATACTGGATCCCCTATCTCTTCTAAATCGACTCCTGTTTCTTCTTCTATCACATCAGACAAATCTTCACCCTCATAGAGGCTTTCAATGTATTCTTTCCACCTATCTACTCTCTCCTCTGCATTTAACAGTGGAATTCTCGTTGCACTCTTAATGTTACCACCGTTGCTTTTAATGTCACCAAAGGTTGTTTTGACTTTCCTGTATGCCGAGTCTGTCCTTCCGACAATCATATCTTTTTCGATGTCTTCACATTTTTCCTGCAGCCATTTCCTCTTAGCTTCCCTGCACTTCCTACTTATTTCATTCCTCAGCGACTTGTATTTCTGTATTCCTGATTTTCCCGGAACATGTTTGTACTTCCTCCTTTCATCAATCAACTGAAGTATATCTTCTGTTAGCCATGGTTTCTTCGCAGCTGCCTTCTTTGTACCTATGTTTTCCTTCCCAACTTCTGTGATGGCCCTTTTTAGAGATGTCCATTCCTCTTCAACTGTGCTACCTACTGCTCTATTCCTTATTGCTGTATCTATAGCGTTAGAGAACTTCTAACGTATCTCGTTATTCCTTAGAACTTCTATATCCCACTTCTTTGCGTATTGATTCTCCCTGACTAATGTCTTGAACTTCAGCCTACTCTTCATCACTACTATATTGTGATCTGAGTCTATATCTGCTCCTTGGTTCGCCTTACAATCCATTATCTGATTTCGGAATCTTTGTCTGACCATGATGTAATCTAATTGAAATCTTCCCGTACCTCCCGGCCTTTTCGAAGTATACCTCCTCCTCTTGTGATTCTTGAACAGGGTATTCGCTATTACTAGTTGAAACTTGTTACAGAACTCAATTGGTCTTTCTCCTCTTTCATTCCTTGTCCCAAGCCCATTTTCTCCTGTAACCTTTTCTTCTACTCCTTCCCCTACAACTGCATTCCAGTCGCCCACGACTATTAGATTTTCGTCCCCCTTTACATACTGCATTACCCTTTCAATATCCTCATACGCTTTCTCTATCTGTTCATCTTCAGCTTGCGACGTCGGCATGTATACCTGAACTATCGTTGTCGGTGTTGGTCTGCTGTCGATTCTGATTAGAACAACCCGGTCACTGAAGTGTTCACAGTAACACACCCTATGCCCTACCTTCCTATTTATAACGAATCTTACACCGGTTATACCATTTTCTGCTGCTGTTGATATTATCCGATACTCATCTGACCAGAAATCCTTGTCTTCCTTCCACTTCACTTCACTGACCCCTACTATATCTATATTGAGCCTTTGCATTTCCCCTTTCAGATTTTCTTGCTTCCCTACCACGTTCAAGCTTCTGACATTAAACGCAGCGACTCTTAGATCATTATCCTTTCGTTGATTATTCAATCTTTTTCTCATGGTAACCTCCCCCTTCGCAGTCCCCTCTCGGAGATCCGAATGGGGGATTATACCGGAATCTTTTGCCAATGGAGAGATCATCATGACACTTCTTCAACTACAGGCCAGATGTCCTTTGGATACACGTTACGTGTCTTTAATGCAGTGGTTTCCATTGCCTTCTGCATCCTCATGTCGTTGATCATTGCTGATTCTTCCGCCTTTAGGGGCAATTTCCGACCCCTAGGACAAGAGAGTGCCCTAAACCTCCATCCGCTCCTGCGCCCTCTTTGACAAGGCCGTTGGCAGAATGAGGCTGACTTCTTATGCCGGAAGTCTTCGGCCGCCAATGCTGATTATTTATCAAAATTTAGGCAGTGGCGGGGATCGAACCCGGGACCGAAGACGTTTTGATTATGAATCAAATACGCTACGCCTAGACCACGTAAGCATTATAAACATGAAAGTGGAGGTAATGGACTTGTACCACTATTGATATAGGTCCTTCATTTAATACTGCGCAATTCCACCGTTGGTCTTGATAAGCACATGGATTCGTTTAGGAAGTTAGCTCACAAGGCTGTGCAGGTACATCGCATCAAGGTTAAATCATTAAGCCACTCGGGCCAAGCCAGTCGCTGAGGATCCGATCGCGCAATTGCAACAAATTGCCGGGCTGTTCACGTCGGCGATTTATCCGCTGTTCCAACATGTTCCACAGACTTACAATGGGGTTCAAGTCAGGAGATTCTCCAGAACAATCAAGATGTTTTAAGGTGGAGAAGTGTCCTTAAAACCAGCCAGAAGAACGTAGCTGTTAACGCCTTTATTTGCCTGGATGAGCAATGGACTTTTACGAGGTGATGGACTCCAGTTGTTCATTGAATGCGGAACCCGTCCCATTGTTCTCTCGTGAACACTTAGAATGGACCTTCATTTAGTGCCGACAGCAATTTCTGTTGGGTTTGGAAGCAATTTTGATTCATATGCCGTGAAAAGCGTCTCTCACCACTCTCAGTCAGGATTTTCTTCCGACCCCAATCCTGACGTCGTGTTTCGTCTTATTCCACAGCTTGTAAACAGGGTGAACAGTCCGCCATACGTGACAAGCCATATGGCCATAGACACAGCCAAAAACGATTCCACTTTTTTTGGTACACTGTCATCTCCTTACACTTTCCTATGTAATGTTACGATGTCCGCTCGAAACTTAAACGTCTCATTGATTGCTAGTGCCTTACGCTCAAGTAGAGGCAGTATCTGTGCGGTTGAGCAAGTGACACTATTGTTGCGCCATCTGTAAAGAATTAATGATTCATCGGTGCGCTTGTACTGGAGTGAATAATTTTGCGCCCGGTGAGCTTAGCTCGATGATATGCTGTTGACTCGCATTCCTGGAGACGTGGTTTATTTCCTACTACCGATTGTGAAAACATTCTGTCGTTTCCTTAAACTGATAGAGATGAAATCTGGGACAGTTCCTTTGATGTAAATAATGTGGAATGCTCTCCCCACCCAAGGTCTCTCTCTCATCAGATATTCATCAACGGCTTGCTAAACACTAGTCATAATTTCTTTCTATCGAAAATAAAAGAAAAAAATTTATATGTCCCATACTAATAAACAAAGTAATTAAATAATGTTCATATTATTATCAAAATACCTGAACCATTTTAATATATCAGCAAATCCTTTGTTCTAACATTATTTCAGAGATTCTTACTGCAGTTTTTGTAAACAAGTAGAGCTTTAAGTTGCAGTTAACCATTTCATGTGAAACTTGAACTTCTCCCGGGGTATCAAATACTCAACTTAATAGAATTCAGCGCTTTTGAGGAGGTTAAGAAAGACGTTATTCGTGATTTTAGGAGGATACATTCGTCCAAAAGAAATATTACAGCACCAGTCAACCTGTTTTACGTTCTCTAAGTGTAGATCTGAAACGCTTGTCTTGCCTGCGAACAAGGGTAGTGTTACGGTTGCTCTGGAATAGAGATTTTATGTCCAGAAGATGCTGTTGTTTATTATCTGATTCACCGAATCACAGACTCAGTGCTGAGATGAGAAAATGGAGAGGAAGACTGACATCCTCCTGAAGAAATGATATTTGTCGCAAGATACTATCATGAGTCTCTTACTGTGCCGCTCCACCCCTGGGTGATACTGCTGAACATTCGTGCTGCTCTTCACTTGCATTTCCCTGTCGAGTTCATTAAGATTTCCTGAGGTTAGGTTTGATGTTGAACTGACATGATTCGGTACGTACTGATTTGCACTAACGATTCATACAATTACCTGTACTACGAGCGGACGGGTGGAGTTTCGACCCCCTTCTCTGTTACCTATTCTTGCGAATCTTTTTATGGAGTATTTTGAGAAAAGTGCCCAGGAGCTGGCAGCGTTGAAACTTACCTGGTTTGATTTTCCAGACATGCTGACGACACTTTTAGTCATTGGCTTCATAGTGCTGAAAATTGCCTCAGATTTTTAGCACATCTCAGTTCAGCCCATTTACATATTCACCTCACTATGATATATCGGTCAGGAGGAAGGACGTTGGTGGTTGAGACATGCTACTTCTAGGAAGCAAACTCACGGTGATTTGTACCTACTCCACACGTTGAAATATCAGCAACTGTCGATAACATTACCCATCCGTAAGTTGTTTAAACAATTATTGCATGTCTTCCAGGCTAGTAAACATTTTTCCGTCGAGACTTGGTAACACCAAGAATATATTTCTGTTCTAAGCAAAATATGGAACGACATTTTGATTAGAATAAATGTGGAATTACCCTGACAAAGCTAGCGGATCCTTGAGGATAAGAGTCGTCACCGTAGCTAATGACGCCTGAGTCGTGTTCCTTGGACGGAACGCTGCCAGTCTCTCCAGATGTAGCGAGCACCGTCGAGTAGTGATTGAGACCGAAGAAGTCCGACGTTCCTGAAAAATATTACCCTCACAGTTTCTTCAAGATGTACCAGTATCTTATAATACAAGAAGACCTCTAACACAAGTACGAGAGAAAATCCATGGTGATTGATAATGCACAACATACCGCGAAATTTATCAACATCTTACTCCAAGCCGTTATGCTGCCATTAGTTTTTAGTCGTGGTAATATATTTCTAAATCCAGCGGGAAGGGAACTGTACAATTTCATGAGTATCGTATGTAATATTTCACTATTTTGTTTGAGGAGGTCGTGGACCCGTAGAGTTGTATGGCAACCAGATTTCCATGATGATGAATTGAAGACCCACCATCGTTACGAATCTACTTAAAATGAATCTCACGGTTGTGGAAGTATCATTACTAGCAGACAATCAGTCTATAAGAAGATGCGAAAAAACTGAACTCTCCTGTGCCAAATAATTTTGAAAACTGAAAGGCATATGTAATTTGCCAATAACTACTTCATCTTTGCCATCTCAGGTTAAATATCTTTATTAACTTCCTCGTTATGTGTTCTTTTTTATGTTTAAGCCTAACACATGTTTCAGACTGCACCAATTAACAGAAATATCGATAGATGACCATAGATAACGTTATCATTAATTCGTTATGAAAGATTTAATTTCTAAAGACACCAGAAGGTATTGTTCCTCTGAATGACAATTTTTCGCTACTTAAACGCAATGCAAGGGACCAAGGCTGTGAAAGCTTTCTTATATTTTTCGCACAGGAGAAGTTTATACGTAAACCTAAATTTTCTCCATTAATTGTACAAGTCCTTTACCTTCTGTCATTTAACGTCAAACTGCAAGTGAAGAACCAAGAGAAAATAAAAACATAAAACTGCCCGAAGGATTCTATACTGTGATGCACCCGCCAGTGGAAGACGTGGTCAGTCTTTCAGCGCACATTCCTCATGCATACAAAAGGAAAAATTCAAACATACTCATAGAACCAGAAACGCGTTTTCCATATAACAACTCACAATCTGCCATATCGACACTATGTGTCGATCCTCCCGCTGGCAGAGCGCTGTGCATCGCCCACGTCTTTCACATCTCAGCAGAAGAAGGAGCTCACGGGCATTAGATCATCAAAATCTGATCACAGATAAAAGATATCGTGATGCGGAGTCTTACTCAAACCTTCTCGTCTGTCTGTCCGTTTATTTGAATAGGCAAATGTCCAAAATGCTAGTCGAATTTTCATGGGTCTTTCGCAGGTAACTTCAGTATAGCTTGAAGCAGTGTTTAAGGTTTATTTCATTAAAATCGGACATCTGAACAGAAAAGATAGCCATACATTTTATAAAAGTCTATGCATGTCCCACATCTCCTCCGAAACAATTAGACCTATTTCAACCAAAGGTGGTACACGTACCACTGACTCCTTGGAAACAGTCGCCATTGGGGTAAGAACCAGGTACCTATCAAAGAGGTAGGATGGGGGTGGAAAAGAAGTCTACTCCACGACACGTGGATACTCAGATGTTATTCACCCAGTATTTGAGAAGGATAGCAGTTAGTGACTTTGAATAAACTTCACTCATGATTCCCCTTACGAAACGTTTTCTTGCTGACAAACCCCCCCACAAAATGATGACAAGATAAATGTTTATCGCTTACTACATTTTCGCTGTTCATTTTCGCATTAGGCATGAGGTTTAAATTTATTACTCCTTTATTACTAACTGCATTCGCAAGAAATACTGCAGACAGTGTTCACATATACCACTGAATGTACTTGCAAAATTATGTATTTGTACGACCCATAGTTCTGGAGATATGACGTCATAAGCACTGATATACTGTACATGGGAACTTCCCATTAATGCAATATATTTAAATTGATTTTTACTGACCCCTCTGAACTGATTTCGACGAAGTTTTGGTAACGAGATAGTTTGAAAGTTCACGAAAAACTAGCTACTTTAAACAGTGTGTAGTACAAGATAGTTATTGTTTTGATGATTATTACGCGAATTAGGGAGTGACAGTGTTCTAAAAAAATATTTACTCTTTGACTTTTGAACTTTTCGTCGAAATGCTGTCAATACATGCTACATGATACATTCTATATGATACGATTCAAACTAATGAATAGAATGCTTATATATTCTTTAATATGTTTCATTTTTTGCTTAATGTACACGTTGTATAATGTACAGCCACGTCAATAGCACGTTGCACAGATACACGTTTCTGCCCGTGTTCCTCCGCTGGACAGTGATGCTGCACATGATCGTGCGTAGGGACAGCTTAGTGGAGGTGAGAGTGGAGAGCACATCACAAGCTATGCTTACCCAGCTGGCGTTATTGCATGTGCAGTAGTTTAATCACTCACCATCACTCCGTATAACAGAACTACTGATATGTGAATGCAGCCAGGGGTAACAGCTAGTTGTGAAAAAATTGACGTTGTTTTATTTGCGTACTAAATATTTTGAGTGTTCATAGTTAGCCAGGCCACCTTAACATCAATAACAGCCACAACATAGGCTGCCACTCTATTATCTACACTAGCTGTTATCTTAGAATGCCCTAGCATAACAATAACTTTGCTATGATGAGTGATGCTGAGTAAGTGAACTGCTGTATGTACTATAACATCAGCTGCCCTCATGCGTAAGTATGGCTCATGAAGTGCTCCACATGCTACCCCCTCTAAAGCTGTCTGAATGCGCAACTCATCTCCATGCTAATGTTTATACTGAGCAGTGCATACAGAGGAGCACGGAAAGGATCGTGCATCAACGAATCATGCTGTTAAATAATGTGGTGGTATGGATTAAACATACTGAAGATAGTAATTACCTGACATTCTCTGAAGGAGAATGACCTCTATACCAATGTAAATAGGCTTATAAAATAGAAGTCTCACCACACAGATAACAGTTGATACATATTCTGATTAATAGATTCTGAAATGCTGTATTGTCATCTTCAGAGCTGTGTTACCAATGTATTAGAAGGTTCATAATTTCTATAAAACTTTGACTGAGTTATGTGAATTATAAAGCCCCTTCATGTGGCATATTGCCATCTGGTCATTGAAAACATGGAAATAAACTGTGGAATTAACAACATTTCGTAACAGAAGCCGCTCAAATGTTTATGGTAACTCCACAATCATAGACTACTACAAAGTTTACCTCACAGAAAGGACACTAAACTAAAAGCCATAACTGTATCAGCAATGCACAAAGTTATCAAATACATCAGATAGAGCACATACCCTGCTGTCGAATGTGGGTACATTGACAATCAGTCCGCTACTGCTAGAGAGATGTCAGAACTAGATATGCTTCAGAGTACCATCAGGTGGCAACACTCTCTTATATAATAATATGTAATGCAGGAACAGAGACGGAGCATACCAGAGGCAGAAAGATAGCAATACTAACTACAGACCAACATTAGATAATGTGGAAAGATTTTTAACAGATATATTAAAGTGTTAACATAATAATAACGTAAGCTGTGGTAAGGCATGATACATCTCATGAAAGTCTTAACTGTGCTAAGCTAATGTGCGAATTTACCTAAGTGATGAAAAAAAATTAGTTATTACAGTTTGTAAAGCTGATATAAAATTTGTCAATGGTGTTTCCATAATGAGCAGAAAGTTGCCTAAAACCTTAAAAAGACCAAGTACATAACAAAGACAATAATAGAACGTTACATGCAACATAAAAATGTAGAGAAAGTCAATCTTCAAAAGAGGTTTACCTGCTAAAAAAAACATTTGAAAGGTTTATAGACTTAACAGGTAATCGAAGATCTGGGTTACAGACA
Organism: Schistocerca gregaria; assembly: GCF_023897955.1. Classification (NCBI taxonomy): domain Eukaryota; kingdom Metazoa; phylum Arthropoda; class Insecta; order Orthoptera; family Acrididae; genus Schistocerca; species Schistocerca gregaria. The sequence continues at coordinate 253,934,046 of NC_064926.1, forward strand.
GACGGAAGTAAGGGTAAGATGTGGGCTACTATGTGGATAATAATATGGATACAACAAGCCTTGCCATGATTTGCATTAAAAATACATGCAGTGCATGGATAATGTGGTAATAAAAGTTAGGAGGAAGAAAAATTTGTGCTACTTGATCTACTGCATAGAAGTGTGGGATGTAACTGAAGGCCAGGGTCATCTCGACCTCAGGGTATGCAAGCTATAACTGAGTTGTAGGTATAATATTATTCATTGTATTCAATACTTTGAAGCGTATCATGTGCCACATGGCAACCAATAAAAACGATATCCCAAATTTGAGGAAGCTGAAAAGTCAAAGAGTATTTATTTTTCCTATTTCTCGTAATATTCTTCAAAACCAATACGTATCTTATAGTATACACATTCTGAAGTTCGCGTCAGTCACTAGATTCTCTCGTATCAAATACTGGATGAATAAAATCTGGGCATTCGTGCTTCATGGCCTACATTCCTTTTCCACCCCAACATCCACCCGTTCTTAGGTGGGTCTTTCCTACCTCAACCTCAATTCTTTCCAGACAATAAGTGATACGTGTGGCATATTTAGCTGATATCGGTGCAGTGGTTTCAGAGAAGATGTGTGATATACATACATTTTTCATAACAATAAGGGATAGCTTCTTTTTCCGGGATCCGAATTTGACGAAATAAAGTGTATACGGTACCCCAAGCTATATTCAAATTACGTGCGAAAATCCCTGGAAAGGCGAAATACACCAGCTCATTGTTAGACTATTCACCTTATTCGCCTGACATAGCACCATATCTGTTCCCCAAGGTCGTATCCAGCACTGTTTCCATCGGTGGAAAATTCGCACGCAGCGTTGTAGGGACAGAGGAGCGGTGTATATTGAGGATGACAATAACGTGTTGTACAGCAGCCCCCTTATTTTACAGCCACACCGCGTATGCATGGCTTAGTCAGAAGTGAAAGCGACAGAAATGGGAGCACCACATGCCTAACGGTCAGAAAAAATAGTGTTTTCGGCGTGGATTGGCCGAGGAAAGAACCATGTATGTTAGTACTGTTCATCGGCAGCGGTTGCAGCAGTAGAAAGGACGTAGAACGTTGATCCGAGAGTCGTAGACTCCAGTTCTTATGAAATGTTTTTTTTCGACTTTTACGTTACTTGCTCTTCAAATAAACCGAAATAATGCTCAATGTATCCTATTCATTAAGGTTTTCATAAAAGCCATGGAAACAAAGACGAAAGAATTTTGGGACTGCTAATAAATTTCCAGGAAGGGATTGTAAGGCGTGTATGAAATTACAGTACATAAAATTGTATACTTCCATTATTTTGTAGCTGATGATTTACATCTGCTGGGGCGATAGTCATCGTAAAACCGTGGAAAATAGTAATTTTCAAGAGATCTAACACACTTTATAAACGTCGCATTTTTACAAGTTCATGATCGTTTTAAAGTTCCTATAGAAAAAAATCATTGGTTTATATTGAAGAATTGTTTCATGGGACAACTGGCAGCAAACCGCGTATAACGTATCATTTTGCCAAATTTTGGCGAGGATAGCGGTGATGTACAATTACATGTGTTTGGATGCAGACTACTCGGAAAATGATTCCCTTGTCACTCTGGATGAGATAAGAGCAGCTTCTGGATCAAATTACCTGGGAATACAAATAGACTTCACATATAGTTGCATTAGCTGCCGAGGGCTGCTTTAAAATCAAAATGAAACTAACAGAATACGAGGTCCAATTCGCTTTAATTAGTATCACTTCTTGGATTGTTATCATCATAATGGCGTGGATGCGACCACCCTTTCCCGGAAATTTATTTACAATCACAGATTTTTTTTTCTTTTCCTTCTCATGCTATTTATGAAAATATTAATGTTTACAGTATATTAAGCTTTCATTCGATTTATCTTAAGTGAAAATAACGTAAAAATGGAAAATAAAAAGAGTTTCAGCATAGTGACTCGAACCCTCGACCCTCGGATTACCGCTCTGCATTCTTTCCGCTGCGACGAACGCTGCATGTAAATAGCTGAGACGTAAATGGTCTGCTTTTTCTAAATGCTTGGCCATCTGGAGCTTCAACTTCTCTCACTTTCATTTGCAGTCAAGCTCTGCTCGTACAATAAACTTGAACGAAATTGGTAATAACGAGTAGGCGTGGTTGCCTTGTAAGAACAGGAAGTTAGGTCGCTGCTACCAAGTGGACACTCACCCTTGATGTAGGCGACCTCCTCACTGGTAAAAGAAGGCAGCCTGGAGCGTGGCCTCCCCTCTGCGGCGCTGTTGGCGTCCACCCTCTGCCGCATCACCGGAGGGTAGTCGCCCTCCTCGCTGAAGACGGGGTGCGCATAATGCCCCATCTGTGGGATGGGACGAACAGACACACACAGAATTCTTCTTAAATTCACTACGACCACGCCGCGTGAGCTGTCTCTAGTGTGGTCGAGAATTCTGTATATACTTTAACTAACACTGTAGCCCTTCAGTGACTGCAAGTATGACAGGCGACGTTTACCAAGAACAGATGTTATGGATGAATGATCGTGTTGTATATCCTAATTGTCGGCACATTTTACGTAGTGATGTGGGAACAAACTAGAAGAGCGTCGTAGCTTACGAGACTTGCCAAAGATCTTTATGTAAGTAATCCTGAAATTAATGTACAGCATACGTAAATTTATCATTGGCTTATGACGATAAGCTGAATGTATCAAAAAGGACTTTACAACTTTTAAAATGCATAATGATTTATTTTGGAGCAAAATACATCTTTTTCTTTTACATAATATCTAAACAAGTTTAACCTGACTTCAACTGGCTATGCTGTTCTCATCCCATCTGAAGTCGTTTTCTTGCCAGACCCGCTGCACCACCCTGGTGTCGTAGATTCTAGCTTCGAGCACTGGTAAAGAATCCTATAGGTGTGGAATAAATATGGTCTTGTTGGTGAATTGCCAGAAGAAAAAGTCAAGGGGTGTCAGACCCTGTGAATGCGGGGGCCATGCAGTTGGCGCACCTCGTCCCTTCCACTTACATGGAAAGCGGACATTAAGGAAACTCCGGATGTTGGAGACGCAAGTGTTTCTTAGTACAAGCCAAACAGTCGTAGATGGCACGCCCAGGTCTCGAGAAGCACCATGGGTGTGTTTTGTACGACTATTCATAAAGCTTGGCCTCACCTGTCTACAATGTCGTCGGATGCATGGGAACGACCTGAGGATCAGTGTTGCCTTAACAAGCATCCACTTTCATTGTAACACTTACTCCACTCATAAGTAGTATGCGTATTGCATGGATCTTTAGCTTACTCTGTACGAAAATGACGATATAGAGTTGTCACATATAGACTCTTAGAACCAAAATACACTGCAAGCACACTAGTGACTGGTAAGAGTAGCCATCTTTGCTGTAACTACCGTTAGCGATCCCGGTTGCGCGATTCTGTACTAGCGTACCACGTGGATCAAAACTGGATTTGTTTTCCTTCAAGATGACACCAAGGCCAAGTATGTACCGTATTTTATGGGCTGCAGGATACTACAGACTATAGCAGGCACCTTAATTTTTAAGCAATTTAAAAAAAAATTACGATTGTTATTATTATATTGCAAAGCCAAAATAAAAAAATTCTTAGTTTATAAAACCGACATGACTTTTAAAATCTCTGAGAATAGTTGTCTGAACTTTCTTCTTCTGTTCCTCTTCTTCTTCTTCCTCTTAGTCGTCATCGCTGTCCTCTTCATACATAAGATGTTCTTCATAACCGCGGTGGTCTAGCGGTTCTAGGCGCTGAGTCCGGAACCGCGCGTCTGCTACGGTCGCAGGTTCGAATCCTGCCTCGGGCATGGATGTGTGTGATGTCCTTAGGTTAGTTAGGTTTAAGTAGTTCTAAGTTCTAGGGGACTGATGACCACAGATTTTAAGTCCCATAGTGCTCAGAGCCATTTGAACCTTTTCGAACCATTCTTCATAACCATTGAGAGCGTTACTTACGCCCTGCTTCTTGAAAGATTTAACAATAATGTCTTCTCTCAAGCTAGACCCCGGCTGTTTTATCCACTGACACAATTGCTTGATTGTAGATCGTTTTATAGCTCCGTTCGGCGTGACTTCATGTTGGGTTTCACCCAACATCCATTTGTTCCATTCCTCTCTCTTAAACATTTTAAACTGTTTATTTGTGGAGACATCAAGAGGTACCTCCTCCCGGAATAACAGCAATCTCTGTACTTCCCTGTCTCAATTTCTCTTTCACAGGATTTTTCAAATGGCTATCTAGCACAAGAAGAGAATTCTTCTTCAATAAAGCACCTTCCCTTCTCTCCTACACTCTGTCAAACCATAATTTCATACCACTTTCGTCCGTCCTACCCTTGTCATGTATGTGAGCAACAACATCTGACGGCATGTCAGACGCTTTTGGCATTGTTTCGCGCTTGAAAATGATAATTGGACTACGTTTAGTACCGTCAGCACAACAGGGCAACAGTGTATTACATTTTTTCATGTTCACTTGTTTTTATAGTTACAATTGTAACACTTTCATTGACAGCGGATCTGTTACGGGGCACCAAAAACGTCAGAGGAGTTTCGTCAGTATTCGCTATTGGCTTAATTCCACACCAGTTCTCTTTAGATGTTGAATAATAAAGTGATTGAAAGATATTATTTTCTCTCCATAATCTCGTGGCATTTTCTGAGAGATTTTGGGTTGAGTTTGCATGCTGAGTCCATGATACCTCATAAACATGTAGCACCAACAAACTGCATCTTTGAAGTCTGTTCCCACTGTAGCGCTAGCTTACGAACGTGTATTTGAATCACTTTTGTACTAATTCCAGTGCCATTTTCACGGTGTCGTTGAATCCATTACAATACGCCATCTTCTAGTTTTGGCCAGTTTGCATTCAGTCCTCTATTTGCACATTTAGTCTGCCTCACTTTCTTCTGTTCTTCTTTACTAGCCCGCCAATCGTAAATGTTTTTTTTTCTCTTGGTGCAGGGCGTAAATACCGCACAGCCGCTCTGTTTCCATGTTCTTCTGCATATGCTGTTACTTTCAATTTATAGCCTGCATCATATGAACACCTCCGCTACGAAACTAGTTACTAATAAAAATGTTTTACCGTTACCCATAACACAAATCACTTTCCATTCAAGTTCACCGGCATCACAGACTGCAATGACGCATCATAGGATAGACAGTTTTCCGGGTTTGTGGTGGGAGGCTGGAGGAAGACTGTGTTAGCAAGCTGGAGAATCACAGCAGCTCATGATCGTCGCATCGGTGCACTGCTGCTGGCAGTTGAATCAAATGCTGACAGTTATATGTAGGTTTCCCGCGACATCGAATATACGTTCTTTTGTAAGATAGGAGAGAATTTTAAATAAAACATTGGTCATTTTTATATTAATTTCGTTTATAAGACGTATCTGAATATTTGAGACAGTTTTTTTTTAAGGAAAAAGGGCGTCTTATAGTCAGCAAAATACGGTGAATTGTATGCACTAGTTCGTACGAATTTTCAAGTTTATATGGTCCTTTTTCAAATTCCCGCTCTACTGTGGATAGAGATTCGTTATGCAATGTGATTGTTTTACTTTTTTATGATAAATGCTGCAAGATGTCTGAGAAAAATAAGGGTAAGCTATAGGGAGAGACGGGTGATATACACTACTGGCCATTAAAATTGCTACACCACGAAGATGACGTGCTACAAATGCGAAATTTAACCGACAGGATGAAGATGCTGTGATATGCAAATGATTACCTTTTCAGAGCAATCACACAAAGTTGGCGCAGGTGGCGACACCTACAACGTGCTGACATGAGAAAGGTTTCCAAGCGATTTCTCATACACAAACAGCAGTTGACCGGGGTTGCCTGGTGAAACGTTGTTGTGATGCCTCTTGTAAGGAGGAGAAATTCGTACCATCACGTTTCCGACTTTGATAAAGGTCGGATTGTAGTCTATCGAGATTGCGGTTTATCGTGTCGAGACATTGCTGCTCGCGTTGGTAGAGATCCAATGACTGTTAGCGGAATATGGGATCGGTTGGTTCAGGAGGGTAATACGGAACGCCATTGTGGATCCCAACGGCCTCATATCACTAGCAGTCGAGATTACAGGCATCTTATCCGCATGGCTGTAACGGATCGTGCAGCCACGTCTCAATCCCTGAGTCAACAGATGGGGACGTTTGCAAGACAACAACCATCTGCACGAACGGTTCGACGACGTTTGCAGCAGCATGGACTATCAGCTCGGAGACCATGGCTGCGGTTACCCTTGACGCTGTATCACAGACAGGAGCGCCTGCGATGGTGTACTCAACGACGAACCTGGGTGCATGAATGGCAAAACGTCATTTTTTTCGGATGAATCCAGGTTCTGTTTACAGCATCATGATGGACACATCCGTGTTTGGTGACATCGCGGTGACCGCATTGGAAGCGTGTATTCTTCATCGCCATACTGGCGGATCACCGGGCGTGATGGTATGGGGTGCCATTGGTTACACGTCTCGGTCACCTCTTGTTCGCATTGACGGTACTTTGAACAATAGACGTTAGATTTCAGATGTGTTACGACCCGTGGCTCTACCCTTCATTCGATCCCTGCGAAACCCTACTTTTCAGCAGGATAATGCACGACCACATGTTGCAGGTCCTGTACTGGCCTTTCTGGATACAGAAAATGTTCGACTGTTGCCCTAGCCAGCACATTCTACAGATCTCTGACCAACTGAAAACGTCTGGTCCATGGTGGCCGAGCAACTGGCTCGTCACAATACGCCAGTCACTACTCTTGATATACTGTGGTATTGTGTTCAAGCTGCATTGGCAGCTGTACCTGTACACGCCATCCAAGCTCTGTTTGACTCAATGCGCAGGCGTATGAAGGCCGTTATTACGGCCAGAGGTGGTTGTTCTGGGTACTGATTTCTCAGGATCTATGCACCCAAATTGCGTGAAAATGTAATCACATGTCAGTCCTAGATTAATAAATTTGTCCCACGAATACCCGTTTATCAACTACATTTCTTATTGATGTAGCAATTTTAATGGTCAGTAGTGTCCAACATGTACAAGAAACAAGCGGGAATAATAAGAGTGGATGACATTCCAAAATGTTAGGAAAAATTTTATTGGACTGTATTTATGTAATAGAAAGACAGGAAAGAGAGTGGCAAAACTGAAATTTGTATGTTGACAAAGAGGTAGTTATGTATTTCAATATGGAAAGTAGTACTGACCCAGCAATAGGGAATGATGTAGAGTAAATGCTGAAGGTTTTGACGCTGACATACAGATGGCGTTAGCACCGGAAAACAGTGACGTAGGTAGGTCAGTTGAATCAGAGGAAGATGACATTTCACGTCGAGTCAAAATAAAACGGAAGTGGTCACACAACAGTTACTGGAGGTGAAAACAGAACCAATTACTCAAGGTAAAGCAAATGCGGAATCTGGGACGCGCACTGGTTTCATGTCCAAGGGCTAGGAGGACACAACACGGATTTGAACTGGGCCACCAGTTGTCTATTGCTCGTGAAGTAAAAACTTATTTTGTGGTAAAAAGTGAGTTTTAAGATTGTAAAATAGTGTAGCATTAATTAGCACCCAATTAAGTTGCTCTGAAATTTGTAAAGCGCAGATGCCAATATTTCCATGCTAGGGATGTTGCAAAGTTCTGGATGTGCGGCCGCCGAAATAACAAAGGCTCTAAGTGGCGTCATATTGGCCAACAACCAATTAGTATATCAGACTCGAAAAGAGGCAGCACAATCTTGGTTTGTCCACCGCTTGTCTAAACGACACACGTAACAAAGATTCCCACAATACGACAAGGCAAGAATCTGTAGTTAAGTTTCTTAGTGATTAGGGCTGTATAGGGTTTCTATTACGTGTTTATTACGTGTAAAACATTCTTAAAGAGAATGTTCATTTCACGCTCCTAAGACACCTTCAGAAGTGCTCGTTTTTTTCTAAATCATAGTGATTCGTAATATAAAAGAGCTAGCAACAGCTAAATTAAGGCTGCTGAAGTAATTTTGATCATTCTCATAGCGGGAATTTTATCTGAGTGAATTTGTCGCTTCGTGATCGAATTGTTTCTGACGTAGATATTTTGCTCCATTACTTTAAAATTTTACTGAAAGCTAAGTTCGTACTAAAGAAAATTCATTTCCATAAAGTGACATGTAAAATCAAAGGTGGCTGCTTCATAGCATATAAATGAATCAGAATGCTTGGTTCAGTATTCAAAAAGTAATTAACATCAACAGGAGTTACAATCCAGCAACCATCCAGAATTCAATTCGAAATTAAAGCATCAGAGGCTGACGATCATAAGGAAACAGGGGAAGACTTAGTAATACCGTTTATTGCAGAAGGCTAATACAAGGTGAATCACAAACAATTCTTTCTTGAGATGGAATCTTCGACTATGGACAGACTGATATAATCACGATATCGAAGGTAGGCAGTGTTACCATTAAGACAGCGCTTTGTACCCCATATTGGGTGCATTGAGGATCGAATCTCTGTCGCTTTGCAATAAGTAGTTGGTCGCATTTACTAAACTTTTAACAGTCCAAGTAGGGCACACAAGGCTGATTCGACATGCGTTAAACTGGATCTCGTTCTGTACTGTGTATGAACAGCGACGGAGAGCCGCTTAAGGAAAGCGAAATTCTTGCTTGCAGTGGGATCTGGCGCAACAGTGTCAGGGACACAGTGCTGGCGAGGCCAAAGTCGTTCGCCATCGCACTTTGGGGTCACGAAAACACAGCAGCTCCAAGCCGAGGTGGTCAGCGAAACCATATCAACTGTAACAAAATATAAGACGTCTCGGTCGACAGTCAACAGACATTGTAGTGCTGTTGGGACAATATTTTAATGCGATTTTCACGCTATTTGTCGCTAATTAAAGAGCGCGGATTGAACTAATAGTAAAAAATTGTGAGGGTTCGGTCGCAAGCTTTGTAGTGTGGTCACGTGAACCAACTACGCTGATTAATTTCTGGAACACCTTCAGTTTCTCCTTGCGAACATTTGCTGCACAAAAGAAGTAGAGAAAACTGGAGATATTCCTTTTTTAGAGGTCTCCGTCCGCAGAAAAGATGTTTCGTTTGGCCACAGTGTGTTCCTTAAACACACTCACACTGACCTGTTTCTACGAGCTACGAGCTGCCATCTCCATTTCAACGAAGTGGTGTATAGCTCAACAGCAGAGCTTGTCATCTTCGCTCTGTGTTTGTACAGAACGGCTACTTTGATACAGAGATTCGAAATGCATTTTAACATGCATGCGCTACAGCTCAAGAGGATGATTTTTCTACCCTAAGTTGACGTCGTGTCCTTTAAGATCGCCAACAAATATAAAATAAAACGTGTCTTCCGCCTTCCAGTGCGACTGCAAATGATGCTGGTTACTGTTAAACACAACCTATGTCTAAAGAGACCAAGATAAAGGTGTGATACACATTGGCCAGACGTTTCACAAAGTTAAAAGACTGATGCACTGAACACATACGTCACAACAGATTTCTGAACACTGTACAGGCGCGGGACATAGCGCGACCTACGAAGAGACAACGATCCTCTCGTCCGCCTACATGTACTACGACTCAATCGTCAAAGAAATAGTCGAAATACGTATACGTAACGACCTGATTAATTGAGACACGAAATTTCAACTTACCAATGGACGGGAGCCAGCACTGGCGATACTAAGGCTTCATCGGCCACACACGAACAAATCCGCATCAATACAGACGGGAAACTTGAGTCCTGACACTTAAAGTGGATGCAACTACTCTGTTCGCGCTTGAGCTATGCCGCTGTTTGCGGGCGCGCCTTTTTCGCGTAGCGTTTGAGAAGTCCATAACCCGTTTCTCCGGCACGGGGACTGAATGTCTCGTCCTCAATATGATTCATCTACGATGATGTTATAGCCACACCACTTGGCGCCAGCGCTATCGTCTGACCATGCTGGGCTTGTTTTTGTCATTGCAGGAACGGAATCCAATTTATATTGGCCCACGCATACTATTCTGTTCACTGAAAATGAAAACGGTTTCGTACGGCAAGTTACGCTTGGGCCTGAAGATGACACCGCTTGATGTTGAAACAGCTTGTGTCAAAAAGAATAAACAACGCAGATTAAAATACTGCAGCTGCTTCGGTGTTACCATTATTCAAATACATTTGAAAAGAGTTACGTTCGCTTCAGGTCGGGACTCTGCGCAAACCAGTCCATTTCATTAATGTTCATATCCTCAAACTATTGCCTTATGGATGTTACTTTAGGACAGCGTGCATGGTTTGTTACTACAAACCAACATAGTTACTGAACTGTTTCGTTATCATAAAATGTTGCAAAATGTGTTCATATCCCACTGCACTTGGCGTTGTCTTAAATGAAATACGTAAACCTCACCCTAACTACGTGAAACATCTCCCTCCCCTCCACCCCCCCCCCCCCCCCCATTGTTCCACAACCTCCTTTGTACTTCGCTGTTGGTACCACATATAATAGGTAGCTAATGTTCAACAGGCATTCGCCAAACCGAAAAGCGTCAGTTGGACCGCCACACGGCGCAGCGTGATTCATCACTCAAAATCGTTCGTTTACAGCATCCACTCTCCAGTGATGTCCACCTTTACGTCACCTCATGGTTCACTGAGCACTGACTGTAGTGACCACAGTAGAGACTGAGCCTTTGCATTTCCCTTTTCAGATTTTCTAGCCTCCGTACCACGTTCCAGCTCGAGACATTCCACGCCCCAACTCGCAGAACGTTATCCTTTCGTTGGTTATTTTCTCATAGTCACCTCTCCCTTGGTAGTGGATAGGCCAGAGATATCTGCTGACATGAAGCTGTGTACTGATAGTTTGCACTACTTGAAACTTTCAATTAGTAGCCGCGGAACACTACCCAAGCAATGGATGACTTAGTGACGCCGTCGCCAGACTATGCAACTAATCCAGCAACCATCTGCTTGAAGGCATAACATGAAAGTTCAAAGCAGGTGCAGTTGCAGTCATCGACAATGATCGCCTGACGTGAGCACTTTAGAATATCCGATAATGCCGTCAGAGTTCGACCTGTCTGCTTACTCAGTTTTTGACCGGTTAGAAGCAGCAACGCTTGTGCGCTTAGAGCCGAAACCTGAATTGCGGTTTTTGTTATTGAAACAATGCCAGACGTATGTGAATCAACTGCAGTGTCCAGTCACATTAACGTGACTACCAGTCAAAAGCCTGAATAGCCATGTTTTGCTGTGCGGACTGTTTCGCTAGGTGGAGGAAAACGAACAGTGCCACTCAGGAAGGTAGCCAAGCCAACTCCAATGCCGTGGTCACCTGCACTAAGGTTTCTCGGCTGAAGATCCACGGCGAGAACAAGCCGATCGATGTGGCCCAAAAGATTCTCGACTGGATTTACATCTGCGGAGATTGCTGGCCAGCGAAATGCGGTTAACTTATCCTGGTGCTTTCCAAACCATGCACATGCACCGCAAACTGTGTGACAATGCACTATGATGCTGTACATGCAATTGACAAGTTAATCCATTGTGGCCTCCAGAATGAAGAGATCATACAGGGAATGCGCGAAACACTCCCTAGGCCACAACGGTTCCTCATACGACCTGGATTGTTGCAGGGTGTTTGTTTTGAGGCGTTCTCGCCGTACACGCCAATGGCAATCTGTCTTCTGGAAGGGCCACCAGTCGTCGCTCAATGGATTTCCAGTTACGATACTGGCGTGCTACTTCCAGTCATCGTCGCTGACGCACAACCCAGCCCGACCCAGGCGCCTACTGCGGAAACCAAGATGTAGCAATATTCTCTGAACAGTCCTTCAAGAGAAACCGTTTGTAGCCCCTTGGTTGATGTGGACGGTCAGTTGCTCAACAGTTGCAGTCTGCTTGCCTGTTCACATAACCCGAGAAGTCGTTAACCCCTGGCATCTATGACCAGTGGTGCACCACTGAAACGCCTCGGCGGACTGAGTCGTTTTTGCACGCACGATATAATTTAACCACGACTGCATGTGAACATTTTACAAACCCAGCCATTTCGTAAATTTTTCTGAGGAATTAGCCGTAGGTGACACAAATAATGTCAAAGATTGTTCAAAACATTTATTAACGAAACCATGACACACTCTTCATCTACTCCGACGATTAATAATACAAAACCGTCAAGTGAAAACAGATCCGTCAGTGGCGTCGTGGTGACCCGGGGTGTTGTCTACAGCGACAGTGGCTGTTCGGCAACGGATATGGTGGTGTCTGCGTGGGCTAGATGTTTGAAATGGAGCCCTACCTCGGAGTCAGCTACCAGTGGATGGCTATGCGCCAGCCTGTAGACTATTCAGCAGTAAGATATCTTCGGATCTGTTTTTGGTAACGTGTTTTGTCAAAAAAAACTGGGTTCCTGCGACAAGCGTCCTCTGTCAGGAGGCCAACAGCTGATGCTGGGACAATTTTGCACACGTAACATTGGGACGTAACATCCATCCCTCCGCCTCCTGCTCGGAAGGGACGAAGATGGGGTAGGGAGGGATATGGAATTACAACAACTTACATCAGCTTTGGTTCTGTAGATTCAGGCTGGTCCACGGAACTATTTGACGATTTTAGTTGAGACGACCTTGTTGGATTCGTTGTGGCCCCTCCTGGGTATCCATCTCTGGAAACGGAACAGTAGGTAAATCTTCATGTGAGGGATTTTTTACTCCATTGGGGCTGCATTTGCTTTATATGTTTTCAGGAGACGATGCCGTTCGTCAGGATGACTTCGGACTTTACCCACTATAGGAGTTTAATTACTGTTACAGGGAACCACTGTTAGCGCCCATGAGAACAAGAAATGATTTTGAAGATTGTAACGGTGGTGATCAACGGCGGTCAGATGTAAACTTACGTACGTGTTATTGCGATGCCATTCTTTAGGCCAAATGAAGTAAATTCAGCTGTAGTGAACTGTGGCGCCGACCGTTGTAGCCGAGCGGTTCTAGGTGCTTCAGTCCGGAACAGCGCTCCTGCTACGATCTCAGGTTCGAATCCTGCCTCGGGCATGGATGTGTGTGATGTCCTTAGGTTACATAGGTTTAAGTAATTCTAAGTCTAGGGGACTGATGACCTTAGATGTTAAGTCCCATAGTGCTTAGAGCCATTTGACCCATTTTTTAAACTGTGGCCTATAGTGTTACCTAGGTCCTTAGAAGCTCTTCTTCTGAAAAAAAATTGCCAGAGACTGGATGGTGTGACTGGACGAGATGTCTGACAGACTGCATCGATGGCCATGAGCTAGGTATCGCCCAGAATGGTCTGGAAAAGTGTATGTGTAGTCTCGACCATTGCTTAGCCTCCTTCCTCTGGCATGCTGTGCATTTCACAACCATATGCATGATGGCGGCATCAATATCACGCCGGTATATATGCTGACGAGCCAGTCTCTTTGTCATAATCACGCCCCCCCCCCCGCCCCCCACCACCACCAGCAGCAATGCTTCTCGTGGAGTTAAGTCCAGCACTAGCTGTCGTAGTGATGATGGAATAAGGGTCCCTGTTTGCTGGTACTCGCCACGCAGGCGCTGGATGGCGTGGAATGTGGCAAGCTCTGTCTTTGAGCCAGTGTTCCTGTGCTCGTGTGTCTCCTATCGGAGAAGGAGTTCCTTGAGAAAAACCGGCCACCAGCATCGCATCCAGTGGAAGGCTGGGTACTGCTGATTCTGCCTCGTTGTCTAATTGGAAACATACTTCTGGCACTTTATCAAATTCTGGGTTCTGACAGGGAGGTAATCGTGACAGAAGATCGTCATTAGCATGTTGTGTGGTGCAGCTGAATTACATTTCATAATTATATGTAGATAAAAGTAGCGTTTCTTTTATAAACGGTGGATATGGACGCAGAAGCCTTGAAAAAGAGCAACAACGGCTTATGATCAATCAACAATGTGAATTTTATACCATAAATATAATTGCGAATTTTTTGAGGTCTAAGATATAAGTATGTGCTGATAGAAACAGTGCTGCCAGGGCCGTCTAGTGGGCAACTTTTTTTGTGAAACGTTCGCACATGTCCCCGATGAATACTGACAAAGTTTATCATTCGCCGTAGCAATACTGGCTGAGATTAGTCACTTGTTTCATTCCACGCAAGACTCTGCACAGAGCGTGTGTGAATTTCTGGCGACTTTTGAGCTGTTACATCTCGGGCCATATTATGTTGAAAGAAATTAAATCTGGTCTACTTGTTCCACTGTAAGCGTTCTCTCATGAATAATAATAAAAAGAGTTTTACGAGTCATATTCAACCAGAAACTCTTCGATAAAATCACCCGAAAAAATCGGCGCTCGAAATATTTCAAAGTTTGGATTCTTATATTGCTATTGTTATTGCTTTCGCCTTTGTCCCGCATTTTTCGCAGGGTAGGCATGGTGACAATCGGATTTGGCAAGGTTAGTTTGAAGGGGTGGCCGGATGCCCTTCCTCCCTCCACCCCGTACTCCCTGGGACGGAATCAGTGTACCGCAGCTGTTTGCGTCTCGTGTAAATCATGAAATGGTGCGAACGTGCGAGTTGTGTAACTCAGGCGGGACGTGTGGACCAGCTCGGTATTCACCTAGTGGAATGTGGAAAACCGCCTAAAAACCACATCCAGGATGCATTCTATCTGGGGCCGGTGCACCTACCTGAGTCCAGGAATCAGCGCATTAGCGCTCTCGGCTAACCTGGTGGGTAAGTTTGGATTTTTATATCTCAGGGACTAAAGCTATGAAGAATGAGAAACAAGGCATATACACAAGGTACTCAAATGTAAAGTTTCAGTTATGAAACACTTTCCAATACTGAATAACCTAAGTGCAAAGTTGGAGATTTTATAAAAAAAATTTAAAAAATGCGCTACTTTCGACCTAATTTTGCAAAAGATTGTGTTATATAAAACTCTCCAAACTCGGCTCAATACAAATACCATGGTTTTAACCACTAAAAACCTTTGTTTGATTATCCAATCCAGACCGACAATACTAGATAATTTGAAAGAAAGTTGGACGCGGAAATAGCGGTATGAGGAAATGTTAAGTTTGGATTCTTACATTCCGCAGAGTAAACGCGCGCTGAACATGAAAGTTAATATGCAATAGCTCGGTATCACAAGGATGTTTGTAAAGCTTCTGCAAAGCACATATAGTCCTGCATACCCAGGACAATCGTGAAAAAATACTCCACGGAATTTGTAGATATTCTGAAAACTGACTGATAAACTTCCTGCAAGTTATCGGAGGAATCGTTCGAATAACGGTGGTCATACTACATATCCCTGACTTACGTGTTCCGAACTTTAGATAGCATCTCTGACCAGAAGCAATAACGGTGGTCATACTACATATCCCTGACTTACGTGTTCCGAACATTAGATAGCATCTCAGACCAGAAGCAATAACGGTGGTCATACTACATATCCCTGATTTACGTGTTCCGAACATTAGATAGCATCTCAGACCAGAAGCAATAACGAGACGCCCAAATTGGAGTACAAACTGTGTAAAATGAACAATACCATAAACTGAAGCCCGCGCTCGGCTGCTTCTACGTCTTCAGTCGAGTTGGTCGCTGGTTCGTACCAGTCACTATTCAGCGTGATGCCCACGTATCCTGTAACAACAAACACGTACGTTTCATAGTTCCAGGCATTTTAACAAAATGAATATAGCTGGCTATTATACTTTTAATGCACATGAGACAGTGTTCCTCATTTGCGTCCTAACAATGCCTCAGATTAGCGTGAGATAGACTGGTAAAGGCTGAAGGTCAACGTACCATACAAAATTTTTCATAGCAGTAGATGTAAACTAAAAATGTTGTTCAGCCTTCGAAACAGAATATGTAAGATTATATAGCCATCAGGCACGGATGGGAAGGGAGGGTTTGCGGAGAAGAGTGCGAAGGGCTCGGGGGTAAGCCGTGAAGATTAAGACATGTTAGGTAAATTGAAGGAGGTTGGGGGGGGGGGGGGGGGGGGAAGGGGGAGGGAGAGGGGCAAGTAAAGGGAAGGAATTCATGATGTCAGATGCATCGGGATTTTATGCAGTGGCGACGAGTGAAAATGTGTACCACATTGCGTTTAGAACCCGAGATGTTCTGCTTACGAGGTAGATGCGTTAACATCTGCGCCACCTGACACACTATTCATAGCAATTGCGGGGACTATCTCCCTGCAACCTTCGGCGGGTCCACATTTCCGCCATGAATTCTTCGTGGTTGTCCATAAATCCATAAAAGTACTACAGGTGGAGATCTCCTCCGAACAGCGCGTTACAAGACAACCCGCCTAGCGCCACCTTCAATTTACATAATGCGTATTGCAGCTGTGGATTTCACGGAGTGTCTGCTTTTTCGGACATTCATATCGTATCGTATCACATACGACGGTGAAATGATATGGTTTCTTCTCGCCACGGCTCCCCCCCCCCCCCCCCCCCCCACCCACCCAAAAAAAGTGATTGAAGAATTTATACACCGAAGAGCCAAAGAAAGTGGTGTACCTGCCTAATATCGAGTAGGGCCCCGCGAGCAAGCAGAAGTGCCTCAACACGACGTGGCATGGACTCGACTAATGTTGAAGTAATGCTGGAGGCAACTGAGACCATGAATTCTTCATGGGTGTCCATAAATCCATAAAAGTACTACAGGTGGAGATCTCTTCCGAACAGCGCGTTGCAAGACATCCCATATACGCTCAATGTTCATTTATGGGGAGTTTGGTGGCCAGCGGAAGTGTTTAAACTCACAATAGTGTTCCTAGAGGCACTCTGCAGCAATTCTGGACGTGTGGTATGTCCTGCTCGAATTGCCCAAGTTCGTCGCAGTGCACAATAGACATGAATGGAGGTAGGTGAACAGGCAGGATGCTTACGTGTGTGTCACCGGTCAGAGTTGTATCTAGACGTATCAGGGGGTACCATATCACTCCAATTGTTCACGCCCCACACCATGACAGAGCCTCCACCAGCTTAAACAGTTCCCTGCTGACATGCGGAGCCCATGGATTCATGAGGTTGTCTACATACCCGTACACGTCCATCCGCTCGATACAGTTTGAAACGAGACTCGTGCGACCAGACAACATGTTTCCAGTCGTCAACAGTCCGATGTCGGCACTGAAGGGTCCAGGCGAGGCGTAAGGCTTTGTGTAGTGCTGTCATCAATAGTACACGAGTGGGCCTTCGGCTCCGGAAGCCCATGTCGATAATGTTTCGTTGAGTGGTTCGCACGTTGACGCTTGTTGGTGGCCCATCATTGAAATCTGCAGTAATTTGCGGAAGGGTTGCGCTTCTGTCACGTTGAACGATTCTCTTCATCCGTCGTTGATCCCGTTCTTGCAGGATATTATTCCGGCCGCAAGGATGTCGGGGTTTGATATTTTATCGTATTCCTTTTATTCACGCTATATTTCCCCATTTCATCGCTACCTTGGAGATGCTGTGCCCGAAAGAACAGATACCATCTTCATATACAGGGTGGTCCATTGATCGTGACCGAGCCAAATAGCACATGAAATAAGAATCAAACGAAAAAACTAAAGAACGAAACTCGTCTAGCTTGAAGGGGGAAACCAGATGGCGCTATGGCTGGCCAGCTAGATGGCGCTGCCATAGGTCAAACGGATATCAACTGCGTTTTTTAAAATAGAAACCACCATATTACATATTCGTGTAGTACGTAAAGAAATATGAATGTTTTAGTAGGACCACTTTTTTCGCTTTGTGATAGACGGCGCTGTAATAGTCACAAACATATGACTCAAAATTTTATAAGAACAATTGGTAACAGGTAGGTTTTTTAAATTAAAATACAGAACGTAGGAAATTTTATTTCGGGCCGTTCCAATGTGATACACGTACCGTTGTGAACGTATCATAAGTTTCACTTATCTAGCGTGCAAGCTGTGACCATCCATAAAGTAACATTACTTACAAATTTCTTCTCTCTTGCTACTAGCCGCTTCTGAAACAAGAAACCCTGAACACTGCTTGCAAACGGAAGCTTCCTTTTGTCAACCTAATAAATTTCCCTAAAAATTAACTTACATGGTCATTTCTCTCTTACAGTAAAGAAAATATTCTCAACTTCCCACAGTCATGCTTTTTTTCTTCTTTCCGTACTCAGTGTCACTTTGTTCCCCGTCTCTTCGCTAAATTTGTCCTGAATCATTTCTTTTTCTCTCTCCCGCATCCTTTCCTCATATTCAATGTAAATATACTCGCCTGTAAATTGTCTTTGTCGTTCTACACTGCCTGGAAAAAAAGTGAACCACCCATAAGCGGAGAAAGAAACAAAAGTGTCTGACAGAGTATGGGACATTGTTTCAGTGATTAGAATGGCTTCAAAAAACCTACTTATCGATATGTTATTGTGGTCCCTCTAGTCTGGATGTATGCACAGAAGTTTAAAAATTTTTAAACGGTTTGCGTTGCTCCGTATTTCCCTCATGCAGCGTGACAAGTGTGCTTCGTCTATCCTTCAAGTTTTCTTGAACAACTTTCAGTTAAGTTCCCCCCCACCTCCTACCCACCACCAAAACCCCACCAATACATTACTCAGACTGTGTTTGTTTCCAGAAGGTTGGAACGGGCATGAAATCAGTTCTTAGGATGAATTAAGTAATGCACAAGGAAAATCCTTGCAGTATTTTACAGGGTGTACCATAGGGAGGGCGTTGTAGTAATCCATATGAGAAGTGCTGAACTTAGTAGCTTCATATATAAGATAAAGCAAAGATTATTGTACGTTTGTTAACTTGGGACAGTTCAGAGAGTGTGAAGAGATTTTTTCTAGCTTCAGAGGGAGTTTTTCCATTTTTTAAAATGGATGTCTATTTTAGAAATATTGCTCCTGCTCATAAAAAAATATGAATTGTTTTCAGTATGCTTCAGATAAGATTCACGGTAATGACCATGTCTAAGAAATTGAGTCCTCTATCATAAAAATTGTCGAAAATGGTGAAGCAGTTTGTTAGAGTTTGCCTGAGGATATTACACTGAAGAGCCCAAGAAACTGGTACACCTGCCTAATATCGTGTAGGGCCCCCGTGAGCACGCAGAAGTGCCGCAACACGACGTGTCATGGACTCGACTGATGTCTGGAGAAGTGCTGGAGGCTGTCCGTAAGTCCGTAAGAGTAATAAGGAATGGAGATCTCTTCTGAACAGCACGTTGAAAGGCATCCCAGACATGCTCAATAATGTTGATGTTTGGGGAGTTTGGTGGCTTGCGAAAGCGTATAAAATCAGAAGAGTGTTCCTGGAGCCAATCTGTAGCAATTCTGGACAGGTGGGGTGTCGCATTGTCCTTCTCGAATTGCTCAAGTTCGTCGGAATGCACAATGGACTTAAACGGATGCAGGTGATCAGACAGAATGCTTACGTACATCTCACTTGTCAGAGTCGTATCTAGACGTATCAGAGGTCCCATTTCACTCCAATGCACACTCCCCACACCATTAAAAAGCCTCCATCAGCTTGAACAACTCCCACTTAACAGGATGAGCCCTTGGATTCACGACATTGTCTCCATACCCGTACACGTCCATCCGCTCAGTACAATTTGAAACGACACTCGTGCGACCAGACAACATGTGTCCAGTCCTCAACAGTCCGACGTCGGCATTGACGGGCCCAGAGGAGGCGTAAACCTTTGAGTAGTGCAGTCATCAAGGGTACACGAGTGGCCCTTCGGCTCCTTATCCCACATCAGTGATGTTTCATTGAATGGTTCGCATGCTGACACTTTTTGGTGGCCCATCATTGAAATCTGCAGCAATTTGCGGAATGGATGCCCTTCCGTCACGATGAAAGATTCCCTTCAGCCGTCGTTGATCCCGTTCATGCAGGATAGTTTTCCGGCCGCAGCGATGTCGGGAATTTGCTGTTGTGCCGGATCCTGATGTTCAAGGCTCGTGCGCCGACTGTAACACCACGTCCGAACTCTCTTAAATCTCGAAGAACTGCCACTGTAGCAGCAGTAACCGATCCAACAACTGCGCCACACATTTGGTGTATTATTTGGCGTTGCCGATAGCAGCGCTGTATTCTGCCTGTTTACATTGTATTTGAATACCGGTTTCTTCGGTGCTTCTGTGTATGTATGTAAACCAAGAAGAATATTTGACTGAAAATTGGCCATTTAGTAGACAGCAGGACTTCTGCTAAGTACGCACCAGCTTAAAAGTTTTAGTAGTTATATGGATAAAGTTGTATTACCTGATAGGAAATTGTTATTCTTGAAGTTTTAACATTTTTTTCTAGACTGAAGGGCTCTGTTTTAATTGCATCCAATCGTTCGTGCAGTTTCATTTGCTATCAGTAGACAGAATGACGAAACGTACTACAATACATGTAACGGATTACCAGTTCTGGGATGGCACATAATTATTGTAGTACATATCATCCATAGTACCTTACGTTGTCAAGATATCTGATGTGCTTTTATTAGTTGCTCATCAGCATACATACCAAGGAAGTTAATGTCTGGAAAATAAACGTCTATGGACTCCTAATTCATATCCAGTTTTCCAAGGTCAGTTTTTATGTTTATGCAGAAGCTTAGGTCCCTCAGTTCATTTACATAGCTTTACTATTTGCTGCCTACACATACAGTAACACAGGCACACTCATTACTCTCTACGTCAGATTTCTGTTGAGTATTGGTTCTACTTCTATGGGTTAGTATAAATATAATATAATCTAAGAATAGTATTGTATTCAACTACACTGCAGCCTATGATTTTACATAACTTTGATCTGAGAGCTAGTTTCCAATACAGTTAAATGTGTCAGATGCATGTGAGATTTCTATCAACTACATTTTCTTTTCTAAGTAGGACAGAAATGACTTTATTACAATCATTCCATGCACATAAAGTTCCTGTAACAAAATTCCGTGATATACTGCGTCAGAGGTTTCAATTGGTTCTAGTAACATGCCTGTTACCCATTCTCCTTAATGTGAAATTTCTAGAACTGCTCTTGTAAATGGTGTCACCTCAAATATCTAGACCTGACGCCACATTGTTTGAGACTGACCTGTAATTCCTTACATTTTCAATGGCACTTTATTTTGTACAGAGGATGATCCTTTGTGTCTCTTAGATACGATGGGTTCGAGTTGGATATCAAATACACGTTTGATGCATCCAATAAATGCCCTTTAATGATATTTATACATGCTCCTGGCAAGTACACTGTTGTTTAAACATGTGGAAGTTTATATTTGAACGGCACACAGTGTTCCTGAATATCTACTCGTGGGCTGTAGCACAGGCGTTAGAATGGTGTAGCTTACACTGGCGTGTGTTAGCAAAAGTTGCGTTTGTGGGTAATTGTGTGGCAGATAAACTTCAATACTTTTAAAACGAATGTTTAAAAAAAATTGCTGAGTCCCTAATATTAAGTCCCTTGCTTCTGATTTTCACATTCATCTACAGACAGCTTCATGTTATGAGGCTCCACCTTGGCGTTATTCCATACTGGTATTGACGTACATGAATGAAAATGAATTTAATTGCCTCTAATATTTATTGTATCCAGTGATTTCGTAGATCTTGTTTGGACACTTCTATGTTTTACTTTATTTTTGATGCTTAATTTAAATCTTAACTGTAAAGGTTATAATATATTGTTAACTAATGAAGAACAGATATATTGCATTCTGTCCGCCACCGTAGCTGAGTGGACAGCGCACCGGCTTGTCATGCTGGAGAGCCCGGGTTCCGTTCCCGGCTGCGTTGGAGATTTTCTCCGCTCAGGGACTGGGTGTTTGTGTCGTCTTCATCATCATTATTTCATCCTCATCGACGCGCATGTTGCCGAAGTTGCGTCACCTCAGAAGACTTACACTAGACGATCGGGCCTAGCTTCCGGGAGGCCCTCGTCACACGCCACTTCACATCATTTCATTGCATTCTATTCAGTTTACCTGCTTTTATACATTCATCCTACTTATGTACACTTTTCTATGTATCTGTTTCTAATCATGAAAATAGAGCAAAACTTTTGACTCATTCTGGGTGTTCTGAATGGGGCTGAGGTGCTTGGATTGCACAGAAGATACTCCGCAGCTCATAGTCACTCTACTCCTAATGGAATATTTCAGGAAACGCATCCTCAAATATTTGTTAGAATAACGTTATGTACTTCTACATTTACATATTCATATCCGATTAACATCTGTCCTTCGTGTTCTATCTGTCTTCGACTGACAAAACTTTTAGATGGATCGAGGTGCTGTATCCTGTGTGCAGCAATATTAGATTTCGTGTATGAATAAAATAACACAATTAATGATGCGAAACTTGCACGATCTTACGCTCATACCAATGCTAGTAATGAGGCGAGTTCACTGTTCACGAAATATGAGACAGCATTGAGTAGCAGACTGGCATGCAGAGAGTGCTTTCAATGTGTGTGTGTGTGTGTGTGTGTGTGTGTGTGTGTGTGTGTGTGAGTGAGTGTGTGTGTGGTGTGTGTGTGTGTGTGTGGTGTGTGTGCCTGTGTGCCCCTCCGTTCTTCTTTTTCTATTTCGTGAGCATGGTCTTGTTCTCATATGCATTTCTTCCTTATTATGGATCTATGAAACAATGATTCTAATCTAGTTCATTGACTTTGAGGGAGGCCGTAAAGCATAGGAAACTGGAGAAGATGGCAGTGAGGAGAAAAGTGTATCAAAACTCCAGACCAAAACTATTCACTGTAAAGTCAGTTGGGTCATTTCGATTCTTCATATTCTGTGTATACTGATGATCTGACGTAACCTCAATAGAAATATGTCATTATTGAATTCTTGTCTAAAAGCTGTACCTCCATGCGGTGTTATGCAATGCCCAATCAAAGAGAAGTATTTGAAAGTAGGATACGACAGATCTTGTATGAGTGCAGAAAAACACGCATTTATTGTGCATTACATGTTTGTACATATGTCGACATTTCAAAGTAACTTGAATATTTTAAGGAGCGCTTAAGATATTTATTGTTACTGTATTCCATACGACGACCTATGTTTGTAAAAACACTGCCGGGAAAAAATAGTACATCCTTTTAGAGGTTTAGAATTCATTCAATATGTATTGTTGCAACAGTACCTACTGAGTACATGAAATGATTACATTTACGGGACAGTAGCTCAAGCGGTCCGTTGATACTAGATATCGACGCGTGCTGCAACATCCATGTTAATACGTGACGTTGCCACTATGGACGGTGGTACAAGCGCAGATTCTGGTATCCAGTTGATCAAACAGATGGAGAATACTGTGCTGGGACAGATCTGATGGAACTGTTCACGAATTTCTTTAACAGTTGTTGGCTGACGTGTCGCACGAGTTCGACTGGAGACAAGTCCAGAGATCGTGATGGCCAGGGAAGTTGTTGCTCGCCTTGCGTAGTACGTTGAGATTCAAGGGCAGTGAGTGGGCGAGCATTATCCTGCTGGAACATCAACCAGCGGCAAGAACGGCAAAAGCAAGGGGTCTAATAACACCAAAAGTGGACGAGAGTTGTAGGTTATCCCATCCCAAACCAGTAAGAGGCCAGCATGCCCTGGACGAACGCACTCTACGAGACAGCGCTCACCAGATCAACGACGTACTCCCAAGCGACCATCAATTGCGTGCTAGCAGAATCTGGTTTCATCACTGAAGACGAATATGCGCCATTCCATCTTCCAAATGATGATCTGACGGCACCAGTCCAGCCGTGCACGTCGATGCTGCGGTGTGAATGAACCACGGACTAGAGATGTGCGTGTCCATAGTTCCACTGTTAATAACTTGTTCGCAACAGCTCACAAGCTCTTTTATCTGTGCTGTGGTGGGTGTACGATCTGCTACTATTGCCCTTACAACATGACGCTCCTGACGGACGTCTGTGCTGCATGGACGCCAAAAATCTCGCCTCTTGGTATGAGAATGTTGCGAACATTGATACCAGCATCGCTGCACAACTGACACAGCATGTCCAGCTTGTATGGCAATTCTCCGAATGGCCGATTGCACCACTCAGACGACCACAATCTGAACCATTGATAACTAGCTCATTTGGCTGTAGAAAGCAAGGCAAGTTTCATAGGTTTGTACCAAACTGAGCCTGCTGGCTGTCAACATTCCCTACTGAAGGGTAGACGCGGATGGCGCTCTGGTAGCTATGCGGGCGACATAGAAACAATTATCCCCCAGGTGGCACAGCCGCCATCGGATCAAAATCGACGTCGTCTTTGAACGTTTACTATTTATTTTTTTTCGCCAGTGTATATTCTGCATCACGCAACGGAGCAACCAATCGTAGAAACAGGCTGAAAAGTTATCAGCGAACGATAAAAATTTGCAGTCCCAGTCAGCATTAATAGAAAAAGAACCTGAATTCAACATGTAAGTGTATTGTTACCCTCTAATCTCTTGCAGACTCTCATAAGCCACACCAGCTACTAATTCCTTAATAGCTTATCCTTTCATGGACATTTATTGGATTATGCCTGTAATGAAAATTGCTACCTCCCTTATTTTACTCACGTAACTCTCATAGTTTCAGGTGAATAATTTTTTCAGTTAACTTCAGCGCACCTTCAAGTAGTGTTACGTATTGTTTTTTGAAGCACTATTTTTGTTTAAAATTCCGTGCATACGACCACCAGGTTTCATGACGACTGCAGCTGGCACCGCTTGCTAGTAACGGCAAGTTTCGGCAATTGCTTTGCCACGGTCGTCTGAATTTATAACTTTGATCTCAGTTCTATTACAAACCAGAATATTGAGCTTTGGTTTTGTTTCAGTATTATCGCCTGACTATTGTTACAAATAAATTCGTAGGATATTATTCGCACTGATAGTTGAGTGTTTTAGCAGTGTCACCTGTAAACAAGCGTTTTTCTGAAGATACTGCTTTCGATCCTCATTTTATTATTTTTTTATACAGGTTGAAGAGCCGTAGTCAGATATGTTGGAACTCTAATTTTCCTTAGTGATTCCCATAGCATTTTAATTTTAAGCCTTTTTATATCGATAAAGACGCAACAAGTTGATAATCTGAATTTCCCTCCTTTCTCAGTTACTAGTGCTAAAGTGAAAGCACAATAAGAAAATGAGCTACCTTACCTGAACTACGTTATAACTTTGACATTTGCCGATATTAATCAAAAAGTTAGACAAGGCTGCACACTGTTACCTAGCCTCTGATACGTTTACATTGACGATATCATTTATAAATAGCTGATTATACTGAATGCAGATGACTAGCTTATAATAGGAAAGTCTGACGCAAAGGTTCACATTGCACTCCATACGTTGAGTCAAATTGCCTCTAAATACGGAATGATTATATCAACAGATGACACAAAAACGATGGAATTCTAAGAAGTGCAAACAATAACCGCCAAAACTGTTAAAGATGGAGAAATAATAAACAACTGAGAGAGTTTGAATATCTAGGGCGTAATTTTAAATCTCCCCAGTCAAATGGCGTAGGTTTAAAACTGGCCTAATTCAGTCGTATCTGTGAAACCATAGAACGAATATTACAACATAAAATACGGAGACAACGTTCATTAAACTTTACAAATTAATAGCCTACCTCCTGGAGGTAAACATCACATAAATTACGACAAATCAGTAATACTGATATTGGACAGTAATTAAAAGTAGAACACGCTACAACTGTAAACGAAAAATATAGGAGGAACTGAAAATACCATGCCCATCGTATATCTAATAACAGGACAACTAAAACTGCAATATTGTGTAGCGCAAAAAGAAAGAGAAACTTTAGACGTACCTTAAACAGAGGGTGTGAACAGTTCTGATTCAGCATAGGCGGAAAGACTTAATCTTTGAAGATGATGATGATGTTGTTGTTGTCTTCAGTCCTGAGACTGGTTTGATGCAGCTCTCCATGCTACTCTATCCTGTGCAAGCTGCTTCATCTCCCAGTACCTACTGCAACCTACATCCTTCTGAATCTGCTTAGTGTATTCATCTCTTGGTCTCCCTCTACGATTTTTACCCTCCACGCTGCCCTCCAATGCTAAATTTGTGATCCCTTGATGCCTCAAAACATGTCCTACCAACCGATCCCTTCTTCTAGTCAAGTTGTGCCACAAACTTCTCTTCTTCCCAATCCTATTCAATACCTCCTCATTAGTTACGTGATCTACCCATCTAATCTTCAGCATTCTTCTGTAGCACCACATTTCGAAAGCTTCTATTCTCTTCTTGTCCAAACTAGTTATCGTCCATGTTTCACTTCCATACATGGCTACACTCCAAACAAATACTTTCATAAACGACTTCCTGATACATAAATCTATATTCTATGTTAACAAATTTCTCTTCTTCAGAAACGCTTTCCTTCCATTGCCAGTCTACATTTTATATCCTCTCTACTTCGACCATCATCAGTTATTTTACTTCCTAAATAGCAAAACTCCTTTACTACTTTAAGTGTCTCATTTCCTAATCTAATTCCCTCAGGATCACCCGATTTAATTTGGCTACATTCCATTATCCTCGTTTTGCTTTTGTTGATGTTCATCTTATATCCTCCTTTCAAGACACTGTCCATTCCGTTCAACTGCTCTTCCAAGTCCTTTGCTGTCTCTGACAGAATTACAATGTCATCGGCGAACCTCAAAGTTTTTATTTCTTCTCCATGAATTTTAATACCTACTCCAAATTTTTCTTTTGTTTCCTTTACTGCTTGCTCAATATACAGATTGAATAACATCGGGGAGAGGCTACAACCCTGTCTCACTCCTTTCCCAACCACTGCTTCCCTTTCATGCCCCTCGACTCTTATGACTGCCATCTGGTTTCTGTACAAATTGTAAATAGCCTTTCGCTCCCTGTATTTTACCCCTGCCACCTTCAGAATTTGAAAGAGAGTATTCCAGTCAACATTGTCAAAAGCTTTCTCCAAGTCTACAAATGCTAGAAACGTAGGTTTGCCTTTTCTTAATCTTTCTTCTAAGATAAGTCGTAAGGTCAGTATTGCCTCACGTGTTCCAACATTTCGACGGAATCCAAACTGATCCTCCCCAAGGTCCGCATCTACCAGTTTTTCCATTCGTCTGTAAAGAATTCGCGTTAGTATTTTGCAGCTGTGACTTATTAAACTGATAGTTCGGTAATTTTCATATCTGTCAGCACCTGCTTTCTTTGGGATTGGAATTATTATATTCTTCTTGAAGTCTGAGGGTATTTCACCTGTCTCATACATCTTGCTCACCAGCTGGTAGAGTTTTGTCATGACTGGCTCTCCCAAGGCCGTCAGTAGTTCTAATGGAATGTTGTCTACTCCGGGGGCCTTGTTTCGACTCAGGTCTTTCAGTGCTCTGTCAAACTCTTCACGCAGTATCTTACCTCCCATTTCGTCTTCATCTACATCCTCTTCTATTTCCATAATATTGTCCTCAAGTACATCGCCCTTGTATAAACCTTCTATATACTCCTTCCACCTTTCTGCCTTCCCTTCTTTGCTTAGAACTGGATTGCCATCTGAGCTCTTGATATTCATACACGTGGTTCTCTTCTCTCCAAAGATCTCTTTAATTTTCCTGTAGGCGGTATCTATCTTACCCCTAGTGAGATAAGCTTCTACATCCTTACATTTGTCCTCTAGCCATCCCTGCTTAGCCATTTTGCACTTCCTGTCGATCTCATTTTTTAGATGTTTGTATTCCTTTTTGCCAGCTTCATTTACTGCATTTTTATATTTTCTCCTTTCATCAATTAAATTCAATATTTCTTCTGTTGCCCAAGGATTTCTAGCAACCCTCGTCTTTTTACCTACTTTATCCTCTGCTGCCTTCACTACTTCATCCCTCAGAGCTACCCATTCTTCTTCAACTGTGTTTCTTTCCCCCATTACTGCCAATTGTTCCCTTATGCTCTCCTTGAAACTCTGTACAACCTCTGGTTCTTTCAGCTTATCCAGATCCCATGTCCTTAAATTCCCACCTTTTTGCAGTTTCTTCAGTTTTAATCTACAGGTCATAACCAATAGATTGTGGTCAGAGTCCACATCTGCCCCTGGAAATGTCCTACAATTTAAAACCTGATTCCTTAAATCTCTGTCTTACCATTATATAATCTATCTGATACCTTTTAGTATCTCCAGGATTCTTCCATGTATACAACCTTCTTTTATGATTCTTGAACCAAGTGTTAGCTATGATTAAGTTATGCTCTGTTCAAAATTCTACCAGACGGCTTCCTCTTTCATTTCTTAGCACCAATCCATATTCACCTACTATGTTTCCTTCTCTCCCTTGTCCTACTGACGAATTCCAGTCACCCATGACTATTAAATTTTCGTCCCCCCCCCCATGAACCATGGACCTTGCCGTTGGTGGGGAGGCTTGCGTGCCTCAGCGATACAGATGGCCGTACCGTGGGTGCAACCACAACGGAGGGGTATCTGTTGAGAGGCCAGACAAACGTGTGGTTCCTGAAGAGGGGCAGCAGCCTTTTCAGTAGTTGCAGGGGCAACAGTCTGGATGATTGACTGATCTGGCCTTGCAACATTAACCAAAACGGCCTAGCTGTGCTGGTACTGCGAACGGCTGAAAGCAAGGGGAAACTACAGCCGTAATTTATCCCGAGGACATGCAGCTTTACTGTATGATTAAATGATGATGACGTCCTCTTGGGTAAAATATTCCGGAGGTAAAATAGTCCCCCATTCGGATCTCCGGGCGGGGACTACTCAGGAGGACGTCGTTATCAGGAGAAAGAAAACTGGCATTCTACGGATCGGAGCGTGGAATGTTAGATCCCTTAATCGGGCAGGTAGGTTAGAAAATTTAAAAAGGGAAATGGATAGGTTAAAGTTAGATATAGTGGGAATTAGTGAAGTTCGGTGGCAGGAGGAACAAGACTTTTGGTCAGGTGAATACAGGGTTATAAATACAAAATCAAATAGGGGTAATGGAGGAGTAGGTTTTATAATGAATAGGAAAATAGGAATGCGGGTTAGCTACTACAAACAGCATAGTGAACGCATTATTGTGGCCAAGATAGACACAAAGCCCATGCCTACGACAGTAGTACAAGTTTATATGCCAACTAGGTCTGCAGATGACGAAGAAATTGATGAAATGTATGATGATGATGATAATTATGTTTAAATTGCTTTGGCAACGATTTCAGTCAATGGAGTACTACATCTATTGCTTTATTGGCCAAATTAAGACAGGTAAGTTCACTGAGGAGCAGACAATGTTTTCTTGTTATATTTGTTCGTTACTGCAGTACGTTTAACATTACATTGTCTCCGATATACATCTTATTCGTGACGTTACCTGTGAACATCGAATGAATAATATTTTATAAGTCTCCAAGCACTTTTTTGCGTCAGAATTGGCGACAGTTTAAGATTTTATTTTATGCAACGAAACGTGGGTTTCTTTTTTAACATTTTGCGCTTGAGATCGGGAACAGATTATAATGAACCTATGTTAGTTGGCCATTCCAACTCTCTTCTAGCTTCTCTATGGGATCTTCTTCTTTATTCTTTTGTCATTCACCTGTACCAGATATGTTGTTCCATCGTTCTACGTCAGAGCTACTATAGTGTAACTGTTTCCTTATCTAAACATCAAAACACATATAAGTAATTTGCCATGAAATCCCTTTCTCAATGAAATACTTCCCTGGTACTCTAAGGTTATATACATTAAGCTCGTCGTTTCTGTACTTGCAGAAACGCCTCTAGTGTTTCCGTCCATGTATTGGTCTCTAAAGCCTTCCCTTCGACTATGTATTTGAGTGTCGATCGCCTTTGAGAGGAAATAGACTTTATCACCTAAATATTACCGAATATTGGAAGTTTCTCTGTTTCTCATTTCAATCTGCTAAGCCATCAAGGCCCACTGCAATTAAAGCTGAGAAAATACCCTCTTCTCCATGTTCTACACGTTGAGGAAACGCTTTACATTCACCTATAAAGATATACCTTCGGGAAAAATCTAGTGAAGACATGACGAGATCATATAGATACAGATCATTCTGTCTGGGTGCGTCATGAATCTCCTGCCAACATCCACTTTCCAGTTGTCATTCGCTTTGACCACGGCACACTGCATGGTACATTGTCCAGAGAAAGTAGTAATCCCATTGTATTTCATTATACCTCTTTGGGACCAGAAAACTTCCTTCCTTTTAGAAACCAAGTTTAACACCTGATACCTACGACAAGATGTACAGAAGAAGTCATTTGTTCAAAATTGTGAATGCTGACATTTTCTTCCCGTAACTTTATCAATGAATTGTGGTAAAACCAGAAAAAATATCGAAGCGTTTGGGATGTGGTGCAGTAGAAAAATATTCAAGGTTTGTTGGACGTATATGATATGGAATCGGAAGGAAATGAGTATGTGGAAAGACAGAAAAATGTCGCATGTATTAAGACTTCATGGAATAACTTCCATGTTACTGGAGAGTGTTAGAGGGTACAAAGTGTAGGGGAGAGACTGAGATTGCAATGCATCCAACGTATGCTTAATGGCTCTGAGTACTACAGGACTTAACTTCTGAGGTCATCAGTCCCTTAGAACTTAGAACTACTTAAACCTAACTAAGGACATCACACACATCCATGCCCGAGGCAGGATTCGAACCTGCGACCGTAGCGGTCGAGCGGCTCCAGACTGTAGCGCCTAGAACCGCTCGTCCATCTCGGCCGGCTAATTAATGGCGTTGGGTTTGCTGTACTGAGATGAAATGGTTGGATCAGGAGTCTGTGGTGAGCAACTTCAAACCACTCAGAAGACTGACGACCCACTTAGAAACCTTACTTAATGTTATCCGTCACAGGTCATCTTCACCTTCTCAAGACAGATAATGAAAATAAGCTTAACAGTTAAAACGGACCAATACAAATTACGAAAATTTAACCATGTAAAATACAGTATTTCACTATCAAGGACTGAAAAAAACGTGTTATCATTTATCACATCATAACTAAACATGTGAAATACAATACCGCTCAGCCGTAAGTTATGACAGTTATGGTGATGACCTATTGCTTTCTGCTTCTGCTGTGACGTCATCGTATTGAACATATTTTAGTTTAGAAGTAATCTGTGTGCTTTCATTTTTAACTTTGTAACAACTTTACCGTGTTTTCTATCTTGTACGTATGAAGATTTCTTGTTTAAATTATGTGATTGTGCCGGAATGTGAACCAATTTAAAAAGGAGTACATTGTGCTAGATAATAAGTAACAGTCTTTGCTCAGAAAAGTAATTAATGTGTTCGAATTATTATTTGATTCCGAATCTGGAGTCGTTCATGGCGGTAACCAGAATCATAACCCATTAGATGTCAACTGCTGATTGCATTTTTGGTACGTTCAGTTACTTGGAAAGTCTGCAAGACAGCTGTTGGCACTGCGCAGTTCCTCACACACACCCTAGTTTTTAATAAAGTGGGTTGATGGATAAGTTCCTATCGTTTTTCCGTAAGTTTCATAAACACAACACATACACATAACACAGTCTTTAATTATCAGTTACATTTTTCTTCAATATTCGAAAGAGTCTGCCAGCATTCGGGTAACTTTCTGATTCCGCGACTGTAGAAATCACGTGGCTTTGAGTCGAAGAACTCGTCGAGCGATTTTCGGAGCGCATTATCATCCGAAATGAAGTTCCGTGAAGGTTTATCGATAGAGAACGGAAGAGGTTAAAATCTGAAGGCGCAAGACCAAGTGAATTAGGTGGGTGCGGAATGACTTCCCAACCCGACTCCTCTACAGTATTTTTTGTCAGTCCAGCACAAAGCGGGTGGGCGTTATCGTGGAATAGTATCTTTTGACGCAGTCTTCCAATTCGTTGTTCTTGAATTGCCTCTGCAAGACGTCTCAGATGTCGACAACAAATGTCAAGAGTGATGGTTACACATCGGGAAAGCAGTTCGTAGTACACCATATTGTCGCTGTTCCACCAAACGCATAGCATTGTCTTTTGTGTATGAGCGCTGGTCTTTATGTGAGGGATTATTGCATTGTTTGGGCTAATCCATTCCTTTATTTTCCTTACCTTAACATAAAGACATCATTTCTTTTTTCCAGTAACGATACAGCATACGAGTGGTCAGTGTTGTTCACGAGCCCGTTGGCGATGTCCAAGCAGAGATGCACATATGACCACCCGCTGACGTTTGTGATTTTTGGCCAAGATCAATACCCATGCACTCGATTTCTGAACGGTCCCCACTGCACTCAAATGTCGCACCATGATGGAATCATCACAGTTCATCACATTTGGCAGTTATCGAGTACACTGGCATGAATTATTGTGGATTAATGTTTGTAAAAGATATCCCTCAAACCCGAAGGTCTTCCTGATCGTGGAGGGCCGCTAATGTCCAAACAATCCTCCTTAAAAGGAGGATTTCTCTATGCAATGCGATTTTCCCCATATACAGTGCAAATGTTTGTGACCGCCTCCGCTGCTGTCTCTCTCTCCCTTTCTGAACTCCTATTTCCCTACCTGAACTCCTATTCCTCCACCCAGCAATCCATTTTATAGCGTCCACAACTCCACTCACTATCTCTAAATAACAAAATTATAATATGTAAACTCAGCTAATAACAGTGAATTATAAATAAAAAAATCACAATCGATAAATATTCACTTGCAAAACTTAACGCTGCGAGCTTGTACATCAATCTAATAGAAGTATTCAAAAAACTCTAGAAGACGGTAGTAAGTGGACGAGAACGCAGCAGAACATATCACAAAGTATCTTCTGCGGAGCTCACCTTGCTGCGTGCCCTTGTACTGCTCTTGGTACATGTGATACACCAGCGCATGCGCCTTGATGAGCGTGTGGGCCGCCAGGTAGTCTCCGATGCCTGGAGCAGGCTGGCTGGGCGCAGCCCCGCCCTGGCTGGCGTAACCGCTCACAATCGCCGGAGGCTCGTTGAATGTTATCCAGAACTTCACCTGAACGGCAAATCATAAACAGCGTGACAAGTCCTATTATCAGACACACCTTGAATATTCACATACACAATGTTTTAAACGTTTTCTCAATTTTTAACCAAACATCTGCGAGACACCATATGTAACGTCACCTCAGAAAAATTAATTGAATTACTGTGCTGATAAACCTTTCACATTATTTGATTTTCAAACAGCTGAGCAGAACAGAACGTACTCAGACATTTCGCTCTTTGTCTATTCTGATCAACACTAAACTGACACACAATATTTTCAGCGCAACGCAATCTGACGTTTAATACTCCCTACAAAAGAATGGCCCTGTAAAAAAAATTATGAATGATTGTGCTTAAACTGCCACACAATATTTTTTAGCTCAACTCAATCTGACTTTTAATAATCTCTACAAAAGAATGGCCCTGACTAACAATAACCTATACCTTTCATGAATGACTTACCTCACAAAAGTCTTCATTACTCGAACAACTGCAATACAGCGAGCGCCAATACTGCCAGTTAAATAAAAGATTCAAACTACTGAAGGCACTAACTACTGATAGCAAATGAAAGATTTTGATAGAGAACAAACAATGTATTTACCTTAATGGTGTTCAAAAGTCATGTCCATGATATGCAATATTACAAATTTACTCTTTTGATGGACACACGTCCAGATCGTCCGCTCTCAAAATTCCGCCATCTCTCTTTCCATATACACCACTGCTGGCGGCTCACCTCCAACTGCGCAGCACTATGCGCTGTTCACATCCAGCAGCCCAACACTACAATAGGCAACAACAATGCAAACCAGCCACAGACTGCACACAGCACAGCCAGTGATTTTCATACAGAGTGCTACGTGGCGTTACCAATAAAAAAACATAAACAGCCTACTGACACATATCGTATGTGGCGGAAGGTACCTCTGATATCACTATCCTTAGCACTCTTTCCTATCCCATTGACGACTGGTTTGTAGGCCGTACAAGAAAGTTACAGGAATGAGATGAATATCAAAATTCAGTACGAAATGACATCAGTTATAATATTCGCTAATAGTAATATTTTTCACACTGAAAGAAAGCACTGCTCGATCTGTTGAATGGAATGAACAGTCTAATGATCCCACACTGCTTACTAGCAGCAAAAATGAGGCTATTGATAAGCTTAACATGAAATTTCGGCACCATGTTGTAGAGGAAGTGAAGGAATTCTGTCGCCGTAGACCCAAATAAGCCATGACGGACGAAGCAGGGGGGATACAAAAATCATAATCGTAAAAGCAAAGAGTGCATTCCTGACTAAAGGAAATCTACTGAAGTGAAACGTAGACCTTTATGGATCAAGAAATTTTTCAGAATGTGCAAGTGGAGCACAGCATTGGCTAGCAGCATTGGATGGCACAGCATGGGCTATGGGAGAAACGGAAAAGAAGAGAATCGAAACGATGGAGAAGTTGCGAATTATTCTGGCTACTTTCTTTAATAGAAAATGGAATCGGCGAGGACAAATATTTGAGGAAAACACCGAAATGAAAGATGACAGGACACATATTAAGACATCAACGAATGATTGCCATAGTATTTGTGGAAACTGTGGAGGGTAGAAACTGTAGGGAAGGGCAGAGATTCAGATAGAAATGAATAGCTGAGGACGCTGGATGCAAATGCGACTTTTGAGTTGAAGAGAAGAAAAATATGTCAATGACTTTCGGTAAGCCATCGTACAATTTGTTATAATTTCTCTGGTTTTCCGAACACAATCATTAACCGAGATTTGTTGAAACTACAGTAGCGTGTTTCCTAACTTCGCTTGGGACGCATGCTCTCTAAATTGCAACAATGAGCTTTTCCCATTTGCATATGCCTCTGTGCTTGTAGTGCCTGCTACAGGCGTTTCTTGGACACCTCTGTAACGCCTGCGCTCAATAAACGAACCCGTTTTCCGTATCTTCTGCTTCCATTCCATTAATCCCACCTGTTTAACATCGAAGGATCGGCTATCAAGTGCTCAGTGAGACACACCCGTAGTTACGTTTCCTAGGGTTTTTCGACTTAATCTCCGATTGGTATCCGCTTTTCCTACAACTTAGATCGTGTGATCGTTCACCACAAAGTCTTTCTCGACGGATAGTCATAGCTATAGTAAGATTTTGGTACTGGTTCCCGCAGTGCACAGCCTATAGTGTAATCGAATAGCGCTGTTTCTTTCCACATATTTGTCACCAACTCATTTACTATGGTTGATTTCCACTGCCAGTATCTACAACAAGCTCGGGTTTTCAGCAGGTGTTCTTACACTTCTCTACAGTTTTCTGGCGTCCACCTCTACCATGTCAGATTCTCTGAGTGGGTGGATGGAGAAGGGGTTGAATGAGGCATATGGCTTTCTGTAGTACTTCATATTTGTTAACAACATAGATCATAAACAAAACAATATCTTAGTATAATTTAACTATTTGTAATCTCGTATCACGTTTTCCTACCTCATTGCTGAGACGTGGAAACACTTTCCAACGAAACAATGTAGAAGTGCTGGACAGTGCTAACGTAAAAGGATTTGTCTTTTAAACGGGAATTACGTTGCAGATCGACCGATTCTATATGCAAGATTTACAGCGACACTTTCAACTGAAATGGCGAACGTTCTCGAAAATAGCACAAAAACTGATTTGCGGTGTCATCCATGGTGTGGACACCTAGTCCTCTAATTAATTCAATGCTACATTGGATTGTTCAAAATTTACGTTTACCTTAACGCCACTGAACTTAGGTATATAGATAGTGTTCCTATTTAGGGAAATGGGCAGTGTTTCTTTAGAAGTTGTCCCATTCAAAATGTCATTTTCCACTTTACCCATGAAATCACAATCATCTTATTCCTCACCTTGCAATGCCTTACTGAGCGCAGTCTCAGTCAACTATATATAAAATTTTATGGTTTCGAATCATGTCCGAAATTTGTAATTTTTATCTTACTTTATTTTCTTGTCAGAAATTCAATAATAGTTGGGGCTCAAATCGCAAACTCGTTCCATGTATGTTATTTGACTTTATTGTAACACACTCCCGGAAATTGAAATAAGAACACCGTGAATTCATTGTCCCAGGAAGGGGAAACTTTATTGACACATTCCTGGGGTCAGATACATCACATGATCACACTGACAGAACCACAGGCACATAGACACAGGCAACAGAGCATGCACATTGTAGGCACTAGTACAGTGTATATCCACCTTTCGCAGCAATGCAGGCTGCTATTCTCCCATGGAGACGATCGTAGAGATGCTGGATGTAGTCCTGTGGAACGGCTTGCCATGCCATTTCCACCTGGCGCCTCAGTTGGACCAGCGTTCGTGCTGGACGTGTAGACCCCGTGAGACGACGCTTCATCCAGTCCCAAACATGCTCAATGGGGGACAGATCCGGAGATCTTGCTGGACAGGGTAGTTGACTTACACCTTCTAGAGCGCGTTGGGTGGCACGGGATACATGCGGAAGTGCATTGTCCTGTTGGAACAGCTAGTTCCCTTGCCGGTCTGCCGGCCGCGGTGGTCTCGCGGTTCTAGGCGCGCAGTCTGGAACCATGCGACTGCTACGGTCGCAGGTTCGAATCCTGCCTCGGGCATGGATGTGTGTGATGTCCTTAGGTTAGTTAGGTTTAAGTAGTTCTAAGTTCTAGGGGACTAATGACCACAGCAGTTGAGTCCCATAGTGCTCAGAGCCATTTGAACCATTTGAACCTTGCCGGTCTAGGAATGGTAGAACGATGGGTTCGATGACGGTTTGGATGTACCGTGCACTATTCAGTGTCCCCTCGACGATCACCAGAGGTGTACGGCCAGTGTAGGAGATCGCTCCCCACACCATGATGCCGGGTGTTGGCCCTGTGTGCCTTGGTCGTATGCAGTCCTGATTGTGGCGCTCACCTGCACGGCGCCAAACACGCATACGACCATCATTGGCACCAAGGCAGAAGCGACTCTCATCGCTGAAGACGACACGTCTCCATTCGTCCCTCCATTCACGCCTGTCGCGACACCACTGAAGGCGGGCTGCACGATGTTGTGGCGTGAGTGGAAGACTGCCTAATGGTGTGCGGGACCGTAGCCCAGCTTCATGGAGACGGTTGCGAATGGTCCTCGCCGATACCCCAGGAGCAACAGTGTCCCTAATTTGCTGAGAAGTGGCGGTGCGGTCCCCTACGGCACTGGGTAGGATCCTACAGTCTTGGCGTGCATCCGTGCATCGCTGCGGTCCGGTCCCAGGTCGACGGGCACGTGCACCTTCCGCTGACCACTGGCGACAACATCGATGTACTGTGGAGACTTCACGCCCCACGTGTTCAGCAATCCGGCGGTACGTCCACCCGGCCTCCCGCATGCCCACTATACGCCCTCACTCAAAGTCCGTCAACTGCACATACGGTTCACGTCCACGCTGTCGCGGCATGCTACCAGTGTTAAAGACTGCGATGGAGCTCCGTATGCCACGGCAAACTGGCTGATACTGACGGCGGCGGTGCACAAAAGCTGCGCAGCTAGCGCCATTCGACGGCCAACACCGCGGTTCCTGGTGTGTCCGCTGTGCCGTGCGTGTGATCATTGCTTGTACAGCCCTCTCGCAGTGTCCGGAGCAAGTATGGTGGGTCTGACACACCGGTGTCAGTGTGTTCTTTTTTCCATTTCCAGGACTGTATATAACTTCTCCATACTCTGCGATCAGCTTCTCAACTGACGATGTCATTGTAATATATAACTTCTCCATACTCTGCGTTCAGCCTCGCAACTGACGATGTCATAATGCGTGCCACATCAGAAAGTTTACTCTCTGCGCCACCAGTTCCACCACCTGTTCCTTGCCTGCATATTCAATTCCAAGTTCTTCTTGATGCACAGTGCCGTGAATCTCGTACAAATCTTCTGTCGATCGTTATAAATTTTAGCTGTTTGATCATCAAGTAAATCTTCTACATCGGGTTGCAATGTGGTTTTTGGCGATAAACACCGATTGTGGGACTATATAACATGTACTGAGAGTTCTTATCCTTCTCCTCTATGACTCCAATTCATTTTTAAGCGACTGTGAAGATAGACAGCTGGAGTGTCTCCTTTTGCGCCAACAGCCACTGGATCTATGAATTTCCTTTACACGATGGCCAAACAGCGAAGTATAAACTGGAGTCAAACCACAATTCTGCATAATCGGACAAGGTCGTGCTGATCAACATAAGTCGCACAAAATGTTGAAATTACGAAAAGAAATATCGCGCTGTACCGAGAAGGACAGAACAAAACCGAGACGCACCGATGCCGAGACCTGCCTGGTTTCGAACTGCATGCAATCAGCACATTGTGCACCCATGAAAGTTTTGCACGCCTTGGCCGATCTTGTGGTTAACATTTGCATAATCCGCAAACAACATCACGGTTCTGCTTCTTACGATACCTCAGAGATTATCACCACCATCATCATCATCTTCATCATTCACAGATTACCTTCGAGGAAGCTGTTCTTGATGCAGCGTTTCAGCTTCAACGTTTCCGGGTCGACCTACGTTCCTTATCTCTGTGGATATATATAGCAAAACTTTTTTAGGATTATAATGTTCCATTTTGCCTACTATTTGCGTTATTGCATATGTCTTAAGCTCATTGCTGATATGCTCTTTTCATATGATGTCTTCTACTTTACATTCTTTAACTGATCTGAGGAACTTCAAGTATTTGTGGAACTTGGCAAGTCTCCATATATGCCACCGCTTGGATGATTGTCAGTTGTTGAAATCCTTAATACGTAATAACAGTGCACATTTGTGCCAATGTCTGCATTCACATTGGAATGAACTGCACAGTGATTTTTCGTTTCCCCCCTGAGGGGCTCTGTTAGCCGATTATTATCGAACCTCTGTCGTCGTGGGTAATTCATGGCCCGCAAAGTACCCACACCGTCAATGTAATGTAACAGCCACGTAACGCCTGCGCAGATACTAAACAATAAAAGGTATGGTGCTTTTTCTGAATCGTTATTGACGGTTCATTGTGGTGCAAGGTGGTCATTTTAAGCATATACTAGTTTAAGCTACACCTTATTGCAAATGACATGCAAAATCTTTTATTTCTGTCGCTTATAGTTAAAGAGATGTGCAGTTTAAAATAATATATAGATTACTTTCGTATAACCTGTATAAAGACCTATTTTATTTTCCTCGTGGCTGAACTGAGTGAGCTGGTTCGCAATACCACTGTTTGCGGAATACTTGTTGATTCCTATAAGAAGCTTTTCCCTCTCCATAAAGGTTCCATATTTTATGACAAAGATGGCCGTGTGCGTCAAAATCTCTTGTGAACGACTAACCAGGTCAGTGTTAGACAGAATATAGTTCCCTTATGTGTACTGGTTATGGGCAGTGACGTGCGTAAATTAACCAAAACTTAATAATAAAATACACTGCCGCAAAAAGAAAAAAGAAAATAGTGCATCTGGAATGACAACACAGATTGTGATCCGATGACGGCATATGTCACCTGAGGAATGGTAGATGTACTGATATCGGTTTCCACATTGTCCGGCAACGGGGTATCGTAGCGGCATAGCTACCAGATTGCCACCTGCGTCTACTGCATAGTGGGGAATGCTCACATTCAAAAGGCTCTGTGTGAAGCAAGCAGGAAACCATGCCATGGAGCTGCACTCGTGCTTCCTACAACCAACTGAGCGACTTTGAAAGGGGCCAAATTGTCGCCTCCCGAGTGGCGGGAAGATCCTTCCGGATAACTGCTACACAAGTTGGACATGCTGCGCCAATTTTGCAACGATATCAACGGTCAAGTGAACGTTCTCACACCCGTGGACGACGTTCTGGACGTTCGCGTCGCACGGACACCCGCCAGGATCGTCTTATTGTAACGAGAGCAGTGGCACACCATACAGCTGGCACAACACAGATAAGAGGCCTTATAAGCCCAGACGTGTCAACATCAGGTGTTGTCAACCGATTACTAGCAGTGGACTATATGCACGCAAACATCTCGCCCGACTTCCATCAAGCCACAGCATTGACTAGAACGGCTAGACTCGTCCCGCCAGAGGGTGACTTGGAATGGCGAGTCGTGGTCTTCAGCGATTAAAGCAGATTCTGCCTGTACGCAAGTGATGGTCATTTTTGAGTTTTGCTGAGGGCTCTCTCGTAGAGTGTATGCGTTCAAGAGACAATGACATCACCGCATGCGTTGTGGTCTGGAGTACGATAAGCTACAAACCTCGTTCAGATTTGTTATTTCGGGAGGGGAGGCTAACCAGTGTAAATGTTGTTAGACCCGTTGTTCTGTCGTTTCTGCAAAGGGAAGGTGCTGCAAGCCCACACAGTGCCCTTTAGACTTAACGTGCTGTGCAAGAAGTGCAGCAAACTTCCCTACCCACCACAGCCTCCGAACTTCTCTCCAATCGAACACATCTTTGATATGATGGGACTTGAAAAGACTCTTGCAACCCGTCATCGAACAACTCGTACACAACTACGTGTACACAGGTGTGACATTAGGTGTCCCACGATAATATCTTCCATCTGTATGATCGACTCGATGCCACAGTCAGCGCCTGCATTGTAGCCCGTGGAAGTTGCACTGCGTACTAATATTGGTGTTTCAGCATGGGTCGATACGTGGTAACTCAGAACCGCCTGTGCTACTGATCTACAAAAGTAATCATTTTATCTACTCCATGTGCACTGATGCAACAATAAATGTTGAGTGAGCTGGAAACTTCTCACAGTGTGTACTAATTTCTTTTCTTTCTAACAGTAAACTAAGAAGGAACCATGGGTAACAGAAGAAAAACAATTGGTGGATGAAAGAAGGAAGTACCATAATGTTCATGGAAATTCAGGAATACAGAAATATAAGTCATTTAGGAATGGGGAGCGATGACATAGCAGTTTGGTCACTTCCTGCCCCCCCCCCTCCCCACCCCCACCCCACCCATTTTTAAACCAACCATTTAGGAAGGAAATAAATTGTAAGTACGGGATACAAAGAAGAAATGGCTGCATGAAAATATGAAGAATTCATAAAAGAAGTGATTGTCTTAAGGGTTGTTTCACAATACAGAAAAGTTAACAGCCATTTGTGAAATTAAATGGACGGGTGGTAACATTAAGATACTTGGAAAAGTGCACTGAAGGCCTCTATGAGGAAGAAGTCTTGTTTTATGACGTGATAGAAGAAGAAGGAGGAGTCAATAAAGAGGAGACAGGGGTTACAGTTTTAGAATTAGCATTTAAAAGAGCTTTGGAAAGCTAAAGATCAAATAAGGCAGAAAGGATAGATAACATTTCTAAAATCATTGTGGGGAAGTGGCAACAAAACGACTATTCACGTTGCTGTGTACAATGTATAAATATGGCGATATACCATCTGACTTCCGGAACACCATAATCCACAGAATTACCAAGATTGCAAGAGCCGACAAGGTGCGAGACTTACCGCACAATCAGCTTCTCAGCTCATGCATCCAAGTTGCAGACAAGAATAATATATCGAAGAACGGAAAAGAAAATTGAGGTTGTGTTAGATGACGATCAGTTTAACTGTAATCAAGGTAAAGGCACCAGAGCAGCAATTCTGATAATGAAGCAAGACTAAAGAAAAATAAAGACACTTTAGTAGGATTTTTCGACCTGGAAAAAGCCATGGAAAGTGTAACATTATACTAGATATTCGAAATTCTGAAAAAAATGGTTAAGCTATAGGGAAAGCCGATTAATACACATTATCTACATGAGGCAAGAGGAAACGATAATAGTGTAAGAACAAGAACAAAGTTCTCTGATTAAAATGAGTGTAAGAGAGGAATGTAAACTTTCGACTTTTCAATCCATACATCGAAGCAGTAATAACGGAAATAATATAAAGATTCAAGAACTGAATGAATAATAAGATTTGCTGATGACATTGCAGCGGAGAAAGTGAAGAAAAATTAAAGGATCTGCTGAACGGAATGAACAGTCTAATAAGTATAGAAATCGAAGAAACTTGGAAGTAATGAGGACTAACAGAAATCACAACAACAAGAAACTTAACATTAGAATTGGAGATCACGCGGTGGATGAAGTTAAGGAGTTCTGGTTCCTAGGCGCCAAAATAACTTATGACGGACGGATCAGGAAGGACATAAAAAGAAAACTAGCAGCAGTCCTGGCCAAGAGACGCCTACTAGTACAACAGATCTTGATTTAACGAAGAAATTTCTGAGAAAGTACGTTTTCAACAGAACATTATATGGTTGTGAAACATGTACTGTTTCAGAAGAGTTGCTGTTGTGCTACAGAAGAATGTTGAAAATTAGGTTGACTGATAAGGTAAGCAACGAGGAGGTTCTCCGTAGAGTCGGCGACGAAAGGAATACACGGAAAGCACTGACAAGAAGAAGGGGCAGACACGGCAGGAAAGAACTACGTGGAAAACACTGACAAGAAAAACGGTGAGGATGGTAGGACATCAGTTCAGACCCCACAGAATCACTGCTATGGCACTAGATGGAGCCGTACAAGGTAAGTACTATATAGGAAGACAGAGATTGGAGTACATTCTGCAAACAATTAGGAAGGTAAGGTGATAAGTAGTAGGTGCTGCTCTGAGACGAAGAGGTTGCCACACGAGAGGAATTCGTGACGGGCCATATTAAACCAGTCAAAACACTGATGACTCGAAAAAAATTGGACTTTAAGCCATAAATGTCCTTTACTTGTCTGTTGATACGTTCACAGAACTCTATTTGCAGTTTCATTAATAGTTTCTCTTCCAGTGTATATTGTCTTTTCAATTATTTCAGTTCACTGTTACGTCTTTCCACTCGTCTCTGTAATCGAGGTTGTCGTGGGCGATAGGTGGCAATAACTATCGAGCCGGTTTCACCAGCTAAAGTTGTGAGTGATGTAATAATAACTCCTGTCTCTTGGATTAGTTTAATTTGGATGGGAAAGATGGAAACGTACAGCTTCTGATCTAGAGATGGGACACTAGGGAAAGATGTATCCACCGTTTCCTTGATCGATTCTTGTCACTATTTCCTTTCGATAATTTGGTTAAGGTCATGTCTTATCTCTCATTCTGTGTTATTTTTCCTTTGCTTTTTTAATATGTTTCTTCATTCAGTTATTTCAGCGTCATTAACAATAATGATAATAATAGTAATGGTGATGATGATAATTCCGTTTGGCTCAACGGCTTGGTGTAAGTCTCTGAGTCTACCTGAGGAGTCCTACCGCAAACGAGGTACCTGCAAGTTTAATGTGAAATCCACAAGAAGTGTCGTTCCCAGCGAGTCGCCACATTGTTGAGAAGGGAAGACTAACTTTAAGGACGAATGAAATATTTCGTGGTCGGACCGGAATTCGATCTCGGTTTCCACGCACGTGCCATACCAATACACCACCGCAGCCAACACTTCATCATTCGTAACGCGTAATTCTAAGTATGCTGTCAACTGTTTTACATACTGCTCGAAATGTCTGCAGTTTTTCATCTATGTCATTATTGTAATCGTAACTCGTTCCACAGTTCAGACTTCTAAAATGTGGCATCTGTCCTCTGTGTATCGTTAACAGAATGACTTGTCATTCGCATTGTTATTTTAATTATGTTAACTATAAATTATGCCGTTTAACTTCATGCCCTTGACAAAATGCCTTACGACGACTCCAGAAAGCTTACTACCGTTATTGAATAGAACAATATAGTAGCAACGCATCATTTAAAGTCTGTTTTTGCTACTGTTATAATTTCCAGAGGGAATAATGGTTATAATCATCTGACCATTCAGTTTTTGATTTTCCATGGATTTTCTAAAACCTTCCACGTGAATGTAGACTGATAGCTACACAGCTCTGTCCCAGTTATGCCTTTGACGCACATCTAACGACCTAGACGTCGAATAGGTGTTAAAGTTCATTATTCCTTCGATTTTGTCAAGGTAGATTTACAACCGATGTGCAGTATGGTTTTAACGTTGCTTCTTGATGTAAATGCATGCTATGTGGCGGTAGCCCAAAGTTGTTGTTATGTGGTCGTCACTTACAGTTTCTAAGCACACTAAAAGTATGAAATTTCCTTTTTATTCTCAACTGCTTTTGACTGTTCTTTCAAGGAGCTTGTACACAGTTTTATCCTGATACTTTGTGACTGCGTCGATTACACTCTGTCACACCACAACCGTGCTAAGATACATTTCTATTTTAACTGTGCTCTGTCAGGCCCGCCTAAAAATGAGAATAAGTCTGTCCATTGGCACCTACCATGTTATTCCCTATACAACCCTAACCAGTCCCTCAGTGACATTGTATCTGAAGATGTTCTCACATAGGAAAGTTTGCAAATGTTAGTCTTGATGAATGACGAGGTTACATCCTGTTTCCTGCATCCAAGCAAAGATTTAAACGATCTCAATCTAATACATTATGGACCAACTTTAAGAGACTGCCTGTCAATTTCCTCTTGAAGACGTTATCGATCGTGCACACTCAGTAGACTTTCATTTATGAAAATACAGTTTTCTTTTCAATACGTTTCGCTGATTACA
Organism: Schistocerca gregaria; assembly: GCF_023897955.1. Classification (NCBI taxonomy): domain Eukaryota; kingdom Metazoa; phylum Arthropoda; class Insecta; order Orthoptera; family Acrididae; genus Schistocerca; species Schistocerca gregaria. Next base: position 253,978,651 of record NC_064926.1, read on the forward strand.
TCTTATCGGAATAACAGACGAGTAAGTCTGTAGGAAAATTTTAAAAATATGACACTGTGTCTCGGTTCAAAACCACGGGAGACTTCAACAAGAAGATTTTTTATTTGACTCACTACACTGCCAGTGATTTGCACAATGACGATACAAAATACGCGTTACACACCATGAGGATAGTGTACCCGTCAGAAAGAGTAGTAGATAAGGGGAAAATGACGTAAATGGAGCATAAACTGTAATTGTTTCACATATATTATCAATCGATTACTTCACAAAACAATACATATCATAATGGAATGAATTGTCATTACGTAGTTTTTCCTTTTTAGACTTACCCTGTCGCCAAAGTTATCGAAAAGCACCCGCGCGTATTCGACAAAGTAGTCTGCTAGAATGGAATTTGGCCATCCGCCAATATACTGCAGCGCTTGTGGAAGATCCCAGTGATACATCGTCACCTGCAAAGAAAAGGTAAGTGGCCTACATTTATCTCTGCCGCCTTACGTCATCTTTTTAACATAGTGGATGTTCAGATGCGACCAATGGAAGTACATAATACCCAAATACTGGTAAAGTGAAGCTGAAGAGTGTCCAAGCATGCAAATCTAACAGCAGTCTACAGACACTTATTGACTAACTGGGCCATTCCCCGCGGCTTCGTTCGCGTATGCAATCAACAAATATATTGTGTATACTTCCTTCTACCCTCACTCTGTGTCCACCACTCCCCCATCCCCCACCTCATCTACTCACGACCAATATATCTCTGTCCACCTCATCTACTCACGACCAATATATCTCTGTCCACCTCATCCTCCCACCTCCACAATGGTTAGTTATAATGCAACGTTGTTCTAAGCCATCAGACTATACGTATAACTTTCCTAATACTGAATGATTCCTTGGTGTCAACACACTGATATCCTTAAAGTATTTTCTAAGTACAAGAATACCTGCAGGCCGAAGCCTTGGACACAGTACTATTAACAAATAGTTCATGATGGTCGAGAATCCCTTGTGGAACCTATACAGACACATCAAAAAAGTTTTGCATCACCTCGATTCCGAGAGTTACGAAACCTGTACAGAAAATTGGAATTGAGATCAACATAACCGTCATCTCTGCCCTTTTTATTGCTCATAAAAACCACACATTGCATGTTTTACCACAATATAGCGAGACCATCAGAGCTGGTGTACACACCGGTACCTCTAATACCTAGTAGCACGTCCTCTTGCATTGAAGCATGCCTGTTTTCGTTCATGAAGGGGCTGTTGGTCCGATTGCCCAACTCCTCAACGACGATTCGTCGTAGATACCTCAAAGCGGTTAGTAGGTCAGCCCTTTTCAATGTGTCCCACGCATGTTCGGTAGGGTTCATGCCTGGAGAGCACGCTGGCCACTCTAGTCGAGCAATGTCGTTGTCCCGAAGGAAGTCATTCACAAGATGTGCACGATAGGGGTGCGAATTGTCGCCCATGAAGACGAATGCCTCGCCAATAAGCTGCCGATAGGGTTGCACTATCGGGCGGAGGATGGCATTCACGTACATACAGCCGTTACGGCGCCTTCCATGTCCACCAGTGGCGTACATCGGCCCCACATAATGCCAACCCAAAAACAGCAGGGAACCTCTACCTTGCTGCACTTGCTGGACAGTGTGACTATGGCATTTAGTCTGACCGGGTTGTCTCCAAACACGTCCCCAACGATTGTCTGGTTGAAGGCACTCGTCGGTGAAGAGAAGGTGATGCCAATCCTGATCGGTCCATTCGGCATGTTCTTGGGCCCATCTATACGACACTGCATGGTATCGTGGTTGCAAAGATGGACCTCGCCATGGACATCGGGAGTGAAGCTGTGCGTCATGCAGCCTATTGCGCACAGTTTGAGTCGTAACACGACGTCCTGTGGCTGCACGAAAAGCATTATTCAACATGGCGGCGTTGCTATCAGGGTTTCTCTGAGCCATAATCCGTAGGTAGCGGTCATCACTGCAGTAGTAGTCCTTGGGCGGCCTGAGCGAGGCATGTCATCGACAGTTCCTGACTTCTGTATCTCCTCCATGTCCGAACAACATCGCTTTGGTTCACTCCGAGACGCGTGGACACTTCCCTTGTTGAGAGCCCTTCCTGGTACAAACAATGCGGACGCGATCGAACCTCGGTAATGACCACCTAGGCATCGTTGAACTACAGACAACACGAGCCGTGTACGTCCTTCCTGGTGGAACGGCTGGAACTGATCGACTGTCGGTCCCCCTCTGTCTAATAGGCGCTGCTCCTGCAAGGTGGTTTACATCTTTGGGTGGGTTTAGCGACATCTCTGAACAGTCAAAGGGACTGTGTCTTTGATAAAATATCCACCGTCAATGCCTATCTTCAGGAGTTCTGGGAACCGGAGTGATGCAAAACTTTTTTTGATGTGTTTTGCAGGTAAACGTAGCTAGTTGTAAGCAACTCTGTTATCTTGTTTAATGATGCCATTGTTGTAAAAGTGCCGTAAACAGATTCCATCACAACACAACTCCATTTCACCACACAAAAGCACATTTCAAGATTATTCAATTCCACCACATGCAAATGTTCAAGGCATATTTCTAGGAAATTTTCGTTCTTACATTTCGAATCAGTGTACGTCTTCGCGCTCTGACATCACACTCAGCTTTTCAAATCAGTGTCAAATCAGGGTAACTGGATATTGCAACTAGGCATGATTTTATATTTTTCCTTCTCGATTAACGTTAAAAGAAACTGAACTACTCACCAACGGCTGAATCTCATTTTCCAAAAGCAGATTGATGACATTGTTATAATAGTCGATGCCTGCTTGGTTAATAACATCGGTATCCCCGTTCGGTAAAATCCGTGGCCATGATATGGAGAATCGGTACACGTTTGCCTAAAACAAAAGAAAAGTAAGGTGAAGTGTGTATTCTCAGACATCAGCAGAAACCATTTCTTTCGTTAAATTTCATGAAATGCAGCACATTCAGCTGTCTATACTTTCTATATTGTTGCCACCAGTTTTGCTTTATAACCACCATATGAACGATTATACACAGTAGGAGTAAAAATTAGTAGACGTTTTTATAGGTTTCCAGTTCACTCAGCATTTATTGCTGCAACAGTGCATATACAATACATGAAGTGATTACATTTACAAATCAATAGCATAGGCAATTCTGTGTTGCCAGTTATCGATCCATGCTGAAGCACCAGAGTTAATACTTGGCGTATTCCACGGCGGCAATGCGGGAGCTGACTCTGGCATCCAGCGGGTCGCACCGACGGCGAATAATGCCCTGGGATACGTTTTCCAAGCCTGCTCGACCTTTTCACGTAGGTCTGTAGCCAACTAGCCAAGATGACCACCGTGTCGTTAGTGGGTTAATATACGCTCCGGTTGTAGTACGCATTTACGGTGGAAAACGGAATCCACTAATGTGGCGTTCGGTTAGAGAGTGTGGGTAGTGCCATCAGCACCACTGTGAGTGAGTGCGGCCTGTGCGGATGAAACTGCGGTCACGAAACACGTGTAAGTACTGTTCGTGAATTTCGCCTGCGTATAACAGTCGTTGCCCGTGGCCCGGGTCGTGGCGTGGTGCGTCATTTCAGCCTGTGAAGCGTCAGCGAGCCTACATCAGCAGCAGCAGCCGCACTGGCGTAACAACTAACATCGCCGGCTACCAGTGACATCGGCTCTGCCGCGTCCCTGGCGTATGACGTTGGTGACTGCCACGCGGGATCAGCCGTGCGGTCTGAAGCCGTCGGCACAAGACCGTGCATCCGAACGTTGAGGGTAGGGAGTCTTTCCGAACGTGCAGAGCAATATCTGGCATGTCATATATTCTGAGCGTGCGTCTGAGCGTTGGCCAATGAGATGGCACAACGCCACCTACGTCACAAGCACGCCGTCTCCCTTCAGTAGAGAGTTGTGAGGCGCCATATTGGCATTCATTTCAAGCCTATATGTATATATGACGTTTCTGAGCACCAGCAAAGTGAGGATCACTGGGAAACCCTTCGTTAACTGTGTGATTCGTTCCAATAAAATAATTAGAAATATCGTATTCGTGGCAAAAGAATTGTTGTAACTTGCGTATTCTGAGAGTAGGCTATTTGAAGGCAGCGACACACTGAAGATCCACCCAAAACGTACTGTTCTTGGTACAATTTGTTATAATTAAATTTCAATTACTAACATATCTATAATTACGGTCTTCAGTATGGCATAACACAATATGATCACATACGAAAGATGTGATATTGATTTAGCGTAATGAGTAGCGTCACTGCCCAGTATTGTGTTAATAGTTGGGCGGTGGTTCCCTTTTAGATACTTCAAATTTTGTTTCCTAACTTTCGTGTTTTTATTACGTTCTGATACTTTATTATTAGTTTTATATAAATATATACTATAATATTTCATGTTATGTAAATATAAGTTCAACTTATTTGAGGGGTGACTGTTCGATTTGTTTAATCTACAGGACACCTTGTGCTGCTTCTATAAAGATATTTTGCTCCTTTTTCTTTTACGCTTCCTAATTCACATATTGCAAAGAGTCTGCTACTGGGTAGGAAGAGTGATCAAGTAGAGTGATCAAGTAAGACTGACCTTGAAGTTTTATTAAAATGTGGGAATTATGAAGTAATGTTTATCTTATGCGAAGAAGTATTCCAAATTTGTAACGCACTGGAACTTCTATAAGCCTGTGTCCTTGCTGATTGGACATGGTACTTTCCTTTTCGTGGACGATGGTGGGAATGTGCGTTTCAAGAGAGTTAGCGTGGGAATTTTACGCGCGCCCGTTGAGTAAACAGTGTGATTTACGAACTACAAATTTCTCTCCACTGCCGCTGGAGTGCGTTGCGATCGCATGTACCACATTGGGGCGCACGTACCGTATGCACGAGTCGCATCGTTCCTGAGCGTTCAGCAGCACGTTCAACTTGGCACGCTCAACGTTAACGTTCGGCAGCACGGTCCGTGTGCAGACGGCATAAGACGCTGCAGTCATGGACTGTGCGGCTAGTCCCGGCGGAGGTTCGAGTCCTCCCTCGGGCAAGGGTGTGCGTGTTTGTCCTTAAGATAATTTAGGTTAAGTAGTGTTTAACCTTAGTGACTGATGACCTAAGCGGTCAAGTCCCTTAATATGTCACACACACACACACACACACACACACGCACGCACACACACACGTTGGCGACTGCAGAAACAGCAGACGGTCAGCAGTAACGGCGTCGGCACGTGCGTGTGAGTAACAAAAGGCAAAGTAGGCCGCGAAGCGTCATTCAGCCGGCGTGTTCCCAGGTGCTGTCTGGTTTTACACTACAGCCAAACGAGAAATAGACTGTCTTTTTGTGACTGCGAGAAACAATGACGGCGTGGTAATTTGTAACTATTTGGAGATTGTTTTAAGTAATGTAGCTGTTACCAAGGTTCAGTAACAAACCTTAACAACAGAAACCTGGAGCGAGCTCCTAAGAATCTCACGTTGTGAAATACTTAGAACTTGTGCACTAGTTTCCAAAACGAGCAACAGCTCCTTGTTTATGTCAACAACGCGATCACTAGGAGCAACGAAAATGACCCAAGCTGGTATCTGCAGCCGGGAACATGACATATGTGAATAGTGCCCCCACTGGAGGCAGCAGGAACAGTCTAGACAGGCAGGTTAACACAAGGGACACCACGAAGGTACTGCTGGGGGGATCTTACACCTAAACGAAGAACCATGGAGACGCGAATGACAGAGGCTGTAGACGAGATATTGACAGATTTACAGATAACACTTGAAGACAAGAGAGTGTCATCGGATATAACTGCACCAATTAGGAAAAAAATATTGGTCTTAACTATAGGACAGGTGAAACTTTACGGGCAGAATGAAGAACTGCGAGCAGAAAATGCAGGTTACGGATAAAATTAGCCCCGCAAAAGATTGATGCACTAGATCGCATATAGCGTCTGTAGGCCGAAACAGCAGAACCAGACACTGAAAATTATAAACTGCTTACAGAAACCAAACCTCCTGCCCTGTCATTTGCAGCTTCGCCGCAACAGCATTCTACAGACTAAATCATAATAAACCAGCATACTGTCCTCCAAATTTGAAAGTAACCAAAATGCAAAAACAGTTGGAGACACAGTTACTAAGATCTTAAATCCTAGTCAGTACAAAACTAAAGGCAAAGTAATCAGAATGATAGCCAATAATACAGTAATTTTGGAAACAGAAACTCCAGAAGACAAAAGAAAGTTTTGGAAAAATGAAAAAGCTGAAAGGTATCAGGTGTGAGGAGCCGCGCTATTTGCTAGCAATCTTGGCAGTGCACAATGTTCCTACAACATTACCAGATGATGACAGTACGAAATTAATCTTTGCAACCACATGTCTAAAGAACAATTCACAAAAGAGATAACGATCAAGTTCAAACTGGTCCAAGGGGAAAACCAACGGTAAATAACGTAATTGAAGTCAGCCCAAGAGAGAGTCAGCATTTATTACAAAAGGGGCACAGTCAACATTCAGTTAGAATCACTTAGTGTTAAAGAGTTTGTGGCGGTTCATAAATGCTTTAACTGTTCGGAATATGTCCACCCAACAAAACTGTGTGACAAAGAGGAAGTGTGCGGCAAATGGTGCCAAGCCTGATCACAAAACGTCTGACTGCACAGAAGATATCACTGCAGGCTGTACACCGTGCAAACACCTCAACAGAACATGCAATAAATTCAGGGGACCAGATTCCTCTGAGAAGAGACAAATGTACGAGAGAAAAATAGAGAGAACCGGCCTTCGCTCACTACAAAATGTTGAATAATGTAAATGAATGCGAAACGGACGGAGGAAGATCCCACCTCGCCGTTACATTGCAGAACAGCTGTGTGAGGAAATACAAGTCATCCTCCACGAAAAGAAGAGCGTGGTGGCACCCATTAGCCTGGAGACAACACCTAGGGCTACCACGAACGATAGCCTCTCAGTGCAATGAAGACTCACGTTTCCTTATGAGTACCATCGTAGAAGAGAAATATTTTCGCATCAGAGATTACATTGACGGTGCATGCACACAAGGACCCATGGGCTATTACGTAGCTATGCAAAGCAAACACGAACTCTTTCACTGGACAAAATTCCAATTCGTAACACTGTTAAGAACTGAGGAACAAGAAATAGATGATATACATCTACATCTACATGATTATTCTGCAATTCACATTTAAGTGCTTGGCAGAGGGTTCATCGAACCACAATCATAGTATCTCCCTACCATTCCACTCCCGAACAGCGCGCGGGAAAAACGAACACCTAAACCTTAATGTTCGAGCTCTGATTTTTCTTATTTTATTTTGATGATCATTCCTGCCTATGTAAGCTGGGCTCAACAAAAAATTTTCGCATTCTGAAGAGAAAGTTGGTGACTGAAATTTCGTAAATAGATCTCGCCGCGACGAAAAACGTCTTTGTTTAATGACTTCCATCCCAACTCGCGTATCATATCTGTCACACTCTCTCCCCTATCACGTGATAATACAAAACGAGGTGCCCTTTTTTGCACCCTTTCGATGTCCTCCGTCAATCCCACCTGGTAAGGATCCCACACCGCGAGGCAATATTCTAACAGAGGACGAACAAGTGTAATGTAAGCTGTCTCTTTAGTGGACTTGTTGCATCTTCTAACTGTCCTGGCAATGAAACGCAACCTTTGGCTCGCCTTCCTCACAATATTATCTAAGTGGTCTTTCCAACTGGAGTTGTTCGTAATTTTAACACCCCGGTACATAGTTGAATTGACAGCCTTGAGAATTGTACTATTTATCGAGTAATCGAATTCCTACGGATTCCTTTTGGAACCTGGCAACCCACATCAAATACACTCAGAGGCAGGGAGAAATACCCGACTCAGACAAATCTATATGGAGATACGCATACAACAGACGTAAACACAACGAGAAACCAAGTATCACGTAATAAAGACCATAAACAATGTACAACAGACAACAGCGAGTGAATGTATAAAGAATTTGAATGTAACCCATCTCTTAGTAGACTAGAAAATAAAGATATTTTCAAACAGCACTAAGAATGGCTATGCGTATGAAATATCCAGAAAGGGATGAAATATGTTTTCCAGCTCCTGAACAAACACATAGAATGATATTCCGAACGGCAAATCTCCCGACAGACCACTGCAACATAATCAAACTCCTGGGACCGGCATGAGAAGGAGTGAAGGAATAGATTGTCAACAAACTTACAAGGATTTTGTAAGGGCACATGTCTGTGTTTACTATGACCCTAAAGAGACGGAACAAAAAGGCTACGGCTTTAGAATAGATGCACCAACAACATGGAACTTATCCATTAAAACTGCGGGAGAATTGCATTTGCGGGGACGGAGCTAATTAAACTAACAGAGGAAGAAGCAGTTGACGTAATTTGCCCACAGGAATCATACAAGCGCAATGGGAAAATACCTGGCATTCCTAGGCAAATACACTGTAATCACTGGTTCCACAGATGCAAAGGCAGCAATCGTGGTGGCAAACCCACAAATAATCGTCACACAAATTAGGCAGCTGAACACTGACCACGGAGAACAACACACTAGGCGCGGAACACTGGGTAATCTCTTCAATGCGGACTCAGTAGTCACTCGAAATAGAAACTTTAAGAAATAAAATGAGAGTCAGGGAGGGCACACATTTCGCTCGAGGAAGACGCTTACTCATACACATCGATATCAATGCACGCTCGACTCTCTGGAATGCCAACAAAACGGAAGTCAGAGGACAGGACGTTGTAAACACAATGATCAATTGTAACATTTTCGTACTGAATGAAGCAGGACAACCACCGACCTTCTGTGGATATACAGGTGGAACCAGGAACATTGACATTGCTCCAACAAATGAAAAATCAGTCACACACGTTCTAAACTGACGTGCCCTAGACAAAGTCATACATAGTGATCACCACGTAACAGTCACACACACAGCAACCACTACTGATACAAACACACATACAACACAGGACATACGGTTGCTGCTATACAAAACAAACTGACAAAATCTGAGACAGGAGATAAATAACTCTTGCCTCTATACCACACACGGCAGCATTAATCAAAGAGTTTGCACACTGACACATATGTTACAAAAAGCCCATTCAGCTGCCTTACCAATAGTAAACGAAGGATGCAAACAGGGAATGTCATATCCCACAACGTTGACCAGACTTCCGAAAGACTCACGAGACAAAAGACGACACTATTAAAGGCCAAAAACGGCACGAGAACGGTGAATTAGGCTCCAAATCTGTCGCGACGCTAAAGACAGGAATAAAACCGACCTTCACAAGACAACACAAGAGCACCGGGACAACTTTGTGCGGACTCAGTTGAAAAATAGTATTGGGGAGAACCATACAAACTGCAGATTGCCAAAATCAAAACACCACTTGCAGTGTCGGCAATGGGCTATCCAGACGGCCATACTACGCAAGGTTGGAGACGTGTTGCTGAATATCTTCTCCAAAAACTTCTCCTGGGCGACGATCAAACTGAGGACCAACAATAACACATCAATCTCTGCCGACTAGTTCAAATTAACTACGCTACTGACCAAGTAGTCATCCCTTTTAAGAGGAAATTTTCCTGGCAATTAACAAACACACACTCAAAAAAGCTCCAGGGCCCGACGTAATTCACCAAGAAACGGTCAGGAATGCAGCACTGCATATCATACTATTTCTGACTGAATTACTGATGACGTCTTACAACAACGCAAGATACACACAACATAGAAATCTGCAGATGCAGTAATCATCAACAAGACTGAGGACACATACCCGACAGATCCGAAGATATACAGACCAATTTTCTTGATAAAGATGTTGGTTAAGGTTCAGGAGAGACTGTTGTGCTACAGACTCCAGTCGCATAAACAGCACCTCGGCCTTAATACCCACCAGTTCGGGTTTAGACCACAAAAATCTATAGAAGCCGCCATTAACAAGGCATTGCAGACAATACAAACGTCACGAGACAAATATGTATTTGCGATTCTAATCGATACAGCCGGCGCCTTTGATAACCTCTGGTGGTCTGCACAATTTTCAAGATTTAGGGAAACAAAGATACCCACACCGTTATACACTACAGGCCATTATAATTGCTACACCAAGAAAACGACGTGCTACAGACGCGAAATGTAACCGACAGGAAGAAGACGCTGTGATATGCAAATGATTAGCTTTTCAGAACATTCCTATAATGTGGGGGCCGGTGCCGACACCTACAACGTGCTGACGTAAGGAAAGTTTCCAACAGATTTCTCATACACAAACAGCAGTTGACCGGCGTTGCCTGGTGAAACTTCGTTGTGATGCCTCGTATAAGGAATAGAAATGCGTACCATCACGTTTCCGACTTTTATAAAGGTCGGATTGTAGCATATCGCGATTGCAGTTTATCGTATCGCGACATTGCTGCTAGCGTTGGTCGAGATCCAATGACTGTTAGCAGAATATGGAATCGGCGGGTTCAGGAGGGTAATACTGAACGTCGTGCTGGATCCCATTGGCATCGTATCACTAGCAGTGGAGATGACAGGTTTTTTATCCGCATGGCGGTAACGGATCGTGCAGCCACGTCTCGATCCCTGAGTCAACAGATAGGGACGTTTGCAAGACAACAACCATCTGCAAGAACAGTTCGACGACGTTTGCAGCAGCATGGATTAACAGCTCGAAGACCATGGCTGCGGTTACCCTTGACGCTGCATCACAGGTAGGAGTGCCTGCGATGGTGTACTGAATGACGCACCTGGGTGCACGAATGGCAAAACGTCGTTTCTTGGGATGAATCCAGGTTGTTTACAGCATCATAATTGTCGCATCCGTGTTTGGCGACATCGCTGTGATTGCACATTGGAAGTGCGTACTCGTCATCGCCATACTGGCGTATCACTCGGCATGATGGTACGGGGTGCCATTAGTTACACGTCTCGGTCACATCTTGTTCGCATTGACGGCACTTTGAACAGTAGACGTTACATTTCAGATGTGTTACGACCCGTGGCTCTACCCTTCATTCGATCCCTGCGAAACCTTACATTTCAGCAGGATAATGCATGACCACATGTTGCAGATCCTATAGGGCCTCTCTGGATACAGAAAATGTTCGACTGCTGCCCTGGCCAGCACATTCTTCAGATCTCTGACCAACTGAAAACCTCTGGTCAATGGTGGCCGAGCAACTGGCTCGTCACAAAACGCTAGTCACTACTCCTGATGAACTGTGGTTTCGTGTTGAAGCTCCATGGGCAGCTGTGCCTGTACACGCCATCCAGGCTCAGTTTGACTCAATGCCCAGTTGTATCAAGGCTGTTATTATGGCCAGAATTGGTTGTTCTGGGTACTGATTTCTCAGGATATATGTACCCAAATTGCGTGAAAATGTAATCACATGTCAGTTCTAGTATAATATATTTGTCGAATGAATACCCGTTTATCATCTGCATTTCTTCGTGGTGTAGCAATTTTAATAGCCAGTCATGTATTACAGTCTCCTAGACTACTGCAATAATAGAGTTATAGAATGGCGTGCAGGACATCAAAGGGCAATCAAAATAATTACGAAAGGTTGCCCACAGGACTCTATATACGATCCCATATTCTAGGACATTGCTTTAGAGCCTCTTTTCACCGTTCTTGATGAGAACGGAAAACAAGGTAACAGGAGTAATTTCGTATGCAGATGGCGTAAAGGTTATTACATCGGCCATTTCAAGAGCAAATCTAGAACTAAAGGCAACACAGATACTGCAAAAAGTAAATAATTGATGCAACAACAACACACTTCATATAGCAGTCAACAAAACTGTCTGTCTAGTGCTAAGAGGAGCATTACAAAAAAACACAACAATCACACTTGCCAATATCACCATATAACGAATGTCTACATCAGGTACCTCGGAGTATATACTGACAAACCACGCAAACTCAAGACTGATGCATAAAGTAGCCCGACTTTACATTGCAAAGTTCAGACTACCACTACAGATGACACGAACTTGCCATAACTTCTTGTTTGAGTCCATTCTGTGCTTTGCTGCCCTCGCATGGACCTATCGTCTCGGTCTCACATGACACAAAAACCATTGTACGACGCGGACAAAGAAGCATCCTATTAAGAATGTCAGGAGCGCTTGGGACGACATCTATAAAGGTATTATGCATCGTCCTGGGTGTGTACCCAATAGACATTACAGTACGTTTCAGAGTTGCAGCATGCTGGATAAAAAAGGGACGACAACAAAAAGTACAGGAAATTACAGGAAAACAAATAACAGACCAGAAACAAGTTAATGAACAGCGAAATGATACTTCGCAGACTGACTGGGACGCAACAGAAAAAGGACGCAGAATACACACATTGTTCCCGAACATCCGAGAAAGAATGAGCATGAAATATATAGAGCCGACACGTGGTATGGTCCACTTTATTACGGGACATGGATCGTACCCGCAGCATCTCCTTCGTGTTCGCCTAAGTGACACAGATATATGGGCATTTGGAGAAATCGGCATAGCATAACACATCACATTAAACTGCGGCATGTTGAGACACATACGAGCGCAAGTGCACGTCAATGACATACTACAAAAGATAAGACTGCCAGATGACTGATTAGAACTGAACGACATCACCGACAAAATTTCACAAGCACTTCACGCAACATACAGACAGGAAAGAGGACACATGAGTCGGGGAGTAGGCAATGACCCCACAAGACAACTCAACGCATAGAACGATTCCGACAACAACGCGATCACTCAATCGGATGCCTCAACAAACTCAGAACAAGACAATATGGATTCATAGAATAACATGAAAAGTAATAAGGATATTGAAAAAAGGTATATATTGAACATTATCCAAAGATAGGAAAAGTGTAAAATGTATAAGGATTGTAAATATAGGAACGTAACATGTAAATAATTGCTAAGTTTAACTCCGTAACGGCGTACATTACAGAAATATACTGAGCTGAAATTTCCTAGGGAGGCGAGGCTCGACGAACTTCCGAGGGTCCTCTCACACAGCAAAATCCATGACATTGCCAGCAATCAACAGTAAAATTAATATGAGAAACGTATACTAATTTATTATATATATGAAAAATAGTAAATAATATATTAACATCATTTGTACTTAGTTCTAAGCAAATTGCTGCTCCATCTGGTGCAGACTTGAAGTTGTTCCGATGCACTCCCACCTGGAAGAGCCAGGTAGTGGGGCACTTTCTTCTATTAAAAACCTCTCCTATCATCTATTAGCTTCCTCTTAAATTTTTAAATTTTTTCTGTTTTCTTTTCCTCAATTTGTATTCATTTTATCCCAGTACTAAGTATTATTATTACTCCAGTACCAGCTCAATATTGTTGCTCTTTTTTTACTACTCAAGAAATTTTTTTTTGAAATACGGAACAATGTATGTAACATGCAAAATTCAAAAAAAATGTACGACCTACTTTTTAAAATAGGCAGCAGGTCTTTCAGTAAGCGATAAATGAAATGAAATGAAGTTCTATAAGATTCACTAGAGTCACTTCTCTTTCCATCGTATCCCACACGTGCTCGATTCAAGATAAGTTCGGAGATAGTGATGGCCAGGATAGTTGCTGCACGTTATTGAGTATCACGGGTAGTCTGGCAACAACACATCACCCTCGTATTACAAAAATGGCAAAATAATGGGTCTGACAACAATGTGCACGTGCTGACCGCTGATTAGCGTCCCCTCCAGAAACACCAAATGTGAACGAGAGTTGTAGCTCACCACATCGCAGACCATAAAGCGTGGGGTGGACCAGTGTGCCTGATGAATGCACTCGACGAGACACCGCTCACCACGTCTACGTCGTACTCGCAAACGACCATCACTTGCGTGCAGGCAGAAACTGCATTCATCGCTATCCCATAACGGCACCAATCAGGCCGTGCACGTCGATTCGATGCCGTGGCGAGAGGAAGACAGGCTAGAGGTGTGCGTGCATGTAGTCCCACTGCTAGTAACCAGTTCGCAAGAGTTCGTGCTGAACGACCGGCTCACAAGCCCTCTTAACCGTGCCGTGGTACGACCTGCCACTGCTGTCCTTACAATACGACGATCCTGGCGGGCGTCCATGTTGCGTGAACGTCCAGCACCTCGTCTACCGTAGTGAGAATGACCTCCGATACCAGCATCGTTGCACAATTGGCAAAGCACTTCCAACTTCAGTGGCAATTCTCTGGAAGGATCATCATGCCACTCTGAAGGCCAAAAATTTGACACCATCAAATTCACTCAGCTGGCTGTAGGAAGCACGAGTACGCCTCCATCGCAAGGCTGCACACTCGTTTCATACGCTTGCACAACACTCAGTCTTCTGGCTGTGAGCATTTCCTGTTTAAGGGTAGATACAGATGGTGCTCTGGCAGCTACGCCACTACATTTTCTGTTGGCCGTCGATGCTGAAACTATTACCAATACGTCAACTATCCCCAGGTGACATATGCCTTTATTGGGTCAAAATACAGCAGTGCGTAAAACGAATTTCTGTATCCGCCAGAAAGGCTGATCATTGGGAGAGCTAACAGGTATCAGAGCTCAGATGGAAACCCAGTTCTAAACAAAAAAAGGGAAAGCAGAAAGGTGGAAGGAGTATATAGATGGTCTATACAAGGGAGATGTACTTGAGGACAATATTATGGAATAGGATCTAGATGAAGATGAAATGGGAGATATGATACTGCGTGAAGAGTTTGACAGAGCACTGAAAGACCTGAGTCGAAACAAGGCCCCCGGAGTAGACAACATTCCATTAGAACTACTGATGGCCTTGGGAGAGCCAGTCCTGACAAAACTCTACCATTTGGCGAGAAGATGTATGAGACAGGCGAAATACCCTCAGACTTCAAGAAGAATATAATAATTCCAATCCCAAAGAAAGCAGGTGTTGACAGATGTGAAAATGAAATACCCCCAGACTTCAAGAAGAATATAATAATTCCAATCCCAAAGAAAGCAGGTGTTGACAGATGTGAAAATTACCGAACTATCACTTTAATAAGTCACAGCTGCAAAATACTAACGCGAATTCTTTACAGACTAACGGAAAACTGGTAGAAGCCGACCTCGGGGAAGATCAGTTTGGATTCCGTAGAAATGTTGGAACACGTGAGGCAATACTGACTTTACGACTTATCTTAGAAGCAAGATTAAGGAAAGGCAAACCTACGTTTTTAGCATTTGTAGACTTAGAGAACGCTTTTGATAATGCTGACTGGAATACACTCTTTCAAATTCTAAAGGTGGAAGGGGTAAAACACAGGGAGCGAAAGGCTATTTACAATTTGAACAGAAACCAGATGGCAGTTATAAGAGTCGAGGGGCATGAAAGGGAAGCAATGGTTGGGAAGGGAGTGAGACGGCGTTGTAGCCTCTCCCCGATGTTATTCAATCTGTATATTGAGCAAGCAGTGAAGGAAACAAAAGATAAATTCGGAGTAGGTATTAAAGTCCATGGAGAAGAAATAAAAACTTTGAGGTTCGCCGATGACATTGTAATTCTATCAGAAACAGCAAAGGACTTGGAAGAGCAGTTGAACGGAATGGACAGTGTCTTGAAAGGGGGATATAAGATGAACATAAACAAAAGCAAAATGAGGATAATGGAATGTAGTCGAATTAAGTCGGGTGACGCTGAGGGAATTAGATTAGGTAATGAGACACTTCAAGTAGTAAAGGAGTTTTGCTATTTGGGGAGCAAAATAACTGATGATAGTCGAAGTAGAGAGGATATAAAATGTAGACTGGCAATGGCAAGGAAAGCGTTTCTGAAGAAGAGAAATTTGTTAACATCGAGTATAGATTTAGGTGTCAGGAAGTCGTTTCTGAAAGTATTTGTATGGAGTGTAGCTATGTATGGAAGTGAAACATGGACGATAAATAGTTTGGACAAGAAGAGAATAGAAGCTTTCGAAATGTGGTACTACAGAAGAATGCTGAAGATTAGATGGGTAGATCACATAACTAATGATCAAGTATTGAATAGAATTGGGGAGAAGAGGAGTGTGTGGCAAAACATGACAAAAAGAAGGGACCGGTTAGTAGGACGTGTTCTCAGGTATCAAGGGATCACAAATTTTGAGTGGAGGGTAAAAATCGTAGAGGGAGACCAAGTGAAGAATACACTAAGCCAATTCAGAAGGACGTGGGTTGCAGTAAGTACTGGGAGATGAAGAAGCTTGCACAGGATAGGGTAGCATGGAGAGCTGCATCAAACCAGTCTCAGGACTGAAGACCACAACAACAACAACAGGTATCCACACTCTGAGCGGTGAACTACGAGAAAAGTGAACTGCGAGAAAAGCACAGTTACAATACGAGTGTGAGTTTTTGTGATTTGATGATGGTCTTCTTCTTACTCTTTTTTCGTTTTATTTTACCTTTGTCCCTTATATACACAGGGTTGTAATGTTAATTATCTGATCTGGCTTTGTTAATGTTGCAAGGTGGCCTTTTTGCCGCGATCCCTTTGTCTCCTGAGACCGAATTTCTACCTTTCTCTAAATGTTTGTGATTCATGTAACTGACCAGACCTGGGTATCAGTTCAGTATTCAACTTGTCAGATGTGGAAAACCGCCTAAAATCCACAACCAGGGCGGCCAGCGAGAAGCCCCTTGTCGTTTATCCACCAGTCGATCCGAACCGAGGTCGGCACGCCTTACCGCATCCCGGAAGTGGCGTGCTGACACTCGCGGCTAACCGGGTAGTATTGGGTAAAACCGCTGGATATTGTCGATTTCTTAAAATATTTAACTGCTGTTTACCGTAGAATTTTAAAAATGTTATATATTTTCGTGCAGCTAGAAGTATGGCTACAAAATTAGTTATATTTGATGGTATTATTTTTAGGGTTCCATGTCCTGTCTTTGAAAACAGAATCTTTATCAAATCGTTTTGTTGTCGGTCTGTCTGTCCATTCAACTGTTCAGAACCCTTTTCTCTCACGGACGGGAGACGTATCTACTTCAAATTTATCTCATACATTAAGGTCCAGGATCCCTTGGTGGTGTAACACTTTCAAGCTCTTAAGTCGATGCAGTGAAAAGATACGGCCATTTATGTCACCAAATCTGGTACTCGAAAACTCATTCATCGAAATCTATAGGATACTGCCCGTTGATCTAGAATCATGACATTTGGCAAAAAGTAGGTTTCATAGTACAAGTACAGGACAAATTGTTCATTTTTAAGTATATCGCATAGAAAATATGTTTCTGACAATTGAACATTCGTCATGTTTTTGTAAGTAAACAAAAAAGTTATTTTATTAAATTTTCTATATATCTATCAAATGTCAGAAAGATATATAAACGAAAATCCCCTGATTCCTTCTTTCGTATGCCTGGGGTACCCTGGGGAACTACTCTAGAGATTTTGGTAATATCTTAGGATTCCTGAGATCAGTATCTTGTCAGTATCGAAATTGATAGCAGGCAAAAATCGTTGAGATTCTCGATCCCCAGGATAGATGAACTACATACATACATTTTTAAGTTTCTGTGGAACCATCAGTGTATGAGTTCCACTCACGCTTGGCCGACCTTTTTAGATGGTATGGACTCCTCATGTTTGAGAGAGAGCTTGTCACAGATCTTACTGAAGTCAAACTCCTGTTCACATACAAAATCTGAACGATATCTAGATGAAAGTAAGGAAGTCAATTTGAGGGGGAATCAAATGAATCAAAAGTAAAATTTTGACAGCTGCCGTGATGATAAACGCAAGACGTTTTGATCTGAGATGAAGTCACGTAGACAATCGAAATCATCCGTTAAGTCTGACAGTCACGATATCGGTACCGAATAGTGCGATGACAGACAGAATGCCGAAATATTGAACCGGGTCTTTCGAGTTATTTCATTTATGATGAACCTAAACTGATTTCCTCTTTGTCTTCTCATGAACGGTGAAATGGCAGATACTGATGTAAACGGAGGAAAGGCATCGCTATCTTATGAGAGAACTGTAACGTTATGCGAAAGAACTTGCTCCCTTTCCTAGTAGCAGTTTATCACAGGGTACGAAGTGATTGGTAAAAAAGTGTAGGTCATACCTGTTTTTAAGAACTCTCATCTACAAGACGTACATAACCGTATATTATTTCTCTGCCATCTGTGTAATAACTAACTACATAACAGATTTTATGGCCGTGCATTATGAGCCATTTTGAGATTAAAAATATACTCAGTAGGAGTCAATACGGATTCCTAAAATAGAGACGTTGTGAATTTAGCTATGCTCTTCGTTCATAAGAACTAGACCATCGTAGACAATGTGGTCCACATTGTTTCCGTGTTCCTTGACTTCCCAAAGGCTTTCGATAACATTACACATGGTTCAAGCCATACCTCGCTAACAGGAAACAAAGGGTGTCAGTGCAAGGGACTAGTGAATTAAGTCATCAGTCATCATCAGAATGGGAAGAAATTACATGTGGTGTCCCACAAAGATCCATCTTAGGGCCATTTCGTTTTCTTGTGTACGTTAATGATCTCTCATCAGTTACACTGCCAGAAGCAGAGTTCGTTTTGTTTGCAGATGACACAAGTATTGCAATAAATAGTATGTCGAGTGTATTTCTAGAAAGATCTGCTAATGATATTTTCATGGATATTGATAAATGGTTTAAAGCCAACTCACTGACATTAAACTTCGAAAAGACTCACTATATGCAATTCAGAACCTGTAAGAGCTTTCCACCCAGCATATGCATAAAGTACGAAGAAGAGCAGATAGAAGAGGTTGACAGTCTTAAATTCCTGGGATTACAACTTGATAATAAATTCAGTTGGGAGGAGCACACCACAAAACTGCAGAAACGCCTTAACAAATCTGTATTTGCAATTCGAGTGTTAGCAGACATAGGCGACATAAAAGTGAAAAATCTTGCATACTTTGCCTACTTTCATTCCATAACGTCATATGGTATAATATTTTGGGGTAACTCTTCAAGTCAAACAAAAGTTTTCACAGTCCAAAAGCGTGTAATACGTATTATTTGTGGAGTAAACTCACGGACGTCTTGTAGAAACCTCTTCAAAGAACTGGGTATACTAACTACTGCCTCTCAGTCCATTTACTCCTTAATGAAATTTGTCCTAAATAATATATCTCTTTTTCCAACAAACAGCTCAGTTCATACATACAATACCAGGAACAAAAATGATCTGTACAAGGACTTAAAAGCACTTACTTTAGTTCAAAAAGGGGTCCACTACTCAGGAACACTCATCTTCAATAATTTGCCAGCAAACATAAAGAATTTAGTTACAAATAGAGATCAGTTTAAAAGGAGCCTGAAAGACTTACTAGTGGCCAACTCCTTCTACTTCATTGACGAATTTTTTAATAGAAACCAATGATGTGTTGTATATATTTATACTATTAGTATTGTTATTTCAGCTTTAAAAAAATAAAAACAAAAAATAGAAAAGGTGACATGTTCCACATCCACGAGGATCTCCTCAACACGGATCTATGGAACGAAAAACTAATCTAATCTAATCTAAAACACTCAGCCGTTTAGTGAACAACGTTCAAGCTGAACTAGTGTAGCACTAAGTCCGCAACTGCTTTCAGCATACAGGAATCAACAATCCTATCTTAATGCGTTGAAATATAAATTATTTAGTGGATGTCGTTGGAAATTCTCTAAACCTGTTGGAGGAGTATGTTGAACACATAAGAATGGATCATCATGCTTTCATTACTCAAAACTAGATAACTTTCTTTCTCCTTATGTTGTTACACGTACGATATTGTGTATATCAGCACATAGGATTCGTGAAACCAAGTAAGCACCAGCTATAAATCTCCAACCTTTCCTCCCACCACAGCCCCAACACATCCCCCCCAAAACTACTTCGTGTAACTGCACTGCAATGTCTCGAACAACACGTAATGACTACTGCACAGCAGTAGGTTGCCATCTTGGGTGGTAAATAAGCACCCTTCGTCCATTCAGATTGTGTCACAGTCGGTTACCGCGCTGGAAACTGGATCAGGTGCTCTACCATGCCCTGCAGAATCCGTAGAAAGCACATTTTGAATGTTTACACTGCTTATCGCGGTGGAGCCATACTGCAAGATATGGCCTTGAACATCAGGATGCTAGATTGAGCGGCGTTGTAGGTAAGCATTACATGTAGGTGAAGGAGCCCGTCATCGTCCAACGCGTCCATCAGTTATACCGAGGGATAACCCATTCTCAAAATGGAACCTAAACATCCCTGCAAGTTCTCCTTTCATGACCGCACTGCAACGGCTTGCATGGAGTTGTTGAAGGAAGTCTTGCGAATGCAACCAAACACACATCCTAACTGCAATGTAAGGCTTCCGATGCTTCTAAGTGACATGACAAGTGCAAAAGTGGAGCTTATTTGGGAAATGGTGCGGTTACTGAAGCATGTGTCTGCCATTAGTCGTGCCTTTCAAGATTCCAAAACGCCATGCGGTTGTAAAATCACAAAGGCGCTTCTTGGAATATACTGCATGAAATAACCGTAGTTGTTTTCATTAGTTATTTGTCCCCTGAAAAGAGATTACAGCACATTATTTGATGAAAATCGTCCGGATACCTACTAGCAAGCATTAGTGAAGTGTGTGTCAACCCTTCGCCTTTATAATGTCTTGCACCCTGCTGGCGATACTTTCACAGAGTTCTCTGAATGTCTGTGAAGGATTGACAGCCCATTCTTGCTCGACAGCCAAAACAATAGAAGATAATTATGTTGGAAACTAGGGTCTGAAGCGAATTGGACGTCCCAATTCATTCGAAAGGTCTTCGATTCGGATCAGGCAGGTCTTTTCAGGAATATTACTGTCCACAGACCAATGCAATGCCTCACTTGTGCTACTTTCTGACAGGGTATATTGTCATGCGGATACAAGCAATAATCGTCTTCGAACTATTCCTGTGCTGTACATAGAACTCTTTGGTGTACAATTTGTACATATCCTGCCTGTTCTGGGTTGTCGTAAGAAGGAGCGGTGGCAATGTGGGTGGGGGTTACGGGGGCTATAGCCCTCCCCCCAAATGGAGTATCATATTACACCGACTAAAATGACTTCAGAAATCACCTAATGTATTACTCCAATAGATTCAATCTTGTTTTATGTAATTATGTAGCAACGTAGGTTGCAATGTATTTGGAAATTTGTGGTAAGATCTTATGGGACCAGACTGCTCAGGTCATCGACCCCTAAGCTTAAAAACTACTTAATCCAACCTAAACTAACTTACGCTACACACACACACACACACGCACATGCCCTGTGGAGGACTCGAACCTCCGACAGGAGGAGCCGCACGAGCCGTGACAAGACGCCTCACACCACGCGACTACCCCGCGCGGCTGCAATGTATCTCAAACACATTTCAACAAAAGAATAAGAGCGGCATAGCTTACTATCTATACCAATAAATATCATTTAATTTGTAATGGCCGTCTTATTATTCATTAATATACATTTTTTTCATACTGAACTCCAAAACAGTCACCAAAAATTACTTAAAGCAACACCAAATTTCACAAATTTGTCGGTGGAGGACCCCAACTCTCCTTTTATTAAGCGATATTCCATTCCCCCAAAACCCGTCCCTCCCCATTAGCCCCCTTCCCTTGACCGACTTCTAGAATCGCCCCTGGTCGTAAGGGCAGTAACGCAACACCATCTTCTCCGTACTACACTTCTGGCACTACACTGATGGCAGGTATGATTCTCTAGGTATTCGGCAATCCAAACCCTTCCATGCGTCTACCACAGGCTATTGCGTGGTTAATCACTCAAATTCCTCGTTTCCAGTCATCCAATATCTAGCGCCGTCATTATTTACACAACATCAAGTGCCGGTTAACATTGAC
The DNA here is from genome assembly GCF_023897955.1 of Schistocerca gregaria. Lineage (NCBI taxonomy): Eukaryota > Metazoa > Arthropoda > Insecta > Orthoptera > Acrididae > Schistocerca > Schistocerca gregaria. The sequence goes on from NC_064926.1 coordinate 254,000,640, forward strand.
TGCAGAAATGTTTCCGTTATGAGTTTCTCACCGATTACTGTACCTCTTTCCTTCCGCAGATTTCAAGCGATTTTTTTACTAATCCCTCCCCAGTGGTCGACGGTCCCTGACCGTCAGTATGAGGTCTGCCTGGTCATACTTTAGTTGTGGTAATTTTTTGAGTTTTAACTTCACAATCACATCACTAACAACCCGTAACTTCAGAAGAATTGAAATGTTCGTGATGGATCAGTTGCTCAGATAGCATCCAATGTCCACCCCACGTTCGAAATCTCCTGAGCGACCCAATTTGCTCTTACTGTTTCTCTACTGCCACCTCAATACCTCCCTGCCTCCTTTTATACTGCTGGGACCACCCATCGTGAGACATACACTATGTGATCAAAATTATCCTGACACGTGGCTGAAAATGACTTACAAGTTCGTGGCACCCTCCATCGGTAATGCTGGACTTCAATATGGTGTTGGCCCACCCTTAGACTTGATGACAGCTCCCACTCTCACAGGCATACGTTCAATCAGGTGCTGGAAGGTTTCACGGAGTGCTGCACTGAGGAGAGGTATCCAAGTCGGTCGGTGAGGTCTGGTACAAAGTCGGCGTCCCGAAACATCCCAAAGGTGTTTTATAGGATTCAGGTCAGGACAGCTGCTCGATCGTGTTGAAATATGCAATCACCATCCCTGAATTGCTCTTCAACAGTGGGAAGCAAGGATGTGCTTAAAACATCAATGTTGGATTGTGCTGTGATAGTGCCACGCAAAACAACAACGGGTGCAAAGACACCATAACACCATCGCCTTCGAATTTTACTGTTGGCATTGCACACGCTGCCAGATGACATTCACCGAATATCCGTCATACCTACACCCTACCATCGGATCGCCACATTATGTGCCGTGATTCGTCACTCCACACAACGTTTTTCCACTGTTCAATCTTCCAATGTGTACGCTCTTTAAGTCAAGCGAGACGTCGTTTGGCATTTAACGGCGTGATGTGTGGCTTATACGCAGCCACTCGACCATGAAATCCAAGTTTTCTTACCTCCTGCCTAGGTGTCATAGTACTTGCAGTGGATCCTGATGCAGTCTGAAATTCCTGTGTGATGGTCTGGATAGATGATTGCCTATTACACATTACGAGCCTCTTCAACTGTCGGCGGTCTCTGTCGGACAACAGACGAGGTCGACCGGAACGCTTTTGTGCTATACGTATCCCTTCACGTTTCCACTTCACTATCAAATCGGAAACAGTGGACCTAGAGATGTTTAGGAGTGTGGAAATCTCGCGTACAGACGTATAACACAAGTGACACTCAATCACCTAAACACGTTCGAAGTCCGTGAGTTCTGCGGAACGCCCCATCCTCTCTCACGATATCTAAAGACTACTGAGGTCGCTGATATAGAGTACCTGGCAGTATGTGGCAGCACAATGTAACTAATATGAAAAACGTGTGTTTTTGGGGATGTCCGGATGCTTTTTATTACGTAGTGTATGATGGACAATGTCCTGACATTTGATCAGATAGTGTTTACTGCTCACGTACCAACCAGTAGACATCATTTGGTGAAAAAAAGATCGTTTCAACAGTTCATGTTGCAGTAATTTGCACACTCCTGTTTTCACACCATGAAGAGGTCCCTAATGTGACACCACCATTTCCTGAACTTTAAGGTCGACTGTTCTGCAAGTGCAGTTACCTCGATAAATGCAGCTATGCTGTTAGTGGAACATAAAGTGCCTTTCAGGATGTCGTCTTCTTTTCCGCGTTTGGGACGCGAGAAGCGAAATAAATGGCAGCTGTAAGGCCCCAACATCTTTCCCCCAGTTACCCAGACCCCCTGAAACTCCAGACTGCAACAGCCACCTGCAGTTACAGTATCGAAATGATCAGTCGATGTACTAAATTTACTTTTTAATGGCTGCGTGAAAAATGGGATGAAATTGAAAAACAGATGATTGTCAGAAGGAATAACTCAGCATAACAGGAAAGTCAAAACAACTTTCGGCGGTATTTAAAGCAAGGATGGTAACATTAAGGGTGTAACGGGAATTCCACTGCTAAATGAAGAGAGTGAGAGAGAGGATAGCTGGAAAGAGTACACTGAAGACGTGTATGAGGGGGAAAATTTGTCTTATGTGAAGAAACAGGAGTCGATTTACAGGAGACAGAGGATCCAGTATTAGAATCGGAATTTAATACAACTCTCGAGGACTTACGAACAAATAAGGCAGAACGCATCGGTAACATTCCATCAGAATTTCTAAAATCATTAGGGGAAGTGTCAACAGAACGACTATTCACGTTGTGTGTAGAATGTATGAGAGCTGACAGGTACGAGAATTTTCGCGCAATCGGCTTAACAGAGAATGCATCCAAATTGCTAACAAGAATAATAAACAGAAGAATGGAAAGAAAATTGGGATGTATTAGATGGCGATCAGTTTGACTTTAGGAAAGGTAAACGCCCAAAAGAGGCCATTCTAACGTTGCGGTTGATAATGGAAGCAAGACTAAAGAAAACTCAAGTCGCATTCATAGGATGTATCGACCAGGAAAAAGCGTTCGACAATATGAAATGGTCCAAGATGTTTGAAATTTTGAGAAAAATAGGAGTGAGCTATAGAGAGAGACGGCTCATGTACAATGTGTACGACAGCCAAGAGGGAATAATAAGAGTGTACGACCAAGAACGAAGTACTCAGATGAAAAAGGTTGTAGGACGGGGATGTAGTCTCACTCCCCTACTGTTCAATCTGTGCATCGAAGAAGTAATGATGGAAATAAAAGAAAAATTCAGGAGGGTATCAGTGACACGATTCGCTGATGACATTGCTATACTGAGTAAAAGTGAAGAAGAATAACATGATTTGCTAAATGGAATGAACAGTCTCATTAGAACAGAAAATGGACTGAGAGTAAATCGAAGAAAGACGAAAGTAATGAGAAGTAGCAGTAATGAGGACAGTGAGAAACTTAACATCACGATTGATAGTCACGAAGTAAATGAAGCTTAGGAATTATGCTACCAGGGCAGCCAAATAACAAATTACAATGGGAGCAAGGGAGACATCAAAAGCAGACTAGCACTGGTGAAAAGGGCACTCCCGGCCAAGATACGTCCACTAGTATCAAACGTAGGCCTTAATTACAGAAATTAATTTTGGCGAATTTTCGTCTGGAGCACAGCATTGTCTGGAGTGAAACATGGCGTGTGGGAAAACCGGAAAAGAATCGAAGCATTTGAGATGTGATGATACAGACGAATGTTGAAAATTAAGTGGACTGAGAGGGTAAGGAGTTAGGAGGTTCTGCGTGGAATCGGGGAGGAAAGTAATTTGTGGAAAACACTGAGAAGGGACTGGATGATGGGACACCTGTTAAGACATCAGAGAATCACTTCCATGGTACTGGAGTGAGCCGTACAGGGCAAAACCTGTAGAGGATGACAGAGACTGGAATACATCCAGCAGATAATTAAAGACGCAGTTTGCAAGTGCTACTCTGAGATGAAGAGTTTGGCACCGGAAAGGAATTCGTGGTGGGCCGCATCAAACCAGTCAGGCAAAAAAAAGAAAAAACGAGGTTTCAGTTAGAGGTTGTGCACAGATCTGTGAACCGCGACCACCACACCAGTCCGAGACGACAAGTGACGCAACCGTTTTGTCGGACTTCTTTGAAAGTCCTAAATCTGCACTGCCCAAAAAAACTGGTTGAACACGATTGCAGACGTCTGTCATTGAACAATGCCTGAGGACTGGGTACATCAACAAATTACAACTTAATTTTACAGAAATCAAGAGCTTAAGAACTTATTATTATAACATTCTCATTCATTTAGATTCCAAGAACTGTAATGACAGACAGACGGTTGTCGAAAAGAAAAGTGGAAACAATCATTTAAGATGGATGCTTTTCATTGGATATTAAGAGTTTCAGTAACGTGCATGCCCTCCGTGAGCGTTTATCACCGCTGGAGCGGTGATACCTACGTAGCATTTTCTGTATGGTTCTACGGAGGCCATCCTCTGGCTTCCATTTCCGTCAATGAGATTTCTTGACGGTTCTTGGAGAGTCTGTAGTGGAACTGGACGATCATTACTATGTCTGTCAAGCATGTCCCACACAAGCTCGGTACGCTGGTGACGCCCGACACAAGAGCCTAGCGTGCTTGAGGGGGAATTCCTCACACCACCGTGTTCAGAAGCCAAGACATGGCCCAACAGAGTGTACTGCCTGGTGGCAAGGCGACCATTCCTCAGCCCAATCTTCCTCGATTCCCAAAACCAGGCCGGCCGCGATAGTCTCGCGGTTAAGGCGCTCAGTCCGGAACCGCGTGACTGCTACGGTCGCAGGTTCCAATCCTACCTTAGGTTAGTTAGGTTGGTTCTGTTCTAGGGGACTGATAACCACAGATGTTAAGTCCCATAGTGCTCAGAGCCATTTGAACCATTTGAACCAAAACCAGAGAAGGTAGTAATGCTGGAAATTAGTGTGTGAAGTGAAGTGGACATTGGCCAAATCTGTCAATTTCCGGAACAACATTTTGCAGGTACCGCTCGCCACGGCGTCTCCGGAGACGAAAAGGGCCATCACTCTCCTTTAGAGGAAATCTGACTCCTCTGTGTATCACACGTTTCGCCAGTCACGAAGCAGTCAGTTGATATGGGAACGGCAGAACTGAAGGCTGGGAGATGGTGTGTCAAGCGGAGTCTTGGAATAGGACGTCTGGGTCGTAATGTTCTTTCTCGCAACCTGTTCTACATCTACATCTACATCCATACTCCGCAAGCCAACTGACGGTGTGTTGCGGAGGATACCTTGAGTACCTCTATCGGTTCTCCCTTCTATTCCAGTCTCGTATTATTCGAGGAAAGAAGAATTGTCGGTATGCCTCTGTGTAGGCTCTAATCCCTCCGATTTTATCCTCATGGTCTCTTCGCGAGAAATACGTAGGAGGGAGCAATATACTGCTTGACCCTTCGGTGAAGGTATGTTCTCGAAACTTTAACAAAACCCCGTACCGAGCTATTGAGCGTCTCTCCTGCAGAGTCTTCCACTGGAGTTTATCTATCATCTCCGTAACGCTTTCGCGATTACTAAATGATCCTGTAACGAAGCGCGCTGCTCTCCGTTGGATCTTCTCTATCTCTTCTATCAACCCTATCTGGTACGGATCCCACACTGCTGAGCAGTATTCAAGCAATGGGCGAACAAGCGTACTGTAATCTACTTCCTTTGTTTTCGGATTGCATTTCCTTAGGATTCTTCCAATGAATCTCAGTCTGGCATCTGCTTTACCGACGATCAACTTTATATGATCATTCCATTTTAAATCACTTCTAATGCGTATTCCCATATAATTTATGGAATTAACTGCTTCCAGTTTATGACCTGCTATTTTGTACCTAATTGATAAGGGCTCTATCTTTCTATGTATTCGCAGCACATTACACTTGTCTACATTGAAATTCAATTGCCATTCCCTGCACGATGCGTCAATTCGCTGCAGATCCTCCTGCAGTTCAGTACAATTTTTCATTGTTGCAACCTCTCGATACACCACAGCATCAACCGCAAAAAGCCTCAGTGAACTTCCGATGTAATCCACAAGGTCATTAATGTATATTGTGAATAGGACGGTCCTATGACACTCCCCTGCGGCGCACCTGAAATCACTCTTACGTCGGAAGGCTTCTCTCCATTGAGAATGACATGTTGCGTTCTGTTATCTAGGAACTCTTCAAACCAATCACACAATTGGTCTGATAGTCCATATGCTCTTACTTTGTTCATTAAACGACTGTGGGGAACTGTATCGAACGCCTTGCGGAAGTCAAGAAACACAGCATCTACCTGTTTGAACCCGTGTCTATGGCCCTCTGAGTCTCGTGGACTAATAGCGTGAGCTGGGTTTCACACGACCGTTTTTTTCGAAACCCATGCTGATTCCTAGAGAGTATATTTCTAGTCTCCAGGAAAGTCATTATACTCGAACATAATACGTGTTCCAAAATTCTACAACTGATCGACGCTAGAGATATAGGTCTATAGTTCTGCACATCTGTTCGACGTCCCTTCTTGAAAATGGGGATGACCTGTGCCCTTTTCCACCCTTTGAAACGCTACGCTCTTCTAGAGACCTACGGCACACCGCTGCAAAAAGGGGGGCAAGTTCCTTCTCGTACTCTGTGTAGAATCGAACTGGTAACCAATCAGGTCCAGCGGCCTTTACTTTTTTGAGCGATTTTAATTGTTTCTCTATCCCTCTGTCGTCTATTTCGATATCTACTATTTTGTCATCTGTGCGACAATCTAGAGAAGGAACCACAGTGCAGTCTCCCTCTGTGAAACAGCTTTGGAAAAAAGACATTTAGCATTTCGGCCTTTAGTCTGTCATCCTCTGATCCAGTACCATTTTGGTCACAGAGTGTCTGGACATTTTGTTTTGAGCCACTTACCGCTTTGACATAACACCAAAATTTCTTAGGATAGAACTTTACTTTCGAATTCATTGAACGCCACTCGCATAGCCCTCATCACACTACATTTCGCGTTGCGTAATTTTTGTTTGTCTGCAAGGCTTTGGCTATTTTTATGTTTTCTGTGAAGGTCCCTTTGCTTCCGCAGCAGTTTTGTAACTCGGTTGTTGTACCACGGTGGCTCTTTTCCATCTCTTACGATCTTGCTTGGCACATACTCATCTAACGCGTATTGTACTATGGTTATTTACCGTCCGATCGTACACAGCGCCTGTAGAGGCCCTTCTCAGATAGTCTTTTAGTGATATGGTGGTAAGCAACTTGCACTGCACTCAGATGTCGCATTGCATGTGTGTGATTCAGTACTACATCCAAAAATTACTACTGCTATCTCTGTAACTCACCAAAAAGCAAAAGGCCCACTGCTTCCCACTTACTCTTGAGCGATTACATGACACCTTAATGCACAGTTGATAAATGGCGAATGACTTTAGCTGATGCACGCATTGATAGCGAAGATCTCATGCTATGCAATATGCCTGTAGGTACTGCCTCCAACAAAATACATTTAACATACTGGACGTTGATATATGTGTTCCACTGATACTTTTGAGTCGTTTAGTTTCTTCTTGGCCACTTGCCACAGAGCCCTAGCAAAGGGCCGAAGCGACCGCGGCCCGCCTACCGGACTACAGGTTCCCGCGCTATGTACTTTACATCTCATAATGTCCGTGTAATACGAATGGGCCAATAGTGACGAATAAAACGTTTTATGTACATAAGAGACTGCCTAAGCAGAAACTTGATGTATGATAAAAGCATGATGAGGAAAGCTGTAGAGCCAAGAGCAAGATAATGATACTTATCAAAATTTGATTAGTGTGTGCATATAAGCATTGATATAGGCTTTTGTTCGAATTCTACTTGAGTACTGTTCTTCCTCGAGTGGAATACCATAGGCATAAAGTGAGCGACACTCCTTCGTTTGTTGTCCGTCGTTTATTGTCAACATATTTCGGCTGCAGCTACGTACCCTTGGCACTGGCATTAGTACTGATAACTATTAGTTTATTTTCCTGCATGTACTCTTACAACGTCCGTACCTGCGTAGTTCTGCCCATTGTATCTTTATATTGCGACGCACTAGCAGGGTAGGCTGCAGTTTGTGCCATGGAAGTAACAAGTGCGTCACACAACGAAACATGGGTGCTTCACGTTATTCGAACATCAGACGTTTTCTTTGTGCTTACTATTTAGAAAGTATTTTATGAAGTACACTTCGAGTGTATCAGAGTTCTTCAATACATCGAGGGGAAAAAATTGCAATACCAATAAGCAGTTATGCGCCATAAAAGAAAGTTGGTAGGCCTGTTTCTACGTCTGAAATATGATGTCGAATTAAATTTAACATTAATCGAATAAAAGTGGCACTAGGCGCCATTGTCCTCACTGAGCCAGAACGAGGTCTTGTAATAAGGCTACGATAGCCTGGCTGTTCCTTCTGCGATGGTGCAAAAAGACTTGCCTGGAATGTAGCCACTGTGCATGACTGCTGGCAGCGGTGGCCACGAGAAAATACGGCCACAAAAAGACCGGGCTCTGGAGAGCCACGTGGCACTACCCAGAGGGAAGAACACTGTGTACGGCGTGTGGTTCTGACGCATCGAACTGCATCTGCAGCAGCAATTTGAGCAGCAGTTGGCACCACAGTCACACAACGAACTGTTATAAGTCAGTTGCTTCAAGGACAGCTACGAGCCGAGCCGGGTAACCAGCATTCCAGTGACTCCAAACCACTTCCATTTGCGACTTCAGTGGTGTCAAGCGAGAGCTCAATGGACAACAGTGTTCAGGTCTGTTGTGTCTTCTTATGAAAGCTGGTTCTTTCTCTGTGCCAGTGATGGCCACGTGTTGGTTAGAAGGGGGCCAGGTGAACGCCTGCCACAACAATCCGGCCTTGACACACCTGACCTACACCAAGAGTTACAGGTGCGAATTCGTATCGTAGAAGAAGCACTTTCTTGGTTATCCCACGCACCCTGACTGCAGATTTCTACGTCAGTCTAGTGGTTCGACCTGTTGTGCTGCTCGCATTCGGGAGGACGACGGTTCAATCCCGTCTCCGGCCATCCTGATTTTCAACAAGCTAACGCTCTCCCACGTACTGCTCTTGCAACGTAGCGTTGTATATAGAGTGTTCACATGCTCCGTTAACATTCTCGATCACTTGCTCTGTCTCTTATCGAGCGCCTGACGGACGTCATTGGCCGACAACTCCAGCATCATTGAAAACCAGTATTAACCGTTCCTGTATTAATGTACAACAGACATATAACTCTATCCCACAAACTTACATCCGAGACCTGTACAACACAATTTATGTGTGTTTCCATGCTTGCATTCAACAGTCTGGTGATTACATCGGTTATTAATTTACCAGTCGTTCACGTCTACAACGGCTTGTCTCTCATTTACCTGTGATATTGCAATTTTAATCATATATGGTACCAAGACAAATGTATTTCCGAAATATCATTACTCTCAGTTAATTGTTCTTTGGTGCTGCAGTTTTTGGATGGTGTGATTCTGGGTTCTTTTAAATTGCAGGCATCAAATCTTAACCACTTTCTTGTAAGGTATGTTGTTCGAAATCTGAAGATTTTTTTTCACACTAGATCATTAATGGGAGAAACTGCTTCAATAGTAATATCTTTTTGCCAGGATCGTTCGTCCCCCAGGACTAAAGAATAATTTAGAAGGTTGGGAGTAAGAGAAAGACATTGGCAGAAGTAAAAATCTGACGCATCGTGAGTCGTTCCTGAATAGCTCAGTCGATAAGAACATTGCTTGTGAGAGACAAGGTTTCGAGTCCCGGACCGACACTCAGTTCTAATGTGCCAGGAACTTTCAATACAGCGCACAGTCTGCAACAGAGTAAAACATTCATTCTACAAGCTTTAATAGCGTTTTTCTCATAACACAACATACGTCCTTAATTCGTGAACTGGACAAAGGTCACACTCTCGTAAAAGTAAACACAACCTTACCAGTGACTATGAAATTTCACCTTTCGATATAACAGTGAGATACATTTTTAGGTAGTTTTATGTCTTATTTATTACTGATGATTCGAATAATAAGCGCTTAAGGCACCTTAACAATTCATTGAGTTCTTTAACATTCAGCAAAACCAAATTCAGCGTGAACTCGTTTAAAGCGACGAAATAGTTACGAATAAACAATTATTGTAGCTGAATTTTTCAACTCCATCCAGATTTAAGATGTTGTAGGTAGGTACTCGACAATATCTGAAATCGGAATCGAAGCAGGAGAAGCAATCTGAACCTAACACAGGGAGACTGTTTCGATGAAGAGTTTATCCATACTCACACTCAAATTCTTCAGAGCCCGTACGTCCTCCGTATACTTGTGGTACGAGTCGCAGGCCACATCCCCGTTGTCGCCGTTGGTGCCATATTCTGGATGTTCGTGCAACATCCGGTCCCATATACTCTCACCCTTTCCTGTAAAATGCAGAGTAGTGGATCAGAAATGTCCAAAGAGGAACTCTCATTTATTAAGTTACGTCTCTGTGAATGACAGTTTTACTATCCTGTTGGGAGTAGGTGGTAAAAGTTCAGCTAACTCGGCACGAAGTGGGTCAAATGGCAGATCTCTGGCAGAGGGTGTGCCTTGCACTACTGTTGAGCTACAGGGCATGTCTACTTGCCAGCAACATTATATCAGTCTCCGCATTGATACTGCGTCTTGACGTGGTAACCGAATCACCGTGACGTACAAGGAGAGTGACGCTTCACTGAAACGGGTAAAAGAATTGAATAAAGTAATTTAAGTTTCAGATCGAAGCAACGGTAAAACAAATTTCAACAAAAGGTTTGCAAATCCACTGGATGCAGAAAGTAAATGAGGCAAACGAATGTGTTTCTAAGGAGCTGCCAACCATTCCCTTCGAGTTATTAAAACTGAACTTCGAAAAAGTAAAAAGTTTCTTAAAAGAAAATTAGGACAAAATTATTAACTCTTTAGTGGTCAATCGTTGACAAACTGCCTGTTGGACGTTTGTTTGATGATTTTCCTGATGTCTCAACAGCTCCAGTGCGTGGCATTGCCAAAGCTTCACCCTCCATTGCTGGTGGTGGACTGAAGTCACGCTCACATCCGCAGACTGTGTGTACCAGGCGCACCAACGCACAAGAGCTCTTCCATGGTCGTTTCCGGTGCTGTTCTCCCCTCGCTACCTGCAACGGTCGTTCGCTGCAGCACGGGAATCCATGATCCATTCATTTTGTGGCTTTCTTCTTCCTTGTTGAAGCTATTCTCATGTTCGTGTATTGCTATAGCTTCTCTGGACAAGCAAATGTGGCAGATCGTCTGTACAGTAAGAACTTCCGTGTCGGCGAATTTTAATGTCTGGTCCATCTCACACGGCCGACTTCTCCACCTGCCGCAATCTGCAATGCTGCTTACGTTCTCTGATCCTGGCGTTGACTAATCGTCTAGTCACTGCAATATACACTTTCCGCTTGTAAGTAGTATGCGGTTTATGCCCGACATTGCAAGTGGGTCCCTTTTGTCCTCTGAGAATGTGAGACTCTCTTTGATCTTCTTCGTCGTTTTATAAATTGTCTTTACGCTGTGTTTGCGCAATACGGTCGATTCTGTTCGTCACTCTGGAAATGTATGGCAGGAAGGCCGTACCCAAAATTTCTTTTCACGATGACTCACTTCAACTCAGAAGTTGAGTCCCATAGTGCTCAGAGCCATTTGAACCATGTTTTTGAGATGCTGCGGCTCACATATTCGTCTTAATCGTGTTACCAGCTTATTAATTATGCCTCCTTTGTGGCTCGGGTGATGATTTGACACTTTGAGCTTTTATCGGTCCGTGTGTGTGTGTTTTCTATACATCCTGTAGAGCCCTTTTTAGATGAAGCTGAACTCTTCTAAAACATTGAAACTCTTCTTACTTAAACTTGAGGTTCTCCTCCGAAAAATTAAACTTCATAAAAATTACATTAGTCGAAAAAGGATTAAACGGTTCTTCAGAAAAAAGAAAAAAACATTTCTACAGAACAGATTATATGTTCTTAGGAGAATACTAAACCATTATTTAGAAAAAAAAGCCTTGGAAAAAATCTCTTGTTTGGGAAATCTGAAAGTATTTTTAGTTGGATTAAAACTCTTCTTCTAAAAAAATCTTTGGAAAGAAACTTGCGTCTGTTCTTTGTAAAAAGTGCCTTTCTTCAATGAAGACAAGGGTCACGGAATAATCTGTGGAGAGACCAGAAGCCTCTCGTCTGTCTCCGCGTATTGGGACTCCGCCATTAAAGAAGCAGTTGAAATACGTGTAGGTAACTACTTCATTGATGGAAACATAGGACGTCATTTCAGCAAACGATAATGATCATCACTTTGGGCACTAAGGAACTGTCAGACGCAGACAAACGAATGCAAAGATTTAACACAGATGGGGAATCCAAGCCAGGACAGTTAAGTCGGGCACCAAGACCTTGCCCGTGCTTGTACAATTCGTTTGCGACTTGTGGCTACGCTTTTCCCGAACCACGAATATGGAAGCCGCGATATCTTTCTCCGGCAGGGAGCTCTGGACTACGATGACGTTATAAACTCGCCGGTTCTTTACTCGCGAGCCTCACATAAACCGGCAAACCACAACAGTAAGAGCCAGCAGCACCTAAAGATGACGAGCAGTAGCCTTGCGGATGTAATATGCAAGTTACACAAGACCATACAAAGCGACGCCCGTCAACCACTCAAGCGCGAGTTTTTCATTGAAAAAGAGCGTAACTCACCAGAGAGGCTGAATGGTTGTCAGCCTAAATATTGCGGGGGGATGTGGACGTCAACCAGGTACAAGCACAAAATCTCATGGAATACTCGTTACGGCGGTAAAACATCAATAATCTTTCTTCTCTTCTTGGTAGTTGGGTCTGTCACCAATCGTACCATGGAAGTGGCCATAACTCAAAGTAAAAGTGGGGGAAAACAAGTGTCGTGTGGCACGACGTCCTGGAGAACGTCTTTCAGCTGGACACCACGTGGACGACTTGGGCGTTCTTAAAAGTATCGGCAACCGGTTTTCTCCAGAGGATCACCCAGCCAAGTACTAACCGGAGCCATCGTTGTTTAACTGTGGTGTTCGGAAAGGGGGGATGTAGGGTTGCTCTTTGGGGGCAAGAAGAAAAAGAATTATTTTATATATATATATATATAATTTTTTTAATGTCGAAAAAGAGAATATTTTGGTGGGCCACTTGGCAACAGAACCAGGGATTGATTACACTATTATAATAACATACGTTGAGCATTACATACCTGAATAAGAGAAACATTATCATTTCTGTGCATTTTTATATTCGCGATGTAGTCATACCGGGAAAAACACTAAGGGACCAGAAGATTTATAGACTTTAAAAGAAATGCAACACTACACAATTTAAAAAAAGTTGGTTCAGAAATAATAGGAAAACGAATATGTTCCTTCAGCCTCATGCTGCGTTCGGCCCATCAGCGTGATCGTAATTTCTGGTGATGAACTAACACAAAATAATTATCAATTGAGTAAATGAGGAGATGGAAATCATCAGGGTTAATTTACTAAAATAAGCACACTTACCATTAACACTTTTTTTTAATGCTACGCACCTTTTCATATTAAATTACAATAGATGACCATTGTGGTTAAATACTTTATACATAACAGTTAAATTGTCCTCTTGTTGCTGTCTGTTTGTAATCTGTTACAAGAAACTACATGTTTTCTGAATGGAAAAATAACAATTAGCGTATGCACTCAATATTTTCCCATGAAATATAAAATACCGTTGCGGAAGGCAGCAAGTCCGCGACCGCCTTTCATAGAATACAAACAGTAAAAGGTGAGGCGCCAATTGCCTCATTTGTCTTGAAACAGCAGAATTCTTTTTTCTTATATCATTAATCTATACATGTACATAGAGATTTACAGGCACCGCGCAAGAACGGCAAAGATAAAGAATAATAGATTCTGTCGCTGTTATGCGATGGTTCATTTCTTTTACTTTACAATTGTTTGATAACTTTAGGCCATCAGGCGTTTACTATTGAGCGTATATTAATGTCTGTGAGGTGAAAATCACTAATATTACAGGGACCAGTGTTACGAACTTAACAAGGCAGTTTGGCAAAGTGGAGAGGAAGCACTAGTGAATTTCTATCCCTACAGCCTCTGACACTCACCGTCGGCGTCCCAGCCGCCCTCGATCTGGTAGGCAGCGGTGGCTGCGCCCAGCATGAAGCCGTCAGGGAACTGGTTGACTGCCGCCGCTCGCGGGAGGCTGAGCGGAGATTGGTGGGAGTCGGCTGCCGCCGGCCCGAGCGCGGCTTCTGCTATGGAGGCGAGGCACGCAGCTAGCAGCAACACTACACAATAACATGGTCTCTGCCTCACAACTAAAGCTGCCACGTCTTTCAAAGCCTACCGTCTATAAAGTTTATTGCTTTAATTTCGTCCTGGTTTTTATCGCCGTAATACAGCTGCAGTAAAGTGATAGCGTCAAGTGTTTACAAACTTTGGGTCCGCTATAGAGCGCAACTTCAGTCATTGCATAATGTATTAAGCTAGAGACAGCGTCTTTTCTTATCGCAAACCGACACACTGCTACAGTTCTCTACTTCTTAGAAGGGATGTCACTCGGCTCGAACAGGAATTTCTAATTAAAAATATCTGTACAGACCTATCTCACATTTCTAACTACGCCTACGACGGCGTTTGATTATTTTGGTCTTGGTTTGTACACTGCAGCGCTTGCGGTCTTGGAGAAGTGGAGGTTAACACGCCAGTCAGTCAGTTACCTCAGCAAGTAGGGAACATGTTTAGTATACGTATGTCAGTATTGTCATACACATACAGCAAAAATGAACGAATCCACTAAACTTTAGAATGTTTTAAGTATTATCGCTTACAAGTTAAAGCTTTATTCATCGGAAGACGGTGTAGGACGGGGTGATGACGCTTTTGCAATGATTTTGGTGGAATGATTGTTCAGAAACATGATCATTCATTTGACTGCTCAACTGGAGTTGCACTGGATAGGACAGTGGACGAAGAAAGCTACTATATAGAAGCTAACACGATTAATAGCGTTCAAGATTGTAGTTCTAGCGACAGTGGCCGAAACAGGACTCGTACAACAGAAGCTAACTGAAACTTCCTGCTGATTAAAACTGTGTGCCGGACCGAGTCTCGAACTCAGGACATTTTCTTTTCGTGGGCAAGTGCTCTACCATCTGAGCTACCCAAGCACGGCTCACGCCCCGCCCTCACAGCTTTACTTCTGCCAGTACCTCGTCTACTACCTTCCAAACTTTACAAAAGCTCTCCTGCAAACCTTGCAGAACTAGCACTCCTGAAACACAGGATATTGCGGAGACAGGGCTTAGCCACAGCCTAGAAGATGTTTCCAGAATGAGATATTCACTCTGCAGCGGAGAATTTTCATAATGAAAATGTCTGCTATTATTTATAACTAGCTGCCTGCTCCAGTGTATCAGCCTATGCTTGAATATTCCTAACAAGCGGCTGGGTACGATCCTCTGGAATAAGTTGCAGAATTCAAGAGTGTGATTCAAGTGGCATTTGATACTGATACTCAAGAATTTGAGTCTGAAGACTGTCCAGAAATTGCTTTCGCAGAATGTGACTGTTTTGAGTCCGCATTTTGTTTCACGCATTTCGTTGAGGAACCTCATGTACATCTTTAAAGTCCGATAGTGAGCGAGTTAAGAGTAATAAAATCTAATGCTTTCAGCATCATAATCTTATTGATATGTTAACCTTCTAAATACAATTAGTACATCGAACTATTATTCGAGTCGAGTGACTCCCTTTGTCAACTGCACGGTATCATCAAGCACTAAAACGTTTGTCATTTTGTTACCGTCTCAGAATGTACTTCACGCATATCTACACTGGTGTGCACATAGCAAGTTAGAAAGTATTTCGCATGATATATAACTGATAAGGAACACAGCTGGACGAAATTTGGACCATACATAGAAAGGACTGCTACAATATAGTACAGAATTTACGTGAAATAAGTATGCAATGAGACGAACAGAAAGACACTTTTATTCAGAGAGAACAACTACAATGAAATCACCGAGATTTATGATTGGCTCTAGATACAGACAACATCCGCAGAAAGGTGACCAAAAAACACCACAATCTGTGCTGTTGTAGGGATGCAGATGACTCTCCCATCCAGTGCTAAAAGAACACAACCTATTTTTCCACTTTTTTTTTCTCCATGGCAGCGAGTCGCACTGACAAAATAACATCCTTCTTATTGGTGGATGGGCAGTGGCATCTGTCTGCTCCGTTCCGCTTTCTAAGCAGAGATGGGCGCTAAGGAATTAGTTCTGGAGCGAAGTTTTTGCAGAGCCGACGGAGGGAGTAAGAAGGACTTTATAGATTTACACAACTGGGCAATGTTGGCGGCAAAGCGAGACACAGGGAGAAAATTTTAAGAGGAGCGAAAATGTGCTGGCTGGCACGGAAGAGTGCGCTTTTTTTTTTTTACAAACATTTGATGATTCCAATGAGGCACTCAGAGTAGAATGGTAGAGTGAACTACATTAACAGTAGAACTAGGGATGTGGTGATGAGCTGACTATTAACATTTGGAACAGGGATGGGAAAATGAGGTGGCTTTGCCATTCGACGGGGTACACAACAGAGAACAGGCATGCAACACCGCAATGGTGTTGGAGGGCATGAGCGGGAGCACAGGCGATTGACAAGTGACACAGGGCTACGTCGAGTGATACGATTCGACACACTGCAGCAAAGCTCACGGTAAGTATACACCGCTGCAGCAGCGTGCCTGGGACGGAGCAACTGACGATTCGTTCGTGGTACTAGGAGTGGTGGCCTTCAGAATGGCTGCTCTGCCCCGACCGCTGAATTATCTTCATTCGCTGACAATGTGATGCTGTGCCTCACTGCTTCCCTAACGTACTACTGTAGTAAGTGTGATACTCATGCGTCGAATCTTAACTGATATCCTTACCCATCTCTGAACAACACCAATGAATAGAGAAGGTTGGCAACGTGGTCACTTATTAAATGAGATGAGTTTATAAATCATTAATTTGCAGCCCTTGCAGTCACCAAAGAGTTTTATGAAATAAATTCTGGATATTGTAATTTTTTTTTTTTTTTTTTTTTTTTTTTTTTTTTTTTTTTTTTTTTTTTGTCATCAGTTTGATGCGGCCCGCCACTAATTCCTTTCCTGTGCTAACCTCTTCATCTCAGAGTAGCACTTGCAACCTACGTCCTCAATTATTTGCTTGACGTATTCCAATCTCTGTCTTCCTCTACAGTTTTTGCCCTCTACAGCTCCCTCTACTACCATGGAAGTCATTCCCTCATGTCTTAGCAGATGTCCTATCATCCTGTCCCTTCTCCTTATCAGTGTTTTCCACATATTCCTTTCCTCTCCGATTCTGCGTAGAACCTCCCCGTTCCTTACCTTATCAGTCCACCTAATTTTCAACATTCGTCTATAGCACCACATCTCAACTGCTTCTATTTTCTTCTGTTCCGGTTTTCCCACAGTCCATGTTTCACTGCAATACAATGCCGTACTCAAGACATATATTCTCAGAAATTTCTTCCTCAAATTAAGCCGGTATTTGATATTAGTAGACTTCTCTTGGCCAGAAATGCCTTTTTTGCCATAGCGAGACTGCTTTTTATGTCCTCCTTGCTCCGTCCGTCATTGGTTATTTTACTGCCTAGGTAGCAGAATTCCTTAACTTCTTTGACTTCGTGACCATCAATCCTCATCTTAAGTTTCTCGCTCTTCTCATTTCTACTACTTCTCATTACGTCTTTCTCCGATTTACTCTCAAACCATACTGTGTACTCATTAGACCGTTCATTCTGTTCATCAGATCATTTAATTCTTCTTCACTTTCACTCAGGATAGCAATGTCATCAGAGAATCGTATCATTGATATCCTTTCACTTTGTATTTTAATTCCACTCCTGAACCTTTCTTTTATTTCCATAATTGCTTCCTCGATGTACAGATTGAAGAGTAGGGGCGAAAGGCTACTGCCTTGTCTTATACCCTTCTTAATACGAGCAATTCGTTCTTGATCGTCCACTCGTATTATTCCCCCTTGGTTGTTGTACATATTGTATATGACCCGTCTCTCCCTACAGCTTACCCCTACCTTTTTCAGAATCTCGAACAGCTTGCACCAATCTATATAGTCGAACGCTTTTTGCAGGTCGACAAATCCTATGAACGTGTCTTTATTTTTTTTAGCCTTGCTTCCATTATTAGCCGTAACGTCAGAATTGCCTCTCTCGTCCCTTTACTTTTCCTTAAGCCAAACTGATCGTCATCTGGCGCATTCTCAATTTTCTTTTCCATTCTTCTGTATATTATTCTTGTAAGCAGCTTCGATGCATGAGCTGTTAAGCTGATTGTGCGATAATTTTCGCACTTGTCAGCTCTTGCCGTCTTCGGAATTGTGTGGATGATGCTTTTCCGAAAGTCAGATGGTATGTCGCCAGACTCATATATTCTACACACCAACGTGAATAGTCGTTTTGTTGCCACTTCCCCCAATGATTTTAGAAATTCTGATGGAATGTTATCTATCCCTTCTGCCTTATTTGACCGTAAGTCCTCCAAAGCTCTTTCAAATTCCGATTCTAATACTGGAGCCCCTATCTCTTCTAAATCGAGTCCTGTTTCTTCTTCTATTACATCAGACAAATCTTCACCCTCATAGAGGCTTTCAATGTATTCTTTCCACCTATCTGCTCTCTCCTCTGCATTTAACAGTGGAATCCCCGTTGCACTCTTAATGTTACCACCGTTGCTTTTAATGTCACCAAAGGTTGTTTTGACTTTCCTGTATGCTGAGTCTGTCCTTCCGACAATCAAATCTTTTTCGATGTCTTCAAATTTTTCCTGCAGCCGTTTCGTCTTAGCTGCCCTGCACTTCCTATTTATTTCATTCCTCAGCGACTTGTATTTCTGTATTCCTTTCATCAATCAACTGAAGTATTTCTTCTGTAACCCATGGTTTCTTCGCACCTACCTTCTTTGTACCTATGTTTTCCTTCCCAACTTCTGTGATGACCCTTTTTAGAGATGTCCATTCCTCTTCAACTGTAATGCCTACAGCGCTATTCCTTATTGCTGTATCTATAGCGTTAGAGAACTTCAAACGTATCTCGTCATTCCTTAGTACTTCCGTATCCCACTTCTTTGCGTACTGATTCTTCCTGACTAATGTCTTGAACTTCAGCCTACTCTTCATCACTACTATATTCTGATCTGAGTCTATATCTGCTCCTGGGTACGCCTTAAAATCCAGTATCTGATTTCGGAATCTCTGTCTGACCATGATGTAATCTAATTGAAATCTTCCCGTATCTCCCGGCCTTTTCCAAGTATATCTCCTTCGCTTGTGATTCTTGAACAGGGTATTCGCTATTACTAGCTGAAACTTGTTACAGAACTCAATTAGTCTTTCTCCTCTTTCATTCCTTGTCCCAAGCCCATATTCTCCTGTAACCTTTTCTTCTACTCCTTCCCCTACAACTGCATCTTACGAAGTTTCTTTCATAGCTACTACAGGGTTAAATAGGCTTCAAAAAGACCCAGTCGGGATGTAATGCTTAGGCCCTGTTACACCAGATCATTTTATCCACAATCTGTTGTGAAATACCACTATTTAGCACTGCACCCTGAGGACAGATCTGCTACTGGAATCAGACCAGTCAGGTCAGACAGCCAAATTTTACTTGCACAGGGAGGTATCTCATCAGGTGTACACGTCCAAGATTCGACGACATGTGATGTTTTGATTTTAAATGTAGTATGGCTTTCCATGCAAGAATTGGTCTAAAACAAGAATAAAAGGGGAGATTTTTCCAAGTACTAAAAAGCAGTACCCCCAAAATAATGTGGTGTACTTTTTAGCTAAAAAGCATATAGAGCCCATCATAAATCTCTGTGATTTCAGTGTAGTTATTCTCTCTGAATAAAAAGTAGAGAATATATAATTTTTTTTGTGGTTGTGACACCATCTGCCAGTTGAAATGATACTGCGTTAAACAGCGTTCTTCCATACTGGAAGGGCATATTTAATAGACATGGCATATAAATAGGTAAATCTGAAGAGAGTACGTTGGTAATTAATCTAGTGCTTTAAAATTCGATAGAAAGATTCAGACGATTACAAAATGTATGCACACAAGAAGTCAGACACGTATGGTTAAAAGTACAGGTGTTTATGACGCAGTAGTGTAAATGGATACAGCACAATATGTGGGGGCAGCAAGAGGGGCATAAAATGTGATTTCTCCGGGGACTAGAGAATACAGGGCATATAGTAAATAGAGCGGATATGGAGGCACTAGGGCAATCAGAGAATGAATTTGTTCAACAACATATTTGTGCGAATGAAGAGCATATTAATTTTAGAGAAACGAATATTAATTTCACTTATTCAGAAAAAGAATGGAGGTGTGTGGAAACGAGACAAAGAGGATCCACTTCAGAGTAGCGAGTATGTCAATCAACAAGAAGATGAACAAGAAGATGAAATAATGAAAGGACTACGCTCAAATTCATGGCTTTTAGTGATTGCAAAATATAAACTATAAGTAAATAAACCCACGATAAATTGACAAATGATCTATATAACATGAGAAGTGAGGGGAAAGGGAAACAGCCGAGTGAGAGAAGAAACTAGAGAAAGAAACAGCCAAGCACGTGACGGGATGAAAGCTAGACACAGCCGAACTTGAGAAGCAAATAGGTAAAATTGTTTTTAGCATGTAAGGAGAAGCAGGAAGGCACTAACGAGAGGCAACGTAAAAAATTATAGCAAATGGCAGAGCGGTACGACGGTATGAAAGCACAAGAAATGCCTACGCAATTACAAGCAATAGTGTGGAACGAATCTACAATAGTGGCATTTAAGACTACGAGGACAGCTGCAATAGAGTAGTGACAGCATGGGAAAAGTGATCAGAACATATTGACGAAGGAATAGAGAAGCACGTGGGGCAGAATCATTCACCATAAAGAAAAAGCATGGGCCTGAACGACGAGCACAACAAGTCGGTACACAAGTACCGTGTGTTCAAGGAGAACAGAAGCATGCTCCACCCCCAGGCTTGGATTGAGCAGTTCGATAATCTGAATCCACCGTCGTGGTTCTTAATGCACAAGCTGGTTTAGGTTGTGTAGTTTATTATAAGACGAACCCGCGGGGACCACGTGGTCAATAACACTAAACTGAATGCCATATCGAGATTTTAAAGTAGCATTCTTAGCCAAAAAGTGGCAAAAAAAGCAAGTGTGAATTAAAAATTAGAGAGACAAACTTGTAGGTGGGGCAGCCACAGCCCTGAGTATTCATCTTGGGTATTAATTAGCGCGTCAGCTGTATTTGGTCCTTTATTACTGTAAACCACGAAGCAGGTAGTGCTACAGTAATTTAGGAGCAAATACAACTGAAGCGGTTAACAATACCCAAGAAAAATTAGAGAGTTACGGCAGGTTTGGGATTCAAAAGTCTGGTGAACGTTCCGAAAGATGTCAACGGACATCAATTTCTTGGAAATACCGCACAGTGCAGATGGTTCGATTTTGTTTTTGAAAGTTACACCGGCAGTACCGATATATAGCTATGATCAGATAGTGGAGGCAGGTTACAGAACAGTACAAGGACCTGTCGCAAGAAATCGAATTTGTACACAATGGCGATGACAGAACGAATCAGATCGTGACACATATATCTAAATTTACTGACATGCAGTAACTGCACCAAGACTGGTGCAACAGCAAGGCACATTCCAATGGTGGCAGACATCTTAGACCATATTAGACCAACCATGAAGGATGGAGCAATAAGAATGATCGACGGAGAAATCGCTACAATGGCTGCTAAAACAACTGGAATATGGACTACAGGCAAGAGGGGAATGACCGTGTACAAGCACAAATGCCAGCCGATATTATTGGCCAGTGCCAACCTGACCCACTCTACAACCCGACCGATTCTTGGACCATTATCACTGCAATGCCTTGTGAGATACACAGGTGAAAGGAAAGGAAGGCCAGTCAATGGACTAGAATTTTTTTACGTCATCAGTCTTCTGATCGAACATAGATTCAGTAAGCAACGTTTTAGTCTGTGAATTATTTTTGAGGACATTCTCGAGGGTGGGAGCGGAATTTCAACAGTATCTGATGACACGTTTCAACTACGAATGCAAGGTAATGAGCAGCCTGTGTTAATTTTATGTAAGACTAAAGTAAGAGTTGCACTAACTGGAAAGAGTACAGAAGCGCCGAAATAAGTAGGACTATAATTGTTTTGTCAAGGCAGTACCTTGGAATGGAACTCTTGGTAACACCGAACATCCTCCTAGCAATTATTTTAGGCGGGGACTTATTTACGCAATTGTAATAGACAGTAACGGGATTAGACAGAGGCAACGACATCTTACAGTGGTACAAGGGAATACGCTTGAGATTCGAGAAACAACTACCTCTGAACTGGTTATAACTTCATGTAGATTCAGAGGACAACAAAAAACTACAGAAGGGGATCACAGAAGGAAGAGGGTATTGCTCGACTAGATCACCGGAAGACAGAAGAGAAGTTTATCTGTGGCTCAGAGATGTAAAATATTCTGAACGACAAAGTGGAGGTCCTTTCGCCTTTCACAAACGAGAAACAAGTACAGGATCAAATGTGTACGATGATGCAACAACGTGTGACTGAACAGACAGTATCTTCATATATCAGTCCTGTGAGAGTATTAGAGAAGAAAGACGGAAAGATCTGTCTTGTATTCCACATCAGCAAATCAAAACAGTAATCAAAATGGAGATGGGTCAAACGCAAAGTCTAGAATAAGCACGACAAATTTTTCATGGTGTGAGTGTGCTGTTATTAATTGGACAAGTGGATCAGTTACTAACAAATAGATCTGTTATGCTAACAATACACAGCATTCTCAATTTTTGGTCATTACAACCAATTTCAACGCCTCCCTTTTGGCTTGAATATATCCACAGGTGCCTTTAATAGATCATTGGATGGCATCTTGGATTACTCACTGTAATGAGGCATTGCAAGATACATGGATAATGTATTGATAAGAGCATCCACATGGGAAGAACATAATCGCAAATTACATGGAAGGATCTACTGAAAAAATGCAGATACCATGGTATAATGGCCAACATTGAGAAGTGACAGTCAGGGTTGTCAGAATCAACTTCTTATGGCATATGACAGATGGTGATGGGACTTCACCAGATGTACAGAAAGTGGAAGCGATATGATGCTAAACAACAGCGTGAACGAAACGAGGTCAACGGAGTTACTTCGATCCAATAAATAGCTGCAGGTGTTTGTGTAGCTATAGGACTTAGCCACACTAAGATTGTGTGAATTTATGAATATGAACATAAAAGTGATGTGAGACGTAACAGCTGAGAAGAAATTTCAATCGTTAAAGAAGGCAATGGTAATGACACCGACACTACCCCACCAGTATGATAATGGATAGTGCCAAGACTGGTTTGGATGTGGTTATCCTCCAAGAAATAGTAGAAGCAGGGGAGACAAGATGAGAGATAATAGCGCTGAGTAGTCTCGTATCCACAAAGGAAGATAAGAACTATTCGGTAACAGAACTGCAGACCTCCTTATTGGGTATGGATTCAAGAGGGTTAGGTATTTTCTGTACATCAGGTGATGTGTCAGTTATAAATGAAGGAACTTGCAACGAAAGTAACAGAGAAAATACTTATCCTACGTTACCATTAGGCAAAACTAAAGGAAAAGGAGCAGTATCTGGTAAAGCAGTAGATATAAAATCACAGACACACTTATCATTTTGTATTGCAGGTCATACGTTCCACTAAAATTTTTGGATTGTTCCTTATTGACAACAGACGTTATTTTAGGTAAGAATTTTTTGGTACAACACAACGGAATTATTGACATTCAAAATTCCTATTTAATGTTAAAGAATGAAAATGTACAACTGACATTAGAATTCCAGCACGCTTTATCTGCAGAAGAACAAGCAATTAATAGAACAGTGGTCATCTGGACATCGCGTAACATAGACTGTCATTCCACATTGTTCACAGATACGTATGTTCCCAACTACAATACACCAGACGAAGCCGACTATGACATTATACAAATGATTTCTGATAAGGTTAAACAGAGCAGTGCAAATACAGAAGACGAACGTACTCAACTACGCAATATTCTTTTACAGCAAGCTCCAGTTCTTGACAACGTCCCTGGTACTATGTCCGGTTTTAAGTATGAATTTCAAGTTAAACAGCACTATACGTTTAAAGCCAAACATTATCCCACTCCATATATTAGCAGAGAACAAGCTAAGAAAGAATTACAAGCTATGATTGACCAAGGTATTATTGAACCGGCAGTTAGTCCGTACATAAACCCGCTCCATATTGTTAAGAAAAGGATGGCTCACTTTGCCTCGTACTTGATTCACGTCATGTCAACGACATTATTATTAATGAAACAGATCGCCCACGGACACTAGAAGAGCTTTTACAGAAATTTCATGGTACTACTATTTATTCCACATTAGATCTGAAATCGGGATTTTGGCAAATTCAGCATTTCTCTGTTTTGATGATTGTTATCAATTTTGCAAATTACCGTTCGGTCTAACAATTTCTTCAGCAGCATTTATTCGCGGTTTGAATACTATACTTCCGACAGAACTTAAAGACAGAATCATAACGTATATAGACGACATCCTTATTGCAGAAGCTAACTGGTCTGAACACAATTTGATGCTTGAACAACTGTTGCAAACTTTTCGTGCACAAGGGCTCACAGTTAATCTTAGCAAATCACACTTTGGCAAAACTTCTCTAAAATTTCTTGGACATGTACTTTCAGCAGAAGGCATTGCGCCTAACCCGGAGAAACTTCAAGCTTTAAGTGAGATTACTGTTCCAATGACGAAGAAACAGCTACGCAGCTTTCTTAGATTAATCAACTTTTTCCGTAAATTTTTTCATTACTCTGCTTTAGACACCCCTAAATTATGCAAATGGACGGGTAAAAAACCTATTTGGTCCTGGGATAGCCAAGCACCGTCTGAGTTTGTTAATTAGAAACATGCCTTGTTGAATGCACCTCTTTTATCACACCCAGATCCTACCAGAAATTTTTCCATTGCCACCGACAGCTCTAACACCGCTTTAGGGCGTACTCATTTTTCAGCAAATTGAAGAAGACGGTACTACAGTAATTAAAAACATCGCCTTTGCAAGTCGCATTCTGTCACCTGCTGAATGCAATTATTCCGTTACAGAACTTGAAACATTATGTTTTGTATGGGCATTTACCAGATTTAGGCATTTTCTTTATGGAAGACATACTACGGTCTACACAGATCATAGAGCTATACAGTTTTTACTTTCCGCTAAATTTATACATGACAGGTTAAGCAGATGGAAACTTTATTTACAGGAATTTAATTTTACAATTGTTCACATTCCCGGTACACAAAATATTGAAGCAGACGCACTATCCCGTTCTCTCAGCAACAACCAGCAAGACATCGCAACCGACTTCTGCCAAGCAAATTTTAGCGTCACGTATATTCAACAAGTTGCATTTGAAAATTTCATTTCGTCGTCATTACGAGACATAGCACAAGAGCAGAGCAAATACAACATATGGAAAGAAATTAAACACCTTTGGAAAGATAGGAATAACTTTACCATTAGAAACCATTATACTGTACGCAAGAACATTCTGTTTCACTGCTCTCACCCTGACAGCAGCAACTGGTTATTATGTATTCCTGACGAGCTTGTGAACAAATTAATTTGGAGTACTCATTTAAGTTACGCACATTCTAGAGCCAGAAAATGTTTTCTTATACTGAGACAGAACCTTTATTTTGCTAATATGGAGAAACGTATTCGACGAGTTTTAGCGTCATGTAAAATCTGCCAGTAAGCTAAATCAGACACGATTTCACAAAGTCCTTCGTTACATCCCATTGTACCCATTAAATTGAGACACATTGCCGCTGTAGATATTTTTGGTCCGATTCCCAGATGTAATAGAGGTTTTTGTTACATCTTCGTCGCTGTTCAGCTCACTTCGGAATTTGTTACCTTCACTCCGTTACGCAAAGCTACTGCTAGATCTATTTCGAATGCATTTGCAAAACATGTTCTATTTCATGTAGGGCATGTATTGAAAGTAATTTCTGACAGTGGACCACAATTTCGATCTGCGATATGGACAAGTATGTAACGAGATAGAAACATTTCTCCGATCTATATATCCAGGTATCACGCCTCTTCGAACTCTTGTGAACGAATAATGAAAGAAATTGGTAAACTATGTAGAATAAACTGCCATAAAAACATATTGATTGGGATACATACATACTCTCATTCCAGGATGTAATTAACTCCATACCAAATGAATCTACTAAGCTATCTCCGACCGTTGTGTTTAAAAATGTTTAACTACCTTACAAAATTAAAGAATTACTATCATTTCCTTTACCTCGTCGATTACACCACCATGAAATAGTTGACATTACTCGCAACAACATCAAATGTACCGCAGAGCGCCTGCTTACTGATGATGGTAATATTTTTTCTCGGCAATTGCCCGGCAAGGTTAAGTTAGCAGGTTGCTTTACTTGTCATTATATATCAGACCGTGCACATTTTCCATTTTTTTGTGTATATATGATTGTTTTGCTATCGATAGTAGAATTTTTGTCTGTATGCACTAGGAAATATTTACGATATAACAAACACCAGTCGACTTTAACATTTTTCCTTATGATATCTCAATAACTTGACTATTCTAGATTTTATTTTTTGCTACTGCAATATGATACTGTGTGTACATTTTTGCACTTGAAAATTGTCAATGGTTTTGACCTAATACTTTTCTGTCATGCTATACTGTTTGCTTAGTCATTTCACTAGAAACAAGTTTTCATTTAATGGGTATATGATACAAATACAAGATATTAATCCATATTCCTCATTTTCAGAAAGCAATATCGTGTAAAAGAAATAAATTAAACAAACCACAGTGGTTTACTATGAAATGGAAATTTCACCATCGGAATGAACGAAAGAAAATGCAATACGGTGTCATTAAGAGTAACTGGATCAGAATTAACAAGCATTAACAAGAATATACAATACACATTGTATAATAGTAGTCTTAAAAAATTATTTTCTTTCAGAGTATGAGGCGCTTGATGCAGGCTGTCAGACAGAACTACTAATTTTAATTTTATTGATGAAATATGCTAGAGGTAAGAAACTCTATACTATATGAAGTAATGAATGATAATGAATAGTTGTATTAGGAGAATGGTAATATGAATAAGAATAATGAATAATGAAGTGTCTATTTTTTGCACATGATAAAAAATGATGATGAATAGTTGTATGATGAATATGATAATATGAATAATGAAGTTTTTCTTTGCAGATGGTGATAATGATGAAGTTTATATATTTTCTGTTAGTTAAGAAATGCTATGTAGTTATTAAAGTATTTGTTTCAGTTTCTTTTGACAGTATGTCTTGTGTTGCATAGTGAAATGACTGAGTGTTTCGGCAAGGACAGCTAGAGTACATACACATTAAGTACACGTTTCATTACCTGTTAATTCGAAGTTTACTACTTTTCAGCATAATATACATTTTTTCTTTCAGCTCAGTAATCCATTTTGTATTTTTTTCAGGAGAAGATTTTCATGATATTAATATGCTGTAAGCAGTTAGTTATTAAACCTGTTCTAGTACTTGCATTTTTTTTACCAAGTTGTGTGTAACACTTATGAATGTGATCACATATACTGTACTTTGCTGCAGTTGACTCATGATGAATGACGTTATTAATCCTTATTGCCAGCAATAAGTCAAAAGCAAATATTTTCATGCCCCATTAATTAATTATCGATCCAAACGCAGTGCATTGCTAGCACAAAAAAAATATTACCAGTCCCAACCATTACCAGTATACAACTAAATAACGGTACCAGTTTAATATATATTTCTAGTCCTAAATGTAATGCAGATTTCTCTGATGTGTTGAATCCATTATATCTACGTATTGTTGGATTAGACACTGAGTAATAGTTAAAATGTCTTGCATTTTAAATATGTCTTATGTCACTTACATGATATCATATATAAACACTAGCAGCTTGATACTTCACGCAATAACTCGTGTTTTCAATGATGACTTCTGAACAACGCATAATAAATGCCTTGCGACTAGCCTATGATGCTAATGATTACTGTAATGAGATGACTTATGAATGATGTTTTGTAACACTGCATAAATGAATGCAAATAATTTCTGTAATTAGATGTCTTATGCAGAAATGCTACACCAATAGTTACTGTAATGAGATGACTTATGGATAATGTTCTGTAATACTCCAAACATACTACTTCAATACTGTGTAAATAGCCAATGAATGCCAATAATTATTCAGATCGGTTGATACACTAGTGTAATTCTGAATGATGACTAGCATAAGGCTTAATGTATCTTTCACCTTCTGACCTAATTACCAGCACTTACTGCAATATCCGTATGTCCTGTCCATCCTCATGATCATGCAGCACTATATTTGGGTTTTTCACTAATTGTACGTTGATGTAAGAGTATGGATTCTACCAGAATGTGGTGTTGACATCAAGCTGTCCATCACTCTGACCGAAGGAGATGTCATTATGGTCCTAACGTTTGGTGTACCTGACGTACTGCCAAAATGATAACATACAATATTAATATAACATTTCACTGTCTTGGCTACACTGATAAATACTTCAGGGAAGAGAACCTTAGATTGTCTCACTTGGTGTTGTGCATCTATAGAAAGTTATGGACTTTCAGTGCAGCTACGTGCAACCCACTGTGCTACAACCATGATGCTATCCTTCCCATTCCTTTCCTAGTTCATGTAAAGATGCTAAAGACTTCTACAGTGCATGTATACTTTATTTGACTCCTTGATGTGTTTAATTCATGTAAATATGCTAAAGACTTCTACAGTGCTTGTGCACTTTATTCCACTCCTTGATATTTAATTTATGTATAAATGCTAAAGAGTTTTACAGTGCACTTTATGTCATTTGTTAATATATTTTGTACTCAGTGCATGTGCACCCTATTTCATTTCTTAATTATTTATCAATATGTTGTTGTTGTTGTCTTCAGTCCTGAGACTGGTTTGATGCAGCTCACCATGCTACTCTATCCTGTGCAAGCTGCTTCATCTCCCAGTACCTACTGCAACCTACATCCTTCAGAATCTGCTTAGTGTACTCATCTCTCGGTCTCCCTCTACGATTTTTACCCTCCACGCTGCCCTCCAATGCTAAATTTGTGATCCCTTGATGCCTCAAAACATGTCCTACCAACCGATCCCTTCTTCTAGTCAAGTTGTGCCACAAACTTCTCTTCTCCCCAATCCTATTCAATACCTCCTCATTAGTTACGTGATCTATCCACCTTATCTTCAGTATTCTTCTGTAGCACCACATTTCGAAAGCTTCTATTCTCTTCTTGTCCAAACTAGTTATCGTCCATGTTTCACTTCCATACATGGCTACACTCCAAACAAATACTTTCAGAAACGACTTCCTGATCCATAAATCTATATTCGATGTTAACAAATTTCTCTTCTTCAGAAACGCTTTCCTTGCCATTGCCAGTCTACATTTTATATCCTCTCTACTTCGACCATCATCAGTTATTTTACTTCCTAAATAGCAAAACTCCTTTACTACTTTAAGTGTCTCATTTCCTAATCTAATTCCCTCAGCATCACCCGATTTAATTTGACTACATTCCATTATCCTCGTTTTGCTTTTGTTAATGTTCATCTTATATCCTCCTTTCAAGACACTGTCCATTCCGTTCAACTGCTCTTCCAAGTCCTTTGCCGTCTCTGACAGAATAACAATGTCATCGGCGAACCTCAAAGTTTTTACTTCGTCTCCATGAATTTTAATACCTATCCCGAATTTTTCTTTTGTTTCCTTTACTGCTTGCTCAATATACAGATTGAATAACATCGGGGAGAGGCTACAACCCTGTCTCACTCCTTTCCCAACCACTGCTTCCCTTTCATGCCCCTCGACTCTTATGACTGCCATCTGGTTTCCGTACAAATTATAAATAGCCTTTCGCTCCCTGTATTTTACCCCTGCCACCTTTAGAATTTGAAAAAGAGTATTCCAGTCAACATTGTCAAAAGCTTTCTCTAAGTCTACAAATGCTAGAAACGTAGGTTTGCCCTTCCTTAATCTTTCTTCTAAGATAAGTCGTAAGGTCAGTATTGCCTCACGTGTTCCAACATTTCGACGGAATCCAAACTGATCCTCCCCGAGGTCTGCATCTACCAGTTTTTCCATTGGTCTGTAAAGAATTCGCGTTAGTATTTTGCAGCCGTGGCTTATTAAACTGATAGTTCGGTAATTTTCACATCTGTCAGCACCTGCTTTCTTTGGGATTGGAATTATTATATTCTTCTTGAAGTCTGAGGGTATTTCGCCTGTCTCATACATCTTGCTCACCAGCTGGTAGAGTTTTGTCAGGGCTGGTTGTCCCAAGGCCGTCAGTAGTTCTAATGGAATGTTGTCTACTCCGGGGCCTTGTTTCGACTCAGGTCTTTCAGTGCTCTGTCAAACTCTTCACGCAGTATCGTATCTCCCATTTCGTCTTCATCTACATCCTCTTCCATTTCCATAATATTGTCCTCAAGTACATCGCCCTTGTATAAACCTTCTATATACTCCTTCCACCTTTCTGCCTTCCCTTCTTTGCTTAGAACTGGGCTGCCATCTGAGCTCTTGATATTCATACACTTGGTTCTCTTCTCTCCAAAGGTCTTTTTAATTTTCCTGTAGGCAGTATCTATCTTACCCCTAGTGAGATAAGCTTCTACATCCTTACATTTGTCCTCTAGCCATCCCTGTTTAGCCATTTTGCACTTCCTGTCGATCTCATTTTTGAGACGTTTGTATTCCTTTTTGCCTGCTTCATTTACTGCATTTTTATATTTTCTCCTTTCATCAATTAAATTCAATATTTCTTCTGTTACCCAAGGATTTCTAGCAGCCCTCGTCTTAGTACCTACTTTATCCTCTGCTGCCTTCACTACTACATCCCTGAGAGCTACCCATTCTTCTTCTACTGTATTTCTTTCCCCTATTCCTGTCAATTGTTCCCTTATGCTCTCCCTGAAACTCTGTACAACCTCTGGTTCTTTCAGTTTATCCAGGTCCCATCTCCTTAATTTCCCACATTTTTGCAGTTTCTTCAGTTTTAATCTACAGGTCATAACCAATAGATTGTGGTCAGAGTCCACATCTGCACCTGGAAATGTCTTACAACTTAAAACCTGGTTCCTAAATCTCTGTCTTACCATTATATAATCTATCTGATACCTTTTAGTATCTCCAGGGTTCTTCCACGTATACAACCTTCTTTCATGATTCTTAAACCAAGTGTTAGCTATGATTAAGTTGTGCTCTGTGCAAAATTCTACTAGGCGCCTTCCTCTTTCATTTCTTAGCCCCAATCCATTTTCACCTACTATGTTTCCTTCTCTCCCTTTTCCTACACTCGAATTCCAGTCACCCATTACTATTAAATTTTCGTCTCCCTTCACTATCTGAATAATTTCTTTTATTTCATCGTACATTTCTTCAATTTCTTCATCATCTGCAGAGCTAGTTGGCATATAAACTTGTACTACTGTAGTAGGTGTGGGCTTCGTATCTATCTTGGCCACAATAATGCGTTCACTATGCTGTTTGCAGTAGCTTACCCGCATTCCTATTTTCCTATTCATTATTAAACCTACTCCTGCATTACCCCTATTTGATTTTGTGTTTATAACCCTGTAGTCACCCGACCAGAAGTCTTGTTCCTCCTGCCACCGAACTTCACTAATTCCCACTATATCTAACTTTAACCTATCCATTTCCCTTTTTAAATTTTCTAACCTACCTGCCCGATTAAGGGATCTGACATTCCACGCTCCGATCCGTAGAACGCCAGTTTTCTTTCTCCTGATAACGACATCCTCCTGAGTAGTCCCCGCCCGGAGATCCGAATGGGGGACTATTTTACCTCCGGAATATTTTACCCAAGAGGATGCCATCAGCATTTAATCATACAGTAAAGCTGCATGTCCTCGGGAAAAAGTACGGCTGTAGTTTCCCCTTGCTTTCAGCCGTTCGCAGTACCAGCACAGCAAGGCCGTTTTGGTTAATGTTGCATGGCCAGATCAGTCAATCATCCAGACTGTTGCCCCTGCAACTATTGAAAAGGCTGCTGCCCCTCTTCAGGAACCACACGTTTGTCTGGCCTCTCAACAGATACCCCTCCGTTGTGGTTGCACCTACGGTACGGCCATCTGTATCGCTGAGGCACGCAAGCCTCCCCACCAACGGCAAGGTCCATGGTTCATGTGGGGGATATCAATATATATATATATATATAAATATATGTGTGTGTGTGTGTGTGTGTGTGTGTGTGTGTGTGTGTGTGTGTGGTGTGTGTGTGTGCTCTGTGACTGTAGACTTAGTAAACTAAATATATTATAGAAAAATTTGTTGCTCATGGCAAGTCCAATTGACTCACCATCGCTGTCAAATTTTTGCCGCCCCAGTGGAGGATTATGTAAGAGGTCCATGACTAAGGAATTTTTGCAAGCACACTCGGGCAGATGTAATTTCGATGGTTTGCTCACACGCTACCTGCGATATGTTAGTTATAAGAGAGTCTCAGACCAGAGAACAGTGTTGTATGCAGTAAGAACTGTGTGGCAGTAGGAGTAAGTAGTTGCGAGCAGTCTGCTGTATCGTGTCGGCTGGGCCGGTCGTGTGCAGCGATGGCGGTGACTGAGCGTTGTAGTATAAGGTAAAAGCAGCCTCGCGCATATGTAGTTTTGTTATATCAAGTCCCACGTAAACGCTTTTAAAAAGAAATCTCTTAATAATAATCTTTCTTATAAAAATTAACTTTAGACAATCATTCAACTCAATGTAAGGATTTTACTAATTTCTTCAATCCATGGTCATCCTGATTATTCTAAAGAAAAATCTGTTTTTCTTTTTATACATGACAAATCTATCGGCCAGGATTGCAGTGGGCTGTGCCAGAAAAAATTCTTACAGGAGCAACATATACGCGTTATCCGGCGACTTCATTGAGGTAAGAATTTTCAGTTTATTCAGAATGATCTTTCAGGGCCATGACGCAGCACTGCTGATGTCCAAAAGTTACCAGTTTAGATTCACAGTCAGATAATTATTGAAAGATTATATATGAGTCACATTTTTTATAGGGAGGTTAGTCACATTCTTATTATGAGGTTACGGAATTTATTTATTGGGAGGTTACGCTACATGTCAATGTTATAATTATATTTTTTACTATTGGGAGGTTATTAAAAATATTATTTATCTGTGGGGAGGTTGGAACTTTCCGTCGACTCGAAAAAAAAGGTATGAGCATAGTTCTCCACACAGCAAAGCTTATCCTCTACGGTCAACCAGATGAATTCCATAGGTGTCCCAACAATCGAAACGGAGATATCGATGGTTTCATTACAAAGTGAATCAATTGTCTGTTATTATATGCTGACGTCACATTTTATGGTCCATCATGGTGGTCATGATTTGCCAGTACTTTTCAGACGAAGCATTTTATCACATATATCACTATTGGAAAAATGTGATTCATATGATCGTAGTAGGAGTAGAACTAACCGTGCCACCATACGTTCCATCTACAGTCACAGCTTGATTTATTGGCACTTTTTGAGTAAGTAAGACACTGTGATCACTCATGCAATCAGTGGTATACAAATTTCATTGTTCGCACGGCGCATGCATAACACCGCCGCTTAGAGATGATACCGAATTCGTACACGCTATAGCGCTCTGTAGTTCGTCTGTTGCACGTCACATTTTTTGATCAACCTCTACTCTTTGTACAATTGTGGCCTTCCTCAAGGAGAAACGGTGAAGTTGAAAATGTGGAACTACACTCCTGGAAATTGAAATAAGAACACTGACAGAACCACAGGCACATAGACACAGGCAACAGAGCATGCACAATGTCGCCACTAGTACAGTGTATATCCACCTTTCGCAGCAATGCAGGCTGCTATTCTCCCATGGAGACGATCGTAGAGATGCTTGATGTAGTCCTGTGGAACGGCTTGCCATGCCATTTCCACCTGGCGCCTCAGTTGGACCAGCGTTCGTGCTGGACGTGCAGACCGCATGAGACGACGCTTCATCCAGTCCCAAACATGCTCAATGGGGGACAGATTCGGATATCTTGCTGGCCAGGGTAGTTGACTTACACCTTCTAGAGCACGTTGGGTGGCACGGGATACATGCGGACGTGCATTGTCCTGTTGGAACAGCAAGTTCCCTTGCCGGTCTAGGAATAGTAGAACGATGGGTTCGATGACGGTTTGGATGTACCGTGCACTATTCATTGTCCCCTCGACGATCACCAGAGGTGTACGGCCAGTGTAGGAGATCGCTCCCCACACCATGATGCCGGGTGTTGGCCCTGTGTGCCTCGGTCGCATGCAGTCCTGATTGTGGCGCTCACCTGCACGGCGCCAAACACACTTACGACCATCATTGGCACCAAGGCAGAAGCGAATCTCATCGCTGAAGACGACACGTCTCCATTCGTCCCTCCATTCACGCCTGTCGCGACACCACTGGAGGCGGGCTGCACGATGTTGGGGCGTGAGCGGAAGACGGCCTAACGGTGTGCGAGACCGTAGCCCAGCTTCATGGAGACGGTTGCGAATGGTCCTCGCCGATACCCCAGGAGCAACAGTGTCCCTAATTTGCTGGGAAGTGGCGGTGCGGTCCCCTACGGCACTGCATAGGATCCTACGGTCTTGGCGTTCATCCGTGCGTCGCTGCGGTCCGGTCCCAGGTCGACGGGCACGTGCACCTTTCGCCGACCACTGGCGACAACATCGATGTACTGTGGAGACCTCACGCCCCACGTGTTGAGCAATTCGGCGGTACGTCCACCCGGCCTCCCGCATGCCCACTATACGCCCTCGCTCAAAGTCCGTCAGCTGCACATACGGTTCACGTCCACGCTGTCGCGGCATGCAACCAGTGTTAAAGACTGCGATGGAGCTCCGTATGCCACGGCAAACTGGCTGACACTGACGGCGGCGGTGCACAAATTCTGCGCAGCTAGCGCCATTCGACGGCCAACACCGCGGTTCCTGGTGTGTCCGCTGTGCCGTGCGTGTGATCATTGCTTGTAGAGCCCTCTCGCAGTGTCCGGAGCAAGTATGGTGGGTCTGACACACCGGTGTCAATGTGTTCCTTTTTCCATTTCCAGGAGTGTATATTAAAGATATGAGACTGGAAACTTCATTACCGTTTCCTCCTCTCTAGGATTATGTTGGACATTCTTGTACGATATGGACGAAGATAAACGGCCTCTCAACAAACAGTACCGTAATGAACATTCTTGTTCTTGTTTTTCCAATGAAATTAATATCATCTAGTTTTTTGACTTCCTAATGGTCAGCAGAATTAGCTACAAAACATTCGCTGAAAGAATGTTCGCCCACAAGTGATTAAAAAGCAAAAAGATTCTTCTATCAAGAAGAAACAAAATTAGCGTTTGTTATCTTCACCATAACTAATTATATGTACCGTTGCTTCTTTCGCCAGATGTATTAGAACATGTATTAGGCCACTTTTACGTCTGATATGGAACGGAAACGTTACTCAAGACAACTAACATACAACTCCTAAAGCCTCGGAAGACAAGATCACTACGTAACTTCCCACAGCAATTCGTTGTACTTTGTATGGTGACAGAGTGATGCTAGCAAATGTTTTTTTTAAAATCTGGAATACGTAGCAAACAAGTGGCACACTCAGATAACTGGGAGACAGGCATTTAGATAAAAACTTAATGTAGGTTGAGGTGGGCCACAAATGTTACTAATGGTGATAAGGCGCGTTTCGTTATTTCAGATGATTAGTAGTGTTAAAAGTAAAGTGGTCTGCTCAGAGCTGTTGGTAAGGAAATATCCGGCGGCTGGTGGCATCTAGTATATGATATTCCGTGAGGGATATAAATATCTGTGGTACACCAGCGTAGTTTTATGTACTCCTCTAGTGGTTGTATACGAGCGTGTGACTGAATTAGAAGCCTCTGTACAGTTGTACGACACACTACTTGCCACAAAACACTATGTTTATTTCGTACATATACATCTGGTGGTGCTGTTTGGACTTAGCGTTGTCATGTCAATGAGGTACCTAGAACATCAGACATGGAGCAGACCACGTTATCAGTAAGATGTGCAATAGCAGAACACATAACCAGTGGCGAACGCGTATAGTTGGAACATTCCAGTCACCTAATAAATGTGATTAATTACTTCATTACATCATTGTACATTGTTTACTGCATCATATTAAAACTTTAGAAAGAAAAGTGAATCAAACCTACATGGGAAATTTTGTTCAGATTAAGTTTAAATTCTTATAAAACATTGTACGTATTGTATTTACTAACACGATTTCCATGTGGTCATCTGTTGTCTAATAGCATATTAAAATGTCCTAATTCAAACCATAAGTCGTTACGTCAGAGCTAATATTATACTTGCGGTTTCATTATCAATATCATAGCAGCACATCTGTATGGTTTGTGCTGAAATTTTCAGACTAAAAACTTAAGTATCTCATATTGGGATTAAAGTGCAGAAATATCACTAGGTGGAGGAGTACAACTGTTTCTCACAACTATGCGAAACTGTTTCCAAGACTTAAAATTTTCATTAAATAAAAACGTTTTGAAAGGAAGATAACATAGGCTACGTCGATTGATGTTGGTGTAATTGTTCTAGAACTAAGTATAATGACTTCATGTGGATATAAACAATATTTCAAATGAATGATGTGGTAAAACTGTAACAAAATCTAATATAAATATCACATATAGGACAGTTAATTATTCTGATGTTCGTAAGGTTTATAGTAAATGGTGTTCCTAGTTATGGCCTACGTTTGGCAAAGATTATTGTCATATTCTGTTCATGAAAGTGTGTCAGTAATAAATAAGATACCAGTGATGTCTACGTTTGTCTGGAAACCTTGCAGATGGTCGACATGACTTCAGTCCGATTACTTGTTGTCTTAGGTAACACATATGGATAGAATACAAGAATGATACAGTAGATCCTTTAAACCTGCCTCTCTTCTCTGTTTGCTTTCGAGGTATTTCAGAGTTGAAAGTCCACCATATAGCGAATGCTACGTAACAACGGTATACAATCTTTCACTACATCCATATCACTCTGTGAGTAATGTGTGCTTTGCAGACGAAGAAAGAACTATTGACTGTAGACGACAGACAGCTTCAGACTTCAAAATTCAGAAAGCAAAATGATGGTACATATGTAACAGTACTGTTGCGGTCTTCAGTCCGAGGACTGGTTTGATGCAGCTCTCCACGCCATTATGGACAGGTCTCTTCGTCACTGCATAACTAATGGAACCTACATCCACGTACAGCTGCATAATGTGGTTAAGCCTTGCTGCACCTTTATCATTATTATATTACATACTTACTCCACCAGCTGATGCCACAGGATGTCTTCTACACACTTATCTCTTTTTTCAGTCCCAGTGTGGCGTATACACCTTTCTCCACAAATCTATTCAGTATCTCTTCATTAATTACCCAATCTACCCATATAATATACAATTTTCAGTAACCTTCTGTAGCGCCACATTTGAAAAGTTTCTATTATTTTCACGTCCGAACTGTTTATTGTCCAAATTTCACTTTCATGCAATGTTTCACTTGAGACGAATACCTTCATAACATACATGTTAACGCTTAAATATATATCACATTTTAACAGCCTCCTCTTTTAGACACACGTTTCTTGCCATTGCCAGTCTGCAGTTTACTATCCTCCCTATTTTAATCATAACAAGTTATATTGCTACCCCAATAGCAAAACCTATTTACTGCTATTCGTGTCTCATTTACTGATCTAATTCCCACAGCACTGTCGGATTTAATTGGACCACATTCCGTTACCCTTGTTTCACTTTTACTAATGTCCATCTTATAACTTCTGTCAAAGAAACTATCAATTCCGTTCAACTGATTTTCGAAGTGCTTTGCGTTCCTGTCAGGATTACAATTAAATAGACAAGCTTAGAAGTTATTGTTTCTTCTCGCTGAACTTTAATACCTTTTCAAAACGTCTCTTTGGTTCCTTTTATTGGTTTTCAACATTCAGGCTTAACAATATCTGGGACAAATTAGAACCCTATATCTCTATCTTCTCAACTGCCGTATGAATCTCACAGCTTCAATCTGGTTTCCCTACAAATTGCAGGTAAACTTTCGCATCCCTTATTCTATCCCTTCATAATTTCAATCGAAGCACTCCAGTCAAAACAAACGCTTTAACTCTAGAAGTACTGTGAATGTAGGTTTGTCTTTCTTCAGCTTAACTTTCAGGATGAGTCGCATCTTCTTACATTTTCCCGGAATCCAGATCTTCCCCGAGATCGGATTTTACCAATCTTTCCACTCTGTAAATAATTGACACCAATATTTTGCAGCCACCCCTTACGTCATTGATAGTTTGGTAATATTTATAACCGACAGAACTTGCATTCTTTGGAACTGGAGCCTTCTTAAAATATTTCATTTCACCTGCTTCATATATCTCTCGCACCTAATGGAATGTTCTCCCAAGAATCTCAATACATGTGAGGAATTGTCCTAATTCTGTCTCTTGTTTCGAAACAGATCACATTTACTCTGCCAAACCCTTGTCCCAGTGTTGTGTCTTCCTTTACATCCGTACTTACTTCTCCTTCGGTTTCCCTACTAATGTCTTTTAATTTAATTCCTTCGTATTGTCCTTTTCTGTGCATGCTTTTCTAATGTTTCCTTTCTTCGTAATGGCTTGCAGCCTTAACTACTGATTTTCATACAGATGCATCATTTTTCTCGAAAAGTCTGTCTTTCCTCTAGTCATACTACTATTAGAGATTTACATTTCTTTTTTTATCCATTCCTGCTACGACTTTTCAGTCATATTTATTATACGTCTCTATTCCGTGGCCCCTGCTTTATTTTTACACTTTCTCCTTTCGTCATTTAAAATCAGTATCCCGTACTATCCAAGGATTTCTACTGCACCACATCTTTTTGCCTACCTGACCATCTGCTGCCTTCATTTTCTATCGTATTCCTTTTCTTTTTTCATTCAGGCTTTGCATAAAGATCCCATTGCGGTTCTCTACAACCACGGGTTCTTTCAGTTTTTTTCAGTCCCCATTTCCTTAATTTCCTAGCTTTCTCAAATTTCTTTGGCTTTAATCTGTAGTTCATAGCCAATAAGTTATTGCCGCCCCTTTTGCTTCATAGAGCGGGACAGCCTCCGACCTCCCGTTCTGTTATGAGACGTGGACGTCTGATTCCTCATCTGGCCCTGGAAATATTTTGCAGCTTGGTAATCATCGTCGTACAATTACATATTTTTTCTGCAACCTTGGGTTATCTTTGCGGTTCTTCCACGTATACAAATTTACCTTATGATTCTTAAACCAAGTTTTAGCAACGATTAAATTATACTCTGTGTGAAATTCAATCAGACATCTTCCCTTTTCATTCCTTTCACCCACGCTTTGTTTCCGTCACCTCCTTATATTACTGCTGAATTCCAGCACCTACAGAATTAAATTTTCGTCTGCCTTATCTATGTTCATCATCTAAGCATCTAGTCGATACATAAACTTGTGACCAATCTTGACAACATCCATGCGTCTACTCTGCTGATCATCGACAAAGATAGCTTATCAATATCGACTATTTAAACATAAAATTAAGAAACAAAACAGTAAGCATACTTTCGGCATATTTAGGAAACAGCTAATACAGATTACCGCTTCTTCGTGTCATACAGCGCGTTGTAAGGCGGCATATCTAAATACATTGTTACACAGAATATTAACCTTAACACTTGACGCTAAAAAAATAGAACAAGAACTGACAACATGAAAATACGCTGCTGTTGTTAATGACCATGCTTAGCGTTTAGTCCAGGACCTTTATATGAACCTAGCTAGATACATTGATGGCCACCCAAGACGCAATGAACTGAAGCAAGCATCCAAATCACATAAAATTTTCATCAAGCGTTACCGGCGACGAGAGACGCACATCATTATTATTGCAGCCCA
Source organism: Schistocerca gregaria (assembly GCF_023897955.1). Lineage (NCBI taxonomy): Eukaryota > Metazoa > Arthropoda > Insecta > Orthoptera > Acrididae > Schistocerca > Schistocerca gregaria. The sequence goes on from NC_064926.1 coordinate 254,040,555, forward strand.
GCCACACAACACGGGCGCTAGTAACGCTACTGTAAGAGGCATATAAAGGGAGAACAGACGGCGTGTGGATGTACTACAATTGTTCATTAGTGCGGTAGCTTCAGTATGCTTCGTAGAAGACAGCGAGCGTCTTTCGAACACGTTTCGGCGTTCGACTGAGAAACAATACTTGCCTGTAGGAACTGCGGATTATCCTGTAGAGAAATCGGAGATCGTGTCGGACGGAACCAAGCAGCTGTGAAGCCGATCTGTAATAGTTCGATGCAGCAGGGAACGATGATCGACGGGACCGATTCCACCCACCTCGTTGCACCACAACACTTGATGGCAGGGGTATTGTGCGCATGGCATTGATGGATCGCTCTGCCGCATCACGAACCATATCACAACAAATTAGGTCTTTTGCGTAACAAGCAGTGTGCGCGAGTACCACTGGACGTCGTTTGCAGCAGAGGGGACTGTCTCAAGGAGTCCACTGCTGCGTTGAAAGGCGTTTACCCCCGGCAATGGTGGCATAAACAACTGACTTGAACAAGCGAATGGAACGACGTTGTTTCTGCCGACGATTCTCGATTGTGCATGCACTATACAACTGCCCACGTCGTGTTGTGCCGACTCCATTGTGGCTTGAATGAATTTTTAAGTTTGTTTTATATGCCCACTTCTAATTTCACCACACAAGTCTCCAGGGTTGAGCAGTTATTGCCCGATGACGACACGCAATACAGTTTGTTAAAGTGGAGTTCTCCGTTATTAATTATGTTTTTAGATTTAATTTTATTACTCGCACAGAGACTCAACGTTCCTTTGTTTAACAGCGCGTCGTTAAAATAGGTATGAAATGCTAATATCTTTGCAATACATAATGTCGACTATTGAGCTATAGTTCGCACCTATTTTGCCATTTTAGAGAAGAGGTACCTTAAGCGCCTCTGCTTCTATAGTCTCACTATCGTATGTTCACTAATTTCAATTTACTTCCTATCTCAGTTCAGTATTTAACACATATTATATATCAATGTCATTTCAGAGATATTACGTCGGTTCCACACTAACGGAATAACACGTAATTGTCATTTAACATCACTTTTATTAATAATCCTTTTTCTTATGACGTAAATGTTAATGAATGATCACTATCTAGGAAGAAAGAGGGATTGATCCTAATCATGAGATAATAGCTTTCAGTGAGCCCGCAATCGTTAATTAAATAAAAAGTCGCGTTCAAGGATGATATGCGAACAACTTTCGTTACTTGATGTGATGTTTAAAGCTTTCCCGCCGTACTGATTGTTCTATAAAAACAAGTTATGGAACAACTATCGTTATGTCCGTCTTCACGTATCTGTCAAAACTAATCCTGTCGCCCACAATATAAATTGACACTGACGTTAACCCCTTTTGTCGGAACATAGAATCGTAACTATTATGTGAAAGTTTATTCTAGTCCCCGAATTAATTCCCTTCAGATACGCGCACGACCGAACAGCAGAACGGAACACAAACGACTTGTTCTAACAACCGAACAACGCAATGACGTTACATTACGACAATGTCTGCCCAATGAACATCTCTTTGACCTTATCTTTTCTACTCTGCTTAATTAAATTATTCCTAATTACAATTTATTCTTTTCTACTCTGCTTAATTAAATTATTCCTAATTACAATTTATTCAGCTATTTAACGAAAACATCTACAAAAATAAAATAAGCTTATCCAAACGTAAAAGGTCTGTTATAACTACCACGATGTTCGGATTAGAGTCTCGGGAAACCGTGGTGAGCGGCTATTTAACAATTTGCAGCGTTAACGATTGCCGGAATTCTGCAGAGGCACAGAGGTTTTATTGCAGGTACATTAATTTGTTTTATACCTGCAAGATTGGGAGATTATTACGTAAAAATGTTGCGGAAGAAACTTCTGCCGCCCAAAAGTTTCCATTCAATTAACTAGATATTTTTCAGTCACGTTAATTTAACTCCAGTTTCAGGGGGAGAGAAGTTACAGTGGCTACAGTTTAGGCCAGGACTCTGTGTATAATATTCGCATGCATCTGTTTCATGCCACAACGGAACGACATTGGGTGCAGACTACGCAGGTCCGTCACATGCGAATTTCAGACCAGAAACTCTACGGAAGACAACATACAAAGTCAAGGGCACTAATCAATTATCCTTCTGTATGTTTTATGCCACCAACCTGGTTGTGGTAGTGTTTCCATTTTCGCTGTCATTCTGTAGACAAACTTCTATGGCGGTAGTTTGTGAAGTGCTACGATATTTTAATTGCGCGTGAAATCGTGACTAAATTTATTGAGAGTGTTAATCCGAAAAGTAGATTTTACGGAACTGTTGGCAGCATTTCATGGTTTTAACTCACGCGCAGTTTAAAATACAAGTGGAACAAGAAAGCGAAATGCAGTCAGCTAACATAACGGACGCTACAGACAACCCCATAGCCGCGGCGCAGGATCTGGCTAGATTCCCAGCCCCCACGATTGACCCCCTCGCCGTAACTTCGCAAAGCTTAGTTTGCTATCTCATAATATGTGTCATACAGTGCAAGCGCAGTCAACAATGACAGAAGCACAGTCAAACATGGGACAAGAGCAAAAAGGTATGAAAATTCAAGTCGATAAGATGGCACAAGTGCAGTGTGAAATCCAGACACAGGTTCGCTTAATTCCGCTGATCATGCAAAATCAAAACGAAATGCAAGAGATGATAGTTGTCTTATCAGAAAGCAAGAGGCCATATCGAATGAGTTACTAGAACTGAAACTGTCTCAAGATAAATTTCCAATAGAGATCGAAAAGATAGGTGATACTATCAATGGCCAGCCGGGGTGGCCGAGCTGTTCTAGGCGCTACAATCTGGAACCGCTCGACCGCTACGGTCGCAGGTTCGAATCCTGCCTCGGGCATGGATGTGTGTGTTGTCCTTAGGTTCGTTAGGTTTAAGTAGTTTTAAGTTCTAGGGGACTGATGACCTTAGAAGTTAAGTCTCATATGGCTCAGAGCCATTTTTGATACTATCAGAGACGTTATGTATCGACAGAATCAGATAGAAGAAACTGTTGCTAGGCCTCTGCAAAACAGAGCAGGATATTTCCTCAGGACAGAGAGAGTCAAAGAAAATTTTGAAGTACGTAAGCGTTAATTTTTGGAGTACATCGATAACTGGGCAAAGGCGAAAGGACGGTAGCTGAATCAGGTAATAACAAATGGAGTAAAATATGCTGCCTTATCCTTATCCCCCAGATGAATGGCCAGAAGAGAATTTCTTTAAGACAGGATTAGAAGAGGTGATGACTCAGCTAGGTCCCGATTTTGGAAGGACAAAGCCGAGCAATCTAATAAGATGACCAAAGGAAAGTTTGAAGAGTTTCAAGGGGCGAGCTTCAGGAAAGGTATAACAAGCAACATGACAACAAACTACGGGCGACGCATCCAGTTACGGAAATCCAAACGTGTATTCGCTATACTATAACCTCCAATATAGTCCACAAAGACGCTATGGGCCACAGCTATTCTACACCTAATTTGAAAGATAAAATGCTCAAATGTTTGCAATTTCAGATATTTAATCGCGATAAGAGGACGGTACATCCCGTAGTGTTATTGAGAAGCTACAAGGGAGCTTTACCAAGCAACTGGACTGATGCACAGAAGATGACCTTTGTATCAGGTTATATTCAAGGAGAAGGTGCACTATCGGTAACCGACGAATGCGAATCTTGTCGGACTTAACGATGAAGTTAAACAGGTATTCTTAGCAACATACATCCCGTAGTGTTATTGAGAAGCTACAAGGGGGCTTTACCAAGCAACTGGACTGATGCACAGAAGATGACCTTTGTATCAGGTTATATTCAAGGAGAAGGTGCACTATCGGTAACCGACGAATGCGAATCTTGTCGGACTTAACGATGAATTTAAACAGGTATTCTTAGCAACATACATCCCGTAGTGTTATTGAGAAGCTACAAGGGAGCTTTACCAAGCAACTGGACTGATGCACAGAAGATGACATTTGTATCAGGTTATATTCAAGGAGAAGGTGCACTATCGCTAACCGATGCATGCGAATCTTGTCGGACTTAACGATGAATTTAAACAGGTATTCTTAGCAACATACTGGTCGCGTGGAATTCAACAAAGGTTCCGCCAAGAAGTATTTTACCCTGAACACTTCGCATTCAAGCAAGGGGCGTTAAGAAAGTACTTCGAAAAGTATCTTAATAAATGTCGCTACTGGGACGATCCGTTACCACTACAGGATATATTGAGAATATTAAATGCTACATTACCGGTCAGTATCAGAAATCAGCTGGTTTATGTATTAGACGAAAATTTGTAGGAATTTTTATCTTGGTTAAAATTGATCGACCTGATTCAAGAAAACAACTCCACGCCAGAGTCGAATAATGGGTATAATAGTGTCTATCATTCACCCAGTGTCCATGGAAATAGCAGCAATGCACGAAGAACCAACCACATGGATAAAGCAAATCCAAGCAATGTACCAAATGGTAACCCAAACAATAGTTGGAAGAATAACAGTGGAAATGGAAATGGTAGAGGCTACCGACTGGGCCGAAACAAATGTATTAGAGGCTATCAGAGGTACAATCGAGTCCAACCTAACAACCAAGAAGCATCAACTAGCCAATTTTGGATTAACAACTTTCCGCCAAAGCAACAACAGAATCAGCCGCAGTCTATGGCAGGAGATTGGCACCTGCTGACGCCAATGATTACGGAGGTAACAGGTGGCGAAAATAGTGGCAGTGATGTGCATTCAACAAACTAATCGTGGCCACTTCGAGCCCCAGAGACATGGTAAGAGATTCAAATAGGGGCCACAACCAGTAATTTCAGGGTCTACGGTATAACGATGGGAAGGAAGTATCGGAGGAATTGTGTGAGGGTATTTATCAGGGTGCCAGAAATCCTTGCTACAGTTGAAGAAACTCCATTATTGTAACATTAGACATCGGAGCTTTCACTAATGTGATATCAAGCGCTTTGTTCAAAAAGCTTTTGCACAAACAGTTTAGCCAGTGGATAACTGTAGAATTACAGGAGCAATAAGTACAAAATCCAAAAGCATCCGGATGTAGACACAATTAGATCCAGACACAGTTAGATCCACAAGTGTGAGGATGTAGACAGTACGGAAACTGTATTTGGAAAATGCAGCAACTACATGCGCATTCCTAATTGTTGAAAAATTGATAGTGGACTGCATCGTGGGCATTACTAGCATACAACAGAGGGATGGAAGCATCGACTTCTCATCTGATAAAGAGAAATTTTGGATAAACAGTGCTTTAGTAGTGGCTGAATCGACAAGGAAAGAAGGAGTACATGAGAAATACTGATGTGCTGCCTTCACAAGCTTGATCATCGCAAATAATAAAAGCCGAATAATGTTTTCCCTCAAAGCAATGAAAGTGTCTACATTTTAAATTAAGTAATCAAGAAACCAAAGGAAACTATGCACCTCACTGACAAACTGAACCAGCAGTTATCAAGCCTCCTATTATCTCATTCAGTTGTTTTTGAATAAAAACCCATAATCATCAGAGGATATGTATCTTGATGTTATTCTACACTGGACATACCAACATGGCTTCTATCTGGTTCCCTGGCGTCTTAAGGAACCTGTAGAAGAGGAAATCAATCAATGCTAGAGTGGGATCGACTACTCCATATTGCACGTCATTGTTCACGTTTTCTAAGCCCAGAATAAACGTGAGACTGGTCTTAGATTCCCATGAGATAAAATTATTATTCCTGTGAGGACTCATCTGGAAAATATTGATGAACGCATCCAGAAATTCCATGGCATGAAAATTTAATGAGCATAGACCTTTGCCAATTGTATTTACAAGTAAAGCTCGATGAGGTATCTAGAAAGTATACTACATTTGTTTATGCTGGCAGGAGCCATTTTGATGGAATATTAGTTTAGGAATCTTCATTTCTGCATTGGATTATTTTCTGGAACTTACATTAAGAAGGTGGATTCCTATGTTCGTGGATGATCTTTAAATAGCAACTAACATTTGGGATGAGCCTATCTCAGTACTCACAAGAACCTTGGCTTTGTTCAGAGTCGCAGGGGCTACAGCCAACTTGCAAATCTCATTTTGCCTTAGAAAGAATTAAGCTTTTTGAACATCTTATAGATGTGAAAGGAATTCTTCTAGATGAAGCTAAAATTAGAGTGATCAAGAACTTTGCACTGCCAAGGAATGAAATGCAGCTGAAAGTATTTCTGAGCTTATCTTCATTCTTCTGCAGATTTATTCCTGATCAACCATGAATGCAGACCCACTGTTAAATCTGCTCCAAAAGAAGGTGCCGTGGGTATGGAGCGATGAATGCCATCAAACGTTCAATAACATTAAAAACGCACATATGAACTCGTCTGTCTTGTTCCACCCTGATGTAACACTGGAATTTGGATTATTAATGGATTCATCAGCTGTTGGATTAGGTGCATGTTTGTTTCAAACCAGGATCATAGATGGTGAGCTAACCTTCTGTCCAAACACGTTTGCGTGTCGAGTATTGCCGAGCTGCGAAAGAGCCTATACAACTACAGAGCATGGGGCACTGAGAATGGTCTGGGCATTTAAAAAATTCGTTATTATTTATATGGATCAAGAACCACCGTTTATAGTAACCGTCAGTCTCTGAGTTTCCTCAAATCTTGTAAACTGCTATATGCAAGGGTAGCCCTATGAATCCTTTGCTTTGCAAGAATATAACTTTCAGATAGTTCACATAAATTCTCGTGATAATATTATTGCTGATGCCTTATCACTTGTGAAAGACGGTTTGACGCCAGAACTATGTGACGATGAAGAATAGGCTGAGTTCCCAGTGTTGCTTATGGAAGACACATGTAGGAGTCAGATTCGAAAAAAACTAGGACAACCAGATCAGCTGAGAACTGATCAGTTGTACAAACTGGTGAATAATGTCTTGTTCCATAGAAGAGGTGAATATGTGAACAATTAGTCTGTATGTATACCACAGGAGTACGAAAGAATGTTAATCTGACATATCCATTATGCATGGGGACACTTTGATGTACTCGAATGTTCAGTAAAGCTAAATGCCTATTGTTATTTTCTCATACTCTGTAGAACAATGCAGCATGAATTAAAGCAAACTGTACTATATCAGAACGCGAAGGCCAACAATCGAGGACGAAGCGGCGCGCTCCATTCAATTGTTCCGGAAAAACCTCTTGCCTTAGTATCAGTCGATCTTTTTGGTCCATTACGTCAGTCTAGATGAGGGGTTCAATTTAATCGGGCAGGTAGGTTAGAAAATTTAAAAAGGGAAATGGATAGGTTAAAGTTAGATATAGTGGGAATTAGTGAAGTTCGGTGGCAGGAGGAACAAGACTTCTGGTCAGGTGACTACAGGGTTATAAACACAAAATCAAATAGGGGTAATGCAGGAGTAGGTTTAATAATGAATAGGAAAATAGGAATGCGGGTAAGCTACTACAAACAGCATAGTGAACGCATTATTGTGGCCAAGATAGATACGAAGCCCACACCTACGACAGTAGTACAAGTTTATATGCCAACTGCCTCTGCAGATGACGAAGAAATTGAAGAAATGTATGATCAAATAAAAGAACTTATTCAGATAGTGAAGGGAGATGAAAATTTAATAGTCATGGGTGACTGGAATTCGGTAGTAGGAAAAGGGAGAGAAGGAAACGTAGTAGGTGAATATGGACTGGGGCAAAGAAATGAAAAAGGAAGCCGCCTGGTAGAATTATGCACAGAACACAACGTAATCATAGGTAACACTTGGTTCAAGAATCATAAGACAAGGCTGTATACATGGAAGGAGCCAGGAGATACTAAAAGGTACCAGATAGATTATATAATGGTAAGACAGAGATTTAGGAACCTGCTTTTAAATTGTAAGACATTTCCAAAGGCAGATCTATTGGTTATGACCTGTGGATTAAAACTGAAGAAACTGCAGAAAGGTGGAAATTTAAGGAGATGGGACATGGATAAACTAAAAGAACCAAAGGTTGTACAGAGTTTCAGGGAGAGCATAAGGGAGCAAATGACAGGAATGGGGGAAAGAAATACAGTGGAAGAAGAATGGGTAGCTTTGAGGGATGAAGTAGTGAAGGCAGCAGAGGATCAAGTAGGTAAAAAGACGAGGGCTAGTAGAAATCCTTGGGTAACAGAAGAAATATTGAATTTAATTGATGAAAGGAGAAAATGTAAAAATGCAGTAAATGAAGCAGGCAAAAAGGAATACAAACGTCTCAAAAATGAGATCGACAGGAAGTGCAAAATGGCTAAGCAGGGATGGCTAGAGGATAAATGTAAGGATGTAGAGGCTTATCTCACTAGGGGTAAGATAGATACTGCCTACAGGAAAATTAAAAAGACCTTTGGAGAAAAGAGAACCACTTGCATGAATATCAAGAGCTCAGATGGAAACCCAGTTCTAAGCAAAGAATGGAAATCAGAAAGGTGGAAGGAGTATATAGAGGGTCTATACAAGGGCGATGTACGTGAGAACCATATTATGGAAATGGAAGAGGATGTAGATGAAGATCAAATGGGAGATATGATATTGCGTGAAGAGTTTGACAGAGCACTGAAAGCCCTAAGCCGGAACAAGGCCTCCGGAGTAGACATTATCCCATTCGAACTACTGACCCCCTTGGGAGAGCCAGTCCTGACAAACTCTACCATCTGATGAGCAAGATGTATGAGACAGGCGAAATACCCTCAGACTTCAAGAAGAATATAATAATTCCAATCCCAAAGAAAGCAGGTGTTGACAGATGTGAAAATTACCGAACTATCAGTTTAATAAGTCACAGCTGCAAAATACTAACGCGACTTCTTTACAGACGAATGGAAAAACTGATAGATGCCGACCTCGGGGAAGATCAGTTTGGATTCTCTAGAAAAGTTGGAACACGTGAGGCAATACTGACCTTACGTCTTATCTTAGAAGGAAGATTAAGGAAAGGCAAACCTACATTTTTAGCACTTGTAGACTTAGAGAAAGCTTTTGACAATGTTGACTGAAATACTCTCTTTCAAATTATGAAGGTGGCAGGGGTAAAATACAGGGAACGAAAGGCTATTTACAATTTGTACAGAAACCAGATGGCAGTTTTAAGAGTCGAAGGACATGAAAGGGAAGCAGTGGTTGGGAAGGGAGTGAGACAGGGTGTAGTCTCTCCCCGATGCTATTCAATCTGTATATTGACCAAGCAGTAAAGGAAACAAAAGAAAAATGTGGAGTAGGTATTAAAATCCATGGAAAATAAATAAAAATGTTGAGGTTCGCCGATGACATCGTAATCCTGTCAGAGACAGCAAAGGACTTGGAAGAGCAGTTGAACAGAATGGATAGCGTCTTGAAAGGAGGATATAAGATGAACATCAACAAAAGCAAAACGAGGATAATGGACTGTAGTCGAATTAAGTCGGGTGATGCCGAGGGAATTAGATTAGGAAATGAAACACTTAAATTAGTAAATGAGTTTTGCTATTTGGGGAGGAAAATAACTGATGATGGTCGAAGTAGAGAGGATATAAAATGTAGACTGGCAATGGGAAGGAAAGCGTTTCTGAAGAAGAGAAATTTCTTAACATCGACTAAAGATTTAAGTGTCAGGAAGTCATTTCTGAAAGTATTTGTATGGAGTGTAGCCATGTATGGAAGTGAAACATGGATGATAAATAGTTTGGACAAGAAGAGAAGTTTTCGAAATGTGGTGCTACAGAAGAATGCTGAAGATTAGATGGGTAGATCACATAACTAATGAGGAAATGCTGAAGATTAGATGGGTAGATCACATAACTAATGAAGTATTGAATAGGATTGGAAGAAGAGAAGTTTGTGGCACAACTTGACCAGAAGAAGAGATCGGTTGGTAGAACATGTTCTGAGGCATCAAGGGGATCACCAATATAGTGTTGGAGGGCAGCGTAGAGGGTAAATATCGTAGAGGGAGACCAAGAGATGACTACACTAAGCAGATTCAGAAGGATGTGGGTTGCAGTGGGTACTGGGAGATGAAAAAGCTTGCACAGGATAGAGTAGCATGGAGAGCTGCATCAAATCAGTCTCAGTACTGAAGACCACAACAACAACAACAAGTAAAACTTTATCTGTTGAAGGCAACCACGAATCGCCCAAACATAAACAGATTAGTTAATGACTATGTTTCAAAGGTTGAAAATCCTGAAGCGCTTTTGTCAGATAATGCAGCAAATTTTACTTGTTACAAGTGGAGAATTACTTTAACACCACGGTGGATAAAACAGGTGCTAACTTCAGGCTATCATCCTGAAGCTAACCCAATTAATCGTGTATTCTGTGAATTAAATAGATTCATGACAACTTATTGTCACGCTAGGCAGACTGCGTGAGTAGAACATGTGCAAGAATATGTGACAATTATGAACAACTGCAATCAAGTTGACGCATACTGAACGGATGTTTAGAAGAAAAAAGAAGAAGTGAATGGGTAGACAAAATTCCGAAAGCAGCCCTTCTTACATATGGTCTAGTTAGCAGGAAAAAATTCTCTCCTCGCTGTCTGCTTAAATTCCGTAACTTGTGGGCTTTAGTGGTAGTGTACTGTAAGCCCATCGGTTCCTATAAAGTAGAGTTCGTATTTGTGCTTTACAATCTGAACTCTTATTGTTAGCTGAAGGTTTTGTTTTGTAGCTGCATCTGTCAGTGTACAATACTCAGTATTTACGTTTATTAGTGTCGTTTAGACTCGGTAAATTGAAGCTAGCAGTTTTTTTAACTTCATTAGGTCGTTTCCGTGTGTACGTAAAAGTTTGTTTACATTATAAATACGAGGGATAATCAATAGGTGTAGCTTACCACAGGCTACTGTTTAATTATTTAATAATACTCACTAAATAGCCCCTAGCAGTTTCCTGTAGGTCACTGTTTTTTTCTTTGGTATTCACTACATAGCCCCTAGTGGGAAAATAAGCACCAGATCTGCCATCTACCATACATTTTATTATGTTTATTGTTGAGTGTCCTTTCTGCCAGCTACAGTGTAGCTGTTAACCTTGTGTGGCAGTAGTTTTCCTTATGTTTCTCATAGTAAATCGCATATTAGCTAGACTGACCCGACCGGCCCACTCTCACCTCAGTGTGGGTGCTGGACTATGTCAAGGCCTCGAACCTCAAGGCGAAGGTTGCATGGAGGACGTAGGCTGCTGCCAAGTCCCATGTACTTTGCTGATAGATTCAGGGTGCTATCTGATGCTGGAGTGTGGGGGGGGGGGGGGGGAGGTTGACCCGGATCAGATTGCACAATCTGCCAGGATAGTGGCCGCTCTTTCAGCAAGGCCCAGAACGGCACATGGGGATAGGGGTTTGTTAGTTCTTGGGAGCTTCAATGTCACGTGGGTCTTGGAGCCCCTCAGGAACATAGTGGGTAGGGCAGGGAAGAAGTCCAACGTTCACTCGGTGGGCTTGCCCGGGGGACCTTGTCTGGGATGTGGAAGAGGCTCTTTCGGCGGCTATCGTGTTTGCAGGGAGCAGCCACCGGCATGTCGGCACAAACGATGCTAGCCGTCAGAGATCCGAGGAATTCTTGGGTCCTTTAGACGGCTGGCTAAATTGACGAAGGCGGCCTCTGTCTCTCGAGTAGTGGAAGACAAGTTTACGATTTGTAGGGTGGACCATGGTCCTCTGGTTTGGAGTCGAGTGGAGAATCTAAACCAGAGGCTATGTCGACTCTGTTACGAAATGGTTATAGATTCATCGACATATGCTATGGGATGGAGGGTTGCAGGACGCCCCTCGATAGATGAAGTGTGCACTACACACAGGAAGCAACTACGTGGGTAGCACACTACTTCTGGCATGCACATGTTTTTTTTATATTTTTTTTATTAAGTTCCTCCCCACGGGAAAAAGACCGTTGGCCTGAAAAATTACCAGATCATTTCACTGATGTGGGTGTGCAACTGTAAAATTATTAGTTCTCCTAAACAGGCCATTCCAAAGGATTTAAATATGCTAGATCTCATGTTACTAAATGGTCGAAGTGTCTGTAGCAAGATCCCCGACTTACTCTCCCAAATAAACAGTAGTAATGCCAATGTTGTATTAGGTAACCAGATATAAATGTGCAGTGAAATTTTTTGAACTCGGGTTGGACAATGTTTAGGAAGGATAGGACTGATGCTGTGGAAGGTGGTGTGTTCATTGCAGTTAAAATATGTTTAAACGCAGTTGAGATCGATACTGGGTCGGAGTGTGAAATAGCCTGGATAAAGCTGTCAATCGGACAAGGAGTGACCATTGTATCAGAATGTTTTTGTAGACCACCAACATCCGCAACAAACGTCGCAGGGAAAGCAGTGAGTACATAGGAAATAAATATCCAAATTATCCATGAAGTATAGGTGAAGAGTTTAATCTGGGGTCCATTGAGTGGGTCAATTACATGTTTACCACAGGGGGCAAAAGCAAAGCTCGTGTGAAGTTATTCTAGGAGTGCTATCAACATACAACCTTGAGCAATTGGTTAGAAAACCAACTGTAGATGGAAACATATTAGATGTCTTGGCGACAAACAGACCTGATCTTTTTGAGGAAGTTAATTTAGGAGAAGGCTTTAACGACCAAAATGTCGTTGTGGCTTCTATGTCAGTGGAAGTTGCAAAAAAAAATGTACAGAGTAGAGTTTTCTTGTTTGGGAAAGCAATTAAAAGTATCGTTAGTAAATACCTTCATCGTCAGCTCCAAGCATTCACCGGGACACAAAGACAAATGAGCATCATTGGTCGAAATTTAAAGGTATTGTCCACCACCTGCTAGAGAAATATGTGCCTAACAAAAATATACGTGAGGGACTGGATCCACCTTAGTTCAACAAACATATTAGGAAGTTTCTAAGAAAGCAGAGAATTTTGCACAGTCGTTATAAACGTAGTAACTGCCACGCTGACAAACATAAATTATGTGAAATGAAAGGTCAATGAGAGATGCTTTTAACGAATTTGAAAGCAATATTTTATCTGTAGATTCTACAAATAACCTCAACAAATTTGGTCGTACGTAAGATCTACGAAATCTACAAATTATTAAATACCTTCTCTTGTTGACAGTACGAGTAATGTAACGGATGATGATAAACACAAGGCCGAAATTCTGAACCTAGCTTTCAAAAACTTGTTTACGGTAGAGGACTGCGCCACCATTTTCCCTTTCAGTTATGGAATAAATGCAAGGATGGCTGACATAGTGTTTAGGGTATCTCGGATTGTAAAACAGTTAAGATCCTTGGACGACAGGAAGGCATCTGGCCCAGACGGTATCCCCCTAAGATTATATGTTGACTATGCTACAAATAAAGCACCATTCTTATCCATTATCTATCTGAGATCATTGGAAGAGCGGAAAGTTCTACGGGACTGGAAGAAGGCCCAGGCAATCTATGAAAAGGGTAGAAAATCGTATGCACGTAATTACAGGCCAATTTCACTGACATCGATTTGTTGTAGAAACATGGATAATATTTTGTGCTCTATACTCTGAGAAGCTCATTTGCAGAAACCAGCATGGTTTTAGGAAACAGCGGCCATGCGAGACACAGCTGGCCCTCTTTGTGCATGATATACAACAGGCTCTAGATACCGACTCCCAGGTTGATGCCATATTCATTTACTTGCGAAAGGAGTTCGACTCAGTTCCGCACTGTCGCTTGCTCCAAAAAGTGCGCTCTTGCGGTCTATCCGATTACATATGCGGTTCGATAGAAAGTGTTCTAACACACAGAGAGCAGTATGTCGTCCTGAATGGGGAGACTTCAACAGAAACAAGCCTAACATCAGGTGTGCCCCAGGGCACCGTACTAGGTCTGCTGCTTTTTACGATTTACATAAACGATATGGTTGATGGTATTGAGAGCGGCATTAGACTGTTTGACGATAATGCTGTAGTCTAGAGGAAAGTAGTATCACATGAAAGCTATGAACAAATCAATGAGGATTTGCAGAAAATAAATGCGTTGTGTAATGAGTGGAAGTTATCTGTCAGTTCTGGTAAGCGTAACCTACAGCATATAACAAAGCGAAAATGCCCATAAATGTACGAGTACAAAATAAATACCCACTCTTTGGAAGCGGTAACATCCGTCAAGTATCTGGGTGTGACTATCCAAAATGATCTCAAGTGGAACGATCAGATTACACAAGTAACGGGTAAGGTGAACTCTTGATTGCGGTTCATTGGTAGAATCCTGAAGCGATGCAGTCCTTCAACAAAGGAAATTGTTTACAAAACTTAAGTTCGTCCAGTCTCAGAGTATTGTTCGTCTGTAGCGGTATCTTACCAGTTGGGTATGATTCAAGAAATTGAGAAAGTTCAAAGAAGAGCGGCAAGATTCGTGACTGGTGCATTTAGCCATCGCGAGAACGTTACAAATCTCATATAAAGTTTGAACTGGGACACACTTGCAGACAGACGACGCGCTAAACGAAAGGGGCTGCTCACTAAAATCTAAAATCTGATATTCGCAGAGTATGTAGAGCATATATTATTACCACCAATTTCCATATCGCGCAGCAATCACAATTCAAAGATAATAGAAATTAGAGCTCGTACTGAGAATTCCAGAAAGTCGTTTTATGTGCTCTAAATTGAATTGAGTTTCAAATGTGATCTGAAAAGAAATTGAGAAGGTATAGGTGTTTAATAGAGAAATATATGATGGAAGCATAGGAGTGGTAGGAAGGCAAGGCGATTTATAGTCTTCGTTGGAAGCATTTCCATGGCGGAATATTCACTTTCGATATACAAAAAATTGTGTTGTCTCACTATGAAGGATGATAATGAGATATCGATGCACAGAGAGGATTCATGAAATGAATGATGATCTTTCTTGCATGTCGGATCAAACGAAAAATTCGTGATGTCGAGTTATGTGGTATAAGAAAAAGCGTTTAATGATCTTCTGACTTCATATAGTCCAAGAAACCATGAGAGTAATGAAATTGATCATGAACAGTGATATACTTTGGAAAGACTTATTTAAAATAGATAAAATCTATTGCTATACAATGGACACTGCAGTGCCTCAGACCTCTTCCGAATCTACTGAATTTATGAAGGATGCAATGGAGAAATGTGCTACTATTTCGATCTTTTACAATGTATAAAGTAAAGATCTCCGATTGACAAAGTGTTTAAAATTGTTACATACAGCCTATTGGTCCTGTCTGGTGCCGTGATGTTTGAGGTCATCCCACTTCCCTACAATCTGGTTCCTGATTCCCGCAAGTTATGTCTTGCATACTTTTCCATCTGTTCCAGTCAGCGTCCAGTATCTATCTGTCAACCAGCTCCTTCAACCTTCATCGAATCCATCTATTCAAGTCAGAAGATTGTTATTATTGTTCTCTGAACTGTTTTAAACACACAAGCTGTATTTTATTCCCTATTAGTAATATGAACATTCACGCGGTTGATCAAACGATATTGGATAATGTTTTAAAACACCCCAGGTGATCCGTACATGCTAATTATCAACATTTCAATATGCATCTCATCCATACATCGCGAATGAGTATTTCGGGGTTTCCCTCTTGAATAAGGGTCCCTGATGGAAATGCCTGAGTTTATTGTGATCTTCCATTGTTGTGTGCCACATGTCGCGTACAAGTGGACGGTTCGGGTCTACACTCCAGGGTTTTACACACTCCCCCTTCCCCCTCTAAAGTAAGCCTCTTTAACGGGAATACGACGCCCAAGTAATTTATATGGCTCTAAGTTTCCTTATAACGGCAAGAGACAACCGCCCGGGACTAGCCGAGCGGTCTGAGGCGCTGCAATCATGGAGTGTGCACCTGATCCGGGTGGAGGTTCGAGTCCTCCCTCGAGCATGGATGTGTGTGTTTGTCTTTAGCATAATTTAGGTTAACTAGTGTGTGAGCTTAGGGACTGGTGACCATAGCAGTTAAGTCCCATAAGATTTCACACACATTTCAACATTTTTTTGCCTCGTCTCGTAATATAAAAACTCTGTGGATCGAATGTGGAACATTAGATGTACAATGAAGTGACTACTCCTAACTGAGAATTGTGGAGATTAGGATAACAGTGGAACTGTAATTAGCGGCAGTGTTGTAAGTTGTGATAACATGTCATTTCATACAAGAGGATGTATACGGGAAAGTAGCTAGGAAAATCGTTTATGGAAAATCATAATTTCATTAGTGGAAAAGGTATGTTCAGTTGTTTTGCTATTCTAACTTCTCCCTTGTTCGTGGCTCGGAACATTATTTAGTGTGGTATAGCTCGTAGGAACTTTATATCTCGGGAAATCAGTAGAGCCTGCACCGCGGTCGTGGGTCTAGTTTAGCAGGGTATACAACCCGTCGGCTTTGACGAATGACGTCAGAATTCGCCAGAGAGCATGTATTACAAAGATGAAAGAGCTGACAAGAATGTTCAGAAACAAAGGAATGCAAGAGAGAAAAACTGTACTTCACATATATAAGGGCCAGTAGTATTTTCACGTTAACGATATCGCGTGTTTGTATCTTAGTATTTATCCGCAAAATACAATCGAAAGAAATGAATGAAATATATTACTAGCAAAGAATACATCACGTTACATGTATGTCAGTTGTATCTCGAAGCTCTTTCGAACTGTATTGCTTAAGTGCAGTACGGGATACAAGTTTAGCGTACGTCGATTTCTTAGTTTCAACTAGCATTGGTGTCCTGTTGTTCACTTGAACTATGTATCCCCTGCTTCACTAAACCGTAAATGAAACACCCGATACAAATTAAAAGCTCATTCGAAGTGTGTTGCTTAAGTACAGTACGGAATACGAGTTTGTCGTAAGTCGATTTCTTCGTTTTCACTAGCATTACTGTCCTGTTCTTTACTTGAACGATATATCCTCCGCATCAGTAAACTCTAAATGGAACACGGGATACAAATTGTAGATGTGTTGTTTATTCCGTCTGCGCTATTAGTAACAGTCTTTCCGTACTTACATATCAGTACTACTGATGACAGAAGGACCTACGTATGTAATATATGTATACCAGACGTTCGTTGACCTCTATATATGTACACTGGTAACGAAAAGGTTGAAATAGAAGTACGTTACATTTGCAACCTGTACCTCAATTGAACTACATGGAGACAAGGAGACCACACATGTACAATCTGTATCCGGTACTTCGCTATGGGATACAGTTTTCTTGTTGCCTTGGACGCTAATAGTATCCCATTCGTTACTTGAGCTATATAGCTATACGCAACATTTGTGTCTTGCTCGCCAATTGACATATATAGTGTCAGTGTAAAGGCGAAGTGAAGGACGGGATACAAATTTTAGTTGTGTCGTCAGTGTAAAGGAGAAGTGAAGGACGGGATACAAATTTTAGTTGTGTCGGGGGCTTCGCCTGTAATATAGCAAGTACACATTCGAAAATGTCGTACTGATACTAGTGCTGGGAAACGAAAGAAGATCGACAGCTGAGAAATTTCTATTACGTACTTCACAACACGAAAATACATATATTGGTGGAATAAAACAGTGAAATATGTCAAAATTGTGAAATACAGTGATAGAAGAAAATGGAAAAGTGAGCTTACCACGCGGAAATATCAAGGAATAACCGAAGCTCGTCTAGACAGACAGTAACGAAAATTACATAGCCACAAACAGACAAATCCATTCCTATAATCGAAAATAAGACACTAAAAATTGTTCTACAATAACAAACTAATACTCCAAATTACCTCAATATCATTACGAATAATTATTTTAATGTACAATGATAGCGCTTATCCGGAACACAGAACTGTTTTATTATCTATGCCACGAAGTATCTATGACTAATGTAGACGTCATTGGTCAAAGCTGACTGGTTGTATCCCCTGCTTCACTAGACCCGCGGTCGTTTATCCTGTATTTTAAGAGATTCAATTCTGGTCTTCATAGACACTGATACACAACTTAGACACTGATTCCCATTCTGCTGAGCGAGCGCGTCATAGCGCCCAAGACGGCTTCTCCACGGCGTACGATGTGCCTCTGATTACGAATTAGTCGACGATCGCCGGAATTCTGCAGAGCCGCAGAGCTTTTATTCCAGGAGGAGTAAGTAACTGTATACCTGGAAGAGTGAGAGATATTTGTGTAAAAGTGTTGGTGAAGCAACTTCTGGCACCCAAAAGTTTCCTTTCAAGTAACTAGATATTATTCAGTCATACTAATTTAACTTCAATTCTAGAGGTAGAGAAGTTAAATTACTAATGTGGAAAAGAACGACACTGCCAGAAAAACCTCCAAAATTGTTAACAAAAATTAATGAATTTCACAACAAGGGAAACGAAAATACCAGTATCATTTGTGAAAGAATAGACAGAGACAGCATGACAGTATTCAGAGCAGTAACGGTAATATAATAGTAAACGTGTCCAAGAAATAATCCATAAAACTTCCCAATTTTTCAAGAAAAATATAATTGACATAAAATCATACCCAGTCCGCCTATCCCATAGTGCTTCAGTTTTGTGCTGGTTGCAGAACTTAAAGTAGAGGCTGAGACAGCTCTTTGATCATACTCGATGCAGAGTTTTCAACACCTACTATAGGAACACCATGATGCTTCAGGCATCGGCTATGCGCAACAAGGACCTAGCAGGGTGTCAGAACTCACATGATGCACACGTAGCTTTTACACATGAATGTACCCTCACCACAGCCTGATAAAAATTATGTACTGATTTCTGGAGGGAAGAATGTCAACCCTACTAGTTATAGAATGCTTCATTCGTTCAGATTAGAGAAAAGAAACGTAAATATAGCCTTAGCTAACTGTACGAAAGTATGTAGGAAAGTCTCATAGCTTATCATGCTTACTAACGTAATATAACCGCACCCATGTATGCTATTCTGTGTAGCATATTCAGCCTGTTTGTCAGATGAGCTTCTGTATCCAGTATAAATCGGTGATATTAAATCTGGTGGCTAATACATTTGCAAGATCTTTTCCGCAATGTTCCCAGTACTTTCCCTTAGTGTCTTAGTTTGTTTGAAGGGAACTGTTATCCAATGTTGGTGTGGATTTCTCAACCCCATTCACCCTCGGATATATTGGGTGGTTTTGTTGGCAAAATAATAATAATAATAGTAATAATAATAATAATGCACAATCCACAGAGTTGCTACACTTGCATAATTTTCAGTTATAGGCAGGACAACACCTACATGGTTCAACCCAAAAAATACGTAAGCATTAATTCTATAAGCTGATTGTAGTCTATGTAGACTTCGGATGTTTTAGCTCCTGGATGTCATTTTAAATGATTGTATCTTTGCCATCCAATTAAATCTTAATACGTACGTAGGATTCCCTGTGGTTATCGTCACCTAAAAGTATTTTTGCTCGCTCTCTGAAGTCATCGGTGTCCAGAAATAGAGAATTGGGTCCTACGTCATATTAATTTTGGCTCTGGCGCGTCTTTGGTCCTCGTTAATTTTGGCTCCCCTGATTTTTTGTATGCTTTGAGTAGGTCTGTTGTGCTGGGTTCACCTTAATCATATTTTAAAATTAGACTGTGGTCATTCGAGTACGACTCTTCTAGTATCTTCACCCTGTAGATAACAGCATCCATCGAGTGAGCTCTGTGGTCTTCATAGAGGAAATCCAAGAACGGAAAATTCTGATGGAGGAGATTCTGTAACTTTTTCTACTCTGTTAGATTATATTTCATCTTGGGCGGATGCAAACATTTCGAACACATACGTTGATAATGTCAACGAATTTCCTATAAAATCCTACGACTAACAAACCGTCCTCACAGCCTCAGATGTGCTGTTACACATCTCCGTGTAGTGATAGCTTCCGGTGAGAATAGTGCCCACGAAAGGTAGGGTTCTAGGTTTGAGTTCATATGAGGCACACAATTATAGTGTACCTAGAAGTTTCAGAACATAGTGAAAGACACATTTTAGAAATTTTGTGTTTCTTTATATCACAAGCAACAAACGTTTGCTTACAATATTGGATTTGGTGATTCGAGACAAGCTGCTGCTTTATGGTTCATATTTTTCTATTCATAAGTAACGGGTCTGAGAATGTTTTTGCAGTAAAGATACAGCTGTCATAAGGTACGACGGGCCTTCAGGAAGTAAGTTTCACTTGTCGTCTAACGTTACGATCATTGCGTAACAGGAGTGGCTCTTGTCAGAAAAGAGTACGTGTTCTGGATTTCCTGCAGACACAGTACTGCTTCAATATAGGTAACAGGTCCTACACAGTCTGTATTGAAATGGTGGAGGAACTGTACGCGTATTCCAAAGCAGAAATACGCAGGGTTTGGAGAAAGAGGTTTTTCAGCGACGAGAACGCTCACACAGTGGTCCTCAAGTGGCTCCGTGACCAAAGATCGGATTTCCGTCGTCAAGAAATAGTAACCAATGTTAGAATGTTCCGACTGTTGTTCGCAGTAACTCGATGACAATGCTGAACTGTATTACACAGCTTAAAGTGTGGTGCAATAGTTAATAAAGGCTATCTGCCCTCTCATAATCACTTGTAACTTACTTTCTGAAATCTCTTCGTGCATACCTCAAATTTCTTAATGATGTAACATGCCACGTACGCCACAGTGTCTGAGACTTCACACTACAGGCTGCGATATATCGACTTTAGCCTTAAGGGCAGTAGATCTTAAGTTATTTCAGCTGCATTTTCAAATCAATGGACAATTACAACAGTAAGTCTCATAGAACATTAAGCGTGCACTCATACATATGATGCATTCGTTGCTGAAGCAACTCTGAAAACATGCCATAAAAAATTATAGACGATAAGACAGGTAAAAGAACAGCCGGCAACATTCTTTTATGTTGAAAATATGTAATGTTTGTAGTCACATATAGAAGAAAACCGTATATACATTATTCATTATTGCTGGACAAAGATGTCTTTCTACATAAACCATGAAAGTTGTTATCACTCGAAGTATTCTATAGGCAATTCTTTGCTAGCGTATATCTGAGCCATTGTCTGCACTGAATCCTTCGCCGTCCTGGGCCTTTCGGGATCGTTGAAGTCAACCTGATACAGGCCGAATTTGACGCTGAAAAAAATAAAAAAATAAACCCAACATAAGTAATTTCAAAGTAAATGCATCGCCCAACAGATCATTATCGTTTCTATATTTACATTCAGTCACAACCTTTGAACACACAGTGCCTACGCCCTTATGTCTCAGATATCGCAGAATATTATTTGTGTGAGTTGTTAACTTATATCATTTGGACCAACTGAATATTCCGGGAAACAGACCCAGAAATAATAATCGTACCTTCAGCATGTAAAAGGATGATGAAAGAAACACTACACTAAAGGACAATAAATACATCAGATACAGACACTGGCGGCGAAAATGTAACTGGAGCAGAGAGAATATTAATTTACTAAACTGTTACTCAATAAGTAATACTTTATTAGGAAATTTGCGTCATACAGGGTGTCACTAACTATTGCCACCTAGAATAGCTCCGAAAGTATGACAGGAGCTCAAAAGTTTGTGAGACAAAAGTTGCATGGGACAAGGGGGGCCATAATATGACGTTAGCTTTTGTTGCTAGGTTAGGTCGCGTCAGAGATTTGAAGGTCAAGTTTCTTTTTACGGGATGCTATAGTTTGGTACTTATTTTCTGATAGGGGGTATCGAGACGAATCAAATTATGTGTAACAGTAAGGTCTTTGAAGGTCAACGAAGGTCACAAAGGTGACATGAACGTCCATTTACAGAAGATGTTCGAAGTGCCGACCATTGGTATCAATGCAGTGCTGTAATCTTCTTATCATGGATTGAGCGGTATTCCTTATTACTTCGATATTTGCCGAAGCACATGCTCTAACAATACTCTCTCTCATATCGGGCTAAAAGTAAATATTCGTCAAATACGGCGTTTCCATCTAACGCGCCATTGACATGTAAAAACCATTCAACGGTTGAGGAACCGTAAGACTAGTACCGTCGCAGCAAGCGAACGTGAATGATGTATTGCTCCGAAGAACAAGCCGATATGATTCTCATTTACGGAGAATGCCAACGAAGCTCAGTGAGAGCTAGAGACTTATACGCTGAACGACATCCTCAACGTACTCACCCTACACGTCGTACATTTAAATATGTGTATGATAAATTGAGAACAACTGGAGCTTTAACGCATCGGAAACGTATCCGCCAAAGGAAAGTTACTAACGAGGAAACGGAAATTGGTACTCCTGCCACTGTGGTTCGAGATCCTTGTGTTAGTTCGCGTCAAATCGCAAGGGACTCTGGCATGAGCCAGAGTAGTGTAGTTCGTGTTCTGCATCGTCATAAATATCATCATTACCATATTAGACTCCTCTAAGAATTAACTGGTACGGTTTGTATGCATCACATTGAATTCTGCCGATGGGCTCAACTTCAGATTCAGAGGGACGACAAATTTATTAATTTGATTTTATTTATTCACGAGGCTACATTCACGAATCATGGAAATGTTTATATCCATAACATGTGTTATTGAGCAACTGAAAATCCATGTTGTCTGCAGCAAGTTGCACACCAACAGCTGTGGACGGCGAATGTATGGTGTGGGATTCTGGAGGACAGAATTATAGAACTCTATTTCATCGAAGAAAATCTTAATGGTAGGAAGTACACCAAATTCCGGCAAGAAACATTAGGTCTGTTACCGGAAGAAATAACTTTAGGAACAAGGAACAGGATGTGGTATCAACACGATGGGTGACCGGCGATTTTTTCCCTGTTGGCTAGAAATGAGTTTCAGACACAATTCCCAAATCGTTGGACTGGACGCGGAGAAGACGGGTCGTGGCCGACTCGTTCGCCAGACTTCACGCCTCTGAATTTTTTCTTGTGGGGATTCGTAAAAACCATTGTTTCTAAAGACGTTCTAACTACCCCTGAAGATATTTGAGAGAGAACTGTCAGAGCATATGCTTCGATAAGTGCCGATGTGATAAGGAAACCACTCAATCCATGAAAAGAAGACAGTAGCACTGCATTTGTACCAGTGGCCATCGCTTCTAACACCTTCTGTAAATGGACGTATACGCCACCTTTGTGACCTTCGTTGACCTTCAAAGACCTTACTGTTACACATTATTGGATTCGTCTCGATAGCCGCTATCAGGGAACTATAGTATCCCAGTAAAAAAAAATGTTAACCTTCATATCTTTGAAGCGACCCCACCTAGCAACAAAAAACCAACGTCATATTTTGGCGTCCGTTGTCCCATGCAACTTTTGTCTCACAAACGTTTCAGCTCCTATCGTAATTTCGGAGTTGTTCTTGGTGGCAATAGTTAGTGACTCACCCCGTATAACTAAAATACCAAAGCAAATATTATGGCTTCAAATAACGTGATAGATCAGAAAATGGTACATTAAAACATCTTCGTTTACTTTGATGCAGTACAGAACAAGCAACATAATTATGGAAATTTAATGATCTCTGATGATGATGTTGATGATCTGTAAGTGTCTCACTGGGCACAATACGCACAGATAACTAAATTTTTCTTTAACTGCTGAACCGCTGCGTTCTATAACAGTCGCATGATTGTTTATAACATTAACTCTCATCAGTTATATGCTTCTGAGTATGTGACCGTGTTGTAATCCTCTTTATGAGAGCAACGTTTCGGCCAGTGTTGAAAGCGTCCTTAACAAGGAGAAGTAAGTATTACAGGTCCATTGTAGCATTCAGACTTTCCTTTGAGTGTTCATCACAGCTTCGGTTTGGGCCGACTAGACACAATATCATCTCCAGTGTAAACGTCTTCATCTCGTAGTACCACTTACACCGAACGTCCTCAATTAGTTGTAGGATGTAGTCGAACAGCAGCTTAGTGGTGTTGCCACTGACTGGAAATCAAAACGTTCTGAGTACAGGATTCGAAGTTAGTCACTCATAAATATGGGCTGTAATTGAAAAAGCGTCTTGATGATCTCTCCATTGACAAAAAAATTTCTGATTAGTTCTGCAATCGAGTCTCCTGGAGGGGACTGCCAATGGAAAGAACCCATGGTAAAAAAAAGTTAAATAGGCGAGAAAAGAGTAACATTCTATAAGCTGGAGCGTGGTAGAGACGCTGGAAAATTTGCAAAGGGAAATGCAAAGTTTCAATGTAGATACGATGAGGGTTAGTGAAGTCAAACCGTAAGATGATAAAGTGTTTGTGAAGAGACGAATATAAGTTAATAACAATGATAGCACGACACGGTGTAACGGAGTAGGATTCATCATGAATAGGAATACAGGGTAGAAAGTGAATCCGTATCAACGGTTCGGTGATTCCCATCACAATCGACAGCAAACCAACCACAACACCAATAGCACACTATACGGGGTGGTCAGAAACAGTCTGAAAAGCTTGTAAGGGTGTTGAAGGGTATGAAGGGTAGAGTGCCTGAGAAATAATTAATAAGAAAAAGATCTATACGTTGCGCCGTTTCCTAGTTAATTAGCATTGAAGTTAGCTGATTAGGCCGTTGCGTGTGTAAATTCAAGCTGCCCGCCAGGGATGGTGTGCTGTCTCAGAAATTGTTCCTTCGGTTTTATGTCTCTATGTGATTACAACACGAAAATTGAAATTACTGCAAGGGAACGACCAGCAATGACATTTGTATTCCTCACTTATCACAAATACTTAGCTGCTTATTTCCCAATATACCACGTTTTCCTAGGTTGTGTTCAGGCAGGAACCTAAGGGGACAGCTTAAATTGCTGCAAGTGAAATGAGTAATAGTAAAATGTATATTCTGCATTGTCGCAAATATTTGGTTGTTTGGTTTGCAATATGTTTATATTTCCGAGGTTGTGACTAGAGGTGAATCTAAGACGACAGCTTACATTGCTGCGGAATGAACTTTTACAATATGTGATTAAAAGTATCCTGATATCCCCAAAAACATGCATTTTTATATTAGATGCACTGTGCTGCCACCCACTGTCAGGTACTCCATATAAGCGATCTCAGTAGTCATTACAAATCGTGAGAGAGCAGAATGGGGCGCTCCGCGGAACTAACGGAGTTCGAACGTGGTCAGGTGATAGGTTGTCACTTGTGTCATACGTCTATACGCGAGATTTCTACACTCATAATCATCCCTAGGTCCACTGTTTCCGATGTCGTAGTGAAGTGGAAACGTGACGTGACACGTACAGCATTAAAGCGTATAGGCCGATGTCGTCTGTTGAATGACAGAGATAGCCGATAGTTGAAGAGGGTCGTAATGTGTAACAGGCAGACACCTGAGAAAACTTGGATTTCATGGTCGAGCGGCTGCTTATAAGCCACACATCACGCCAGTAAATTCCAAACGACGCCTCGCTTGGTATAAGGAACGTAAAAAATGGACGAATGAACAGTGGGAAAACGTTGAGTGAGTGACGAATCACGGTCACAATGTGGCGATCCAATGGCAAGATGTGGGTATGGCGAACGCCCGTGAACGTCATGTGCCAGCGTGTGTAGTGACAACAGTACAATTCGGAGGCGGTGGTGTTATGGTGTGGTCTTGTTTCTCATGGAGGGGGCTTGCACCGCCTGTTGTTTTGCGTGGCACTATCACAGCACAGGCCTACATTGATGTTTTAAGCATCTTCTTGCTTCCCACAGTTAAAGAGCAATTCGGCGATGGCGGTTGCGTCTTTCAAAACGATCGAGCACCAGTTCATATTACACTCCTGGAAATGGAAAAAAGAACACATTGACACCGGTGTGTCGGACCCACCATACTTGCTCCGGACACTGCGAGAGGGCTGTACAAGCAATGATCACACGCACGGCACAGCGGACACACCAGGAACCGCGGTGTTGGCCGCCGAATGGCGCTAGCTGCGCAGCATTTGTGCACCACCGCCGTCAGTGTCAGCCAGTTTGCCGTGGCATACGGAGCTCCATCGCAGTCTTTAACACTGGTAGCATGCCGCGACAGCGTGGACGTGAACCGTATGTGCAGTTGACGGACTTTGAGCGAGGGCGTATAGTGGGCATGCGGGAGGCCGGGTGGACGTACCGCCGAATTGCTCAACACGTGGGGCGTGAGGTCTCCACAGTACATCGATGTTGTCGCCAGTGGTCGTCGGAAGGTGCACGTGCCCGTCGACCTGGGACCGGACCGCAGCGACGCACGGATGCACGCCAAGACCGTAGGATCCTACGCAGTGCCGTAGGGGACCGCACAGACACTTCCCAGCAAATTAGGAACACTGTTGCTCCTAGGGTATCGGCGAGGACCATTCGCAACCGTCTCCATGAAGCTGGGCTACGGTCCCGCACACCGTTAGGCCGTCTTCCGCTCACGCCCCAACATCGTGAAGCCCGCCTCCAGTGGTGTCACGACAGGCGTGAATGGAGGGACGAATGGAGACGCGTCGTCTTCAGCGATGAGAGTCGCTTCTGCCTTGGTGCCAATGGTGGTCGTATGCGTGTTTGGTGCCGTGCAGGTGAGCGCCACAATCAGGACTGCATACGACCGTGGCACACAGGGCCAACACCCGGCATCATGGTGTGGGGAGCGACCTCCTACACTGGGCGTACACCTCTGGTGATTGTCGAGGGGACACTGAATAGTGCACGGTACATCCAAACCGTTATCGAACCCATCGTTCTACCATTCCTAGACCGGCAAGGGAACTTGCTGTTCCAACAGGACAATGCACGTCCGCATGTATCCCGTGCCACCCAACGTGCTCTAGAAGGTGTAAGTCAACTACCCTGGCCAGCAAGATCTTCGGATCTGTCCCCCATTGAGCATGTTTGGGACTGGATGAAGGGTCGTCTCACGCGGTCTGCACGTCCAGCACGAACGCTGGTCCAACTGAGGCGCCAGGTGGAAATGGCATGGCATGCCGTTCCACAGGACTACATCCAGCATCTCTACGATCGTCTCCATGGGAGAATAGCAGCCTGCATTGGTGCGAAAGGTGGATATACACTGTACTAGTGCCGACATTGTGCATGCTCTGTTGCCTGTGTCTATGTGCCTGTGGTTCTGTCAGTGTGATCATGTGATGTATCTGACCCCAGGAATGTGTCAATAAAGTTTCCCCTTCCTGGGACAATGAATTCACGGTGTTCTTATTTCAATTTCCAGGAGTGTACACTGTTTGTGGCGGATTAGTTACACGACAATAACATCCCTGTAATGGACTGGTCTGCACATAGTCCTGACCTGAATCCCATGGAACACCTCTGGGATGTTTTAGAACGCCAACTTCGTGCCATACCTCACCGACCGACTTCGATACCTCTCCTCAGTGCAGCACTACGTAATGAAAGGGGTGACATTCCCCAAGAAACCTTCCAGCACCTAATTAACGTGTGCCTGCGAGAATCGAAGCTGTCATCAAGGTTAAGGGTGGGCCTGCACCATACTGAATTCCAGCATTACCGAAGGAGGGCGCCACGAATTTGTAAGCCATTTTCAGCCAGGTGTCCGGATACTTTTGATCACACAAAGTAGCCTGTGTTTCTGCGATTCCCGAGGATTCATAATCGCATAGGAACAGTTTGTGTCAATGTCACACTGGCATACTGGAAATGTGATGCTGGATACGTACATGTCATTTTGACGTCATTTCCAAGTAAGATGAGCGGTGAATCCTTTCACCCCCGACGTTACAATTCTATTGGGCCATGTGACAAAGGTCAGATAATAAATAGTTCTAATCATATTATAGCGTGTGGTTTTTTCACTGTTTCTGGGGGTGACGTTAATACGGAACAACTGACAAAAATAAGTGTGTGTATTCTGTTTGTTTTAAACTGCATATGCTTTGTTTCTCATTATCATAACTTGTGTTACTGATTAACCAATGGGACAATTATTGCCATTCCGCAAGTACCAGTCTCCATCTTCCTCAGTACTTTTACACGCTCTTCACCTTCCTCAGTCCCATACATCTTCAGTAATCTATTCGTAACTTCATTATTTATTTATTTATTTATTTATTTATTTATTTATTTATTTAACGTGATCAGATTAGGGCCATCAGGCCATCTCTTACATCGAACCAGTGTTCCACATATGCAGCATTTCACACATCGGAGTTACATCATGACAATAGTTTAAATAAGAAAATGAGATTACTCTGGTGACAATATGAATAAACAGTAATGAGTAACACATAATAAAGTAAATGCTGGCAGTATTTTTACAACAGGTTCTATACATACAAATTATGATAAAAGCAATAATAATAACTGTTAAAAATCAAATAATAATGATAAACATGAGAAATATTGGCAATAGTAATGAAGATTTGTGCAGATGTGCATTCATATCTTGGTGTGTAAAGTAGATGTTTGCTAGTATAGCGAGTTTTGAGGAAGGGAGATTTAAGGACGGGGAAAGAGGGAAGTAATGAGGTGAAGTGCAGTCATGTACAGAAGAAGACATAAATGTTGCTTTGTTGCTTAAGTAGATATGTTATTAACAGTTTTTTTTTTTTTTTAGCCGGACATGTTTTTAAGTTTCCCTCTTAACTGAGGTAGAGAAGTTAATACTTGTCCCATTTAGGATAAGAGATTGTACAGATTCCCGATGTTTTGCGCTAATGAGCTTAGAGTGACCAACAAGTACCGCATGGGTTTTAGATGGGTTTAGTTTTAGTCCTATGTTATTCATCTTTACAAACCATCTTTTTTCTTTCTCTCTTTTGGCTGTAATCTCTCCTTAAGCTAATCTTTATATGAGAAAATGTCTTCTCAATACATATTCGCCACCAAAAGTATTTTTCTTGTTTTTTTTTTCTCTTATTCCTGTCTCCTCTCCTACCTTTTTAAAGTGTTTACTGACTCAGTATATCAGTCCATTTCATTTTTAGCATTTTTCGCCAGAACCTTATTTCTTACATTTTAACCGCCCATGTTTATTTAACTGCCATGTAACATTACATTCCAGATAAAACTCTTTCCAAATATCTTTCTTACTTCTACTGTAACATTGTTTGTAATCAAAATACATTCCTGTTTTCCAAAGCTATTTTACCCATACACATTCAACTTATTTCAACACAGTTTGCATTTTCCGTCACCAAACTTGCTAAGTACTTCAACTATTTAATTTTCTGTATGGACTGCGCTTGCAATGATTATTTGGCGGAACCATCGTGTTTCCTGATAATCGTCATTTTGATGTTGCTTACTTTTATCCTAATTCTATACCATTTTCCCACTTTTGAAAGTAGTGCTGTTGCACGACGCGGAAGAACAGAAGTACCTTTGAGCAAACAACTAGATATGAAACTTGCTTTTTACAGCTATTAGATACGAAATATATATTTTAATATACGTACGACAGCAAATTATCGAACAGCTTGAAGTGGTCACTGAAAGAAATATTGAACTCAACAACTACAAGCACGAGAAATAGTTTACTCTGAGTTGACATATGTCAATCTACAACGTGAGGATACGTACTGATGAAGGCAATAAATCGCAAATAAGCTTGTATATTAAAATAAACTATCGAGCTGCATACTGCCTGCCAATTCTCTGCATAATGTCGTAATGTAACATGCTGCAGGTCTCGGAATAAAGAAACTTATGACGTGTTACTCTTTATACTTCCGTCCTTATTCCAATATTTGTTTTCCTGCCTCTTCTTGTGTGTCCTACTATTCTTCTGGAAACCCTATTCCTACGTCTGGAGTTTCTTTCTTTGCCTATGCTTAGAATCTATACCATAATTCATAGTATGGAGAAGGAGCAGACTTCATTTAAGCAGGTGGTGTGAACGCTTACTCCCTTCATGCGACACGCACTGCAACTTCCTCACAAACACATTTAGTAGCAAGAGAGATAAAGACAAAAGCGCCGCCACAGAATTACCATGGCCATATCTCAGATATGATTTAGTACTTACGTAAAGCCGTCGTTCCACTCGAGGTTGTCAAGAAGACTCCAAGCCGTGTAACCAATCACGTTGTTGCCATCAATGTTGATTGCTTTAAGCATTTCTGCTAAGTAGCTCGGAAAAATCATGCACAATTTAATATTTCAAAATTTACTCATTGCCACAACATTACTACACTCCTGGAAATGGAAAAAAGAACACATTGACACTGGTGTGTCAGACCCACCATACTTGCTCCAGACACTGCGAGAGGGCTGTACAAGCAATGACCACACGCACGGCACAGCGGACACACCAGGAACCGCGGTGTTGGCCATCGAATGGCGCTAGCTGCGCAGCATTTGTGCACCGCCGCCGTCAGTGTCAGCCAGTTTGCCGTGGCATACGGAGCTCCATCGCAGTCTTTAACACTGGTAGCATGCCGCGACAGCGTGGACGTGAACCGTATGTGCAGTTGATGGACTTTGAGCGAGGGCGTATAGTGGGCATGCGGGAGGCCGGGTGGACGTACCGCCGAATTGCTCAACACGTGGGGCGTGAGGTCTCCACAGTACATCGATGTTGTCGCCAGCGATCGTCGGAAGTTGCACGTGTCCGTCGACCTGGGACCGGACCGCAGCGACGCACGGATGCACGCCAAGACCGTAGGATCCTACGCAGTGCCGTAGGGGACCGCACCGCCACTTCCCAGCAAATTAGGGACACTGTTGCTCCTGGGGTATTGGCGAGGACCATTCGCAACCGTCTCCATGAAGCTGGGCTACGGTCCCGCACACCGTTAGGCCGTCTTCCTCTCACGCCCCGACATCGTGCAGCCCGCCTCCAGTGGTGTCGCGACAGGCGTGAATGGAGGGACGAATGGAGACGTGTCGTCTTCAGCGATGAGAGTCGCTTCTGCCTTGGTGCCAATGATGGTCGTATGCGTGTTTGGCGCCACAATCAGGACTGCATACGACCGAGGCACACAGGGCCAACACCCGGCATCATGGTGTGGGGAGCGATCTCCTACACTGGCCGTACATGTCTGGTGATCGTCGAGGGGACACTGAATAGTGCACGGTACATCCAAACCGTCATCGAACCCATCGTTCTACCATTCCTAGACCGGCAAGGGAACTTGCTGTTCCAACAGGACAATGCACGTCCGCAAGTATCCCGTGCCACCCAACGTGCTCTAGAAGGTGTAAGTCAACTACCCTGGCCAGCAAGATCATCGGATCTGTCCCCCATTGAGCATGTTTGGGACTGGATGAAGCGTCGTCTCACGCGGTCTGCACGTCCAGCACGAACGCTGGTCCAACCGAGGCGCCAGGTGGAAATGGCATGGCAAGCCGTTCCACAGGACTACATCCAGCATCTCTACGATCGTCTCCATGGGAGAATAACAGCCTGCATTGGTGCGAAAGGTGGATATACACTGTACTAGTGCCGACATTGTGCATGCTCTGTTGCCTGTGTCTATGTGCCTGTGGTTCTGTCAGTGTGATCATGTGATGTATCTGACCCCAGGAACGTGTCAATAAAGTTTCCCCTTTCTGGGACAATGAATTCACGGTGTTCTTGTTTCAATTTCCAGGAGTGTATCTCTAATGAGAAAAGACAAGTGGTAAAAATGCTACTAATACAGCCTATGAATTGGTCATTAGGAACTGATTTATCTTGGAACTACAGTACGAAGATGCAACGCCGAATTTCATTCACTGAAGAACAGTATACAGTAAAATATTACCGACATGTGAAGGTGATGCAGTGTAAAACACAATGGACTGTTTATTCGGCAGAAGCGTGGCCAAAGACTCTCCTGGCTGTGCTCGCAGGGGTTTCAGATAATTTTCCCATGTTTGTGCGTACCACTTCAGTCTCGAGATGAGCTACCAATCCCTTTCAAATTGCCGACGTGACCTATACGCTTCGACAATTTAATGGAGTTATTCCACGCTCTGTGGGGTAGACAACTCGTAGGGGGTCGATGCACTCAATGCCTTGCACCATTTTAAAAGAGGCCACACTACGCGCCGCCAGTCTGCTTTTGTCCAGCTTCTGTGTTATTTGGCCCTCTGAAGTAGGCAGCTTTATGCGCTGCTGTGAACAATTGTTATTTGCTAGGCACTCGAGTTTGTATGTGCACCAAATGTAAGTTTCCTTCGCAATGATCCCTAGAAAAATGGTTGACATTGACCTGTATTAACTGACAGCAGCAGTTCCCTTGAGGGTTTGAAATAGTCACTGAGAAAGGGTGAGGCTCGTCTCCTTTGGCTTTCTCTTAGCATCTTTTAACGACCAACTTATTGCAATCAATTCTTGGAATGAAGCACTTTGTATACGGATTGATTGTTCTGCGTTTTTAAGTTTTGAAATCACGACCTCCAGGAATATATGGCACTGTATGACAATTTTCGTTTATTTTTGAGAGATGCATATTGTGCCTGGAGATGGCATAGTGGAATGTCGAAACTGGCAGTCAAAATAAAATAAAATAACATCTCAAATACCACGGATGTTGGCGAACATCCTTGATAATTACTTGACCAGCCGATGTCCCATGACCATGATGGATCATCAGAGACTCGGACCAGTTCTGTTTCGTCAGTAGCGCTCAGCAGCGATCCGCGCGCTGTTCTAAGAAGTCACTAACATTTTGCTGCAATTTTTTTGCGGATTGTTTTTATGGAACCGAACCTTTTTGTACGCCCCATATGCATAGTCAGCACTCACTCAAAACAAACGACAGTAATCGTATTGACAGTTAACAGACAACGCCGTAACAGTGGGCAATCTAAAGGTCATGCATTGAAGCTTTCAGCAATCGGTTAGATGAGACAGCACACGAAGTATTCCCTCAATAACTCCAAGTATTTTAATTGGGAGGATACTAAACAGAATTTTTTGGTTGAAATCGTTTTATGTGGAATAGAACGAGCTAATGAGCCGCTGCGATTGAAAGTCTCGATGGTCACCCTGACTGCTGGATGGTCATTCCTCAAATGTATCTCTTCCTTTGACCGTTTTCTCAAAACTATCATTTACGAACGCATTTGGCAGTGAAGATGAAACATTTAACAAATGGTGCACAGCAAACATAAAGCACATTCAGACCACGCACACACACACACACAAACACACACACACACACACACACACACACACACACACACAAGCACACCAGCACCACCATGCACTTAGATATTGCTATAGTTACTCGAAGAAACCTCTATCTCAGAACGAACAAAACACTACTTTAACGTCTAGTACCTTCATATGCACGCCTCATGACAGTAGCCAAACACAAATAGTTTGATTCTTACGTCCGTTATCAAAGTACTTAACACAGTATTAAAATCGTATTTGAAAAAAAAATCCTATGAAAGTATCATTTTGAACTGTCATTAACGTGATAATTATTTGTAGCAGTTCCATTGTAATTGTCTGCAAGTGTACAGTTATCGGAGCCTCATCTCTGATTATACAAACGTAACGACAGCTATATACTCACCGTGTAGTAATCCGTGCGATTTTTGTCATCCAGTTCGCCCCAGTCCGAGTAGCCGTTCTCTGTCACGATTATGGGGTATTCCGGGTACTCAGCAGCAATCCAGTTCAGAAGTTTACGGAATCCCCATGGGATTACCTGTTGGATTTACAGAAAGATTTATATCGCTTATGTTCGAATGGTCAAAAATGTCATTCTATTCAATGAAAGGCAGCCAGGTGTACCTAGTGAGTTATTAAGGGCTGTACTAAAGGGACTTGTGAACGGGATCATTCATCCAATAACGCAGCCTATCAGTAAAGAGTAAATATAACAAGACACGTGATTTGCTGCATTTCACTAGGATTTGTAAAAAATAAATTCCGGAATGAGATGTTCTACCCAATCTGCAAACGTATTCTTAAAATGCGGCGAATTGCCGGAACGCTTCTTGACTTCACAGCGACGTCTTCCATACAATATCCCAACGATAAGCAACGACGTAGTAACTAGAAACAAATAGCAAGAAAGTACCGCAGTTCTCATTTCCACTCGTATATCACTACCCACTCAAAGTAGAGTGCTTCATAATGTTTCCACCGTTATAGCTTGAAGGACAGAGAGCGTATATACACTGTCCAGTCACATTAACGGGACCACCCATCAAAGGCGTCAATAACCACCCTTTGCAGCCCGAGACGAGCAGGAAGAGAGTTAACGAAGTTCTGGGAGTTATCGGCAGGGATGTCGAACCATGCCGACTCCAGAGCCTTGACTAGCTCCTCTAAGTTTCTCAGTTGAGGATACATCGCATGACCAGCCCAATCGAGATGGTCCCACAGATTCTCGATTGGGTTTAAACCCCGGGAGTTTTGTGACCACGAGGATATGGTAAACCTACCCTGGTACTCGTAGAACCAGGCACGTACACTAAAAGTTGTGTGAGATATTCATTGTCCAGATACTAGATGCCATCTTACACAGGCAGAACAAACTGAATGTACTTGTTGACATGGTCCCCAAGGATAGATGCATATGAAACTTGCTGGCAGATTAAAACTGTGTGCCCGACCGAGATTCGAACTCGGGACCTTTGCCTTTCGCGGGCAAGTGCTCTACCATCTGAGCTACCGAAGCACGACTCACGACCGGTACTCGCAGCTTTACTTCTGCCAGTATCTCGTCTCCTACCTTCCAAACTTTACAGAAGCTCTCCTGCGAACCTTGCAGAACTAGCACTCCTGAAGGAAAGGATATTGCGGAGACATATCTTAGCCACAGCCTGGGGGATGTTTCCAGAATGAGATTTTCACTCTGCAGCGGAGTGTGCACTGATATGAAACTTCCTGGCAGATTAAAACTGTGTGCCCGACCGAGACTCGAACTCGGGACCTTTGCCTTTCGCGGGCAAGTGCTCTACCATCTGAGCTACCGAAGCACGACTCACGACCGGTACTCGCAGCTTTACTTCTGCCAGTATCTCGTCTCCTACCTTCCAAACTTTACAGAAGCTCTCCTGCGAACCTTGCAGAACTAGCCCTCCTGAAGGAAAGGATATTGCGGAGACATATCTTAGCCACAGCCTGGGGGATGTTTCCAGAATGAGATTTTCACTCTGCAGCGGAGTGTGCACTGATATGAAACTTCCTGGCAGATTAAAACTGTGTGCCCGACCGAGACTCGAACGCGGGACCTTTGCCTTTCGCGGGCAAGTGCTCTACCATGTGAGCCACCGAAGCACAACTCACGCCCGGTACTCACAGCTTTACTTCTGCCAGTACCTCGTCCCCTACCTTCCAAACTTTATAGAAACTCTCCTGCGAACCTTGCAGAACTAGCACTCCTGGAAGAAAAGATATAGCGGAGACATAGCTTAGCCACAGCCTGGGGGATGTTTACAGAATGAGATTTTGGAAGGTAGGAGACGAGGTACTAGCAGAAGTAAAGCTGTGAAGATGGGGCGTGAGTCGTGCTTGGGTAGCTCAGTGGGTAGAGCACTTACCTGCGAAAGGCAAAGGTCCCGAGTTCGAGTCTCGGTCCGGCACGCAGTTTTAATCTGCCAGGAAGTTTCATATCAGCGCACACTCCGCTGCAGAGTGAAAATCTCATTCTGGATAGATGCATACTTTTTCTGATCCATTGTGCCTTACAGAATAACTAAATCATTCAGGGAATTCCACGACAAATATCCGCTTCTTCCGCCGACCTGGATAGTTCTGACAATTGTTGCAGGATGTCTGCTTTCTGTCTGATGCAACATAAAACGTGATTCATCTGGAAACCACACCTGTTGCCACTCAGTGGGACTTCCAATGGTGGTACTGATGTGCATTTTCCAGCCTTCGACGCCGATGAACAGTAGACAGCATGGGTGCACGAACCAAGCGCCAGCTGCGGAGCCCCAACGCAGCTACTTCTGCTGAACGGTCGTTGAGGAGACACTCTTAGTAGCCTCTTGGTTCATCTGGGCGGTTCGTACCTCAACAGTTGCACGCCTGTTCGCCAGTCTGATATTGCAGCCGTCGTTCACCACATTCGTCTATGGCCCGATGGCCCGTGCTGCACTACAGCTGTGTCGGCGCCAGTTTCGGATGTGTCATTTTGGCACGCACTGCACCGCGCGGTATACTTTAAGCATGGCAGCACCCGTACGGTACACAAATTTAGTCGCTTCGGAATGATTCCACACTTGTCCCGTAAGTCAATTGTCAGATAGATCGCTCCGTTTCCACATTACGACAACTGCTGAACTGTTTTCCATTTTGCGGCGTCCTCCCCCCCCCCCCCCCCCCCCCCCTCCCAGTCCCGACATGCTTTATACACACTCCATTGCCAGTGCTGTTACATGCCGATGTGAGTGGTTATTTCATGCTGATCTCGTACATGGACGGTGATCATATTAATGTGACTGGACAGTGTATAAATCAGGGCCGGCCAAACGCTGCACAGTGTGCAGACGTGCGGAAGTGCTGTACATGTGCGCACGTGTGTGACAGCGAGCGACAGCGACATCTGTTATTAGACATGTGTCCTAAATGAACGTCGTCGGCTCCACTTCCCTGTGGTACAAGTCTCGTTTACCCCTGGTGACCGTAACCGTGACAGAGAAGTACTGAGAAACGGCAAGTACTGTGAAAAAGCAAAGGACGGGAGATCTATGTTCTCAGTCGTTTAAAAATGACTGGGAACTGCAGTTCTTTTTTGTAGCAATTGGTGAAAACTCACAGTGTTTGCCGTGCCGCCTAATAATAGGCGTCCAGAGTAAGTTTTCAATTGAAAGACATTACAATACCTATCACAAACACGAGTATAGTGTACTCAACAGTGAAGAACGGCAAGCAAAATTAAATGTCCTTCAGAAAATGGATGAGACACATCAACTCGATTTTACTGTACTTCAAAGTAACTGATACTTCTTGAACTCTTAGTTTCTTGTGTTACATTTATGTCTGTATTACTGTACGCTGTACAATGTACTGTTCTCAATTTTCCAGAATGACAACCACACTAAAACTTCACTGCGAGCAAGTTCTAGAATCGCATTAAGAATTGCACAATCAGGGAAACCCTTTTCCGAAGGGGAGTTTGTGAAAGAGTATCTGACTGATGCTGCAGAACTTGTGTGTCCCACGAACGTTAGCAGGTTTCACGAATACAGTCTATCCAAACAAACAGTGACAAGACGTATCAGTGCTATGGCCGGCGATGTGCACAGGCAGCTAATAAATAAAGCTAAAGACTTTGTTGCTTTCTCTGTTGCGCTCGATGAAGCAGCAGGTCTTACAGTTACAGCCCAGGTTGTGGTATACATACGAGGTGTCGATAACGCACTTTGTGTAACAGAGGAGCGACATCTGTGCGTAGAAACATGCACTACATGAATGCTGACGGCTGCGGCATGCACGCTGTGACCCGGAAGTTGCACATGTGCAAGAGCACCGCACGCGTGCAGAATTTCTGGCCGGCCCTGGTATAAATGATAGTGTATACTAGAGTAGCATAAACACTGGTCAGAAAACCACCAGCTGATAGCTGTCAGTAAAGTTATATTACATAAATCAACGAAAATATAACATGAAAGCTGATCAGGTCGTTTTTGCATTATATGTGGCTGTCTGTACCCTTCAACCCAGTCTCTCATTAAATGTTATTTGCATCACTGCAGGTGTGGAATTATGGATTGTGTCCAAATTGCTGGTGGCGGTGGTTTTAGGATTGTTCAGTAGACTGTCCAAGAGATGGCTGCCGGCAGAGAGGGAGCCGGATGGACGTGGTATACTGAAGATTCTCATAGTAGAAACTGCGCGACTGAAGCTAGGCAAATGGTGTGTCACGTGCAGTACACAATTCTGGTCTGAATGTCTGAATTCGCTAAGTCCACCGCCATATGGTAACGTACTGCAGGAACGATAGGAGAAGCGACTTGTGAACTAAGACGTCTAGGAGCGTTAGGAACTTTGATGTCAGGTTTAGTAGCAGATAGTCTCATTTGTGGTGATTCATTATCTACCCTAAACTTTCTGTACATCACGTTTAGCAAAAGGTACAACCAGAAAATGTGATACCGTGATGTTCTATAATCGCATTCCTTTTTCTTGTCAGTGTTTCTTCGAGTTCTTCTTCTCGTTTATTTTTCGGTAAAAATTCTCGTAATTAATCGCAGGAAAGGCAGGTGTCAGACAAAGATTCATTGGAACAATCCTCAGAAAATTTAATCTGTCAACAAAGGAGGTAGCTTACATAGATTCGGTTCGACCAATACTTGCCCTCCAGTCAGACAACCATACTAGATACGACTGACAGAGAAAACTGAGAGAATCCGTAGAAGAGCAGTGCGTTTCGCGACAGGTGCGTTTAGTAAGCACGAAAGCGTAACAGAGACGATCAACCAACACCAGTGGCAGACGCTGCGAAAGGCGCGTTCTGCATGACAGTGTGGGTTACTTTCAAACTTTTGAGAGCATAAGTTTCTAAACGAGTCGACAAAAATACATTACTTCCACCTAGGTTATATCTCACGGAAGGCTCGTAAAGACAAATGTAGAGAGATTCGAGCCCACACGAACGCTTACTGGCAATTGTTCTTCCAGCGAACTATTCGCGACTGCAACAGGAGAGGGTGGACGCGGCAGTTGTACACAGAGTACCCTCCGCCACACACCACAAGGCAGATGTAGTTCCTTACCAACCTATTTAACTTTCAACATAGTTCTATACATCCACTACTCAATTGCTTCCATTCTCTTCTAGCTCTCTTTTTTGCTTAGTCCGTAACGCGAAAAGTTTGCTTCAAATGTAGCTGAATTTCTTCACTTTATCTACTTCGTGATTCCAGACTCTACGTTCATAGCTCATTCTTTCTACGCCTCATCACTTTCGGTTTAATTTCGTTCGCTCTCAATCCATACTGTGCGCTCAGTAGACTTTTCATTCCAATCAACAGATCTCGTGCTTCGTGCTCAGTTTCGCTGGAGATAGCAATGCCATCAGCAAATCTTATCATTCATATCCTTTCACTACGAAACGTAATCCCACTCTTGAATCTTCCTTTTATTTACGTCATAAAGTGTCCTGAGAGCAGAGATTTCTTCACTTGACAGAGATACGCTTCCATCCATGAGGTAGGCGACCAGTCAGAACTGGCATGCAATGAATTGTGAAAAGTTTTCGTCGTAAATTCATTTATTGACAGTTTATACATCACCATCAGACAAAGCTGTAAAAACAAATAAATACAATATAAAGCAGGATATGCTAGGAAAATATAAAGATTGTATTGAGCAGTTTCCATCAATACTTGCAACGAAGAACAAAACAAGTCACACAGAAGTGGGAACATAAGATCCTGAAATATAACTCCCTTCTGACCGTATATCGACAACGTAGGTGTAAAGAAAACAGTTCCGTCTACACAAAGGCATACAGCCATGCAGTTAACTACAAAAAAAGAGAGTAACTACCAGGAAAACATACAAAGAATACAGGGGGAGACATATAAAACTGTTTTTGGAAATATATACAGAACTACAAACGGGATTAAAAAGGTTTGTATTGGAAGTTGTTCGGCTCACAGTGTAATAAATCAATGTATGGTCAGATATCTGATCATTCTGGGGTTCTGTTTAACTCATATCGTTGTACTGAATGTATCTATCATTAAATTTCGATTTTCATCTGTAAGAAATATAGTCTTCTTGGGATTCACCGTATAGCTGTCTTCTTAATACTCTTGTCTCACGTCTTGCAGAACGTAAGTACTCAAATTTCTTGCTCACTTTAATACTGTCATTAATATTATAGTAATCTACCTGAGCTGGGTCTTTATTGATTAGTGCGCGCATCTCCATCCTTTGCTAATAATGTGTAAAGGTATTTTTCATCTTTCAGTCTCTTATAAGATGTACTAGTCTCTAAGATGTACTAGTCTTTTTTGACAAGTATCTTAATGTTTTGCTTCTTGATGACCTCTACGGAATACTATGAATAAATCTACTTCCGATATAGCTAATACAGCGAAATGGGCATTGTTCCACAGTAAAACTGAAACGCATGACAGGTAAGCAACCGGAAAGCAAATTTTAAATCAAAAGTAGAATTTAATGTGGCGGTCTGTCTAATAACCAGAACACGTATGTGTGTGTTTCTTCCAGTTGAAATGTCTGGTAGAAGAGCTCTCGTTAATACAGGCACCACCTTAAGAACAAGAAATGGTACAGTCCGGAATGTGTAGCAAAGTCCGGAAGAGAGTGCCTGCAAACTGGCCTTCAGGAATATTGAACATGGCTCTCGAATATTGAAATTATTCGGCGGAGTTATTTTCTGTTAAGCGAAACTCAGCTGAAACAGCTCGTGTGACAGGTTAATGCAGCTAATTAATAAAATCCGTCTCAATGGCAGTCCCTGATGCCTAACGTATATCCAGAAGAAAACGAAAGGGTTAAGGATACAGGGTATTTATAAATCTTTATTAAATTATATAGTCTTTCCTGATTACATTGATATATATATTATAAGGGTTTCAAATGAAAAATGACATATATGTATCACATTTTAAATTTACGGTCATGTATGCCGCCACGCCCCCTTTATTTCTGTTACGCAAACCAGTATTATTTGGAAAAGAACTGTGAACCTCCTGTTTCCAGCGATTATACGTATTATTCATTGCATATGTTGGTAACAGTGCAGGTTTCTAGTGTCTGTAAATGATTATATTTGCTAGTATTACTTTTGTTTCGCTGAAGCGGTTTCTTCACGTGTTACTAAACGTTTGTTGCCCAAGTACATGTATTTGTGGAAGTACATATCCTTTAGTATGCAATAAATACGACCTATGCCACGCATCAAGAAATTCAATAAAAGGAAATTCCGTGGTAACCAGTTCACAAACAAAGCAAGGCACACTATTGAAAGTAACCTATGTTTCAGTTCTTCAGGGAAGAAACTCCCACATGGCACGCCTCCTGGTGGTAGTAATTTTTGTGTGTTATTATTGTTGATGTGGACATCTTATCCTCTTTGATAAAGGAAGTGGCGAAACGTAAACAATGTGATGCTGTAGGCTGTCTGGAAATAACTGAACAACAAAGTAGCAGGAAGCGTTTAGCGTCAAAATTAGTTGTTCTGTGTAGACCCTGCAATAAGTCTGCCTCGACAATGACTTCGAACATTTCGCATAATTCATATGATGTGAATTTGACGTTAGTGTATGCAATGGGTGCAACAGGGAAAGGTGAAAAGGCTGCTCAAACGTTTCGTGGTTTGATGGACCCACCTCCTCCTCCCAGTAAGCTCAGCAAATACATAAAAATACTTTTCGTTTCCTTGACGGTTGTGTCGAAAGCATCTATGAAGCGTGCAGGGACATTGCTGTTGCACATGATGGGACATGGCAACGCTGACGACATTGTTCCTTGAATGGCGTTGTAAGTGCTATTTCTTTGGAGAACGGAAAAATTTATGATGTTGAGTGCTTATCTAAGTACTGCCACACCTGCCATGGTAACACTGAAGGACATATTGAACGTCAGTGTCCTAAGAATTATGATGGTTACAGTGGAGGTATGGAGTGTGATGGAGCTATACAAATCTTTCAGAGGTCGGTGTCCGTTTATAATGTTGGATATACGAAGTACCTTGGCGATGGGGACTCTAAAGCTCTCAATAAAATTAATGAGTTCAATATTTATGGTGATAACTTGATAACAAAACTGGAGTATTGTGGACATGTGCAAAAGAGAATGGGTGCTAGATTAAGGAAGATACGAAAAGAAATGAAAGTTGCTGTCTGATGAAAATCTCTGTCTGGCCGAGGCAGATTGACAGAAACCGAAATCGACCTTCTTAACGGTTATTATGGACTGGCCATTAGACGAAGTGCACCTCTGACTGAAGTTACAGCAATGAGAAAAGCTGTATGGGCCACCTACTTTCATAAGTTTTCCGTAGATGACCACCGTGTTCACGGACTTTACCCTAAAGATACAGGTTTTTTGTGTGGTTACCAAAAAGCAAAAGAAAGTGGTCAAATATGCCATCATAAGCTTCCTCTTCCAGAACTTGTTATGAATGAAATAAAACCAATTTTTAGAGTTACCAAAAAGCAACAACTGCTAAAAGGAACGCCAAGAGGAAGCTTGAAGTTGAAGAAATACTGCGGGATGAAGACTACGCTTCAGGAATGTACTGAGGCATAGTTTAATTGTACTCATATCTTCATTCGCAATTTCTTGCAAGTTGTATTTTTCACAACTCAGGTAAAAATATTTCGTAAAGTTTATAAAGCATTTCTTTATTTTTTTTTTTTTTTTGTAACTTCCAATAGTCGATACTTATGTAGTACACATAAGCTTTATTCCAGAATCAACTAAATTATAGAAAAAATAAGATTTCTATTAGGACAAAAATTATAAAAATTAAATTGTAAGATGTGATATTTTTATCCTTGTAATATACGTAATACGAGGAATTAAATAGGTCTAGTACCTCAGCCATCATGTCATGCACATCTGGTAAAAATCTGGTCTCCTTCAAATGTATCACATTGGATTAAATGGTACGTCAATTTGAGAAAGCATTTTGGAAAAAAAATTCCATCAATTTCTTTGTAGGTTCTTTTAATGGCACTAATGAGGTTCAACAATATTCAAAATACTTCTAATTTGTTTATAAGGTGTGCTGCATTACCTGATATCAACAAAAAGTCTGTAAAACATATACATCATAAACAGGGCCCCAAAGAAATAGGTGTTGATTTTTACATAATATAGAGCCGGAAAACTACCCTGTATCCTTAATGAATTATCCATTCATCGAGAAACATGTCACACCCAGTAAATAACCCCCCTCCTCCCCTACGTGTTCATGAACAAATTAAGATATATATTGAAGAAGGAACATATCTGCATAAATTTTAGAACTTCGTAAATGGTTTGAACTATATAACAACTATAATAAAGTCCCCCCGCCCTCATTAACCATGGACCTTGCCGTTGGTGGGGAGGCTTGCATGCCTCAACGATACAGATAGCCGTACCGTGGGTACAACCACAACGGAGGGGTATCTGTTGAGAGGCCAGACAAACGTGTGGTTCCTGGAGAGGAGCAGCAGTCTTTTCAGTAGTTGCTGGGGCTACAGTCTGGATGATTGACTGATCTGGCCTTGTAACACTTACCAAAACGGCCTTGCTGTGCTGGTACTGCGAACGGCTGAAAGCAAGGAGAAACTACAGCGATAATTTTTCCCGAGGGCATGAGGCTTTACTGTATAGTTAAATGATGATGCCGTCCTCCTGGGTAAAATATTCCGGAGGTAAGATAGTCCCCCATTCGGATCTCCAAGGGGGCACTACTCAAGAGGACGTCGTTATCAGGAGAAAGAAAACTGGTGTTCTACAGATCGGAGCGTGGGATGTCACATCCCTTAACCAGGAAGGTAGGTTAGAAAATTTAAAAAGGGAAATAGATAGGTTAAAGTTAGATATAGTGAGGATTAGTGAAGTACGATGGCAGGAGGAACAAGACCTTTGGTCAGCTGAATTCAGGGTTATAAACAGAAAATCAAATAGGAGTATTACAGGTGCAGGTTTAATAATGAATAAAAAACAGTACTGCGGGTAAGCTACTCCAAACGGCATACCGAACACATTATTGTGGCCAAGATAGACACGAATCCCACGCCTACTACAGTAGTACAAGTTTATATGCCAACTAGCTCTGCAGATGACGAAGAAATTGATGGTATGTATGATGAGATAGAATAAATTATTCAGACAGTGAAGGGAGACGAATATTTAATAGTCATAGGTGACTGGAAACGATAGTAGAAAAATGGAGAGAAGGGAACGTATTAATTGAATATGGATTCTGGGTAAGAAATGAAAGAGGAAGCAGCCTAGAATTTTGCACAGAGTAAAATTTAATCATAGCTAACACTTGGTTCAAGAATCATGAAAGAAGGATATATACATGGGAGACGCCTGGATATACTACAAGGTATCAGATAGATTATATAATGGTAAGACAGAGATTTAGGAACGAGGTGTTAAATTGTGAGACATTGCCAGAGGCAGGTGTTTGCTCTGAGTACAATCTATTGATTATGAACTGTAGATTAAAACTGAAGAAACTGCAAGAAGGTGGGAATTTAAGGAGATGAGACCTGGATAAACTGCGTTTTAGGAAGAGCATAAGGGAACGATTGACAATAATGGGGGAAAGTAATACAGTA
The DNA here is from genome assembly GCF_023897955.1 of Schistocerca gregaria. Taxonomy (NCBI): domain Eukaryota; kingdom Metazoa; phylum Arthropoda; class Insecta; order Orthoptera; family Acrididae; genus Schistocerca; species Schistocerca gregaria. Next base: position 254,084,733 of record NC_064926.1, read on the forward strand.
GAAGAAGAATGGGTAACTTTGAGGAATGAAGTAGTAAAGGTAGCAGAGGATCAAGTAGGTAAAAAGACGAGGGCTAGTAGAAATCCTTGGCTAACAGAAGAATTATTGAATTTAATTGATGAAAGGAAATATATAAAAATGCAGTAAAAGAAGCAGGCAAAAAGGGATACAAACGTCTCGAACATGAGATCGACAGGAAGTGCAAAATGGCTAACCAGGGATGGTTAGAGGAGAAATGTAACGATTTAGTTTTATCTCAGTAGGGGTTAGATAGATACTGCATAGAGGAAAATTAAAGAAACCTTTGGGAAAAGAGAACCACTTGGATGAATATCAAGAGCTCAGATGGAAACCTCGTTCTAAGCAAAGAAGAGAAAGCAGAAAGGTGAAAGAAGTATATAGAGGGTCTATACAAAGGCGATGTACTTGACAAAATTATGAAAATGGAAGAGGATGTAGATGAAATGGGAGATATGATACTGCGTGAAGAGTTTGACAGAGCACTGAAAGACCTGACACGAAACAAGGCGCTGGGATTGGGCAACATTCCATTAGAACTACTGACAGTCTTTGGAGAGCCAGTCCTGACAAAACTCTACCATCTTGTGAGCAAGATGTATGAGACAAGCGAAATACCCTCTGACTCCAAGAAGAATATAATAATTCCAATCCCAGAGAAAAGAGGTGCTGATAGATGTGAAAATTACCGAACTCTCAGTTTAATAAGTCACGGCTGCAAAATACTAACGCGAATTCCTTAAAGACGAATGGAAAAACTGGTAGAAGCCGACCTCGAGGAAGATCAGTTGGATTCCGTAGTGATAGCGGAACACGTTAGGCAATACTGACTCTACGACTTATCTTAGAAAATAGATTCAGGAATGGCAAACCTACGTGTCTAGCATTTGTAGACTTAGAGAAAGCTTTTGACAATGTTGACTGGAATACTCTCTTTCAAATTCTAAAGGTGGCAGGGGTAAAATACAGGAAGCGAGAGGCTATTTACAATTTGTACAGAAACCAGACGGCAGTTATAAGAGACGAGGGACATGAAAGGAAAGCAGCAGTTGGGAAGGGTGTGAGACAGGGTTGTAGCCTGTCCCCGATCTTATTCAATCTCTATATTGAGCAAGTAGTAAAGGAAACAAAAGAAAAGTTCGGAGTAGGTATTAAAATCTGTGGAGAAGAAATAAAAGCTTTGAGGTTCGCCGATGACATTGTAATTCTGTAAGGGACTGCAAAGGACTTGGAAGAGCAGCTGAACGGAATGGACAGTGTCTTGAAAGGAGGATATAATATGAACATCAACAAAAGCAAAACGAGGTTAAAGGAATGTAGTCGAATTAAGTCGGGTGATGCTGAGAGAATGAAATTAGGAAATGAGACACTTAAAGTAGTAAAGGATTTTCGCTATTTGGGGAGCAAAATAACTGATGATGGTCCAAGTAGAGAGGATATAAAATGTAGACTTGCAATGGCAAGGAAAGCGTTTCTGAAGAAGAGAAATTTGCTAACATCGAGTATAGATTAAAGTGTCAGGAAGTCGTTACAGAAAGTATTTTTATGGAGTGTAGCCATGTATGGAAGTGAAACATGGACGATAAATATATTGGACAAGAATAGAAGCTTTCGAAATGTGGTGCTACAGAAGAATGCTGAAGATTACATGGGTATATCACATAACTAATGAGGAGGTATTGAGTAGAATTGGGGAAAAGAGCATGTGGCACAACCTGACTAGAAGTAGGCATCGGTTGGTAGGACATGTTCTGAGACATCGAGGAATCACCAATTTAGTACTGGAGGGCAGCGTGGAGGATAAAAATCGTAGAGGGAGACCAAGAGATGAATACACTAAGCAGATTCAGAAGGATGTAGGCTGCAGTAGGTACTGGGAGATGAAGAAGCTTTCACAAGATAGAGTAGCATGGAGAGCTGCATCAAACCAGTCTCAGAACTGAAGACCACAACAACAACAACAACAACAACAACTTTTGTTGCATCGGATTGAGTTGAAATTTCATAGAATGTTTTTTAACGCTTCCTAGTAGTACCACACTGTACACCAGTGCAAAAATTGAAGTCTCATTGTACTCCAGACGGTTCCGATTACGTCCAGTGGAGTTGTTGTCCTCAGAGAGGGGCTGAAGCGTTCGTGTGGAGTTTGCAGTGTTAAAGATTGCCAAGAACGGCGTCCCGGTGCTCACTGCACTGCGATCCGTCGTTTTCGACCGTGAAATGTATCGAAATCAGTGCCTCAAGGGAAGGTGCGGTTCCATTGACGCCATTTGTGCAACCACCCGCGGCCTTTTCGGGTCGATTCTGAGTTGAAATGTGTCTGTAATGTTTCTGCTTGGCCACCCATAAGAAAAACGCGTGATTTCAACGTGGGACTTGCTGTTCTAACCCGCATCGTGGAGGCGTGGAAAAAAAGGGGGGAGGTGATACGTGGGTAAGAGGGAGTGCGACGACTTCCCATCGTTTGACACATCCATGGTGGCATTGGGCCGAGTTGTGGCGTAATTTGATGCCATTGCGACATCCTTAGCCCACTTTACACCTCACAATATCTTCTGAGCTCTGGGGTTTTGGTAGATGTTGAAACCTTGCTGTTCGGAGCGTCGGCGAGCCAGACAGTAACACCGCAGGGCGACACGCTTTAGCGCCATTACCTGGCAGCTTGTAAGCACCTTTGAGTTGAATTTAATACTTCTACGTCGCAATGGAAAACAATTACGTGGTTTCGAAAAAGTGATTCTTCAATTGTTCTGCGCAGTGTAGATGCGAAATGTATCACATCTGGCACAGTTCTTATGAAAAGGTGGTAGGTATCTGTTATGCGACGAGAGGCACTGAGAGCAATGGTGGCTAAGAAAACGGTGAGGAAGACAGCGCGAAAGAATAACATCGCAACCAAACAGCTGAGAATAATAACGGTTGATGTTATCAAACAGGTCGCTGCTACAAATTCGACTCGCGTTCCGCGACAGCTCGCTTCAAATCTATTGAACATCATGCAGGAATAGCGACTGCTGTCGTCCCTAAACTGACGAAGTGAAAGCCAGGATTGCTCGTTTTAAATAAAAGTGTCTGGCTGGCTTCTTCTTTCTGGTCCATTTCTGATCACATTCCCGAGGACGGGACGTTAAACCCTACATTTCATGTTTTTCGTCCTGAAATAAAAGAAAGAACTGCATACGTGTCAAACTAAGAAACAAGTAAACTCAATTTTCGGATCAGCAAAGTTAATAGTACTGGGATTCCTTTGTTTCAACGTTACTGCAATGTCGCTACCCACATCTTTTGATCAAGAGTAGAGCCTTATGTCACAGTTATATACTGCGTGTCGTCCAGTTGACCAAACACCATCCTCTCGTAACCTGAAAATATTAACAGCTTACTCTCATTCTAAGAAAGAAAGCCAAATGTAGTCCCCCGACCTAGCTGGAAGAGCATGGCAAGACGTCTCACCTGCAGCCAGCTACTCGCCGCTTGAGGATAAGAGTCAAAGCTGTAGTTGATGACGCCAGCGTCGTGTTCCTTAGATGGGATGGTTCCAGTCTCACCTGACGTCGACAGTACCGAAGAATAATGATTGACGCCGAAGAAATCCGACGTCCCTGCAACACGGTCATAGAGTCTTCACAATATGCTGTTTCTCCAAAGTACGAGAAGAATCGTTGAAGGGCTTTACGAATACCCCTTGTAACATCTACGCGAGAGAGCCCCATGTTAATCTGCAGCATATTATGGAAATCGTCGGCATCATCCGTCTGTGCTGGCAAGCTGGCACTAGATTTTAGCTGTTAACATAAATCGCTTTCGAAAAGTGGGTAAGGGTCACTCACAGTGTGAAGACTAAAGCATGTAACATTGCACTATTTTGTTAAAAATATGTTGGCCCTTAAAAACTCATAGAAATCAGTTTTTCGCCATGTCGCGCTCGAAACACAAACTTTTGATAAATTTACATATAATTCCATTACTATGGAGGCATAAATACTATAAGACTATTGGATTAGAAAGAAAAGAAGCAGGATACTTATGTACTAAGCAGTAGTAGGAACAACGCCACAAATAATTTGCCAACATATTGAAGTTATTTACTATTTCAATTAAGATAATTTGTAATGTATCTTAAGTTTATCGTTATGTGTTGTGTTTGCGCTTCAAATCAAAATACGTTTCAGTCTGTATCAAATGAAGTAAGTTTCGGCAGACACCGTTTAGAACAAATGGCTTTATCATCAATACATTGTCAAATGGACATTCTTAAGGTGAAGGTAATGACCTATTCAATGACAGTTATTGGTCACGAAAAGAAAATATAATGGGGGCGCACACTTTCCATGACAGCTGGCTAGTATCTTCTGGTGAGATGAATTTTAACTTATACAGATAAACTTTCTTCTTTGAGTGTTCAGGGTCTTCCAGTCATTACAGTCTGAAAATAAATAACAAACTGCAGTTGGTTATTAGACTGTCTTAAGAAACGTAAAACCATGAAGCAAAGGTTCACTTACTAGATTGTACCCATCAAAGATTGGGTTGGGCTGGGTTGTGGTGTGGGCGGGAGGGCCTAGATGATGCGTCTAACAAAAAGGTCAGGAGACAATTCTCTCATGTAGAAGAAGAAATCACGATTTTCGGCATGGCGACTCATTTTCTAAGACACTTCTCATTACAATCAGCAGAGGAAACAGGAACAAAACTTACGAAGATACCGCATGGAACTCTTTCCTACACACATTCTGCTAGTAAGTATCTGTGTATCCCTATGTGTTGCAGAAATGACAAGTAGATGTCACGGGAGGCGCACTCGCCATTATTTAAGAGGCAGGGAGTACAGCGTATTCAGTACACAAATAGTAAGAGCGGGATGGGTCAGTCAGCAGAGCTTGGTGACGTGGACTAGTCATTGTATGTCATCTGCGTAACAAATCCATCACGGACACTTCTCCCCTTGTAAAGCTGCCCAAGTCGACTGTTGTATCGGACGTAATCCACGCTCTGAGCGTGTTTTTTAGGGAATCAACTAGTTTGAACCAGGGACCTGTTGCTGGTAAGGAGACGCCAGACCACAAATGACATGTAGAACTGAGAAGAGTTCAGTGAGACTAGTGATGATATAACCAAATACTTAATTATTTCAACGTCAGCTCCACTGCACTCACTTTAAAAGAATCTTAATACTAACTAAATTTAGTGGAAGGGGTTCAAGGCTTTCCTATTTTTAGTTAGCTGGTAAAATAACGTCGAAAAAGCAGTTACGTTTACCATTGGAAATTTTATTCTACTCACAAAACATCGTTTATAAATTGCACTATTGATGAAAGGAAATGTTTTAATACAGGATGGTAAAAACCAACTGCGTTCAACAAAAATGTGAGCGAATATTCCCTGAATGGGTTTCCAAGTTCTACAATGGATCGAAGGATGACCTATGCCATATCACATCTATAATCTAAGTTTAAATTAAGTTTCACAAAAGAGAAAAACTATCAAAATGGTCTACATTGACCCTCAATTATCTTTAATAACTTATCTAACTTGTCGTAAATTACAGTGGCTGATGTGGCTTCTCAATAATTATATAACAGAGAAATCATCGCGTTTCAGATTTTTACTTCAAGTGGCAAATGTGAACACCATGAGCTTTAATTTACATCCGACACTAGTATTACGCAAAAAAGGGCGTGTAACAGATGAGTCTTCTGCAGTTCTGAGTGAAGCCTTATGCGCTCAAAAATGCGGCATCGCGTGCTTTCATTACCTTGTCGATGTTTAGGCTGCGTCAGGGCAGCGGCGGGCAGTACAGCTCCACTCACCTCGCCATCTCGGAAACAACTCCTCTCCTCACTTCTCCTTACTGCAATTTACCGCAGTTGGTTTAAAAAAACTGTCTGGCTGTATTTTCATCTGACCAATCAGGGTCTCAATGTTAACCTTAAGCTCCGTCTACAAAAATTCTGTCTATCCAATGAGAAACGTTATACTTTTTGTGGTGGGGCAATGTTTTTAAAGTTTGCAACGTAACAGAGACGCGAAAAAGTCTCACGCTAAAACTTGCAGCTGGTGTGGTCCTTTTAGCGTTATCGTAAGATCTATACTGTCCTTCTGGAGGGCTCTATCTTTTAACATGGGCTGGGGGTGGTCCTAATGTAACGGAGACGGGAAAAAGTCTCACGCTAAAACTTGCTGGTGGTGTGGCCCTTTTTGTGTAATCGTAAGATCTATACTGTTTTTCTGGAGGGCTCTAGCTTTTAACATGGGCTGGGGGGTGGTCCTTGACGTAACTGAGATGCGAAAGAGTCTCACACTAAAACGTGTGGGTGGTGTGGTCTTAGCAGTAGGCTGGCGACGTGGGTGTCCAGTCCGTCCCTTATCGTAGGGACTTCTAGCTTAACACGGTTCTGCTCTCGGCTTCTGTTCTCGTTTCTCCCCTAGGAGCTGCGTCTGTTTCACGGTGGGAAGGTATGACATGCATTTAGGCATTCTTGTGTCAGTCTGAGTATTCCATTTGCTCACTCGCTACTTGTATTACTTTGGTTAATTTAATGTCACGATTTATTCGGAGCTGTGTGACATACTACTGGATTTGCTTATCATGTCAGGGTTTTCATGGAAGGTGTTGAATTTGCCTGACACCTTACATGAGACGCGGTTGGAGGTGTGCCGTCTGCTCTTTCCTGATATGATGTTAGAGTGGTTTTAACATGTCAGTTTTCTCAACTAGTGATTTTTTTCCTGACGCTCTGCTTACCGTGGACAACAGCAATCTGGTCCCCCTTCTTCCCACTTACAGGCTCAATGTTTGAACTGCGTATGTAAGCCTGAGGATGTGGTCTGATATCACGAAACCCGTCTTGTTCCTACATAGCTGGATACAGTTTATTCGTCAAATATGGATCCATGATGTTAAAAACCGATGAACGACTGATTTTCCACTGTTACCTGATACGCCGGTCTTCCCGCATCATAATTTAAACTTTCCTCGCGATCCCTGCTTCTTGAGCGAGCCACGGTTTCTCACTTCCTTTTTTTGTCATTCAGTCTTGTTTGTCCACACTAGAAGCGTGTGCGCCGTCTAACCAGTGTGTCGCAAGATGGAGAATTGTTGCCAGATATTTCCGCCACATAATATACAATGCACAGAAATTGAAGCAGAGGCTGGCCCCTTTCATCTGTATGAAGTTAAACATTGCGCTCGACGCTGTACTGAAACCGAGTACACGCCAAACGATAGATGCTTAGTACTACAGCTCGAAATGGACATTCTTACGAAACGGAAGTAGCCTAGCCGAATATATAAAACCTTTTACGACAGGAGACGCTGATGATACAAGTTGTGACAGATCTTTAGCTGAAAGCTTATCGCATAAGCTCTTAAATTCATTTTAGTTCACTCGTGCAAGCTATGAACTTGCTGCTGCTTTTAAGATGACGATGAAGCAACTTGTTTAAGGAATGTTTTTTTTCTTTGCAGTACTTCTCTTTTACTTCTTAAGTTTTCTTTTCTGGGGCTTCGCGCTGGTAAATCAACTTCCGATTGAAAGAACTGTTATGGGACACGTAGCAGGTTTTACAGTGTTTGTATCAGTGCTAGAATTTTCGCTCATGTTTTCAACCTGAAAATAGCTCACAAGTATTATTTTCTTTCATTTCTGGATGGACAATTATTAATGACGATTGATATCCGATTCAGATTAACACTTTGCCGCCCACAGTTGTGCGTGAAATAGCGGTCAACGGCCGGCGTTGTGTCGTGTATCGCTCAGCAGCCGGCGACACCACAGTGGTGTAGTGAGCATAGTGTTGCGCAGTGGCCGGTGACAGCACTTTAATATCTTTGTCATTCTATTGGGGGTCAACAACTTTTTTCTTTTTATAAGTACTTGTGCACTTTCATCATGGCAGACTAAGGAGACGATGTGATTATTTACAATGAATGCGCGGACGTCTTGTCTGACGTTCCGGAAGACTTGGCCAACTGGGAGAAGACAACGGATATAAAAAAAAAGAAAGTGAAGCAGAATCGTCGGAAGATAGTGAAATACGTCCAAGAAGAATCCGGCGAATGTTTTGCTGACGATCAATAATAAATTTGGGGGATCTCCGGGTCCACACATATTTCCAAAAGATACACAGAGCGTCGTGGATATCGTGGAATTATATAATGGGAACGATCTATTTGAATATATTAGCAACGAAACCAACAAGTATTACAGTCAAAATTGCAATAGAAGGAAACTGGATTTACAAAGTGCCAAATTTGTCGACAGTTGCAGGACCTCAACTTAAAACATGGTATGGGCTTGCTATCCTTATGGGAACTGGCAATCCGTTGATAGACCCACCGATATTTCGCAAAACGATGTCCCGCAACCGATTCAGACAAATATTATCAATTTTACACTTTTTTGACGATATCAATAAACTGGATAATGTCTACTGGCTTTTCAAAGTGCAATTTGCAGTTGAGTATTTTTCTAAAATGTTTAAAGAAACGTTTAATCTAAGTCAAAACATCTCAATTGATGAAGGAATGATACCGTTACGTGCAAAGTTAAATTTTAAAGTTTACAATCCGTCGAAAATTACGAAATATGACATACTCAATCGGATGGGATACGTTTCCTCATTCAAGATATATTCCGGTGCTGAACAACCTTTAAAAAAAACTGTGACACCTTCTTATGGAAAGTGGCATCACCTCTACATGGATAGTTATTATAACAGTGTAGAACTTGCAGAGAAGTTACTTAAAAAGAAAATTCGTGTTTATGGAACGAAACGGCAAAATGGAAGATTTGCGGAAAAGTTGAAGCGCACAAAAGCGAATGTGTTTGAAGCTTGTCAGTGACGGAAAGATGACAAGCGGCCGGCGACAAGCCAAGTGATCCGAAATAGCGCTGCCGGCACCAAGCGAATAAATCTGTACGAGACGTGCGAACGGCAAAGTGTTAGTACGAAATAAAGTGGCGTACAGGTGTAGCCGAAGTGTTGAAGGCGACCGTTCGCTATAAGTATCGGTTTCGATTCGTGATCCGGCACAAATTTTAATACGTCACTAGTAGGTAGTATATCTGTAACTAATATAGCTGGTGCCACAATATTCGCAGTTCGCAAATTTACTTCGAACTAGCATAGGTCTTACTTTAAATGAAAACAGGCTGCATTGAAATTTAATTTACAGAAATGTTTCGAAATAGACCCAGCCCTAAAACTTCGCCATGAGATATTATGTAAAGTGATTCATATTGGTTTAATAAATGACTGACAAGTGTCTCACATAAACATTTGTCCAGCTTTGCCCTTAAATTTTATGTATGTTTCACCTTTTCCAACATGTAACATTCGGCGTGGAGTGTCTTGTTCTTCATCATTTTCTTGCTGCAGTAAGTACAACAATAAACTGCGATCACTAAGCGTACGTCGAATTGCACGAACTATTCACGACTGAGATGCAGGTACGTGACACCGACAGTCAGTGGGCTCAAATAAATTAACTTCATATCTTCTCCATATTGTAGTGAGATGTGGCCTTTCTTCCAACTTTAAAAACAATTTCGATTCGTTAACTGCATTTAGTACACAGCAGCACATCAGTTGAAATGAACCAGACGTAAAGTAGCCATCGACCACATTTTTCACTCCAAACCTGTCACATTTTATGCAGCAGATTAGTAGGAAATTAAGTATCCCAGGAACAATGACCAATATCGGAAAAATAGATACTTCATCACTGAGCTGTGGTATGAAACTATACGATCCGAAAGAAATCAGTTTCTTGTATCAATTAGTTTCCTCGAATCGATTGAGAGGTATTGTACAATGAGGTGACAAAAGTCATTGGATGCCTCCTAATACTATGTCGGACCTCTTTTTGCCCGATGTAGTGCAACACGGCGTGGCATGGACTCAAGTCGCTGGAAGAATCTTGCAGAAATAATGAGCCACGCTGCCTCTATGGCCGTCCATAAACTGAGAAAGGGTTGGAAGCAGGATTTTATCTCACGTAAATGATGTATGGGATTCATATCGAGCGATATGTTCTTCGGTGACGTAGTGCATTGTCATCCATAAAAATTCCATCGTTGTGTTGTAACACGAAGTCATGAATAGCTGCAAATGGTCACCAAGAAGACGAACGTAACCACTTCCAGTCAATGATCGGTGCAGTTGAACTAGATGGCTCTGTCCATTTAAGTAAACGCAGCCCACATCATTATGGAGCCACCACCAGGTGGCACAGTGCCTTGTTGACGACTTTGGCCCATGGCTTCGTGGGGACTGCAGCACACCCGAACACCGTCAGCTCTTACTAACTGAAAATGGAACTAATATGATCGGGTCACGGTTTCCCAGTCGTCTAGGGTCCAACTAATACAGTCAGTAACCCACACAGAAGGTGGAGGCTTTATCAATCTTTTCGCAAAGGAGAGCATTCGCGTTGGTTGTCCTCTACCACAGCTCGTTAAAGCCAAATTTTACCAAACTGACCTAACGCCTACGTTCGTCGTACGTCTCAAATTGATTTCTGCGATTGTTTCACGTAGTGTTGCTTGTCCGTTAGCACAGACGCTGCTCTCATCTACATCTAAGTGATTACTCTGCTATTCACAATAAAATGCCTGGCACAGGGTTCAATGAACAAATTTTAAGCTGTCTCTCTACCGTTCCACTCTCGAACGGCATGCGGGAAAAACGAGCACTTAAATTTTTCTGTGCGAGCTCTGACTTCTCTTATTTTATCGTGATGATCATTTCTCCCTATGTAGGTGGGTGCCAACAGAATGTTTTCGCAATCGGAGGAGAAAACTGGTGATTGAAATTTCATGACAAGATCCCGTCGCAACGATAAACACCTTTGTCTTAATGATTGCCACTCCAATTCACGTATGATGTCTGTGACACTATCTCCCCTATTTCGCTATAATACAAAACGAGCTGCCCTTCTTTGTACTTATTCAATGTCATCCCCACCTGATGTGCCTCCACACCGCACAGCAATACTCCAGAATAGGGCGGCCTAGCGTTTTGAAAGCAGTCTCTTTAGTAGATCTGTTGCACCTTCTAAGTGTTCTGCCAATGAATGACAGTCTTTGGTTTGCTCTACCCGCAATATTATCTATGTGATCGTTCCAGTTTAGGTTATTTGTAATTGTAATCTCTAAGTATTTAGTTCAATTTACTGTCTTCAGATTTGTGTGACTTACCGCGTAATCGAAAGTTAGCTGATTTCTTTTAGTACTCATGTGAATAACTTCACACTTCTCCTTATTCGGGTTCAATTGCCATTTTCCGCACCATATTGATATCTTATCTAAATCATTTTGCAAATGGTTTTGATCATCTGATGACTTTACAAGACGGTAAATGACAGCATCATCTGCAAACAAACCAAGACGGCCACTCAGATTGTCTCCTACGTCGTTAATACAGAACAGGAACAACAGAGGGCCTATAACACTTATTTGGGGAACGCCGTTAAATGGTCGGTCACTGTGTAGTCCGTGGCGTGTGGTTATGCCTGAAATTTAGTGTTCTCGGCACGCACCTGACACTGTGGATCTCGGATTATTCAATTACCTAACAATTTCCGAAACTGAATGTCCCATACTCTGGCTCCAAATAGCGCTCCGTGTTCTAAGTTTGTTAATACCCGTCGTGGAGCCATAATCAGGTCGGAAACCTTATCACGTGCATCACCTTAGTACAGACGACAGGTCCAACAATGCACTGCCCTTTTATAACTTGTGTACGCGATAGAGTCGTCATCTGTATAAGTGCATATCACCACCCCAATGTACACCTCAGTGTGCACAGTAGTGAAGAAAAAGCGCAAGTGCGAGACAAGTCATTTCTATAACTTCGTAGGCTTCCGCGGTCAGTCAGTCGACATAAAAATTTTCTGGGTATGGTACCGCGTCATAATGTATAAAACTACTGCTGCTGGAGAAAAACCAACGTTTCGGCCACAGCTTCAGCGGCCTTTCTCTGTGCCCACTGATTTCTAGCCAATGGCTACAGCCATAAGTCGATCCACACAGCCCTCTCGTTGAATATAAGATGAGCAAGAAACAGAGAAACTGCAGCCAACAGTGCACTTACCTTACTGACCGAATAGGAAAACACCTTCACTGGGTTGGGGTGTAGCCTGTCTTCTACAGTAGTCGGTCGCAGGGTCCAGGACGTGCTAGGCTCCATTAGAGACAAGGTGGAAGCATTACACACTGCAGGCGTGTACAAGGTGGAATGCGAATGTGGAGAGGCATACAACGGCGAGACTGGCAGGCCAATAGCAAGACGCATTATGGAACACGAGCGCTATATTCGTCTCGGGCAACACAACAAATCTGCAGTGGCAGAACATCAGCAAGATTGCCGAAAATATTTAAAATTCAGCGAAGCTTGTGAGTTGTCCAAGCAACCGGTTATGAGGAAACGCAAAATCAGAGAGGCCATCGAAATACTAAAACACCCTAAGAATACGAATAAAACTGGAAAAGTGTGAGTAGGGCCTCCGGCCGGATGCGCGTCTTCCCATTCGGTAGCTTGAGAGTCGATGGGGATGAAATAATGATGTTTAGGACAACACAACACCCAGTCCGTTAGCGGAGAAAATCTCCGATTCGGCCGCGAATCCAACCCGGGCGCATAGGATTGACATTCTGTCACGCTGACCACCTTTTTTTTTTTTTATTCGTTTTGTTCGATATTGTTCGTTGCGTTTGGTCTGGGCGGACGTCACAAGACATCCGTTGAAGTTGATAGTTGATTCTTTGACTCTTTTTATTATTATTATTACACAGAGCACGCAGCCGTCTGACCGAACACGCTGAGCTACCGTGCCGGCTTCCACTCAGCTACCGGGGGGGGGGGGGGGGGGGGGGGATAGAATATGAATAGACAGGAAGGAATCAGGCTGGCCCCATCTTGGCTGCCGGCAATCAGAGACCAACATACCGCACTGTCAACATGAGGCGGGAGTACTACCGGGGAGTAACTGCCGCCGCGCCGCCGACGTCCAGCATTTGAAAAACAGCAGACAACTTCTCATTCGACGGTCACCAACAGTCATGGCACATAACACAAGTGCCAATAGACAACAGAGGTTACGCTCTCCCTCCACCGCAATAACCTACTAAAATAAAGTTCCCTCACCTTCTAGGCGCCTTGTCACGGTCCCTGAGGCTTCCCCCCGTCGAAGATTCGAGTCGTGCCTCGGGCATGTGTATGTGTGTGTTGTCCATAGCTTAAGTTACTTTAAGATAGATTAAGTAGTGTTTAGGCTTAGGGACCGGTGACCTCAGCAGTTTGGTCCCATAAGACCTTACCACAACAAATTACCTCTCCTTCTTCCTTAAGTGACTAATTAAAGGATCTATCCTTTTAAAATTATCACGTAATGGCATGCGCAGTAAACAGTAACAACAAAATATAAGGGACACTGCAAAGCTAGAACTTACCAAGCTAGAACTTACCAGTAGACCCAGAGGAAGGCCGCTGCAACACTGGCCGAAACGTTGGTTTTTCTACAGCAACAGTAGTTTTACACATTATGATGCGGTACCAAACCCAGAAAACTTTTGTACCGAAGACGTTTCTACTTTTTAAAGGAAAAGGGGAACTTCTACCGTAAAACTAACTTTAGGAATTGCTGTTGCTTTGCTTCATTTACACACGCTGTTTTTACAATTTAGTGAGCTTTTATTGTTTATAACAAGAAAATCGGCTGTCAGGCACTTTGTGGTTAACGTTCGGTACTCTCCTGGGTAGTCTTTTCTCTTACTACTGCTGGTTATATACTTCGAAATTTAACAGTGCTTCAAACAACTGTTTACTTGTAGGTAAGCCCATCAGCTACAATCCATAATTAATAAAACATACAGAAAGTATCCTTTCGCCTTTTGCTTCAGACACAGCTGTTTACTCAGTTTTATATGGCAGACTTTGTGCCTGTGCACATAATTTTGGAGCGTGGACTGCAGCCGACTTTCCATTCAGTACACAGTCTATTCTGCGCTTCCAGCGTGTTACCATAGATTGTTCCAGTGATATGTCTCTTCAAATCCAGAAACGAATTACCTTATGAAACTCCACATTATCAGTCGGCTGATATACACTCCTGGAAATTGAAATAAGAACACCGTGAAATCATTGTCCCAGGAAGGGGAAACTTTATTGACACATTCCTGGGGTCAGATATATCACATGATAACACTGACAGAACCACAGGCACATAGACACAGGCAACAGAGCGTGCACAATGTCGGCACTAGTACAATGTATATCCACCTTTCGCAGCAATGCAGGCTGCTATTCTCCCATGGAGACGATCGTAGAGATGCTGGATGTAGTCCTGTGGAACGGTTGGCCATGCCATTTCCACCTGGCGCCTCAGTTGGACCAGCGTTCGTGCTGGACGAGCAGACCGCGTGAGACGACGCTTCATCCAGTCCCAAACATGCTCAATGGGGGACAGATCGGGAGATCTTGCTGGCCAGAGTAGTTGACTTACACTTTCTAGAGCACGTTGGGTGGCACGGGATACATCAGGACGTGCATTGTCCTGTTGGAACAGCAAGTTCCCTTGCCGGTCTAGGAATGGTAGAACGATGGGTTCGATGACGGTTTGGATGTACCGTGCACTATTCAGTGTCCCCTCGACGATCACCAGAGGTGTACGGCCAGTGTAGGAGATCGCTCTCCACACCATGATGCCGGGTGTTGGCCCTGTGTGCTTCGGTCGTATGCAGTCCTGATTGTGGCGCTCACCTGCACGGCGCCAAACACGCATACGACCATCACTGGCACCAAGGCAGAAGCGACTCTCATCGCTGAAGACGACACGTCTCCATTCGTCCCTCCATTCACGCCTGTCGCGACACCACTGGAGGCGGGCTGCACGATGTTGGGGCGTGAGCGGAAGACGGCCTAACGGTGTGTGGGACCGTAGCCCAGCTTCATGGAGACGGTTGCGAATGGTCCTCGCCGATACCCCAGGAGCAACAGTGTCCCTAATTTGCTGGGAAGTGGCGGTGCGGTCCCCTACGGCACTGCGTAGGATCCTACGGTCTTGGCGTGCATCTGTGCGTCGCTGTGGTCCGGTTCCAGGTCGACGGGCACGTGCACCTTCCGCCGACCACTGGCGACAACATCGATGTACTGTGGAGACGTCACGCCCCACGTGTTGAGCAATTCGGCGGTACATCCACCTGGCCTCCTGCATGCCCACTATACGCCCTCGTTCAAAGTCCGTCAACTGCACATACGGTTCACGTCCACGCTGTCGCGGCATGCTACCAGTGTTAAAGACTGCGATGGAGCTCCGTATGCCACGGCAAACTGGCTGACACTGACAGCGGCGGTGCACAAATGGCGCGCAGCTAGCGCCATTCGACGGCCAACACCGCGGTTCCTGGTGTGTCCGCTGTGCCGTGCGTGTGATCATTGCTTGTACAACCCTCTCGCAGTGTCTGGAGCAAGTATGGTGGGTCTGACACACCGGTGTCAATGTGTTCTTTTTTCCATTTCCAGGAGTGTATTTTGTTGTTGCTCCTGTAGTGGTATGCTATGGTACTGTGATGAGAGAGTCCAATCTACCAGAAAACAAACCAACAAAAATGCTAGGGGGCTTTATGTTTATAAATGATAAGTAAAAGTTTACGACTATACTTTCTACAGTTCAGGTCCTTTATACCTATATTTCTCATAGTTGACTTGAACTTGCAATGGACAGTTCTTAATGTGGTGTGGTGATCTGCTAACACTTGCTTTTTGTGAAATATTCCCCTGCTAAGAAATGGCAGAAAGTAGGCGCCGGCGTACAGTGTCACTCTGTGCTCCGCAAACGGGGCTACCAAGTGGACACTCACCCCTGATGTAGGCGACTTCCTCGCTGGTGAAGGATGGCAGCCGGGAGCGTGGTCTTCCCTCTGCTGCACTGCTGGCGTCCACCCTTTCCCGCATCACCGGGGGGTAGTCGCCTTCCTCGCTGAAGATGGGGTGCGCGTAGATTCCAACCTGATGCGCAAAGAGATACACCTCAGTATCATCAAGTGAGCCATGACGTAGCATAAGTGAAGAGTAATTGTGCTGGCAAAGTAATAAATATACTAATAAATATATATTAATTTATAAACATATATTAATGCCGGGTGATCAAAAAGTCAGTATAAATTTGAAAACTGAACAAATCACGGAATAATGTAGATAGAGAGGTCCAATTGACACACATGCTGGGAATGATATGAGGTTTCATTAGAACAAAAAAAATTAAAAAGTTCAAAAAATGTCCGACAGATGGCGCTTCATCTGATCAGAATAGCAATCATTAGCATAACTAAGTAAGACAAAGCAAAGATGAGGTTCTTTACAGGAAATGCTCAATAATGTCCACCATCATTTCTCAGAATAACTGTACTCGAGGAATAATGTTGTGAACAGAACTGTAAAGTATGTCCGGAGTTATGGTGAGACATTGGCGTCAGCTGTTGTCTTTCAGCATCCCTAGAGATGTCGGTCGATCACAGTACAGTTGCGACTTCAGGTAACCTCAAAGCCTATAATCGCTCGGACTGAGGTCTGGGGACCTGGGAGGCCAAGCATGACGAAAGTGGCGGCTGAGCACAGGATCATCACTAAACGACGTGCTCAAGAGATCTTTTGCGCGTCTAGCCATATGGGGTGTTTTTTTGTTTTGTTTTGTTCTAATAAAACCCCATGTTATTCGAAGCATGTGTGTCAATTTTTACCTCTCTGTCTACAATATTGCGTGGTTTATTAAGTTTTCAAATTTTTACCGACTTTTTGATCACCCGATACATTAATAAATATGTGCAGAGTTATCAACTGAACTCATGAAGTCTGTAAATGAGTCCGCAATCATTTTATTTTTGGCACTTTTATTTTCACAAGTCGGTCTTGATCACACAGATTTCTTTACACTTTATTACCGGTTCCGGCTTACCACCATCTTCATATCGTTAAAATAGTCTGATAAAAAATCATCGTCAAGTTAAACATCAGAGTTTATGTATTAACGATCTGAAGATGACGTGGCGGAGGGTACCCTGAGTACCTCTATCGGTTCTCCCTTCTATTCCAATCTCGTATTGTTCTTGGAACGAAGGATTGTCGGTATGCTTCTGTGTCGTCTCTAATCTCTCTGA
Source organism: Schistocerca gregaria (assembly GCF_023897955.1). Classification (NCBI taxonomy): domain Eukaryota; kingdom Metazoa; phylum Arthropoda; class Insecta; order Orthoptera; family Acrididae; genus Schistocerca; species Schistocerca gregaria. The sequence continues at coordinate 254,101,910 of NC_064926.1, forward strand.
TTTTATCATCATGGTCTCTTCGCGAGAAATACGTAGGAGGGAGCAATATACTGCTTGACTCTTCGGTGAAGGTATGTTCTCGAAACTTTAGCAAAAGCCTGTACTGAGCTACTGAGCGTCTCTCCTGCAGAGTCTTGCACTGGAGTTTATCTATCATCTCCGTTACGCTTTCGCGATTACTAAATGATCCTGTAACGAAGCGCGCTGCTCTCCGATGGATCTTCTGTATCTCTTCTATCAACCCTATCTGGTACGGATCCCACACTGCTGAGCAGTATTCAAGCAGTGCGCGAACAAGCGTACTGTAACCTACTTCCTTTGTTTTCGGATTGCATTTCCTTAGGATTCTTCCAATAAATCTCAATCTGGCATCTGCTTTACCAACGATCAACTTTACATGATCATTCAATTTTAAATCACTCTTAATGCGTACTCCCAGATAATTTATGGAATTAACTGCTTCCAGTTGCTGACCTGCTATTTTGTAGCTAAATGATAAGGGAACTATCTTTCTATGTATTCGCAGCACATTACACTTGAGATTCAATTGCCATTCCCTGCACCATGCATCAATTCGCTGCAGATCCTCCTGCATTTCAGTACAATTTTCCATTGTTACAATCTCTCGATAAACAACAGCATCATCCGCAAAAAGCCTCAGTGAACTTCCAATGTCATCCACAAGGTCATTTATGTATATTGTGAATAGCAATGGGCTTATGACACTCCCCTGTGGCACACCTGAAATCACTCTTACTTCGGAAGACTTCTCTCCATTGAGAATGACATTCTGCGTTCTGTTATCTAGGAACTCCTCAATCCAATCACACAATAGGTCCGACAGTCCATATGCTCTTACTTTGTTCATTAAACGACTGTGGGGAACTGTATCGATCGCCTTTCGGAAGTCAAGAAACATGGCATCTACCTGGGAACCCGTGTCTATGAGTCTCGTGGACGAATAGGGCAACCTGGGTTTCACACAATCGTCTTTTTCGAAACCCATGCCGATTCCTACAGAGTAGATTTCTAGTCTCCAGAAAAGTCATTATACTCGAACATAATTCTACAACTAATCGACGTTAAAGATATAGGTCTATAGTTCTGCACATCTGTTCGACGGCCCTTCTTGAAAACGGGGATGACCTGTGCCCTTTTCGAATCCTTTGGAACGCTACCCTCTTCTAGAGCCTACGGTACACCGCTGCAAGAAGGGGTGCAAGTTCCTTCGCGTACTCTGTGTAAAATCGAACTGGTATCCCATCAGGTCCAGCGGCCTTTCCTCTTTTGAGCGACAAGACGGAGTTGTGAAAATACAATATTCAGACTTGTTGCCCGGATTTTTTCAGGGTCGTTTCATTTGCTTAAATCATCCTGATGTTGGCTACTTGTAATAATATCCGAAACGCTGGAACACATCACATTACGATGCGAACATTATTTCGAATGCGACCGATCACAGAACTTCATGTAAGTCATGATGAAATTAACTTAAAGTAATCGAAACTGTGAAATCAGCTTAACCTTTAGACTGAAATGTCCATTTCAGTATAATGAGGTGTACTCTCACCGCTACCACATTTACTGTGCGGGTATTATTTTAGATTTACTAGACTTTCCGCTGGTTTCATGGAATTGGTAATAGGTCTTCAATTTAAATCCATTTTGCCACATTAATGGTGACAAAATCTAATATGGACGTTCAGCCTTATTATGATGTTGAATTGTATCACATGTCCAAAAGAACAGCCACCACGCCGTCACACAACTGATTCGCCTAGATGGGCACTGGATCCTCCTTCTTCAGTGCGGAAGCACAAATTTTTCCGACCTCCTGCGCGAATCTCCGAGTAGACGGCATGCATGAAATGGACAGGGACTGTGGATAGGTAGAACTCGGTGGAATTGTGGACCGGCAGTACGGTCTGCCGAAATATTGCGCGCAGATGTGCTAAAACTGTGTCCTGGATGGCGCAGTGGTTAATGCACCTGCCTAGTAAACAGGAGATCTGGGGTCGAATCCTGGTCCGCTACAGACTTTTCACTCGTCACGGCTGATTCCGCTTACTGTCTTGATGCATCAGTACTTCATTTCGTTTCTCCCCCCCCCCCCCCCCAATCTTCAGTTTAATATAGTAACATGTTTTATGTTTGGTATACGATTCTGCTCCACAATTGATTTACTTACTCGTAGTAATTACAAAGTTACACGACGAGCTCGTTTGCGCGTTTTTTGCCACTGTCAAGACGACATCCTTAATGTACAAACAGATTTTGAACATAAAAAATACCTGAAAAATTTTCCTGGCATTTTAATAGAAAAATGGTAAATTATCACGACAAAAACTAAATATTACGTTTGTTATTTATGTATGGTAAAAATTCAACGAATGAACGTTGTCACTGACTTTCCACAAAATATGATTTCTAATGCAAAAGAAGGGCATTTCTGGATCCAGGTCTGTCAAAATCCTGTCAAAAATAATTTTACCAAGACCGAATAAGTAACAGTACATATAAATAATGTGACCGTAACAACTGACACATTCGCTGAAAGATGCAGTATGTACAGAGACATACCAGCTAAGACGTATGCATAAGGTGCCGTACGTATGCACGGAAACTAAAATAGACATAGGGAACTGTGTTGTTCCTATTTGCAAAGGTTCGATTGATAATGACAAAAACGCCGAAACTATCTAGTCGTGTAACTTTATAATCACTACGATCAAATAAATAGTACAACAGAAACCTGTACCAAAAATAAAATACGTCTGTCAGCGATTGTTTCTCAGTGAAACGTCGAAATAAATTGCGAAAAATTTAGGAGTGAATTTAACAAAATCGATATTAGTTACTTGAGAAATAGTACTCAGAATTTGGCTGTAGTAAGGAGGGAATGAGGAAGAAAGATTTAGAATTTAACGTCACATCGACAAAAAGCTCTTTTAAAGGCGGAGCATTGGAAAGGAAATCGGTAGTATTCGATTCAAAGGACACACCCCGTCACTTGCATGGGGCGTTTTAAGAACTTGAGGGAAAACCTAAGTCTACATTGCGGGATTGGGATTTGACCCACCGACCTCAAGAACGCGAGTACACTGTACTGATAGCTGCGCTAACTCGCTCGGTTGGTTCGCTACAAAAGCCCAGGTATTAGGAGACGGGACAATAATGTGATTGCAGGGGGCACTGACACTCAGCCCTTATGTTTCTAGAATAGGTAAGTAAATAATATATCGGCAGGTCTCAGTCATAAACAGAAATGTCTCAATCGCAATTTTTATTTTCGTTCCACATAATTCCTTACAAAAAGTATCAGCTTCAGGTTATTCACATAATAAAAATTGGGGTCAAGAGTCTCCAGTTTATCATTGCGTGATGCACAAAAGATGGTCGCATTGCTCTACAAGTAATTTTGTTCAAATGGTTCAAATGGCTCTGAGCACTATGCGACTTAACTTCTGAGGTCATCAGTCGGCTAGAACTTAGAACTAATTAAACCTAACTAACCTAAGGACATCACACACATCCATGCCCGAGGCAGGATTCGAACCTGCGACCGTAGCGGTCGCTCGGCTCCAGACTGTAGCGCCCAGAACCGCACGGCCACTCCGGCCGGCAAGTAATTTTGTTACGAACAATTAACGTCACAAGGTATTAGAGACGGCGGATTATTCAAGAAGTCTCTATGTCGTCATTAAAGCTTTCTGCGTTTAACCATTACATGATTTAACTATTTGGAAAACAATGTGGTGTGGTTTCGCCAAGGAAAAATTCTTGACATGGTCTTTACATCACCAACCAATTCCAAACCTTTCAGTATGTAGGAAACAATTTTGAACTGCAATGAGTCCACTCACTTTGAGATTGACTGTTGCAACAATGACATTACAAAGTTGTGTCGAACGTTAGTTCTAACGATTCTTGCAAGCACTCGTGTATTGAGTCTAATTGTGTGGGGAAAACAGCACAAAAGTTCCACGCGGCAGCTGCTTGTCTTCGTCAGGTGCAATTGTAGAGAGTTCTAGTTGTTCTCCAAATTGTATCTTCTTTTTTCTGGAAAGAGGAACAAAGATTTATAATTTAACGTCTCATTGACAACAAACTCGTTTACAGGTGGTTGAATGGGAAAGGATATCGGTAGTGTTCGTTACAAAGGAAACACCCTGCCACTTGCATGGGGCGATGTAGGAAAATGAAGAAAAACCGAAATGTGGATTGCAGGATTAGTATTTGACCCACCGTCTCCAGAACTGGAGACCAGCGTACTGATAGCTGCGCTACCTCGCTTGGATGGTTCGCTAGAAAAGCGCAGGTATTATGAGACGGGACAATAACGTCATTGCAGGGGGCATTGACACTCAGCCATCTGCACAACAAAGGAGTCCCCGTAGTAGTGAGCTCCCCTAGGAGTGACGTTGTTGAATTTGTTTCCTTACGAGTGATGAAGAAGTTTTTGTGACATGAATGCCGCTTCCCATGGTCTAATAAGCTGAAATCCTATGCCTGTGTAGAATAAAGTTTTCTACATCAACCCCTTCTTTAATGAGGGATTGTCAGTAGATGGAGGTGGACGAGAAGTTCTTGGTCTCTCCGTGATTTATACCCTGTGTCAGTCACGACAGTTGTAAGGAACGGCAATTTTTTTTCCTGATGTAGCTTGGTGTGATGCCTATATTCATCGCAATGTCTCTTTATCAGTGTGACTTGTCTGGCCAATGCCGAGACATCTTCTACGTTAGTCATCTCCTTAGACTGAGATCGGAACTCAGTACCGTTGTACTCGTGTTGGAGAACGGAAGATACATATAAATTGGTAGTTTTTGAAGAAACTTTTTAAGCCACAACAGTCACTGATTACAAATATTCGCTTATTCAATTACGATCGTTTGGATCAGCTTCGTACTGATCAAAATACAAAAATGTGTTTAAGTTATAAAAACGTACATAATGGTAAGCTAGCTACCGCAATAACTAGTGTCGTAAGCGGTAGGCATGCGATTCCTCATCCGAGTTCAAGACGAAAATACGAGGTGCGACAATAAAGTAATGAGACTGATGTGAAAAAAATGTTGCTTACCGTTTTAGTAAGGTTTAGTGTTGTCTCCTTCAAAGTAGTTCAAGCGCTTCTGCCATTGATGGTAACATTTCTGGAACTCATATTCTGTAATATCCTCCAAGATCCTCGTCACAGCTTTTTGGATATCTTGTGTTGTTTGAAAATGGTGTCCCTTGACCGCCGTTTTGACTCTTGGAAATAGAAAAAAGTCACACGGAGCGATATCCGGGGAATAAGGTGGCTGTGGTAGTATTGAAATTTGTTTTGAGGTTAAAAATTACTGTACTGACAGAGACCATTTCTGCAAAAATCTTTTCATACCAAGATCTTCAGTTATTATTAGACGAACCGTTTATCGATTGATGTTCAGTTCGCCTGCGATCATTTTCACAGATGATCTTCGATCAGATCCTACAAGTTCGCACCCTGGCCAAGTTGACATCCATCTGTGAAGCTGATGGTCATCCACTATGGTCTTTATCTTTAACATTCCTTCTGCCTTCACTAAACATTTTATGCCAACGAAAACTTGAGCTCTTGACATAACCTCCTCTCCAACAGTCTTATGAAGTTTACCATAAGTTGCCGTCACGTTTTCACCCAATTTAACGCAAAAATAAATGGCTTAACTGTTAACTTAATACAGCACAACTCACGATTGAGCAGATGCATCGATGAGTGGCTTGGCCTAGAAGCGGCTTAAAGACCAAGGTCAAAGATATTGTGCCTATGTAAGCCTGCAGGGTTGCCACATCTTGCAAGGAAAATCAGTCTCATTACATTATTGTCGCACCTCGTATATGTAGCAAAACTTAGTTCTACCAGTAGGTTAAATGGAAATGCTATTCCAAATTGGAGCTTTGGCGACGCTGTAACGGCGTACAGCGTGGCCAACAACAGGTACGACGAACTCTTATCGTCTATAGCGGTTGATGTATTAGGTTAGTGAGACGATGCAATACCACGAGGATCGGATGCGCAGACTCGCCTATGTTCGAGACGCATTAGCGCCAAATATTTTTTTTTCACAGTAAAAGCATTAAACTGTGCCCAGATTACACCTCAACAAAGTGGTATATTGTGTATTTCTTTCTGATACTGTTACCTTTGTTTGAACAGAAAGACAAAATATGAACGTCTTACAGACGTAAGCGACTAATTTCTTTCGAATATGACACAAACAAAGCCAGTAGAAGATAATAGTGAATAAAGTTACATCGTCTTTATCCAGTGGAACAAAGAACACAGTAGGTAGGCTACACTAGACTGAACATTGTGCTACGCAGAATAATTCCATTCTGTACGTCCGACGTCCTGGCTTATGCTCACAGGGCCAGCACGTACACGTAAGAGCAACGTTCACTTTAGAAAGTATGTTGAAAGCGACCACCTTCCAATTGGAAATACTTCCCCACTTGGTGGATCATACTTTGCAGGACGCAACACACCTTGTAAATAGGCTGTTTAGGTTTTTATGCTGATAACGCCACGTAGCGCTCTATATGAAAATCACTGGATGTGCTGTGTACAGTCTGTGGCTGGTTGGCATTGTTGGAACATTCGCTATTGTAGTATTGGGCAGGTGGATGTGAACAGGGCGTAGCGTTGCGCAGTTGGAGGTGAGCCGCCAGCAGTGGTGGATGTCGGGAGTGAGATGGCAGAGTTTTGAGAGCGGATGATCTGGACGTGTGTCCATCAGAGAGAGTAAATTTATAAGACTGGATGTCATGAACTGATAGATATATATTATGACTTTTGAACGCTATTAAGGTAAACACATTGTTTGTTCTCTATCAAAATCTCTCATTTGCTAACTATGCCCATCAGTAGTTAGTGCCTTCAGTAGTTAGAATCCTTTATTTAGCTGGCAGTAGTGGCGCTCGCTGTATTGCAGTAGTTCGAGTAACGTAGATTTTTGTGAGGTAAGTGATTCGTGAAAGGTATAGGTTATTGTTAGTTAGGGCCATTCTTTTATAGAGATTATTGAAAGTCAGATTGCGTTGCGCTAAAAATGTTGTGTCGGTTTAGTGTTGATCAGAATAGGTAAAGAGAGACGTGTCTGAGTACGTTCAGTTCTGCTCAGCTGTTTGAAAATCAAATATCGGAAGTCGTTTAGCAGCACAGTCATTTATAAATGTTTCTAAGGGGACGTTTCAACCTGCATCCACCTTTACCAAAGCGGCATCCACACGAGCTATTAGGCCATGTACGTCCATGGTTGGAATACTGTAAACTTGTTCTTTAAAATGCCCCCACTAATAAAAATGTAGACGATTAAGGGCTGGAGAACGTGGAGGCCAGTACAAATCTTTTCCCCCGGAAATGCTTCATTTACATAGTTATACAAATTCGTTCCAGAATATGGCGCTGCATCATCATGGTGAGACCACCCAAAAGTTGCACGTTTTATAACCCGTCAAGCAAAGTATTGCAAAGAACACAGGCGTATTCAACTTCTCTGGCAATAGATAAAGGCGCAAAGAGAGTCCTTCAACGCCTCCAGCCCACAGGTTTACCCGAAAGTGTGGTGTTTGTGCTCCGACCAATAATGGGTGTTGTGGAGGTTGAAAATGCCTTCACGTGTTGACCTAGAAGTAGTCAAAAATGGTTCAAATGGCTCTGAGCACTATGGGACTTAACATCTGTGGTCATCAGTCCCCTAGAACTTAGAACTACTTAAACCTAACTAACCTAAGGACAGCACACATATCCATGCCCGAGGCAGGATTCGAACCTGCGACCGTAGCGGTCACGCGGTTCCAGACTGAAGCGCCTAGAACCGCACGGCCACACCGGCCGGCTAGAAGTAGTCCATGTCTCTTTGTGTATAAAACGTTCGTTACTCTCCATTTGGTACAGAAGTCATTCACAGAACTATAGTCGTCGAATGCTAATTTATCGTCTAGTGACAAAATTGCTAATAAAAGACGAGAACTTTGGAAAGGACGTTTAAAAAATACATTAGGAATCCGACGAGGATTCGAACCACAACTTCATAGCAGATGTGGATTTGATGTCCCAGTAGTCCATTCAGGTAGCTACGAGGGTCTTACAGCCCGATGCCCTGCACGGTGTGACAAATTTTCCAGCTCCTCGTTGTCATACACGTGTTTTCAAAATTGACCATATCCGATTTTGGTAGGTAAGTTTCTGTCTTAAATCTGTAATGAGAATAGAATGCCGACTACTAAGTGTGACATTTTTCTTCACCCAGTAAACATAAACTGGAAAGTTAGAAAACGTACCTGTCTTCGTGAAGCAATTAAGTGACATTGTCTCATGAAGTAAAATCACTATAAGGAAAGCAACACGTGTCAAGTAATGTTGGGCTGTCGCTTGCGTACTGTATTTACAACGCCTCTGCAAGCAGCATATGAGACGTGGACGAATACAGTTTGCAACGGCGTTAGAAATGTAATCTAAGACTACGTATGCGTACAACTAAATTGAATAAATAAAACTCAGTTAAAAGGGAGATAGAGTCATGAGTCAAAAGGGATTTTTTTTTTAATTCTGAAGGTCAGGTACAAGTAAATGTAGAAACCAAATGCAGTACAATGAACCTAATTGATAAACAACTTTTCAACCGACAAAGATGTCATAGCCCCACCTGGCATACCAAAAACTGATCTGAGGAATCGCTGTCGACACAGAACAGAACAGAACAGAATGAGGAATGGAAGTAACAAAGGCTGCAAGGCTCAACACAAGTATGGTAATGGCCTATCGTTATGATTATAAAAACAATTGCCTTGGGTATGGACTGTGACGTACAACAGACAAATAAGAGACTTGAAAGCTGCGTATCGAAACACGATGAAAAGGCTGCGGCACAACAGATTCGCAGAAACTAAGGCAAGATTAATGTGGGTGGCAGGAGGAGGGGCAGAGCTCTACCGGTGTATAGTACTTGTAACAGCTTGTCATGTCACGAAAAGTAGACACTGGGCACAAATTAATTCTTCTCATTGAGAAGTTCAGAGGAGTGAAGTTCCCTGTTCCCATAAATCTTTATCGCTTCCAAGAGATACAATAGTCTTCCCTTAGGGGCACTGGGTAAAACCTGCATATTGTAGTCTACGTTAGTAGTAATGTTTCCTTAACTATATTCTATATTATCTCTTTGTATTACAATACTGTCAACTGTATTTGGCCAACAACATCTAGCGACGGCTCAGCTGTTTCGCCCGTGCTCTAACGACAGTACGCAAGCGACAACTCGACACTATGTGACACTATTTTGTCAATAGTATACTCCACGTGACAGTGCCACTTATGGCTACATATTTTAATGGCTCTTTCCGCTAAGTTCACGAAGAAAGCTTTGTTTGCTTACTTTCTAATCTATGTATACTACGACACCGTTTATTACACTTGTTAACATACCACAAGGTACATTTTTATAACATATGCATATATCTGTAATTGAATAAACAAATATTTGCCATCAGTGACTGTTGTGAATAAAAAATTTCATTATATTGGATCGTGTCATCTTCTCAGTGACTGAGACACCCATTCGTCAAGTTCTTGCACAGCTTGTCGACCATGAAGAACACGCCGCCAAAATTCTAGTCAGGTTCTCCGTAATTTCTGGCTGCTTATGAAGTTTGAATGATGCTGATCGAAAAGGAGAGCGAATCTCCTTCCCAGAGCGCCCGTTCTGATCAAATAAAGGGAAGAAATGAGTAAGATCTGCTGCTAAGCTCCCACAAACACCTTGCACTCTATGAACGGGTGTCTGTAGCACACCGACCGCTGGTGTGGATATTGACATATAATAACTATTAAATACAGGTCATTGTTTGTTGTTTTACGATAGACTCTGTGATCCTAAGACATATCTCATTTTCTGCGAAAAATGAAATACAGAAACAGAAAGTCTCCATTTTTCTCCACATCCATTCTGACAGAAATACGAAGGTGTAGAGAGCTTAAGTGTACTAAAAATGAAAGCAGCGTTTGCCTCTATTTTTCCATACCACGAAGGCACCATGTACATATCTCGCAAATAACAGCTGATGTGGCTGTCTTATCTACGAAGCCTTCCGTAAAACGGATACTGTGTGACACAGATGGATACCCATATACACACCTTCAGTTTGTTCAAAATAGTGAAAATACCATAATTTTGAATATTGCTGGCTGTCGCAATCGTAATTAGCCTTTCAGTTAATGATGTATACAGGAAATCGATTGCATAAAGATTACTCTAACAAGTCTTGGTAAAACCTAAATCAGGATGGCCGAACGCGTGATTGAACCGTCGTCCTCCCGAATGCGGGTCCAGTGTGCTAACCACTGCGCCACCTCGCTCGGTAACAAGTCTTGACCAGATTTCATTACCTCTAGAGATAAGTGCATCATAAGAAATGAAATTCTACTTAAATAACTAGAATTACATTAAAATTATAAGCCCACGTAATGAACTGAGACACTCAAGTGAAATAGGAGAAATTTTCGATTAAGTCTTTCATGAAAACAGCAAGAATTACTCCAAAGATACAGCTTATAAGAACAAACGCTGAACTAAATGTGTGGCAACTACACTGAAATGACAAAAGTAATGGGCTAGCAGTAAGCAAACATACGGCAGACGGTAGTGTCGCGAACACATGGTATAGAAGAACAGTGCGTTGGTGGAGCTGTAATTTGAAGTCAAGTGATTCACGTGAAAAGGTTTTCGACGTGATTACGGCCACACGACGGGTGCGAATTGGTAGTTGGAGCTAGGTGCATGGGACATTCCATTTCGGAAATCGTTGAGGAAATTCCATCTTCTGAGATCCATAGTGTCAAGAGACCGCCGAGAATATCACATATCAGGCAATACCTCTCATGACGGACAACGCAGTGGCCGACGGCCTTCACTTAACGACCGAGAACAGCAGTGTTTGAATAGCGTTGTCAGTGCTACCAGACAAACACCACTGTGTGAAATGACCGCAGAAATAATTTGGGACCTACGATGACAGAATAAGTTAGTATAGTGCTGTGAAATTTGGCGTTAATGGACTATGGCAGCAGATGACCAACGCGAGTGCCCTTGCTAATAGCAGGATACTGCTTGCAGCTCCTCTCCGGGGCTCTTATCGGTTGGACCCTAGACGAATGGAAAACCGTGACTTTGTTAGATTCCCGATTACAGTTGGTAAAAGCTGATAGTAGGGCTGGAGTGTGGCGCAGACCACGAAGTCATAGACCCAAGTCGTGAACAAGGCACTGTGCAAGCTGGTGAGCGCTTCCTAATTGTCTGCGTGTGTTTACGTGGAATGGACTGGGTCCTCTAGTCCAACTGAATAAGTCACTTACTTGAAATGGTTTTATTCGGCTGTTTCGAGACCATTTGCAGCCCGATAACGATGGAATTTTTATGGCTGACAATGCGCCATATCATTGGACCACAATTGCTCGCGATTAGATTAAAGATAACTCTCGACAACTTTGAGCGAAGGATTTGGCCATCCATATTGCTCGACATGTATTCCATCGAGCATTTATGTGGCATAGTCGAGAGGTCATTTCGTGCACAAAATCCTGCACCGGCAAAACTTTCACAATTATGTACAGCTAGAGAGGCAGCATGGCTCGATGTTTCTGCAGAGGTCTTCCAACGACTTCCTGAGTTCATTACACGTCGAGCTGCTTCACTACGCCCGAAGATCTCAAATGACTTTTGTACTTACAGTGCCAAGTAAAACTTGCGCAAAGCGCGACAGCTGCTGGGCGCTGGTAGTGTAATAAAATATTCAGGCGTATTAAATACGTTATTGAAGCAGTAATAGACCAGTACAACACACATGTAAGTGTGGTAAGCTAATTAATAATATTAATGTAGAACGTAAGCAAAACTAAGCCCTTATAACAAATTCTGCTATAGATATCGCTGTAGATGTTGCCAGTAAAAGTGAATATGTCATCAAAACATTAAAATATTTGGAGAAAATAATGTTTCTCAATTGTAGGACTAGCCGACTTCCACCTCACGGAAAGTAACGAGCTGTGGTGTAGGTGCCGCCAGATATCTGTTAAATCCTGTTAAAAGGAAACAATTGATTAACTTGAACCCATTGGCTCCTAAGCTACGCTCTCATTTGAAGTCCCCTAAAATAACCTATCCACTTCTTCCAGTCGTAAACAGCAGTAGCAGTGGGTACGTTTTATTAGCCAGGTTTCTTCACGGAATGATTAAAAAATCAAAGTTTTCAAAACAGACGGTAACAATCAAATCTTGTTTAGCAAAACAAAAATTTTGTAATGTAACAAAGAGACAAAATTAATATCTTTCGATATTACTAATTAGTACAACTGTGGAAATCGTGGAACAAAATCAGGATGCCTATAAAACAGGTATAACAGATGAACAAACTATATATCTTATGCGGTTACTGAAAGTGGTAGTTAAGTACACTTCTTGGATTTTTAATGAAAACAATCAAATCTTGTTTAGCAAAACAAAAATTTTGTAATGTAACAAAGAGACAAAATTAATATCTTTCGATATTACTAATTAGTACAATAGTGTACCAATTGGAACAACTGTGGAAATCGTGGAACAAAATCAGGATGCCTATAAAACAGGTATTACAGATGAACAAACTACATATCTTATGCGGTTATGAAAGTGGTAGTTAAGTACACTTCTTGGATTTTTAATGAAAAAATGTTTCAGTAGGCAGAACGGTCTTGCAATAGGTAATCCGTTAGCGGAAGTTCTATCAGACATTTTTTTATAAATTCATAAGAAGAAAATCTGTTAAACGTTATGCTTCTACAGAATTTGCCCTTCAGTCCAGTTCAAAGTACGTGTGTGATAGTTTAATTATATGCCATGGAATTAATGATGGAGTATACCAACTCTTTGAAATATTTAATAATCAGCATGAGTAATTTACTTTCACTTGCGAGTTGCAAAATGCAAATCGTGAACTAAATTTTGGCTTTAAATTTGACCATAACTGATGATAGAAAAGCTTTTTATATTTTACATGAAGCAACAAGTTTCGATCAAATCGCACCTTCTGATTCAACACATCCACAGTCCCACAATACCGTTTTCTTTCGTTCAGCTCTGCATTTCACTGCCAAATGCACTGGTTATGCAGGTTTTACATCAAGAATACTCTTCTTATTACTATATTACAATACTTTGTTTTAAATCGTGCTCTACTATAGTCTTTACTATTTTTAAATTTTAATAAGTTTTGCTATATATTGTCGTAGTCATTATTTTGCAATATTATTTAGTTCCTTTCTTATTCTCATTGACATGTCCTTGCTTAGAACTAAGTACAATTTGTTCTATTAAAACCCTTAAATGTATATTATACTGATGTATTACTGCGTCATTTACGTATTTCATTGGTTCAGTTTTTATCTACTAGAGCCAAGCATGTGACGTGCTCAGCGCTACTTTTAAATGGCATCATAAATTGTTGCCGCACGTTAAGTTCAATGTCTTTTCAAATAATAAGCTGTACTTGTGGAGTAATTCATGCTGTTTTTGTGAAGGACTTACTCTATGATTTCTGCTATTTTTGAACGTTTCAGTTCTATTTACTGTACTTCAAGTCAATTTTGTAATGTATTGGTTATCTTGGATGTATATTTTGTAATACGTTTAAAACACTCTAGCTGGCTTTACTCCTTTTGAAGAGGATACCCCCGGAGGTATCGAAACCTGGTCAAGGCTTATTACAGTAAACGTTATGCAACATGATAATTTTCTTCTCGGGTGTGAAGCCGGATTATAACGTCATCTTGACATAATATGACGTTATGATCCGGCTGCACACCCGAGAAGAATATTATCAATTATTACGCCGCGAAAGCCTTCGTAATCACGTTATGCAACATATTGGCTATATACAATATTTATTGAGTAAAAATGGCTGAAAGTGATCACTTGTTCTAAGAGAACTATATTATTCTCTTCCAGCTTTGTTCACATGTTCACGTATTGTATCGAACAAAAGGCACTCATCTGAACAGAGAGACTGCAAAGAAACTTAGTAATACGCCAGGTACGTGAGTCGACGAATACAGTCTTCCGAGTTTCGAGTCGTTATTCACACTCCCTCCCAAAGGGTTAAACAGAGAACCGTATATTGGATGTAACGTTAAAAAGCGACCCGACGCACAAAACTGTTCTCAAAATGAAAAATCTCTTATCAGACTTCAAAATGGATAGCTCTGCTCGTAACAATCTAAGACCCCAAATACCTGTCTCATCCTAAATGCTTGGTCTACCAAAGATACACAAAGAAATATGTCTGTCGAGACAGATACCGAATGGAACTAGCTTGTCAAAGTACTTTTTACCAAATAATTTAACCGAAAAACTGAGACATGTAGTTGGAAAAATGAATATACTCACGTTAAGAAAAAACAGAACACCTTGAACGACTAGAGATGGGACGTACACATTCGCAGGACACGTACTTTGCTATGTTTTGTAGAAATGATAAGCATTTCAGTCACTTCGTTTCAGAACGTACCTTGTCCGCCCCCGGTAGCTGAACGGTAAAAAAAAAGGAAAAAGAAAAAAAAAATCAGCGTGGTGGATTGTCAATCCCCTGGGCCCGGGTTCGGTTCCCGGCTAGGTTGGAGAATTTTCTTCGTCCAGGGACTGGGTGTTGTGCTGTCCTCATCATCATCCTATCATCCTCTTCGGTTGCAGGTCGCCGAAGTGACGTCAGATTGAACGGTCTGCCCGACGGAGGGTCCTAGTCATACGATTAAATAAAGCATGTGCCTTGTTGCCTAGTAGCCACAGGCTCCGTCATGGGCCCTGATAACTTTTTCCATGCAGATGACATTGATACGTATAAGGTGCGAATAGCGACCTGTGGTATAGCCATCCGCGCTGCATTTACCTGGTGGCTGGAGTTGAGTCACAGCGCTGCACTCATCGTATCACCATATCCTACACATTTTCGATTGGTGAAACATCTGGTAATCTGGTGGGCCAGGACAAAAAGCTGACGTCGTATGACACCAAGAAGCGCGAGTTCATCCAGCAATATATGGTCGCGCATTGTCTTGTTGAAAAAGGGCGTCAAGGTTGTCGTGTAGAAAGAGTATGGCTACGGGTCACAGGATGTCATTCACATAGGTCACACTGGTCAGAGTGTTATGGACATGCAACAAAGGTGATTTGGGGTTGTACTCAACAGCACTCCACACCATACGGCCCTGAGTGCGCTCTGTATGACTTTTGCGAATGCTGTCGCTGTAATGCCGCTCCTCCTATCTGCGTCCGTCCTTTTCAAACAATCAGAACCTGCATTCATCCGAAAACTTATCTGTTGTCATTTCTGTCGCCGGTGACGTCGTTCCACACAGCGTTGCCGTCTAGCCTCTTTCTGCAGATTCGTCAAAGGTAGACGGAGAAGTGGACGACGCGCACCCAATAAACGACGACAGACTGTCACCCCTGATATTTGTGGGATCTGTTACACTATTCCACTGTTGCACTAGAGCTGAGGAGGACGCAGATGTGTCCTGCAATGCCATTCGGATGTGGTGTCGATCTTGTCGGAGCATGGTCTGTGTGGTGCGACGTGACCCATCTCGTTGTGTTCTGTGATCGTCCGTCAGTCATTCTGCACAGGCTCGTTACACTGCCGAAACACTTACTCCCACAAAAGCATTCCCTGACGCCAATAATGCGCCGTCTTTCAAGCTCAGTGACTTGACTGTACGGTTCACGCATACGTCTGCGAGGCATCCCGCACGTCTGTTCAAGTCGCACTGATCCATTACTTTCGATTTATAGCGACACAGACAGCTGAAAGCACATTTTTCGGTAGGTGGTGTTGCGCCGCCATATCGATGTTGACATTGAACCTGCGGGCGGACATTGTTCAAACGCTAATCATTTCTGCCGAAAATATCAGTATACATGTCCTGTGAATATGTGTGTCCTACCTCTACTCGTTTAAGGCGCATTGTTATTTTCTTAGCGTGAGTGTACTTTTGTCAGAGATTTGATACATTTTTAGAACGTTTACACACGGTGAAGATATCCACTAGTGACATGCTTCTAAGCTTTGATATGAAGTCTTTGTCTACTAATGTCCTGGTATCAGCTATAATGGAGATCACAGGGAAGAAAGCTGCTCCAGCTTTATGTGACCTGATTTAATTCGAAATAGCTATTTTAAATCTGAAGATTAGTTTTGTGAACAATTTGACGATGTTATCGCCATTTTGAACAGCAGGCGTTAAGTAATGTGACACTAAATCCTCCCTGTTAGCTCCGCTTTGTGGATGACGTATTTTTTATATGATCACACAGCAAAGAAGAACTTCTCACATTCCATATTTCTTAAATGGGATTCAGCACAAAATCAACTTTACCTTGTTGGCTGAGAGTGATGTCGCTCTTCCGATCCTAGGTGTCTTGGTACGTAGAAGATTTGACAACAGGAAACAGAGTGTATAGAAACCTCCTAATGCAAATAGGT
Source organism: Schistocerca gregaria (assembly GCF_023897955.1). NCBI lineage: Eukaryota > Metazoa > Arthropoda > Insecta > Orthoptera > Acrididae > Schistocerca > Schistocerca gregaria. Next base: position 254,118,440 of record NC_064926.1, read on the forward strand.
ACTGGGATGCCACTTCGTATCAGCACCCAGCCCAAAAGCAAGCAGTGCTCAAGTCCGTCTTCACGTGTCTTTCGTATCAGTGACCAAAAAAAGTCTGGAAACAGAGTTGGTTTTCTTAAAGAAGGGAGTGAAGGCTACTATAGTTGCTCCGTGAAAATATTTGTAATGCTAACAGGAAGGACAAGGAGCCTCTTTCTGACTCTGTTACGTTTCTGTTTGTTTCTTGGTTAAATGGCCGCATTAGCAGCATTTTACGGAAAAATGGTATACAGACATGTTTTTCAGTGAAAACAAAATACAATACTTTTCCGTCGCAAAACGGACGCATCTGATTACCTTAACATGTTGTGGCTGTGGCAGGGAGTAAGACCTACACAGGCGAGACTGGAAGGACTGTAAAATAACGTATTAAAGAACACGAACACCGCACCGATTTAAAACAAAATCTGGATATTATCAGCCTTGATCTTGATTTCAACAATGTACATATGCTGACCAAGGAAACCAACATCTATAGAAGAAAAGTTCGAGAAGATATTTCCAAGAACTGATGTATTTTTAATAGGGAAGACGGCTATAGGCTTCCGGCTTAGTGACTGCTCTCCATCAAGGACGCGAACACGTGGGTTCGGTGCGAAAGCAACACATGTAACTTCCAAGGAGTCAACTTTGTGGACATAAACATTTTTGGCAAACATTTCTCCTCTTTTTTTCTGCCCGTTTCACCTCTGTTCAATAAAGCTGGCCTAGCCATGACCACAATAGGAATTTATATCACTAAGACTTCTTCTGCTTAAGCGCAGAGCTCCCGTTTTATCGACGTATGATGTCCCACCAATGGCAGCCACAGTAACGTTACCCAATAAACCCACGTTTTCAGTGTAAGCGCGACATCATTTTTTAAGAGAAAACAGCATGGGTCTTTCACAGTGTTCAGCTAACCTGGACGTCACTATATCCTGAAGCAGATCTCAGCGGAGGGTAGAGGTGTAGAGGTGTAGAAGAAAGATGGAGCGGAGCAGTAACCCATAACGTTTTTCCTACAATGACAGCCGCCAACATTTTGTTACGGGTTAGGTCGGGGTTCTATAGTCGCACCTGAAGATGACATGCTGCTGCACTGCTGAAATATCGTGCAGGTTCCACAACATTATAAAGCGCGAAGCTCGAGAACGTTATAAGCGGTTATTCCATCGAAAAAGATTCGAGCAGCACCGTTTCTAAACGTCTTTAATGCTGCTTAGACAAATCTTAGGGTTTATAAAACTTCACGTTCTGATGTTAATTTATGATTTTCGAGATACATGTCAAAACTAATACGACTTTGCTGGCGATTTCGAACTCACAAAATCAAATTCCTTCGCAACGAACTAGGCTCATAGTAGTCACATACCATTTTAGTATCATGAAATAGCCATAGCTTTTCTACGTGGACGGGTTGCCATACAACCGTAAGAATAGTAATAGGACATTATCCACGACTCACGCATATCCAAAAGATAAACTAGTATCTCAGATGGGAATGAATCATGAAACGCTCAGCTTGAAGCATTGGATGTTGAAAGCCAACACACTGTACCTCGAACTGACGAGCACGTTCTGCTGCTTCGATGTCTTCAGTTGAGTTGGTGGCTGGTTCGTTCCAAGCACTATTCAGTGTGATGCCCACGTAACCTGCAATAACCAACCAGAAGTTACTTTGGTTCAAGGTAATACTTACACAAATCAGATGTACTCCCTGTACAAGACGTCGTCGTTTGCGCCTAGATAATAAGACGCAAATTAACGTGAGTTCGACAGGTCAGTGCAGTAAAAGTCAGTGCACTGCTCATGCAGCAGTTAAGCAGTTGTTAGAGAGCGTTGGAAAGTTGTGCAAAAAGATGTTTTCTCATATAAGTGTTGTCCGACCTTTGTAACTGAAGGTGTAACATTAGTTCGTAACATCTTGTAGACATCGCAATCATCAGAGAAGGATCTCTAGCGCCTAACAGACACCATCCCGGCGCTCGTCTGAAGTGGTTAAGAGAAAGCGCAAGAAACATAATTCTCGATGGCCGAATTGAAATTATAAATCACCTACATGAATCCAGAATCTTAAAAATGGGACAAGTTAATGTTTTTGTTATCCAAATTAATGTCTGTGTCCCAATACCAGCAAGACTTACATTGCGGAATATATTACGAAACCAATAACGATCAACTGCTTCCAGGAAGTATGTATAGCTTTCAGGTAATATTAAATTGTGGGAACTATGTGGCAACCTTGGGAAATCCACTTTTTACAGTCACGTGACACAAAATCAACAAGAAATCAATCTTTGGAATCACAAATGATTACACTGCTACTCACTTGTTTACCAAGGTTTTTCGTATACTGAATAGCTCTCCGCCTATCATAGCCAAGCATAGCTACGTGTGTAGTCCTGTACTCAAATCATGAATAAAAATAAAGTGGGGCAGTATTAAGTTATGACTAAGTCATGTGGTATGATTGGGAAGTCACAGATATTTATGGAGAACATTATCCCAGATGCCGGTACTAACAGAATCAGAAGAATTATACAGTTTTGAGCGCTAGTGTGGGATGGGGATACTTGAAATTGGAAATTTTTGGTAATTTATTCTTATTTATTGCCAAATCATAGACATGTTACCTGCTTTTTTAAAGCAGGTCGTACAACTCACATTTTTCGTTTTTCAGCTTTTTGCGGTTTTCTTTTGTTTTATCTACAACATTTACAAAGAATAATACTTTTCAGAGTGACAGTAATTTAAGGTTGAAATATAAATAAAATTTTGTTGTTTTTTTAAGAAGAATATAAATAGACGATGGATAGAGGAGAGATTTGCTAGTACCATCACTGAATGTTACTGACGGTGAATACCTCCGAATGATTTCTTCGAGCCGTTGACCGCCAGTCGCACACACACACAGAAACAGACACACACACACACGCACACACACACACACACACACACACACACACACACACACACACACACACACACACAATGGTTATTAATACAGAAATAATATTGCTTATCCAGTTTATTACTAATCCAATGCATTGACTTTAGGTGCCCATCCGTGTACAGCAATTGGTGATTCCTTGGCTATATCGCCAGCACCTTATGCTTATATACTGTCACATCTCGGCCTCCTCCTCCTGTTCCTCCTCATTGTCACTGTTTTCGCTGCCACTGTGGGTATCGCTGTCCACCTTCTAGAGATTGTTGTTAAGTTGCGCATAAGCATGTCTGTTATGTCGTGCCAGCATCTACTCTTCATGTGTTGTTTTTGAAATACTGTTTGTCAATGCGTTTAATTGTGTCCATTGTTCTTCGTCTCTTATTACTGTCTATATATCTGTATCTGTATCTGTGTAGTCTAACTGTAGTGTATGTCTACTGGTCGGGTATTGCTCGCAGAAAATTTGTGATAATGACTATGGGACCAAACTGCTGAGCTTACACACTACTTAATCTGACTTACTCTAAGGGCAACACACACACCCGTGCCCAAAGGAAAATTCGAACCTCCGACGGGGGTAGCCTCAGGAGATACTTGACAGATGAAGTGGGCACAGAGTTTCACAGAAATTGCATCAGACCTTGACAAACGCTAGTAGGTTGGGAGCACTACAATTGAAGGCCTTGGCTGTAAACAATGGCTAGAGACAGTTCGTGAGAAACTCTTTGTTACTCCTTGTAGAACATAGTACGAGTGCGTGCTGGAAACTAATGCCTCTGAACTTTTACGTGAAAACTCTTAAAGCTTTTTAAACAAGACAGACGTTATTAACATTCTATATCTTTATTTGCCATCCGTAAGCACAACTCTCTCAACATTGTCACCCTGGCACTGATCATATTTCTCACAACGAGAGGTCTGTTTGTTGATACTGCCACAGTAGAATGTTTGACTTTGTTGACACAGCCACAGACACAACTCTGCTTTCACCAATTCATCACTATCAAGGTTATGTCCTTGAAGGTATTCATGAAGATGTGTAAATCGGCTTGGGCCAAGTCGGTAGTGTACGGAAGATGACCGATGATGTTGAACCCAAGGCAGCGGATTGTTACATATGTCTCAGCGCTCGGGTGAGGTCTGAAACCATTATGATGAGGGATACGGGGCTCCATGTACGGACGAACTCTTCGAATCCGAAACTCGATTACAGCACGATGTTTCTCACGCTCCGATATAGTTAGGTTACACAACAGTAGCTTTCACTCTACAATTCTGAGCCCTCTGGTGGCAGAGAGCTGCTAACATGTAGACATGGAGACTAAAGTTGTAGAATGTTAATAAAGTGTGTTACTTTCTTGAACGCAAATCCGCTTCCAGACTTTTTATTTATCAGGTAAATGTGAATAATCAATTAAGTAAGTAAGCAATGATATGTGCCTTAGCATACTCTACATGAGTTTACGTGACTGTGTGATGGCAGAAACGTTAAGGGCCGTCCTTTTTTATGTAGTCTCCTGAGTGTGAACTTTACTAAACCATCTGAAAGAAGAAGTTATAATGTACACTGAATTGTACGAAAAGAATATTTAAATGTATACTTATAGATATGAGAGCTCAACCTATCATTTACGAAAAGAATACATAAACCCATACTTATAGATACGAGAGCTCAATCTAACATAAGTCTGTCCATCACAAATTATTAACAACTAGATTTAGAAACAAATCAGAGAGTTGTGAAGGGCTTCCTTAACATTGCTTCCTTAACGTTGCATAATAAGACGACTGTAAAATTAGTTTTAAACTGTGCACAATAATTGGCCACTTTTTGAGGCGGTTGTTACTTTATTATTATAAAAATTGGTAATGCAGTTGTTAGTATCGTAAACTGAAAGAAATAAAAATTTCCTAATTTATGTTTTTGAGAGGTTTCACAGTAATGTTTCGCTAACTGAAGACGGTATGTGTTCTTTTGGTCATGTCCGAAAGAACAGATACCATCTTCATATGTATACATATATATCCTGATCTTATATAGTTAAAGCTACCGGCCATTGGACAATCTTCTTCTGCGCGGATGCACAAACAGTGCCAGAACTCTTACGGGAATCGGCAAAAAGCTGCGAGTAATGAGTATAATGGGCAGGGGCACTACGAATGTAGTGCGGGACAGTAAGTTGGGGATGTGGGTCTCACGGGAGGCGTGCCAAAGATAAATCCTTGCAGCCGCACAATCCTCTGTGTGCTCGGTGGCTCAGATGGATTGGTCGGCCTCTGTAATAAAAAAAACTGAGTGAAAGGATCAACAAACGAACTTGACCGGATGTCATGAGACGTCCGCGACGACCAAACACAACGATCGACAACGAACAAAATGAAGAAAAGGTGGATAGAGCGTCTGACATGCAAGCAGGAGATCCTGGGTTCGAGTCCCGGTCGGGGCACACATTTTCAACTGTCCCCATTGACTTATATCAACGCCTGTATGCAGCTAGGGGTATTCATTTCATTGCAATTTTCGCTAACTCGTCCAACAAGTTGGTTGGTTGGTTAGTTGGTTGATTTGAGAGACGGGACCAAACTACGAGGTTCTTGGTCCCATCCGATTAGAGAGGGACGGAGAATAAAGTCGGCCGTGCTCTTTCAAAGGATCCATCTCGGCATTTTTCTTTAACTTTTCTAACACTCGTTGCAAGGCAGAAGGTCAAGGCCGCAAGATGGGGCGCAAACAGTGGTACAAATGACTTATTTGAAAATGTCGTATCTGAATAAATAACCGTAATGGATGTATATGAAATAGAAGGTTTTCGTACACATACCTTATTTATGAGATTTTATTGAGTCTTTACTGCGCAGTTTCTCAAAACAACCAACTTTTCACTTACTACTATTTACAGCCGACGTCTTCAATGGCCCTACTACGAGATAGTTCGGAAGTTGTAGAAGACAAGCAACACATAACATTCCGCTTACTATAACAGAATGACCATCTCAAGTTCGAGAATGTCGAGTTTGCCAAATCCTTGTTGATCCGTTTAGCTTATGGAACTCTGTCGATTTTGGTTAACGGGTAAGCGTTAGATATTCTTCTAGAGCTTAAATTTTCAATCAACATAATACGTTTAATTTGTAGTCGGCTTTATTCTCATTTAGACTAACATATTGATGATCATGTTAAACCAAATCCTGATATTATAAAGACTCATACAACGGTACTTAGTACGTCGAAACTAATTCTGGAAAACGTTCAGTTACTACCATAAACTTAAGTAACGTATAAATTAATTGTGCTGAGCAGCCCTTCATAAGCTTAATATATACTGAGCGACGCCTGAGTTGATTTAACGTGCGACGCCGCAGGACAGCGGATGACTGGAAAGTGTGATTTGGAGTGATTACTCACGCTATACACTGTGGCAATCCGATGAAAAGTTTTGCGTTTGGCGAATACCTGTAGAACCTTGTCTGCCATCAGGCGCATAGTCAAGAAGTACAGAGGAGGCGGTGTTACGACATGGGGACATGGGGTTGCATTTCATGGTTAAGGTGTGGTCCCGTAGTTTCGGCTTTTGAAGAAGGATGGGCTGCCAGTCCTCTACAGGAATTTAGACACCTACTTGAAAGCGTCCGCACGTGACCAACATTACTGGCTCTAATATGTGTAGGGATATTTTTGATCAGGTACCGTATTTACCTACAGTAACAACTAACAATCAGGTGAAGGAGGCATATTGTTGATTTTTTTATTTACACAACAAATCACGTCGGATTATACCATTGGAACTTGGAAGCAATAGAATTTTTTTCTTTGAGTAACATTTCAGTCCTCAGTTCGCAGAAATCCTGAGAAATCGGAAACTTCCACTCAAACAGCATATTTGTTTCTGCACCCGATTGCCTACAGTATCTTTGAGATCATGCTTCAATGATCTATCGAAGTTGTAAGGTGGCAGAATAAATGAAGGTCAGATTCACACCTTATATGAAAGCTTTATACATCACAAACGGAAGGTGAATGTGACAATTAATGAGAAAATTTGCCTAGCAGTATGTAATGCAAAAAAAGGGATCACACTCAATCGACGCCGGCCGAAGTGGCCGTGCGGTTCTAGGCGCTACAGTCTGGAGCCGAGCGACCGCTACGGTCGCAGGTTCGAATCCTGCCTCGGGCATGGATGTGTGTAATGTCCTTAGGTTAGTTAGGTTTAAGTAGTTCTAAGCCTAGGGGACTGATGACCTCAGCTGTTGAGTCCCATAGTGCTCAGAGCCATTTGAATCATTTTTGAACTCAATCGACGGTAATTAACACACCTTTCCTATAATGCATGTTTGAGTGAAGGTGAAACAAGCAGCGAGAGGCGTTTTAGTTTGGAATTTCAGAGGGACGAACAGAGGCAAGGCTGCGCTATAGGGGGTACCACAAAAACCACTTACAGGGGAGTCCCAGGCAGAAAGTCAACGACCGACTACGTGACTCGCACGGGAAGAGCGAGTATAACGGCACATCTGACGGAGGACAAGAAAGGAAGCTTGTAGTAAACTGCGTTTCGGAATGCCAAATGGATAAGAAACAAGACAGTGATGCATTTTCGATCACATGTCCAGAGAGGGCTACACACGTGAGAGAGTCAATGTACGCATCTAGGCGTCTGGACCGGGCATAAGACGTCCGATTGGCGGAAACGCTCTAGGAAAGAGAAAAGAGCCAACGTTTCGATGCAATTTAATGGTAGGGAACTAGCGATTCTCAGAGAGAGTTTCCACAAAATAGGAGGAACGCTCCTATTGATCGAAAAAAGCCGTGACATGAGGAACGAAAGAACCCTAATGGGGAGACAGTTCGGCTATGAGTAAGACAAGACGGAAATTTTCGTGGGCTCTTCTCTGAACTGGCGTCAAGTGCAGAACGGAGCACATAACGCTTTGTACGATTCAGAGGAGTCATTTGTGTGAAGACTGCGTTCACAGCAGCTGATATCCAACTAGAAATTAGCTGTAGCACCATTTAGCTCCAACTGTGGAGAAACGAACCAGACAATTAGTTAATTGTTCTTGCAAGAACTGAGAGGGCATTATAATATGCACACTGCTCCAACCATTTGCGGTTTATATCGCCACATTCTAAGGCTAGGGATGAGTACATGTTCTCTCGCATAACAAGAAACTTAGGGAAAGTGTCTGCTGGAAAATTCAGCAAAGGTGTAATTAGTTTTACAGGAATTTCAGCGGAAGAGAGCGGCCTAGCAGACGACAGCTCATTGCAGCTTAAGGTAAATACCGCATGCTGAGGTGTAGACTTGTTGGTTCATCAGCTTGCGTCCACTGTAAACTCGAGCGACCTTGGGTAATCTTTTGTGTCACATAACTAACCATCCACCGTAGACCTGATTGTCATCCTAAAAATAGTACCGAACTTTGAACCAGAATCGGACAATTTTCGTAGAACTGACCAACATCATAACGTAAGTGTAGGAACAACTTTGTAAGGAAATTACTAGTTCAACTTTAATATTGTTGTGTTTAGGATAATGTAACCTTCTGAGAGCTAATATTTAAAATTGTGGTGTTTAGGATTATTTCACTTTTTGATGTCGATGTGTTACCCTGAAAACTGTTTTTTGTTGTCACATTGAAAACTGTGTAAAAGGGTGTATTTTTGTGCTAATATTGCGACATTAAACATGTCATTTCAACTTGCACAGTTGTCTTCAATTCTAGGATAAGTAAGCCACAAATACTGCACCTTACAAAGTAACTCCTGGAAGACTGTTGTTGAACATGAACGAGATGGGTAGGCAACAGCCAAAGGAACCAAGCACACTGGCCCATGTAAACTAATTTAGCGATTATTCAGTAGTAGTCGTTTCTTAGTTATGCTATACTAGCGATAAATGTCTCTGTGACATGATGTTGTTACAACAGCCTGTCTTTGTAACATCGGGCCGATGGGAAAGCTCGTACGCAAAAGATAAGAACACGAGGTATAGGAGAATTTATCAACCTCTCCTGATTGGTTATTAAACTTCCTTATTTTCTTGTTTATTTTTTTTATTTTCTAGTTAGCTATCGACCTTCTTTGTGGCTGCGGCCTTGGAGGGAACCTATCTTGTCAACCCCTTAGTGCGTCCTTCCATCCTCTCAGTCATGACGCTATATATTCTCTAGAGAACCCACCTTGCTGCGACGCCTTGTACTGCTCCTGGTACAAATGGTAGACCCGCGCATGCGCCTTGATGATGGTGTGGGCGGCCAAGTAGTCTCCGATGCCAGGAGCCGGTAGACTGGGTGCTGCCCGCCCAACGGACGCGTAGCCGCTCACTACCGCTGCAGGCTCGTTGAAAGTTATCCAGAATTTCACCTGCACGAAAAGACATAGATTCTGCAACGTATGTAATCCGACCAACTTCTCCTTCCAGCACCTCATACTTTCGTGAAGATAGACACCATTTTTACACGTTTTCGCAATCTGCAACCGAACACTTCTGCAACACCCCTTACGATATCTTGTGAATAGTACCTCTCATACTATAATTATTTACTCCTGTTCCTGTTTCGTTCGTGATTTTTGCGTGGAATGAATGACCTTTGGTATGCCTTAGAGTGAGCTATAATTTCTGTGACTTTTCCTATGGTGCAAACGAAAGTGGCTCGTTGAGGACATTGAACCAAGGACGTAGTCATGGATCGGAAAACCAATTGAGGGGGGGGGGGGGGGGCAGGGAGGGGGAACATAGGCAGTCTTCCTTGGTAATTAAATTTTTTTTCCAGGCACTGTAAAGTGCATTAGAATAATTATTAAATGCACTGGAAAAAGCGCTCTTTGGAGATATCTATAGAAATGTTGTTTTCTTTAACCAAACAGAGTGAGTTTTACTACGAATGATTCAATGACTTGGCACGTAACTTACAATTTAACGCGTTTGTGCAGCTCTAACTCTGACAGTGCTAGTGAGGCGCAGGGCTTTCTGAAGTATACAGAAATATTTGTCAAAGAACATGGCACACTTCATATCCTGGCGTATGCTGACCGTTTGGAGAACGCAGATTAAAAAAATGTTGCATGACTAGGGCCTCGCGTCGGGTAGACCGTTCGCTGGGTGCAAATCATTCGATTTGACGCCACTTCGGCGACTTGTGCCTCGATGAGAATGGAATGACGATGATTAGGGCAACACAACACCCAGTCCGTAAGTGGAGAAAATTTCCGACCCAGCCGGAAATCGAAACCGGGCCTTGTTTTCTTTTTTTTGCATTTTATTTCGTCTTTGATCCTTATTTGGTTGCTGCGGACGTCACATGACATCCGTTCAAGTTCATTGTGGATCCTTTCACCCAGTTTTTTTTATTACAGAGGCCAACTAGCTCTCTGACCGAATACACTGAGCTAACGTGCCGGCTCCACTCAGCTACCAGGGACGGACAGAACGCAGATGTTCCATGTAGAATGTCTACTTGGATTCTTCATGCAGAGATTTTACGAAACTCAGCCCGCATTGTTCGTTTATGAGATGCTCAAGTCAGCAGAGAAAGATCTCCAAGTAGATGTTGCATTTCTTGCGTACGAAAGATTACACGGTACAGTCCCGCACTGTCGCTTAGTAACGGCAATTCAGACTTAATAAATACCGGAGTTGCTTACTGATTGAATACAAATGTCGTCCTTTAAGGGGCAAAATCATAAGACAGTAAATTAACGATGTTGTAGGGCCTATTTGTTCACTGTGTGTAGAATCAAAGCTTGGTGTGCGGACTTGTAATTGACCTCTGGCGAAATCAAATCTCTTCCGCATAAATACGTGGAATGAAACACAATTATTCGAATGGAGTATAGGTGCTGGATCACTGGAACAACTATGAAATATCGGTTAGTATCCGACTAGAGCAATCTATTTTGGCACGACAACACGAAACTACACTGAGAGCAAAACTTACGGACGAAAGTAACTTAACCATGATGTATCACAGCCAAGTAAGTAACTTCCACATTACGTATTTCTACCAAGCAACAGAAATCGATGAATCTTGAACCATACACAGAAATGACTGCTACAGAAGAATACAGAAGGCAACCGAACGAAATTCGCAGTGAGACGAAGAGAAATGACACTTCTATCTAAAGAAAATAATTATACGGAAGTCATCGCGGTTTATCACGGTCATATGAACATTACAAAAGGCGGGACATAGTTTTTAATAGGATTTGTGATTGCCACGGATGGAAATGCATGTTCTGCAACGTGCTTCCATGCTCGCCACAAGATTAGTAAGGGACTATTTTGGTAGGTCATCCCATTCCTCCACCAGCATGACTGTTAAGTACTGGATGGCGTTTGGTGAATGTCGGATGTACTGCAATACGTCTTCCCAACGCACCCCACACGTGCTGGATAGGATTTAAGTCGTGAGATCGAGAAGTCAGTCAATACGCCGAATTTTCGCTTTATGCAACCTAGGGTTTCGATGCGGTCGCGAACTGTCATGCATAAAAGCGAATTCATGGCCAAATGCTCCCCTGAAAGGACGCAGATGGGTAAGGACAAAAAATAAAATCACCTACACCCGTCCTTATGATTTTATTTCACTTCGTCGCGACCAGTTTCGACGCTTCATTGCGTCATCTTAAGGCTGTATTGATGCGGTACAGGTTGATACGATCCCCATGCATAACCCATCAGTTGCCAGCATTACTGGATTCGCAGATAATCTGAAACTTACTTGTCAGGACTCCAACCGTCAACTGTTGAGAGTTGATGATTGGAGTGCTGACACGTAAGTGCTCTACAGCAGATGCGTCAAAAGAAGAGATGAAATGTGCCTGAGAGGGGGTGTGACTATCTTCAAAAAATGGCTGAAATGCCTCTGAGCACTATGGCACTTAACATCTGAGGTCATAAGTCCGCTATAACTTAGAACTACTTAAACCTAACTAACATAAGCACATCACACACATCCGTGCTGGAGGCAGGATTCGAACCACCGACCGTCGCGTCGCATGTTTCCAGACTGAAGCGCCTACAACCGTTCGGCCACGCCTGGCGGCAACTTTCTTCAATTGGTTGACAAGTCCACGGTGATACTGGGCAGATTTGTGGTGAAATTTGGTGCCGATGTGACATCATTAACCCATCTTACACCCGACATTAACTTCTGAGTTATCGCCTTTTTTCGGATATGTAGACACCTTGCCACTTGGCGTGTCGTCTAGGCCGTGTGTGACGTCGCAGGACGCCACGCCTTGGCAGCTTTACAGACGAAGGTCATAGGCGCATTTGAGTCAAATGTCAAACTTCTCCGCTGCACTTGGAGACTTTTTCGGGGTTTTGGAACATCGTGGAATATTCCCGCTTAGCCCCTGTAGTTTCATGAATTTCCGATACGTGGAGGCGCTATAGCTATATGTCGTCTTCAAAATGGCGTGTGTAGCGGAGATGCGTTAAAAAAAGAGAACTGTCATTGAGTTTCTGTTGGCGGAACACCAGGGCGCGGCAGAGGTTCATAGGCGCTTGCAGAATTTCTACGGAGACCTGGCGGTGAACAAAAGCACGGTGAGTCGTTGGGGAAGCTGTCTACCATCATTTCAACAAGGTCACCCGAACTGTCCGTTCTCCCTCCTGTCGGCAGGCCGCACACAGATTTACCTCGTGCAGTGTGGCCGTTGCCACAAATATGTAAACAAACTTTTCCTCAACAGCGTAAGGCCTCACAAAAGTATGCGCACCTAAGAGGAGCTCACAAAACTTCATTGAACTCTTCTTCTTCATCTAAGACTACGTCGACTGGTCTTCTTCATCGATCCTACAGCTCGGGTTTAGCGCCTTACATGTTTGGCCCAATGAAGATGCACTCCACAAGAGGCAGTACGTGGACGATGGGGGGGAGGGGGGGGGGGGGGAATTGATGCGACAAGACGTCGGCTCCGACGTCGAACAATAGATTGGTGTCCCATGTGGGCATACAGAAAGGACCTTATGGGTGTGTGTGTGTGTGTGTGTGTGTGTGTGTGTGTGTGTGTGTGTGTGTGTGTGTGTGTGTTTTTGTGGACGTGTCTGTGAATACAGGCCAACAGAAAGCTAGTAGCCTACCTACTCCAGTTGCACTGTTTACAGCTCCGCAAGTCGCTTGAAAACTGTGCATCTATTGTAAGTCGTAATCATACTGATAACTGTTTCATAGCCCGCATACTTAAAATGTCGAGGCTACTTACTGTTCGTTGATCTAATAACTGTACGCCTTATTCTTGTTGTCGTTTCAATTATTGTCCCATGAATGACGCCATTTTAGTCTCTGATCTTGACACATTGAACACTGATGATGCCAGATACTTTCTTTTTTCTAGTGTCTTGAACGTTATAATAATGAACCGTTATTAAAACTCTGTTTCGTAAATAGAGGACGGGATTCATTTTCACGGATAATGGTATGATAATAACCGCCTGATCTAAGAGGGCTGACTGAAAAAATTCCTCCACCTTCGTAACTCTTTAACAGTTGGCAGCACTGGTATGTGGCAGGTACTAGCTTGTTCTGTAGCCTCCTCTCTACTACTCCAGTTGGCGGAAAGCCTTAGCATTGAACGGTTGTGTTGTTACAGTGTAAAGTTTGGAATATTGCGCCGACGGTAGGTCAATGCGATTAACGCAACGTGTAGTCATTGAATTTCTGACAGCGGAAGGTGTCATCGCCAAGGATTTTCAACAGAGAATGAAAGCAGTTTATGGTGATTGTGTTGATGTGAGTACTGTGTATCGCCGGACGAGTAAGTTTAAAGATGTTGAGGCGGGAACATCTGACCTGCGTGACAAACAAAGAGTTAGACGTCCTGTGACAGCAACCACCGAGTTTCACAAGCAAAATGTTGACAGACTGATTCAGGACGATCTTCGTAACACTCAGAGAGAAACTGCAAGCACAATCGATGTGTGTTACGAGCGGTCGCTTGCCGTGATGAATGGATATTCGGGAAAAACGGCAACCTGGTCTAAGAAGAAACGTGATTCATCCTACGAGGCGACACGTTTCCACCGATCCTCAGTCCAACCTCGATGACCATATGTTCAATCTAATCGTAAGGAAGTTATTAAGTCTACGTCCGTTCGCGTTTGGGTCGTCTCCTGTGGAGCCCCCTGTTCCAGAGTACTACCATTCGCCCTCTTCCTTGCTTTACATAACGGGTAACCCTCGGATCCTCACACTCTGTGAAGAGGTGAGGACATCAAACACGGTGTCACCTATTCGTGATTCATTGTCCATGGTTGCTCAGTACAACGCGAATAGCCTGCCGGCTTCGCCGTTTGCGACATGCTTGTTCCCAGTCGCTAGGCCGTCACAATCTGCTCTTCCTCAGAGTCGCTTACGTCAGTGAATTTCGCCATTTCGGTTTGTGTCATCTATAGAATTATTCCCCATTCGTTTCTGCTATGCCTACGTGTTTTCCTTATACCCAGACCTTTAAATGTCAGATAGTCGGAAAGGTACCAAACATTGTAAATCGATAGGGTATCAACCAAAACACCGATGTAGTTTGTACTATGTACTGTCGCCCAGATAAAGGTGCGTAATAGTAAGTAATAAATAACACCTGGCCTACAGCGCACAGGAAAAGCATTAACTGCGAGCGTCTGTCGTATAGAGCTCCTTGGGGTAGTCGGTAGAGCTTAGTTTGTCGAACCATGCGTCCCAGGTTCGAGCTATTGTCATCCCAGGTTTTCTACTGTTGCACGAGTGAAATTTTATATTTGACAAAATGTTCCTGCCATGTACAAAGACTGTTAGGAGCTTATAGCAGTGCTCTATTCACAGTCTGCTTTCGCTTCGTTTACTTGACAGTATCAGATCTGTAGAGTACAGCTGTAGTTTTGCAGAATAAACAAACAATCTGAAGAGAAGAGCAAAAAAACAGTTGCATCACACGTGCGGAAGTACTAATAGCAATAATAATAATAATAATAATAACATAATAAAAATAATAATACTAATAAGAAAACATAACAGCAATAATAATGAGTACGTAACTTTTAGAAATCATTGCAAACACCACCACACGTGCACATTGTCGCTGATTGAGAACAAAAGTTTCACAATAGTGGTCGCCTTCAAAGAAGGATGCGAAGCAAATTGCTTTCGAATACCGAGCACGTTTTATGAATCACATATTTGAGCATCCAGCCTGTAATTTATAATCACTATTAACACTTCTGCACTTGCGTGAGGTTGTTTCTTTATCCTCCTGCTCCGATTGTTCATTTTTTATTCTGTGAAACCACAAATGTACTCAACAGATTTGGTACTTTCAAATAAACCAAGCGAATTCTGGCTGCCAATAGAACATAGATTTAAACTACTAACAGGCTTTTTACATGTCAGGAACCTTGTCTCTCATATAACAATTTCATACGTACTACAGTACAAAACCTGGCATGACGAGGACAAGAATCCGGGACCGTTCCTACAACAAACTAACGCTTCATTAACATCTCTACGGGAACACCACACTCTACTCTTTGCACCGTAATTCATGTGTTACTTACGACTTACCATTACGCACCTTCTCCTGAGGACAACAGATAGCACAAACTATTTTCAAACAACTTACGGGTATTAATCCACCTCATATTTTCAGCGACTTCCTGTATTTCGGCGGGAGTACACCCCGCCATCTTCAAAGCAAACTGCAACGAACAGGCGAAGTACAGGCAAATTTAAAACCTCGGTTCTTAGATTGGTGCAGAAAAGATAACACACACTGAACACTAGTGCAACTAAAGATGTCCACAGTCAGAGATATCGATAGTGAGACTACGAACTAGCAGGTGAGGTAACATTAATTCTGTCACTCTGTTTTTCGACAAGGGAGAGAGCAGGAGTCCAAACAGAGTTAAAACAAAAACCTCCATCCCTGTTTACAAGGTTACTCGCTAATTTAATCTCAACTGCCTCCTTAATAACACTGTCCCTATAGCGGGACGTGCATGCCAATATCTCGGTGTTGTTATATAGTATGGGGTGACCAGTATCCAGACAATGTTCGGGAATAGCAGATCTATTTGCCTGCTGTAATCGTGTGTGCCGTTTATGCTCAGTACATCGGTCCGCCACGGTCCTGATAGTTTGACCAATATATGCCACGCCACAGCTACAAGGAATACGATATATACCTTCCTCACGCTAACTGACGTTAGGTTTGGTGGTGAACTAATGTCTTTCGGCATGTGTTGACATCCACTTGCTTTTTATTCATTGATGAGTATTACCCCTTTCTTGACGATTTGGTTAGGAGAAAGGATGATGGATCATTGGGACGTGCAGTCTACAGGAAACCTACTCACACCGACTTGTATTTACAGACCAATAGTTGTCACCATCCGGCTCATCGTGAAGGAGTACTTCGTACCTTGGTACACAGAGCACAAGTCGTGTCCGACGCTAAGACTATGCCAGCTGAGCTGTCCCATCTTGAAGTTAAATTTCACCTGTCCACTGCAGTTGACCTTGAAAATGGCGAGTTGAACTCCCACCGAAATATCGGCAGTCGCTGAAAATATTACCTGGATGAATACTCGTATGTTGTTTGAAATTGTATACACCATGAGAAACTCAAGTCTCACAGCACAAACTATATCAGAGGCTTGGTACCAATCTGACTGACATCTGTACTCCAGTTCCCTTATTAACTCCAATCTCGATGTGGACAAGGTGGAAAAGTGTTTTGACAGCAGTTTCGAAGTGACCTTGAAGTTCAAACTTCATTTGCCTTTGCCAAACTGTATTAAAATCCGAAATCTAATTCGGCTGTAATGTTATTTTGTGGGTATTACGTAAGCAGAACAATGTAACTTGAATTTGTTGGAGAGTATGTTGGCAAAATTGTTCATCAGAACTGCTAATCTTGAGTAGACTTTAGGTTTGACGGTAATACAGTTTTTGCAGTCATACAGATAAGTACAGCCATTTGAATGTTAGTTATTGCCATTTCTTTCTGTTCTACTTTCGACTACTTCGTTTTTATTTCGATTACGATGTGTTTTCGTTTCTCCTATAAGTTTCTCTACGACGTCACACGAAAATGAGCATAGATCTATCCATCGGCCACTCCTACAACGTCGATTCGGTGGTATGCTAGTAAATAGTTCTGTTACCGTGCCTCAGAAGACAAGCACGTATTTTGAGCCTTTTTTATAGATTTTGCAATTTCGCTTTTAGTTATTGTCGAGTATATCATCCTGTGTTAGCTACACTGTGTGATCAAAAGTATCCGGACACCTGGCTGAAAATGACTTACAAGTTTGTGGCGTCCTCGATCGCTAATTCTGGAATTCAATTTGGTGTTGGCCCACTCTTAGCCTTGTGACGGCTTCACGGCTTCCACTCTCGCTGGCATACGTTAAATCAGGAGCTGGAAGGTTTCGTGGGGAATGGCAGGCCGTAGTTCACGGAATGCTGCACTGAGCAGAGGTATCGGTGTTGGTCAGAGAGGCGTGGCACGAAGGTCAGGACTCTGTGTAGGCCAGTCCGTTACAGGGATGTTATTGTCGTTTAACCACTCCGCCACAGGCCGTGCATAATGAACAGATGCTCGATCGTGTTGAAAGATGCAGTTGCCATCCCCGAATTGCTCTTAAACAGTGGAAAACAAGAAGGTGCTTAAAACATCAATGTAGATCAGCGTTGTGACAGTACCACGCAAAACAACATGGGGTGCAAGCCCACTTCAAGAAAAACACTACCACACCATAACACCACCGACTCCGAATTTTACTGTTGGCACTACATTCGCTGGCAGATGACGTTCAACGGCCATTCGCCATACCCACACCCTGCCATCTGATCACCAGATTGTGCACCGTGATTCGTCACTCCACACAACGCTGTTCAATCGTCCAATGTTTATGCTCCTTACACCAAGAGAGGCGTCGTTTGACATTTACCGGCTTGATGAGTGGCTTATGAGCAGCCACTCGACCATGAAATCCAAGTTTTCTCACCTCCCACCTAACGGTCATAGTACTTGTAGTGGATCCTGATGCAGTTTGGAATTCCTGTGTAATGGTCTGGATAGATGTCTGCCTATTACACATTACAACCCTCTTCAACTGTCGACGGTTTCTGGCAGTCAACAGACGAGGGCGGCCTGTAGGCTTTTGTGCTGTACGTGTCACTTCACGTTTCCACTTCACTAGCATATCGGAAACAATGGACCTATGGATGATTAGGAGTGAGTAAATCTCGCAAAGAGACGTATGACACAAGTGACATCCAATCACCTAACCAAGTTCGAAGTCCGTGAGTTCCGCGGAGCCCCCCATTCTTCTCTGTCCCGATGTCTAATGACTACTGCGGTCGCTTATATAGAGTACCTGGCAGTAGGTGGCAGCAAAATGCGTCTAATATGAAAAACATATGTTTTCGGAGGAATCTTGATACTTTTGAGTATATACATGGTGTATATCGAAACAAAGATGTACACTTGAGGAATAACTGATTCAACAGAATATCGTTAGGTATTTAAGTGAGACTTGTTGTCCATGACTTATTGAAAACACAACGAATTTTTAAGACAGTCAAAGGATTTTTGTTTATGAAAAATGCAGGTTTTCTCGGGGAATTTCGTTGGTGAAACCGTGAACGGAGTAACAAAGTCACCTTGAAGAAACATTTCGACTATTATTATCCTACTCGTGATCTTCAAGAGAAATAACAAAACAGATGTAGATGTAGAGGGGAACACTTGTTGAAAAGTGGCCTCAGGGCCAAGCTGTTACTCTGGTGATACTCTGGACAGATTACAACAGCAGGATTTTTATTTTATCCACTAAGTTGTGAGATGGCGATCAGTTTGGCTTCAGGAACGGCAACGGCACCAGATACGCAATTCTGACTTTGCGGCTTATAATGAAAGCAAGGATAAAGGCATGTTAAGAGTCGTACTTAGGATTTGTCGAGTTGCAAAAAGGATTATAAAGTATCAAATGAGTCAAGATGCTCGAAATTATGAGAAAATACGTGTAAGCTGTAGAGAAAGACGGTAAATATGTAATACATGAAAAAGCCAAGAGGGAAAATAAGAGTGAAAGACCAAGAACGAAGGGCTCACAATAGAAAAGGATCTAAGGCAGGGAAACAGTCTTTCGTCCCTCTTGTTCAATCAATAAGCAGAGATGATGGAAATAAGAGAAAGGTTCAGGAGTGGAATTAAAATTCAAGGTGAAAGGATATGAATGATAAGATTCGCTGATAACATTTCTGTCCTCAGGGAAAATGAAAACCAGTTATAGGATTTGGCGACTGGAATGATTAGTCCCATGAATACAGAATATGGACTGGGAGTAAATCGAAGAAAAAAGAAAGTAACGAGATGAAGCAGAAATGAGAACAGAGAGAAACTTAACATCAGGATAGGTGATCACGAAGTGGATGAAACTGAGGAAGTCTGCTACCTAGGCAGCGAAATAACTCATGACGGTCGGAACAAGAACGGGTAAAAAGGGCTTTCTTGGCCAAGGGAAGTCTACTAGTATCCTCCACAGGATTTAAATTGAGAAAGAAGTTTCTGAGAAGGTACGTGTGGAGAGCTATAGGAAACTTAGGTGGAATGATAAGGAAAGGAATGAGGAGGTTTTGGCAGAACTGGCGAGGAAAGGAATAAATGAAAAACTCTTACAAGAAGGAGTGAAAGAGCGATAGAACATGTGTTAACAGATCAGGGACTAACCACCAAAGTACTATAGGGAGCTGCCTGGGGTAAAAACTATTGGGGAAGACAGGGATTGGAATACATTCAGCAAATAATTGAGGACATACGGTGCTAGGCTGGCGCAGCAGGGGAATACTCGGCGGTCCGAGCCTGTTGATTCTACATCTACATCTACATCTACATGGATACTCTGCAAATCACACTTAAGTGTCTGGCAGAGGGTTCATCGACCCACCTTCACAATAATTCTCTGTTATTCCACCCTCCAACAGCGCGAAAAAAGGCGAACACCCGTGTCTTTTCGTGCGACCTATAACTTCTCTTATTTTACTGTGATCGTTCTTACCTGTGTACGTCGGCGTCAGCAAAGTGTTTTGCATTCGGAAGAGAAATTTGCTGACTGAAATTCCGTGAAGAGATTCCTCCGCAACACCCTTGTTTTAATTATGTCCATCCCAAAGCCTGCCTGTATCTTGTCCGTGATACTGTGTCCTCTATTTCGTAGTAATACAAAACGTGCTGCACTTCGTTGAACTTTCTCGATGTAGTCTGTTAATCGTATCTGGTAAGGATGCCAGACCGCGCAGCAGAACTCCAAAAGAGGAAGGGCAATCGTATGTAAGCTATCTAGTAGATCTGTTACATTTTCTAAGTGTTCTGCCAATAAAACGTAGTCAATGGTTTGCCTTCCCCACATTTTCTACATGTTCTTTTCATTTAAAATAATTCTTGTAATTCATATATATTTAGCCTAATTTACGGCTTTGAGACTGAACTGATTTATCGTGTAACCGCAGTTTAAAGGAGTCCTTGTAGCACTCTTGTGAATGACCTCACTCTTTTCATAATTTGGGGTCAATTACCCAATTTCGCACCATACTGATATCTTTCCTAAATCGTTTTGCAATTCGTTTTTATCTTCTGATGAGTTTACTTAATGATAAACGGCACCATCATCTGCAAACAACTTAAAACGGCTGCTAAGATTGTCTCCTAAATCGTTTATATAGATACGGAGTAGCAGAGGGCCTATAACGTAACCTTGGGGAAGGTCAGAAATCAGTTCTGTTTTAATTGATCATCTTCCGTCAGTTACTACGAACTGTGACTTCTCTGACAGGAAAACACGAATCAGTCACATAACTGATATAATACTCCATAGGCACGCAATTTCATTACAAGTTCCTTGTATGGTACAGCATCAAAAGCCTTTTGGAAATCTAGAAATACAAAATCAGTTTCAAATACCATGTCAGTAGCACTCAACACTTAGTGTGTAGAAAGAGCTAGTTGGGTTTCGCAAGAATGATGTTTTCTAAATCCGTGTTGACTGTGTGTCAATAGGCCGTTCTCTTAGAGATAATTCGTAATGTTCGAACACAACATGTGTTCGAAAATGCTGCTGCATATCGACGTTAATGATGTGGGCCTATAATTCAGTGACTTGTGCGACTTTCCCGTTTTTTTAATTCGGATCTATCGTCCAGCGAGGGATTGTATGTGATTTTTAAGTATGGGAGTGTTGCATCAGTATACTCTGAAAGGAACGTAAATGGTATACAGTCTGTACCAGAAGACTTGCTTTTACTAAGTGATTTAAGTTGCTTCACTACTCCGAAGATATCTACTTCCAAGATACTCATGTTGACAGCTGTTATTGATACAAATTTTGGAATATTTACTTCATCTTCTATGGTGAAGGAATTTAGGAAGGCTGTGTTTAGAAACTCTGCTTTCACGGCACTGTCGTCGATAGTATTTCCATTGCTATCACGCAGAGAAGGCATTGTCTGTGCCTTGCCGCTAGCATACTTTACATACAACCAGAATCTCTTGGGATTTTCTGCCAGGCTTCGAGATAAGGTTTCTTTGTGGAAACTATTGTAAGCATGTCACATTGATGTCCGCTCTAAATTACGAGCTTCTATAAAAGATCCTCAGTCGTGGAGATTTTGCATTCGTTTAAATGTGGAATGCTTTTTTCGTTGTTTCTGCAACAGTGTTCTGACCCGTTTTGTGTAGCAAGTGAGATCAGCTCCGTCGTTTCTTAATTTATTTGATATAAATCTTTCAATTGTTGTCGATATTATTTCTTCAAATTCAAGCTACATCTAGTCCACACTTATATTGTTAATTTCAAAGGAGTGCAGATTGTCTCACAGGAAGGCGCAAGTGAATTTTTATCTGTTTTTCTGAACAGGTATATTTTTCGTTCATTTTTGGAGGATTTGGGGGTTACAATATTGAGTTTTGCTACGACAACCCTGTGTTCACATAATCCTTGTATCCGTTTCGATGATCGGTATTAGTTCAGGATTATTTGTTGCGAAGAGATCAAGTGTGTTTTCACAACCGTTTACTATTTGCGTGGGCTAATGAACTAACTCCTCGCAGGAACTTTCAGAGAATGCGTTTAGCACAATTTCGGATGATGTTTTATGCGTATCTCCGGATTTAAACATGTATTTTCGCCAACATATCGAGGGTAAATGAAAGTCACCACAAACCATAACTGTGTGAGTCGGGTACGTGTTTGAAATTATACTCAAGTTTTCTTTGAAACTTTCAGCAATTGTACCATCTGAGTTGGGAGTCGGTAAAAGAATCGAATTATTATTTTATTCCGGTTGCCAAGAATGACCTCTCCCAATACTGACTCACAGGAACTATCTGCTCCAATTTCGCTACAAGATAAGCTACTTCTAGCAGCAAGAAACACCCCACCACCAACTGTGTTTACCCTCTCATTTTGGAACACTGGCAGGTTCTTCGCTAAAACTTCGACTGAGCTTGCCTCTGGTGTTCAATGCCTATAACGATTTGAGCATCAGCGCTTTCTGTCATGGCTTGGAGCTCTGATACTTTCTCAACACAGCTACGACAATTTACAACCCTTATACCGATATTTCCTGTATGTACCTTCCTCTTATGTTCGAACTGCATCCTTTGTGTCTGAAGCCCTTTTTGTATCTCACCGAGACCGTCAAACCTAAAAAGCCGCCCAGTCAACACCACACAGCCCCTGCAACACCGCCTCTTGCGTGTAATCGACTCTTGAACTATTAAGCAGAAACCGAAACCCAACCACCCTATGGTGTAAGTCGAGAAATCTGTAGTTTACACGGTCTAGGAACCGTTTGATCCTCTGGCTGAAATCTTCCACTCGGCTCCGTACCAAAGGTCCGCAGTCGGTCCTGTCGACTATGCTGCAAATGATGAGCTCTGCTTTCATCTCGCAAGCAAGAGAGTTAGCTTTTGCCACTTCTTTTAGTTGCTAAAAGTCAGATAGAATCTCTTCCGATCCAAAACGACACGCAGCATTGGTACCGTCGTGAGCGACCACCTGTAGTTGGCTGCTCCCTGTGCTCTTCACGGCATCCGGAAGGACCCTTTTCAAGTCTGGAATGACCATCCGGTATGCAAATGGAGTGCACATTGGCTTTATTCCCGTCTTTGGCAACCTTGTCCCTAAGGGCCCCCATAACGCGCCTTTTGGCAACCTTGTCCCTAAGGGGCCCCATAACGGGCCTTACATTGAAACTCCCAAATACTAATAATCCCACCTTTTATGATTGCCCGGGTTGCAGAGTCAAAATAGATTTCGATGGCAACAACACAACCATTGTATGTTAAAAAATGACGAAATTCCTCCAGCTGTATTCAGGTGTTGGTTTTATTGGCGACTAGTTTCGATGTTGTTGCAGCATCATCTTCAGGCCCATACTTGTTGACAGTAACCGTATGTGTCTAACACTAGTAGTCAGTGGTGAGATAGGCGTGTTCCATGCGGAAGGCCGGTAGGAACTACCACTGACCACTAGTGTTAGACACATACGGTTGGTGTCAACTGAAGATGATGTTGCAACAACATCGAAACTAGTCGCCAATAAGATCAACACCTTAATACATCTGGAGGAATTTCGTCTTTTTTTAACATATATTATACTAGCTGACGTCCCAAATCGTCCATTCCAACTATAGGTATACGATGAACATAACCATTAGGTAGAAGATATATTTAACGTCGTTGTTAGTTGAAAATACTACCTATTTCTTTTATGCACGATATCATGATACTATAAGAAAGCTCTGGTATTATTCAGGCAAAAGTTATAATAAGGATATTTCTCATCTGATGATAATGGTATAACCGTTGCTAACTTTCACAGTCGAAATACAAATCGTATTACTCACACAAAATCTGTAATATTTTTAACTATATTAACAGTATGTGTAGCAACAACGTTGATCATGGCGAATCAAATGGATATCCATTAGTTTTCTCTCTTTACACTCACCCTATCGCCAAAGTTCTCGAAGAGCACTCTTGCGTACTCGACGAAGTAGTCTGCCAGAATTGGATTTGGCCATCCACCAATGTACTGCAGCGCTTGAGGAAGATCCCAGTGGTACATCGTCACCTGCAAAAGAAACGTACATGGTGTAGGTCTTTCCTCGGCGTTCTTCATTCACGTAGCTTTCCGATGGGGGAAATGACAGTAAACAAAAGATCGGTACCAGTGTATCAAAGCACAACAGTGTTCATGAACTCAGCCCTTAGACAAATTGAAGGAAAAATCTGCGCAACACCCTCCAAGGAAAATTAAGGTAATTAACACGGAGATCTAAAATATATCTCAAATGGCATCTCCCCTTTGCTACGGAAATTTATAGTTACGAAATATCGTAATATATAACTTTCCTTATGTTGTGGAACTACAAGTTCCGAAAACTTGCGGTATGAGAGCAATGGATTTCCTGAAAGTATTATCAGTGTTCATTTCGTCAGTTAGTCGAAAGCCTTACAGAGTACTCGTATCCTGAGAAATGGAATTATATAACAATCAAAAAACGCCAGTGATGTACCTGTTGCTGTAAAGTTCGCTTATAACGTTACAGTTTTTTTCACTTCAATAAAATTAGTGTACCGTAACACCATAAATTTATTCCGTGACAACAAAAATTATGCCACGTAAAAATTATTATATCTAGCAAATGTTCGTTCGTAACATTACAAAACAGACGATACAGTCTCATTCTAGCTTCATAGTAACGTAATGATTCTACGGGCATGTCGACAAAAAGGCTTCAAGTCGGGGTAGAAATGTATAACCACCAGATAGCAATCACTTCGAATTGCAGTTTCAAGTACTCACCAGCGGTTGGATCCCATTTTCCAGAAGCAGATCGATGAGGCTGTTGTAGTAATCGAGACCTGCCTGATTAATCACATCTGTATCGCCAGTTGGCAAAATTCGAGCCCAAGAAATAGAGAAACGATACACATTTGCCTGAAACAGAATAAAAATATGGTGTATCTTACTCCGAAACTAACAGAAATCATATATTTTCGTAAACTCTAAGTTATACTAATAACTACAAGACTGATTAAAGTTATTGACCCGAAGACTTTCGTTCACATTTTTATATCCCAAGTCTACTGCAATTCTAAGATTTTCAGGTAAATTTAAATTGGTGAATTCAGCGCAAATGTATATCACCGTAGCAGTATATGAGTTTCCGAGGCTCCTCAAAGACAGGAAGAGAGTCAAAACGGTGATTATAGTTAAAGTGATCGACTCCGGTACTGCAATGCACGCCCAGCCTATGCGATGCGCCATACACGATCTGTTTATCCCTTTCATCCGCTGAAAGGTCAACCAGCCTACGAATATTCTTCAATCCAATGGTGCCATCATCCATACAGACCCCTCATTCAACCCATTCCGCGATCAGCTCATATTGCAGAAACTACATGAATTGTGGTCGCAAATGCCTTCGAACACTTCTCCATTTCACCAGTCTTACTTTTCATTTGGTACGAGGCGTTCAGCGTCTCTAAATGATCAGATGAACATGCGTAATTTGTCGGTCTTTTAACGTTCGGAACTTCGACCACCTGCTGACGTTTTCCAGTTGTATTTATTTCAGAGCTTTTCTCCACTAGATACTCGTTTCGCAATTTCCATTTATATGAAATGGGTGTCCCATGCAAAAATATCAAAACAAGGTTTACTAAATGTTATAGTGACGAGCGGAAAAGGACGAAAATTGTTGTTAGTATTAGTAAGTTTTATCTCTTGAGATTTTTTTGTATGAAAAACAATGTATTTTTCTTTGCGTCCTGTATACTTTGAAATGGCGTTCTTGGTTACGTGATTGTTTGAATTACTCGGAGTGGTAACTTCTCGGAAAAGTAGCAGAGAGGAAAGAGAAGACACTATCATATGTTTGCCTTTTTTATCACTTAAACTGTGCAAATATTGAGTTCTGCCTGAGCGTGATTCAAATTCATTCCCAGAAAACTTCCCACGTACTTACAGAAGATATTTCAATGCAAGCATTTGAGAGGCTCTCTTTGTGAGATCTACACAATGGTGTTACAAATTACATCGATCTCTTTAAGAAACTGCAAATGTTTCGCTATCTACCAGTTTAAAAAGGTTGTAGTTTTTATTTTATTTCAGCACAGTAGTCACAAAAGTATTGTAAAATAAAAACATGAACACCAAACTGCCAGCAGCAATTTCAGCTTAACATTAGTGCAATTTTCGCAAGAGAACAATGATAAGAGTGTGAAGGAGAATGGTAAGGTCGTTATATAAATTTAAAAACGCAAAATTACGTTCCAGTGTTCGAACCGGGCCAGTTCCAAAGGAAGATGACAGCCACAGCAACTCATAATTTCAACCTGGACAATGGCGACGTTTATGAAGATAAGTTCTTAATATAATGTAAAAACAGAAATAGACGTTCTGGTTTTCAAATCGAGCTAATTCCATTGGAGGAAAAGATCCACATAGTTTTCAGTTCAAAGTTGGCTACTGGCGTCTTTTAAATAGTTCGAGAGCGTCTGATATCTACGTATATCAAACCAGCTAAGTGAAGCCGTTATACTTGAATGGAGGAGATAGCGCCTCGCAACCAGTTTTCTGTGGAAGACCGCCTATGTTGCCGAGTACTTAGTACATGTCACTATGACATGGTCGAATTACACTACCGTCGTTGTGTCGTGATTACAGTGTTCAGAAGCGATGACTTGCAACCGGTATAGGTGGGTGGGATAAAACCAGTATGCCAGCCGCATGCGGATGAGAGAGGTCACATGGCGTCTACTATGCTTCGTCGAGTTTAGCCCTGTCCCGAAGAGACGTCCGGTTGTATCGGTCGTTAGGTGGCCGCCCTTATAGTGTTGGGATACGTGCCATTGACGGTTCTACTCGCGATAAACAGCTTTCTTGGCCGTTGAGTTAAAATCTGTGTAATCGATCGGTGTTGGGTGAACTGTCCTTCGGTAATGCTCCTCCCAGCGAAGCAGTCAACAGATTCGTTATGGAGAACGCCTTGACGCCTTTTTATCCAAAATGAGCCGACATCAGTGCCCAATGTCCACGCGTCTGTTATGGCCACTAAGACATTTGTATTAGTTTCTTTGTCAAACACCTTCTATCGTAGTTTCCGCAGCACACTTTGGGAGACCGTGAGAATCAATACGAACCCGGAAGTTTGTGTGCCATAGTAAATTGCCTCCCTGATAGCCAGTAACACCGCCGTGTAGATAGGCTATTCAGGCGGCAGTGAAAACATTTCGTAGGTGTCGCTAAAGAGGTTGAACGAGCCATAACCCACCCCAGCCGCACTGTAAAGTAAAAATATAAAAAACTGTGATATGTAAAAAATATACGGCAGTCTGCCTATGTAATCGTATTCTTAATGACTCAATAGTAGTGGTTGAAAACACTTTGCTACAAATGACTTACAAGACTGTTTTTAATAGAGTAATATATTTGAAGTTAGACAAACACAGATCAGTAATTAATAAACTAGCTCAGTTCTCAGGGTAGTTACGTAATCGTCGATAGTTAATTGTCCTTTCCTTCTGTACCCAACACCACAGATATTATTCCAAGCTCGTAAGACTATTTCACAAGTCTGTTCGATATAAACTACTGCAATACGTAACTTAATATCGTGGTTTCGTCTCTATTCTCCAATATAAGATAACAAGAGTAGCATCTACAAATGAAATCCTATAATGGAATTGAAATCCTGTGACCAGACCTGTTCTGCCTGGGATGTTGTTGTACAAAGAAACGCTGCAAGTAAATATTGTTAAATTATTATCAGCGGCCGCTGGGCTCGTAGGATCTGAAAGAAGGTTAATGGTCCTAACCGACGGCACGTCTCGTAGATGAGCTACAAGAAAAACGTTAAAGATTTTCTAAGAAAATTCCTTGTTAAGGCTCATATCAATTTAGTACAATCTAGGTATCAGATTACACAATGATTGACCGCATACACAAATTCTTTTGAGAAAATTACCATTATATTTTTTCTGATTTTAAGTACAACTTACATTATGAGCTGGTACAGCAAGATGAGCTTTACACAAGAACGTCCTCTTAGGTCCGAATCCAAGCAGATAAGATAAGCGAATGACAAAGGAAAGGTAGTTCATGCATAGAAGCGCAAGAGTCCATGGAATAACATGTCCATTGTAATTCTATCTCTTCTTCCTTGGCGTAACATGTCGGTTCTTTATAAAACTTATCGTAATATTTAGTTTACATTTTTTTAAACCCAAGACCAAAAAAGAGACACAGTACAGCACGTTAGAGACCCGTATAGATGAAGGTATACTGTGGCCATTGTCGGGTACGGAAGTGTTGCAAGTCGTCATTAATGTTCGCCTCGTTCTGAAATCAGATGGGAAGTACGACACCGGGGCTGCAATGTAGAAAGAGAAAACAAGGAAGTTTCGAGTCTTGTAGAACTAGCAGTAAAAGATGTCGCCACCTCTCATAGCTGTGAATTAGCTCGGTTTGTCACTCGTCTGCGAAGTGTCCACGTGGTGCTCACAGAGCTGAATCACTGCCTCCAGAGAGGCAGAATCAAATATGGAAGACCGACTAAATTGTCGGAGAACACCAGCTGACGTATGGAGAGCGGCATTGAGTCGCTTCCACCAACGTTACGTTTGCGGATGTTGATTTCATGGCTCCAAGAACAAAACGAAGCACCCTATGATGGAGGACATCGAGCTTAAGCAAGTTGATTTCGCCGCGTTGCCATAGACGATGCTGCCATAATCGAAGACAGGGCAGAAGAAGAGCTTATATAGACTTAAGAGGACTGTCGGTTCTGCCCTCCACCAAACTCTGTTGCTGGTATTATTTACACTGAAAAATACTAGTCACTTGACGGAAGCATTTTTGCTGCGTCTTGAATCGTTTGTAAAATGTCAGGGGTGCGCAGGAGAATTAAGAGGTACTTTAACTGTTCCTTTCGATAAGCTCATAATTACTTTTACGTGAGATACACGGATTTAACTCAAACACATGTGTAAATTTGCTAACAGTAGCAATACTATCGTTTGCCTTCGTAGTTGAGCAATTAAGGAGTCTGACTGCTATGCAGAGAACCCGGGTCCAGTCCTGGTTCTGCAAGCGAATTTTCCAAGATAGGTCTAGTGGAACGAGGGCACTCAGACTCGTGATACTGAAGAGCTACACTCTCTGGTCAAAAGTATCCGGATATCCTGATATAGTGTGGAAGTGGCGACTAGACGTCACTAGAGGCGACATGTACGAAAGGAGGCGAGTGTATTGCGTCGTCAGTAGAGAAGGAGTAATAGCAGATAAGTCGAGTGTGACAGCTCAGCAACTGCGAGCGTGGACTAGTCATTGTGTGTAACGCGAGTAACAAATAAGTCAGAAACTGTTGCTGATATGATTGTGAAGTGTAAACGCGAAGAAACAATCACAGCTAAACCAGGACCATGCAGACATCATAGCACAAACGGACAGAGATGGTCGAGAAGCGCGTAGTGTCGTTGTAAAAGATCAAATAAATTGTGGGGTTAGAAGCAATGGGCTACAGTGTTCGAGCAGCTCACTTATTAAGTGATAAGTAACGTTTGGGAAGGTGGAAAGAGCGAAGCCACTGGGCCGTAGAGGGCAGAAAACGAAGGATTTGAAGTGATAAATCACGTTACACCTTGCTGCAACCCCATGAAAGAGTTACAGTTTGGCGAACATAGGAAGAAAGTTACCTACTGTTATGTGTAGTGCAACAGTGACGTCCAAAGGAAGTGGTGTTACAGTTTGAGGGTACTTTTCGTGGTTACGGTGGGATTCTCTTATTTCGCTTAAGTAAACGCTAGACGCTGAAGAAAGTGACATTGTTACATCATTGTGTGCTGCGTACGTTAGACAAACAGTTCTGAGATAATGATCACTTATATCAGCATGATAGTGCACCCTGTTGCAAAACAGGGGACAGTGGCATTCCTGATATCGACTGCCTGGCCAGACTCATGACCTGAACCAAATGGAACACTTTACGGTTAGTTAGAAGGTGGACTTTGGCCCAGACCACAACATTTATGACTACATTCTCTGTTTTCGACTCTCGAGGAAGAATGGCCTGCCATTCCTCCACAGCCATTCAGACACCTGCTTTAAAACAGAGATTAAGCTGTCATAAAGGCGAAGGGTGGACCCACAACATATCCATTTTTCTTCTTCTTCTTTTCCTAGTGTCTTTGTTCCCCATCGGCGCAGCGTCAGCATGGTTATTAGCGGATTTGTTCCGATGTCCTTCCTGTCGCGATCCTGTATGCACTAGTACGGGATATGTGTACCCTAGCGGTCGGCGTGAAGTGTCATTCATGTGACAGTGAGCAAAAGTCTTCCGGATTTTTTGATGAGGGCCTTGGCTGCCATTCCGGTATTCACCTACTGGATGGTGGGAAACCGCCTAAAAAATGCATCCAGACAGATCGGGCCAATGGCCCTCGCCGTTAAACTGCAGGACCGATTCGATCCGGGCCCGACGCACCTCCCGGTCGCGGAAGCAGTGCTTTAACACACAAATCTATCCGGGAGGGTGTCCAGTAATAGGTGTCTGGAGTCTTTGGTCAGATAACATACCTGACTGATAGGTAGCGGTTCTAATGTTTCAAAGGCCGAAAGAAATGTAAGTGGAAAACTACGTTATACCTCCTAGACTCTGATAAAAGATAAATTGTTGTGCAGTAAATCAAGAATTGTGAACCATGTACCTAATGGATTATGTGAGAATGGCTCCAGGGTCCACACACGTGAATAGTCCTTCCACGATAAGTGGTGCGGATCCTCATCTGACTGCGTCATTCCTACGGATTCAACGGAAGAAGTGGTGCATCGCCACGGCACCGGACACGCATTCGGCAGGGTTACCGTTTAAAGCCTGGATGGGCAATCAGTTTCAATTTTTTGTGGAGTTCGTAATGTGGTTAAGGGAGAATTTTGGAGTGGTTCGTTTGGAAAGGCCACAGTCGGTTTCTTTCTGCAGTCCACGTCTGTGCTCAATCTGTAACGAACATGACGTGACCTGATAGTCTCATCTCCTTTCCTATAATTACAATGACAATTTAAAAGTTGTTGAACGAAGAATCTCCTGTCAATATAAATCGTAAAGCCTGAGCAAAAGGCAGCTATCATTTTTAACAGTTCTCTATAATATTCATTCTATAAACGGAATTTTTTTTTTGTCCAATTCACAAGCAAGTGAATAGTTTCGACCGTTTTGGCCGTTCGCCATCATCAGAGCTCGATGCTGACTTTCTGATACAGAGTACGAATTTATAAATGATCTGTAACCTTTGCTACCGCACCTGTTTGTGCCACCATCCACCTGGCTAGATCATCTGTTTGTAGCCACCTGCAAGGAAAAATTACAACCCACACTGGTAAATGTCGTTCGCCCAACCTCCGCCAGTCTTCTGAGTGTCATATCACACCACTCACTGAGACTTGTGTACCTTTCTGCGCAAATTGGCATATTCTTTAATTAATGGGTGACAGTACGACTGCAAAAACTGAATCCTTTGCCCCCCCTCCCCTTACTTCCTCCCCCACCCGACCGATCCCTTAAACATTGACACCGAAGCGAACTCAAGCAAACGCAACGCGCAACAGCGGACGTGAATTCTCTCTGGTGTAAACGTTTGTATTCGAGTGAATTTCGCAAGTGTTCGCTTGTGATCCGCTGGGCGTCAGTTTTAGAGCGAAACATCAAAGGAAGTTCGCTTTCTCTCCACTGCGGCGCTAGGTTCGATAATAAACATAGCGCCGTCGCTTTGCCGCAACGTGATGTTTTTCCCTCGCGAGCTGTTGTTTGTGTTGTGTATTGTGTTTTTGCGGTGCTGGAGTTGTTGGCCGGAAACGTACTTCTCTTGATAGTAGAGGACAGATCCCACAGGTACTAGTGTGATTCCAAAGATCCACAGCTATCCTCCCTTCTTCTGACATAGATCGTCGATAATTCTGGGTACTACTTTGAAATATTCGGTTCAGCTGCAGCTATGAGAAGTGTTTGTCTTTAAAAATTGAACTTCAGCTGTCTGTTAATGAATGTTAGAATTCAGTAGAAGAGTGGACTCATCAATTTTGTTCTTGAGAAGTCTTTGGTACAAAGTTATTGTATAATAAGACAGCAGTTTACAATTCCTTTTACCTATACAGCACTAGCCTCTTATTTACATGCACATGAACTGCGGATAGTTCATGCATGCCATGAGGGCACTACTTAGGAGGGTGGTGTAGGTATAGTCGCGTGGGAGAGATTGACATTACCTGCATTTGTTCACCTATAGCATCACAAAGACGATTTATACCTTCAGTAAAATGTAAATCTAACAGCTGAATGTAACTGCATGCAGATAGTGAGGGAAGAAACAATTTTTAACCATTGAACACACATGCCACCAGACATTAGTGCTATCGCCCTCACATGGAACACGAATGAGTGAGGTAAATATGTGATGCACAAGGCTCCGTCCAAATGCCATGTACAGTGACAGAATAGTCATGGCTTCCCACCGTCTGTGGCACCTCCGCCTTTTTCAGCCATTCAGGGTTTCATGATCCCAAACAACAATGGTATTTTTACGGATTACAGTGGGCCACAATTGTTCGCGATTGGTTTGAAGAACATTTAGGACAATTCGAGTGAAAGATTTGCCCACCGAGATCTCCCGTCACGAATCTCATGTAACATATATGGGACATGATAGAGAGGTCAATTCGTGCGCAAAATCCTGCACCGACGACTCTTTCGCTGTAGATGTAGCAAAGCTCAGTATTTCTGAACGGGACTTCCCAAGAATTGTTGAGTCCCTGTAGCACTATGCCGAGAAAGAGTATGTCCGGCACGACATTAGGAGGTACCCATGACTTCCTTCACCTCAGGGTATGGTTTTCACTTTGGTTTTCATTTACAATATGTAGCTGTAATTTTGCTATTCATCAGCATGAGAACAGGAAAGAGGCAAGCAGCTTTTCAGAACGGCACACAAAATGTGTTAACAATTAGTAAGCTTCTCGTAAAATGCAAAGACGCCGACATTTAAAACGCATATCTTGAAAATAAACCCTAATTCAATCGTTACTGCTAAATTTTATCTTCGGATCCTTGGAGGAAAGGTTTCAGTTTGTACAGAATTGTATCACCAGTTGCTCTCTTACACACTACCGATTTTTTACACCAAGGAAGTTATCAGGTATAGCTCAGTATAAAGTAAAAGAATGTCTTAGTAGACTGATTACGAGATATAAATTAATTATACAAATTAAATGGCATTAGAAATAAGCTGTAGAAATCTTCCAGGAATGTGAAGTGTAGAGTGAGCTAACGTAAAAAATGGCAAATATTGAATCGAAAACTACCACTACATTAAGGGATGCACAAAATAAGTTAAATATTTCACTAAATTACATTCCAAGCATCGTGAATCTATTTAGGCGCAAGGCGATCTGGTTTAAGATGAGAAGACTCGTTGGTTAAATATCGGACAGTAAGTGACACAGGTACCAGCAGATGGCAGTAAGGACGAAAGACAGAAGAGCATTGTGTGAATACAGCTTTTCATACAAATGAAATTTAAAACGTGATACATAAAACACGACATGTTAAAACGTTTCATTGACAGGTAACGGCAAGCACAATATAGTAGAGAAATTTAAATATAACAGTCGACTTTAAGATCATATTGGAAGAAATGTCAAATAAGCTAATCAATGATAGCTAGTGAATCGATAAGTCGATGGATCTTTACACGCGGATAACCCGCTCACCAGACGCGAGAGATTAGTGAGCCCTGTTGTTTATAGGCCGAATCATGCTCTACAGTTGCGGATGCCCTGTGATTTCATGGTTATAATTTTGAAACTGCTGTTAAGTGTTCTCAGTTGTTTGTAATTCGAATATTATGTGCTAAACACATACCGACATTACACCGCGTCGTTTACGACCCATCAAAACAAAATGTTGTATACTAAATTATAGCGGTTCAAATAATTTCTGGAAAAATAATTAATGTGGCTGAAGTGTTCAACTCTATTCATAATCATGGTGTTATGTATATGTGCTCGACAGTATTTGACGTCAAGACAACGGGTGAAGCAAGCTGCTGCAGATTTTTCTCCATACTCACATTCAAATTCTTCAGAGCCTGTACGTCTTCCGCGTACTTGTGGTATGAGTCGCAGGCCACATCCCCGTTGTCGCCGTTGGTGCCATATTCCGGATGTTCGTGCAACATCCGATCCCATATATTCTCCCCCTTGCCTGTAAAATGCGAAAGATTAGATCAAAGATGTCTAACAAGCAGCTGTCATTCAGAGAAACCACTCTCCGTGAGGGAGAATACGACGATTGATTACTACTGTTGGAAACAAACTGAACAAAATAATTAAAATCTCAGAAAAAAGTAGTTTGTGTTACATATCCCAATATGCTTTCTGAAGGCACAGGCAGACAAATGGGTGGAACGAATATGTTTTTGTGCCACCGCCAATCCGGTTCCATCGACGTACGTGCACAGTCTCGCTCTATTGAGAGTTTTTATCGTCCTTTATGTCAACTATACCATACGCCCCACGCAGGTGAATTAGCTTTAGAAGCAGCACTGCGAAGATTCCCATGAGTCCAGTAACACGTTGGAAAATTTTTCTAAGGGGTTCCTAGTTCAGTTCCTTTTCTGGAGGAGCTTGTAAATACCTGGGTCTCGCAATAGCCGCTAAAGGTCAATATTATCTTGTTAAACTAGGAACATGACTTAATAGGTTCCTCTCGTACCTATGACCCAAACATCACCTTTAATTTCGTAGTGGAAGCCGTTATTAACGCCAGTCATTTGCTTAATCATAACTTATACATAATTAGTTACATATTCCATAGACCATTCGAACTATTATTTTGTGGAAATTATGTGGAACTAGTCAGTTTACAGGTTTAAATGGTATATAATTAGTATTAACATCAACACATTATTTTTTATTCCTACTTTCTTTCATTGCCTACCAATGTCGAAGTGGAAACTTTTCCTATGGCATGGAAGGAGTCGCCCAAGAGACTGTTTTAGGTTATAATTTAAAATTTTCTTTCCTCCCCGCCAGACATCATATGGTATTCGACAAAGGATCAGACTTTTTATTGATACATATTGAACGCCTTTCTGGGCTACTGACAGCTTCAGTGATTAGTCATGTTTTCCTATACTGTTGTAGGTATGGACAACACAATTATTTTCAAATTATAATGGATTATTTGCTACGAATTTCATTAGCGAATGTATCTTTTGTGTTACTGCGGTTAAATTGAATAACTCTTTGAAGAGATGGCTACGTGACGAACGCAGGTGAACGCCACATGTAACTCTTACTGTTCGCTTTTGTTCAACCCTCGTTTATTACGAAATGATGGGTCACCCCACAAAATTATTAATAAGACATTACCCACTGGAAATATGCAAAATACGTCAGAAGACTGATTCCATAGTTGTTGAGACCATCTATTACACGACGAGCAAAAGTAATTGAACTAAATTGTCTGAGAAGCCCAGAAACAGGGCTTCAGGGTTTCAGTTAAGGTTTTCATCACTATGTACACCCAAAAAAAAAAGGACCATTCTACACTATTTAGGTTCATGTGCCAAATCAATTGTTTGGTATGACTTTATTGCACAGAACTAAATATAGTGTGTTTCCCTTTCAAAATTTATAGAGCATCCATTTCAGAGAAGGACTTAATACCTTTTTGTAAAACACCATTGGAAACCTCTTCTGTTTTTTCCCCTTAATGAGATGTGTTATAACGTTATATCATCTGCAAAAAGTACCAATTTTGTTTGTTGAATGTTATGTGGAACTCTTTCACACATATAAGGAACAGGAGTGGGTCCAAAATTTAACCCTGCAGGACTCCCTTTGTGATTTCTACCACCACTAAAATTTTCTAACTTTCAAACAATGTCTGAATTATTTAGCATAGCTTTTCACATTTTGTTTATGAAGCATGGTACGAACTACTTGTTTGTAAAGCCAGAAGTCCCATAAAATTTAAGTTTTCCTTAGAGTCTAATGTGATTTACATAATCAAGTGCCTTAGAAAGATCACAAAAGGTATCAACTGCCAATATTTTATTATTTAAGGCTTGTAAAATTTGGTGAGTGTGTGTGTAAATAGCATTTTTAGTTACATAGCCCTTGTGGAATCAAAACTATGATGTGCTGAGCAAATTGTCCGTATATAAATGTGAGATTTATGTTTTTCGAGTATATTAGAAAAAGGTCTCAGTAAGGACCCAGGTCGATAATTTATTAAGTTTTTCTTGTTACGTTTCTTACAAATAGGCTTAACAATTCCATAATTTACCCAGTCTGGAAGAAGTATCTGTGCTAGTGACTCATTACATATGTTACTAAGGGCATTATATACAGAGTTTGAAAAACTTCTCACAATTCTGTTTGAAATTCCATCACCACCATATGAGCCTTTGTTTTTCATTATTTTTATAATGCTGTTAATTTCATTCAAGGATCTTGAAACCACTTATAATTGCTTAAAGTGTTCTGGAATAACATTTTTGGTATATCCTCTTGCTACTTCAACTGAATATTTAAACCTATTTATACTGTTACATGTTGAGAGTGATTGCTAAAAGCGTTTGAAACTTGCGAATTAATAGTCAGAACATTGTCATTTAGTTTAATTGTTATGCAATCTTGTTCACAGACTGGCTGTCTTCTCTCCCTTTTGGTAATGTCCTATATACAAATTATACAACAAGTTGCAAAACAATTTTAAATTTGAAATATTAATTTTCTTTCTTGATGAATCGTTTCGAGCCTAAGTTCTTTATCAAATCATCCACTAAGATAATGAGCTTAGGCTCGAAATTAGTCATCAATAAAGAAAATTAATATTGCACCTACCACTGTTTTTTGCAATTTATTACATCATTTGGTATGTCTTGTAGTATGCAAGTCCTGTTCGTTCTTGATTTATTCTGATCTTAATATAAATTACCCTCTTCGCCATTCAAGACATTTTAATTCCACTACACAATAAAATGAAACACCTACAACCGTCCTTACGATGTTATTTATTATTCAGCTACCAATTTCGGTGCTTCCGTGCACCATCTTCAGGCCTTAACTGACGCTGTGTAGTTTAACTCCAATCGTATACACCACTCAATAGTGGCCAACATCTATGAACTGCTACTCGGGGACTGACGACAACAATTATGCTGCGTCTCCAACCATCAACGATCAACTACTTGGTAGTTAATGGCTAGACGCCACATAGTTTTTACAGGTAGTCTGCGGAAACCACTTCATAGATGTTGGCCAGTGATGACCTGATTACTGGTATACACAAATGGAGTTAAACCCCTCAGTGTCAGGGCCTGAAGATGGTGCACTGAAGCACCGAAACTGATAGTAGCCATGTAATAAATAAAACCATATGGACGGATAAAGGTGTACCATTTTACTACTAAATGAGTGGCTGAAGTTCCACAAACTTCCAATCACGAGGATGAACATAAAAACATTTAATTCCCTTGGTTATCCATAGCTTATTAAATTTTTAATGTATTGTCTAGACAGTTTATTTTAGGAAAGCTACTTTCACCTATTGACACAAATCTACTACGCAATAAATTAAATTTGACAGTAACATTTGATTCTGTATGTGTACCAGAATGCAATCGGGAGCAAACCCAAATAAACGTTTTCCATTTGCCTTTATTGCATGAAACAGATGACGCATGAAAGAGATGATGCATTAATTGTCATCATTTTAGTTCATAAACAACAATACATAGATAAAAAATATAGTAAAATTGAAATCGTCTTGAAATATGCAGTATTTATCAGAAAAATTTCAGCTGCAAGTCGCCAAACCTGAAAAAAATAATTAAGAAAGAATTATTTTTAGTACAGTCCATTTTTCACCCATTGTTTGTTTTAGAATGCAGTTAGGTTCAGATTTACTTTAACATATATACCTGTTTTACATTTATAGATTACTAATATTGTCTGATATTCAAGCCACATCGACTCAAGCAACTATCATAGAAACCTACACTCACTTTCGCTGTCTTCATCCTCCTCCTCCTCCTCCGCTGTGTGTCCACTGAATGTCTGCTTGAAGGGCACAGTACACTGCATTATGGTTTTCA
The DNA here is from genome assembly GCF_023897955.1 of Schistocerca gregaria. Classification (NCBI taxonomy): domain Eukaryota; kingdom Metazoa; phylum Arthropoda; class Insecta; order Orthoptera; family Acrididae; genus Schistocerca; species Schistocerca gregaria. The sequence goes on from NC_064926.1 coordinate 254,156,615, forward strand.
GGGACGCAAGGAAGAAGGGACGTCAGGTCCTTGTGTTCTGCCTACAGAATTTGTGCACTTCGCATTTTATAAACGTGAATCGCTGTGATGGGGTTGAAATCTGTTAATGTGCTATGTTTCCGAGGTCGCCAAATAGTTTTGTTCAAAACCTTAACTTCCTCCCAAAGAACCGAGAGAGAGCAGTTATCTTTAATTTTCCTAAAATCGGACTCCATGGCTTCATGAAGCAAGTATTGCGAAATTTCATCTTTTTCCCGGATGTTCACGTCTGTTTCTTAGCTGGATTTGCAGTTGCTACCTGCAAATCCTGAAAATAATCTTTGGTCATTCTCTGAACATGTAATGGTTATTCACTTGAGCCTTTCCTATCAGTCTGTACCAGTACTCTGGAGTAAAGGCATAGATAGCTATTTCTTGATAACAAGTTCCCTCTCAGAAGCCAAAAAATATATGTCCATGAAACAGGTAATAATGTTCTACGGAACCAAAATTTACGTCAGGACAATGTGTTATTCTCGTTCTGCGCTGAGAGTTGTGTTTTTCGGGACACTTAGAAGTTTAAGCAAATGGGAAACGATTTCTGAAGCACCTTTTGAAGCCCTATTTTCAAGCCATATACGCATAACACCGCTTTTATTGATACACGGGCGTATACCGTAGTAGTACACCCGATGATTCCTCAGATAGAAACAACTAAAAAAATTGTCTTGCGTGTTGGAAGAGCTTTCTTCAAACCAATAGTTATTACAGAAATGTCTCGTTTTCTTTGCGGCATTCAGCGCGGTACTGATTCAGGTTCTAAGCATCTGTGGCTCCAGTCTGATGCAGGATAACATCTAGAGATATTATATCATGTGGTTTGGATATCTATGCACCATACACGTCACATGTATCAGCAGGAAGCATCGTGAACTTCATATTAAATTTTCTTGCTGACACCAACATTTATGTGTTATATCCGACACTGAGCAAACCATTCCTTTTGGTTTCGTTTTTGTTAAGTCGATACATTTCAGACACAGACTTCGCAGTTCGTATGTATCTTCTTATCGATCTCCTCCTAGTATAATGACTCCTGCGCAGAGGGAATCGTATTAGATGCTCATTTTACTCCATTTTCTAAATTGACAAACTTTTATTTTTGTTTTCAATGTTTTCCTCTTTGGTCAACGTGAGAAACAGATTTATAGGCCTCATTCTCCAACATTTCTGCGTCGTTGGACTTCTTACCTGGATAATGTCACTAGGTATTTCACCACAAATTTCCGTTTGTTTACTCTGGCTGCTCTGGCGGTAGATAAATGATTTCTGGATATCGTAAACATGTCACAAGATATTTTAGCCCAAACGCTTACTGAGCCACCATTCGCATTCTTTACGTGATATGTATAAGGTAACAATCTTTTATTTCTACTGATAAAATTTTCACGTTTTAACAGACACAGGGCCACACAAAAAAAGCATTTTGTAGATTATAGTTTCCTAATTTATGAAACTCAGTAATGATAGTTTCCTTGTCATTTACCGCAAATGTATAATAATTACACTAACTGGGGTTAGCTGTGACAGACTTCACAGCACGGTCACAACCGCCACCTTGTTTCCTCGCTGGAACGGCATTGTTAGACGTACAACTCACGCAGTCTAGTTTCGTACTATTGCCTTTCTTTTCTTCCATTTATCTGTATTTCTTGCAAATTTCCTAGATTTCTCAGAAGTGCTAGGCAGAGAATAATCTTCACCTTCAGCCTTCTTGTCAACACCAAAACATGTGACTGCAGGAGCGTTCGCTGTTGGCTACCGCTAGCTTCCCTAATGTTGCCATTTCGCTTAGCTCCCTCCCGAACTGCGAAACCGGGAGTTGAAAATATTCCAAAATGTTTCTTTTGTACAGTGGGAGAGTATAAATGGATAATAACTGTTAATATCTTATGGGATAATGAATGTACAATAACAGTATCTAAATATGAGGTTCATTCGAATGAAACCTGGTCACTGCGTCTACCTTTGCCTTACACGTAAGGTGGCACCACGTAACTACAGGCATGGTGGCGACAGCTATTGGTAGAGAGACTGGCGCGAGCGCGTCCTCTTACGTTGCATAGCGTCAATGTGGTTTCACGTCGGAGAGAAGGTGGCCACACAAGTTATAGTCCGCTACAGAACATGCAGGCGAGTAAGGGGGAACAACGAGGAGTGATTCAATTTTTGGCAGCGGAGGGAGTTGGAGGCCGTGAAATCTATCGACGGATGAAGGCTAAATACGGTGAGTACAGTCTGAGTCCTTCAAGTGTCGTGGAATGGCGCAAACGATTCCTTCAGGGGGATGAGTCACTGGAAGACGATGCTCGTCCAGGACAGGCTCATCGTGTCATCACACCATTTTGAATCGGAAAGCAAGCGCCAGAGCAAGCAGTGGAAACATGCTACTTCACCACCTCCAAAGAAATCAAAGGACGTGCACACCAGTTCTGGTAAGGTCATGATGTCCTTCTTCTTTGACCACAATTGCCAACTGCTTCTCGAGTTCCTGGAACGGGGAACCACCATCAATGTCCAGTGCTACCAAACCACTGCACAGAACCTTAGACGAGCTATCAAGTCGGAACGCCGAGGCACGTTGCCCAATGGTGTTTGCTCGTGCATGATAATGCCCGCCCACACACGGCCAATGCGGTGACGACGAACTTGCAGCAGTTTCGGTGGAAACCGCTGGAACATCCATCGTATAGTCCTGATCTTTCACCGTGTGGCTTTCATGTGTTTGGACCTCTAAAACAAGCTATTTGCGGAAATCAATTCACGTCGGACGGCGAAGTCTGTGAGTGGACCCAGGCCTGGATTCGACAGCAGCCTACTAGCTTCTTCAAGGGTGGAATCAATTGGATAGTATCGCAATGGGATAAATGTGCCAACAGTTTTGGCGACTGTTGTTGAACATGTGTACAGTGTATAACTACATTTTTGAGTTAATAAAATCAATACCGTTAGTTTACACTAGTGACCGACAATTAGCTATTCTATTTCCATACCACATACTTTTCTCTTCCTAAAAACATTTTAAGAACTTTCAAATACTGTTTATAATGGGTTACTGTAGCTTGATTGTGAATACTTCTAACATTTTTCCCGCTTTGCTCTACAAGATATCCTTATCCCACTAGTGAGCCACCTGGGCTGCGTTTTACTGCTAGTACCCCCGTTTAGAACGTTCTAATGGGAAGCAACTCTCCAAGAGCATTAGAAATGTGTTAAGGGAAGCATTGTATTTATCATCTATCTTATTGGCACTATAAACATCCTGCCGCTCTTGTTCCTTGACAAGGTTTAAAAACCTCTCTGTTGGTGTTGGATTAACTTTCCTACATAATTTGTAATTAAATATGACATTGGTTTGAGTACAAAAGCCTTTCAGTGTTAAAACTTGTGCATCATGGTCTGAAGAGCCATTCACGCTTCTACTAACAGTATGCTCATCTAGTAATGCAGAACGAATGAAAACATTGTCTATGGCTGTGCTACTGTTCCCCTGCACCATAGTTGGAAAAAAACACAATCTGCATCAGATCATATGAAAGTAGGAGATCTACTAACATCCTTTTTGTTGTACCATCATATACAAAATTAGTATTGAAGTCACCACATATAACTAATTTCTCGTACTTCCTACAAAGTGAATCAAGAACCCTCTCTAGCTTGTGCAGAAATGCTCTGAAGTCGGAGTTAGGGGACCTACAAAAAACAACAATTAGAACTGCCCCTGCACACAACATTCAAATATCTGTTCAGTGCATTGTTGTGATGCGACTATGGACTCAAATGGAATACTGTTTTTTAGGTACATCGCTCTCCCCCACCTCGCAAGGAACTCCTTGAGAAACAACCAGCTAATCTGGATCTTGATAACAGAAACCTCTGAATTGGCAAATTATTTAAGTGTGCTTTGATATACCAATAAATTCAGAGTCAACATCTATAAGCAGTTCACTAACTTTAATACCTCTTATATTTTGATGAAATATGCTAATTCCTTCTCTACTTGGAAACATTACATCCTTGGAAGGTGAGCCCTTAGTTAGAGGGACTTCCTTTAAGCAGATATACCAATCAGCTGACTCCAATCTAAAAAAAAAGGGCAGCTGTAACACCAACTAATACAGGAATTTTTCTATCAGTGACCCCACCACCACCATCACCACCCACTACACCTATAAGCTTAGCCAGCCTCCCCTACCCATACCTACTGAGGTGCAGGACATGCCTAGTGAAACCTAACCTACTGATAGACCTAACTGGCACCACCGAGATGTGACCCATGCCCTGTGCCATCGGCGCCCTCCCCGGCCCCATGTTAACGCGCCTAACAGCCGCATTAAGGTGAGGCTGTACATTACGCTGAAACAGTTGCACGAAATGCACACTAGTGCACCAGTTTGAATTGCTATCTGTACCAAGTCACCACCTACTTCATGTTCCCCGTCCCTATCAAGACTGCTCACTGCTCCACCCACTATCACTACCTGATCCTCCTTCATAAAATTCCTACGTAACTCCCCTATGCTGTCAGTCACTTGAGCCAATCATGCAATAAGTTTCAGAATGCTGGTGACCTGGTACTCACTCCCCAATACTTCCCGCAACTGCTGCCCCACACCTCTACCGTGAGAACTACCTAGCAGCAGAACCTTCTTCTTTCTGTCAAACTTTGCAACCAACCTAGGCCTCCTGCTGCATGTTCCTTACATCTACAGCTACACGAGGCTCCTTTCCACTCAACCCTGGCAGTTTGTCAAATCTATTGCATTTACGCAAAGTAAAACTGTCTGAATACCTCCTCTTTCTAGTTGCCTTCTTGCCAACTGTCAGTTCCCATTCCCCACCACCCTTCACCCTCCTCAATCTATCTAGTTCCTCCTTTGCGGTTGTAACTGCACCTGAAGGGCACAGATCTTACGCTCCTGCTCTCTATCAACTTATTTCTACTACAGCTTCTGGAAACCCAGCAGAGGATCTCACTCAGATGACCACTGGCTTCCCACTTCATTCCTCCAATGAAAATACTTTGAACATATTCCACACCGTAACCCACTTCTCATAAACCTACGACAGAGCCCACATTTCTTATTAATGGTAAAATTTTACAGTTACTGAAAAAAACTGTACGTCTACGTTACGTTACGTCTATGTTATTAGACAGTGTCCCACTAGTTGAAAACTGACTCTTTGTGTATGTCGACACACTAGTGAGGTAGACTGGGCCGGACTAAGAAAGCTTTCAGTAAAACAGGTATTTTCGATTTTACATCTACGTAGATACTACAGAAACCAGCATACAGAGGTTATCATGCAGTACTCCTAGTCATTCCCTTTGCTGGAGCGAAGGAAAAACGACTATATATACTAGCGAAACTGGCAATGTTTCTTAAGTGCTAAAAATGTATGGGAACTGAATATACGTCCTTCTACGGAGTATTCCCGGGCACTGTGTCAGGAGGCAAATCACGGCTCCTCTTTGCGTCTTCGCCGACTTTGAAGGTATGGAACTGGAAAAAGTAATAAATCATGAAGAATATTAATGGAAAAAGTTCGTTTGTTTTCAGTTGTTATTGTTTTATACGTTTTTCAAATTTATATGCACAATACAACAGCAAAACTTTAGAACATGCAACATTTTTCGTTTTTGAGTAATGTATGCTAAGAGTATTTGCAACGAATTTTTAGATTTCGCTTAAGTCCGCGAGGCAAATTTTTATCGAATATAGAGTTTACATTTGTAATTAATATCTCTTTGTAAATTTTGAGTCTCGGTTGGTTTTGTAAAGGGTGGAGTACAGTGCTTTGTTTTCTCCTTCCTTCTGCTCTGATCGTCACAGGGAGAGGCCCTGTACTAGTTTTTTGTCGTAATCTTACACTGAAACAAAAATGAAATGTTCAAACTGCTTTATTTTTTATTTGATTTAATAGAAAGATGATTACTAATGCATTCCAGTAACTAAAGCTTTTTGTATATGTTTTCAGCCTGTTAAATAAGTTGGAAGTGGACGGTTTTGTGACGCAACCATAGCGCGCCATCAGTGCGCTATCGTGTCAGTTTTTCTGTATTTACAACTCAAACCTGCAATTTAAAGTTGTTAGCGTAGTCCAATTATTATCGCTGTCATCAGTTAAATCACTTCATTACGCTGAAATGTCATATTAACACGGTTTTGTATCACCAAGCTTCTGCTCCCTTGCCAATGACAATATCTGGCATTGACTGCCCATGTGCCTGGTAAGAAATACATCGCATACGAAATATTCTGGTTTGATCTACATGAAATACTTCACTTAATGATACATCATTTGGAATTATTTAGCCATATGAGCAATAATTATCATCTTGCAGCCAACTGAGTAATGCTGACTACCCTGTTCAAAATCTTAGAACCATAGAATATTATCAAATTTAATTACCCCTAGTAAGGAAGCCAGCATTATAGTTTGAACTGGTTTTCGGAAGTATCAGCATTCTGCACATAAAGAATTCCAACAAATCTGTTGCACCTTGTTTATTATTACTGCAGATAAAACCTTAATTGGGAATATTTCATACATATTTTTAAATATATTTCACGTATCTCTCTACCGAATTTCACACCACAGCTTCTTTTTTTACGGGGCTCAGTGTTCAAGGCGTCATACACATATACTTCTTTCTCCCACCCCCTTCCCCCCCTACTCCTTTGGTACATAGCTGGTTCTTACATCCACAGCGACTCTTTCCAGACAGTTTGTGATACGTGTGCCAAGTGATTACATGAGAAATGTCGTCTGTGAAATACCGGTGCCAGAAGTAGAGACAGGTTGGTGTGACATCTGTTAAGTCATGCTGCAGAGAGAGTAGTAGAAGGAGAAATTAGTAGGGGGAGACAAGGACTCTGATGTGCGCCACCGGTGCTGTATTCTCTGCATCAGTTTCGATAGTCGCTGCATCTGCTGTATTTCCATTCCTTTTTTTGTCGAACCTTTAGTCTTCCGACTGATTTGACGTGGCTTCTTTTTAAGGTCATCAGTCATCAGACTTCGAACTAGTATGGAGCAGTCCATCACGAATTCCTCTCCAGTGTCAACCTTTTCATCTCAGAGTAGAATTTGCAGCCTACGTCCTTTCCTTCCCTAAACCCAAATTGATCTTCATCTGGCAGATCATTAGTTCCCTTTTCCATTCTTCTCTACGTATATTTTTCTTCTCAGCTACGTGGATGCATAAGCTGTTAAGCTGATTTTGTGCTAATTCTCGCACTCTTGTCATCTTCAGAAGAGTGTGGATGAGTTTTCTCCAAAGGACTCATCACATGTCGCCGGTCTCATACATTCTGAGTACCAACTTGTATCGTCGTTTTGTTACCACTTTATATAATTCTAATTGGATATTACGTATTCCTTCCACTTTATTTGATCTTAAGTCGTCTAAATGTCTTTTAAATTTTGATTGTAACACTGGATGACCTATCTCTTCCCCTTCGACTCCTGTTTCGTTTCCCATAACACTATCTGGTATCTCTTTTCACCTGTCTGAATTTAACAATGAAATTCTTATTGCACTCTTCTTGTTGCACATGCTTTTAATTATGTCAAGGATTTATTACTGTTCTGTATGCTGAGTCAATCCTTCCGATAGTCATTTCTTTTTGATTTCTTCACAATTTTCATACAGCCATTTCGCTCTCAGAGACAGCAAAGGACTTGGAAGAGAAGATGAACGGAATGGACAGTGTCTTGAAAGAAGGATAGAAGATGAACATCAACAAAAGCAAAACGAGGATAATGGAATGTAGTCGAATTATGTCGGGTGATGCTGAGGGAATTAGATTAGGAAAAGGAGTTTTGCAATTTGGGGAGCAAAATAACTGATGATGGTCGAAGTAGAGATGGTGTAAAATGTAGACTGGCAATGGCAAGGAAAGCGTTTCTGAAGAAGAGAAATTTGTCAACATCGAGTATAGATTTAAGTGTCAGGAAGTCATTTCTGAAAGTATTTGTTTGGAGTGTAGCCATGTATGGAAGTGAAACATGGACGATTACTAGTTTGGACAAGAAGAGAATAGAAGCTTTCGAAATGTGGTGCTACAGAAGAATACTGAAGATAAGGTGGATAGATCACGTAACTAATGAGGAGGTATTGAATAGGATTGGGGAGAAGAGAAGTTTGTGCCACAACTTGACTAGAAGAAGGGATCGGTTGGTGGGACATGTTTTGAGGCATCAAGGGATCACAAATTTAGCGTTGGAGGGCAGCATGGAGGGTAAAAATCGTTGAGGGAGACCGAGAGATGAGTACACTAAGCAGATTCAAAAGGATGTAGGTTGCAGTAGGTACTGGGAGATGAAGCAGCTTGCACACGATAGAGTAGCATGGAGAGCTGCATCAAACCAGTCCCAGGACTGAAGACAACAACAACAACATTCATTCTTCATTGCATAGTCATTCTTCATGACTTCAGCCTACTCTTTGTCGTTAGTAACTTGTGCTCAGAGTCTGTATCTAGTCCTGGATCCGTCTTACAATGCAACACCTGGTTTCGGAACCTCTGCCTGACTATGAAGTAATTTAACTGGAATCTTCCCATATATCTTCCAAGTATACCTTGTCTCCTTGTGTTGCTTGAACAGAGTGTTCGCTATCAGTAGGTGAAATTGCAGAACTCAATTAGTCTTCCTCCTCTCTCATTCTTCCTACGTAACCTGTATTCACCCATAACTCTTTCTTCTGCTCCGTCCCCTACAACCGCATTCCACCCCTACCCGCACAACTATTATAGTTTCATCTCCATTTACATATTGAATTACCCTTTCAATATCCTCACATACTTTCTCTATCTCTTCGTCTTCGCTATGTACGTTAATAAAAAGATGAATTTGTATTTCCCTCATTTTACTCCGTTTAGAAGGCGAATGTAGTTTATACTGATCGGCTAGGCACAATTTAAAGTTGATTGTTGGTGTAAATTGCGGAATTAACTTATTAATAATTGTCTTAATTCGAGATACAAATAATGAATCAGTGTCGGTATTTGAATCAGTCAAGGCTTTCCGTCCGAGAGGCAATGGTCGATGTGTAAAACTTTTCACAGATGTTCCATCCCCAACTACGAAAACATTTCCGTACATAAATCGACAAAAGCGTCGATGCCTCTTAAACTTAACTTCATTAAGTGCTGGAAAGGCATTATACGTGCTAAGTAGGTGCGTACAGATTACCTGGAGGCAAGGGTAAACCCTTAACGGCGAGTTCTGTAAAAGTTGGAACTCCACAGCCATTCCCTCCTCTCTCCATCCTCACATGTTAGTGCTGAAATTTCCTTTTCATTTTGTAATACCTTCAGTGATGTCGAAAATTATGTTTTAAACTACACGAGAAGATTACGAGACACTAGCACAAGCACGTGGAAATTACGCACTCTCACTCAAGCTTCAGCCACTCACCGTCGGCGTCCCAGCCGCCCTCGATCTGGTAGGAGGCTGTGGCCGCCCCCAGCATGAAGCCCTCAGGGAACTGATTGACGGCCACCGCACGTGGGAGGCGGAGGTGGGGGCGGTGGGTGCCAGCTGTCGCTGCCCCCAGCGAGCTTTCTGCCACAAAGGCCAGGCATGCAGTTAGCAGCAACATTACTCCTTTGGATAACATGATGTCTGCCTTGCGACTGAGCGCTACAGTTTCTTTTAGATTTCGCCCTCTGCAAAGGTAATTGTCAGCCGTTTATCTCGGCATATATCGCTTCGCCACTAATTAGTGGAAAGCGATAAAGTCAAGTGTTTGAAAGATTAGGGTTTTTCGATACGATACGAAAGTCAACATGAATTAAACATGAGCAAAGAGATAGAGGGAGGCCAAAGAACTAACACCATCACCGAGGAAACAGAAAGACCGAGTGGGTTTTGGATGTCGAGAAAGCAGTATCATAAATCCGAATGGAAAGCTCCTGGAGTAAGTGACTTCACAGTGGAAATGATCAAAGACGCTCGACCGCCAGAATTCAGTGGTTGTGTAGAATAATGACGATATTATGGACCCATGGAAAGATTCCTGATTATCGAAGAAGGCACTCTGTGAGAACTACAGAGGAGTAGCAAGCACTACCGCAGCAGTGAATGAAGATTTATCAAAAGACAATTTTACGGAAAATAAGGATCAAAATAGAACCACAATTAAGAGAACAACAACAAGGATTTAGACTTAGCTCAAAAATGGTTCAAATGGCTCTGTGCACTATGGGACTTAACTTCTGAGGTCATCAGTCCCCTAGAACTTAGAACTAATTAAACCTAACTAACCTAAGGACATCACACACATCCATGCCCCGAGGCAGGATTCGAACCTGCGACCGTAGCGGTCGCGCAGCTCCAGACTGAAGCGCCTAGAACCGCTCGGCCACTCCAGCCGGCATTTAGACTTGTAAGATGAACTTTTTATATCACACTTAATCAGACTCGTTCAAGAACGGATACAAAAAGAGTCTTATTAATTTGTTAGAAGGGAAGAGATAGCGCAAGGTCTAAACAGATTGGGATTGTGAAAAGGAATGCAACTCAGAATCAGAAACGTGTGCAATACATCCCTGAATTCTTTTATAAGAGATGTAATAAGAATTCAGAATTGTTTAGAAATGACCGATAGGTTCAACAAGGAAGTATGGTCTCACCAGTGCTCTTTAATAGAGTCATTTAAAATACCATAAGGAAAGCCCACTAGGGATCAACAGCAGATGATATGAAAATCATAGCACTGGCAGCTGACTGAACAGCGTGAACTGACGTTCGTGGAAGAGCTACGGGACCTGAAACAGCTGCAGCTTGACATGTGCAGTGAAAACGCAGTTGCTATTGCTGATACTAGCAACCTCCGTATTGGGGGGGGGGGGGGGGGGGGGAGGGGGGACTGTAGAGTGTTGCAGATCTTCTTGGCCTCTTGATATGGGTTGCGTTTTTATTTCTTAATCTCCTGTACCTTCCGTTCTTCAAGAATGACACTGCAATCCCTACTATAGACAGCATGATCTTCGGAGCAACGTTTACAAACGTTGGAGGGAAGGAGCAGCCAACGCCGTCATGGGCGACCTTACCACATTTGCTGCAATTGTCTTTACTCTTACCTCCCAAGGTGGTGTGACAAAAGCGCTGGCCTTTAAAACAGCGCACTGAGTTAGGGCCGTATGGCCGGATGCTTAGACGAAGGAAATCTGGCTTGATATGCTGTGGACGTCCCATGCTATTGAAGCTAAGAATGAAGGAGCCGGGTTTTATGAGATCCCCATCCACAATTTTTAGTACATTCTGCACCTCAACTATCTCTTCCTGAGCCAGTTCATCCTCCAATTCCTCCTTGGGAATGTCAACGAGATCTCTACATGTCACAACACCTTTACCATAGTTCAAGGCGTTTTGGAGGTCCATTTATATGGCACATTCCCCAGGGCACTTGGCCTTCTGAAGATTGATGACTTGTTGGGAATTAGCTGTTTTAACCAACAGCATTCTGTTATCTAATCTCATGACGAATTTCAGAACACCTGCGGTGCCCTCTAAACCTTTCTGAACATAAATAGATGAACCTTCTAAAGTCTACCCTCTTTTCACTTCACAGTCAGAAACGTATTCAGACCAACAGCATGCATCCTGTTACGATATACTGAAGGACCTGCTCAATCTCAACAGCCAAGCATCACTACAGACCGCAGCACATTTTGAGAATGAGGAGTGTTTTATAAAGCTTTATTCCATCCTCGCGATCGGCCGGTCAAGCCAAGATCCCTGTCCTACTTCAATATTTAAATAGTAAGCTGAAGAATTAGAATGTGTGATGGATTTATGTATCTATCTAATGCTACAATTACCTGAGACGTTTAATGCTCACTTCCTTTTGGCATATTCTCGAACCTGCAACTTTGTGATTTATTTCAAAGATTATGGCTTGCAACTAAACTCAGCAGACTATAAAATCAAACATTAGATCTTTTCTTTATTTCGTAATACATTGCACATTATAGCTGGCGACTTTAATAGGGCTAGTTGCTAGTCACTGGAAATTTGTTCAATTTATTGGTTTCATGTTAAAATAGTATTCTGAGTGGAGAAAGTCTACCAAAGAGAGAATGGAAGTTTGGCACATTGAGAGAAGAACAACTTTCGTCAGCGGAAGTCGACAGCAGCTTTGGAAATTTTATTATTTCCTGTGCGGTATTTTTGGTACCAACTTGTTCTCTTGGAATAGTACAAAATTCAGCCTGGAAGTAGTAAGCAATTTTTGTTGTAGATAAGTGATTTATTTTGTAATTTTTTGTGCCTCTAAACACAGAAAGCTGTACATCATGAAAACAATAAAGGCAGATGATGGTAGATGGTTTCTACAAAGCTTGTTATGACGTATTGTTGGTGTTCGTTGAATGTGGTAATGCGTGCTGTTATTTATTATTCTACTAGTGAGGAATGGACGTTTTTAGATTTTTATTTAAGCTCATCTAATGATAACAGTATTGGTCTATGAAAATACAGAAATGACTCTGGAAGGAGCTTTTAAGCTAGAACCATTTCGAAGCTCATCAGGGTGCCAAGCGGAAATATTCGAAAAATATATCAACATAACAAGATACTAAGATGACCCCGTGTCTCAGTGTAATGTATTGGGAGTAACAAAGGCAAAATTGCCAAAATATGTAAATAATTAATCAATGTACTGTAAGGAAATCTTAAGGAATTCGTACCTGTTCTTGCTTCCATTGGTCCGATTCATGAATAAGCGCAAGCAGGGACAAATAATCTGAATATCAACAATAACAATAGTAATTAGACTTCAGATGATATTCATCATGCAAATCACACCATGAAACAAAATGTACCAGGAGAGAGTTCAATAATTATGTCAACAGATCTCAAGACAGATCCCAAGATAATAGGTACAGTCCTGGTTATGCAATTAATAATTGTGTTAGTCAGTACTGGAACCGACAACAAGATCATAAAACTGACCAAAACTGGCATAAATCTCCTGGCAGAAATATGAAGGGCAAAGGCAATTCACTGTCTACAACTAAACAGGAAAATTAGTTATAACCTCACTATGCCCCAAAAAATGGTCATAGAGTGTAGGATGGGTCATAGCAAATCAATTAACTTGATATGTAATGACAATGGGAATGACATACAGAAGGTTCACTGTAATGAGTCACGCTGCAGTGTAACAGTCAGCAGTTACTGAGCAACAATGTGACTATTTATTTTCGTTTGGCTTACAGAATCATATTTTAAAAGTACATACAATTAATGTGACATAAGATAAAATAAAATGATGTGAGTCAGAATTTTCTTCCTGCGCAATCGTGTAAAATGTGCTCCAGATTTTAATCCGATTTTCCACAGTAGCAATAGTCATCGCTGGTAATGCATCAGTTGCGTAGCGTTGTTTTGATCACCGTGTGGGCAGTTCTGATAGATTTACATTAATAACGTTAGATACAGTCTCTGTTGTTATGTAGTCTCTACTGATTTGTTTAAGGGAGTATGAGAGGGTATGTTGGTACCAGCCTTGCCATCATCAACTACGAGGTTCTGGGAGCTGTGGGCACCAGATCTCATATTGTAAAATTCCAAACTCATCTACCTGTTCCACTGAGAAATACAGAGACGCATAGCACATTCATGGTTGTTGATTTTCTTATGGTTGACTACATATTCGATATGTAGTTTCTTCAGGAAAGGGTTGCAAGAATCTAACGGTCTTCAGGGAAATGACACTTCTGAGTTGATGGTTGAGAAATGACTGTTAAGATGCTGGAAACTGATGGCTATCGTAATTATTGCTGAGGGATAAAAATAGTGCTAAGTCTTAGAGACACTAATTATACAAACAATCAGCAGCCTGAACTAACTACAGTTCCTATATTAAGGAACAAGATTTTGAGAAAATAGATGAGTCTACATATTTAAGCAGTATACAGTGCTATGAATTAACAATTGTTTTACTATAGTATTCAGATCTCTTAGATGACAAGCCTTGTAGAAACTTAAGTTATAACTGCAGCCTTAATGTTATGCCACATGAAATCTCCCATTTTGTGGGCAAAAGATAAGTTGTCAACAAAGAGATTTGGAAGATGCTGAAATGGAATATAAACAGGCGCCAACTTAAGAAAAATAATAAATGGAACTGTTTTATGTAACTCCACACAAAATTACGAGGAAACCACATGCTGGAGCTTATTTACGTACCTGCCCTCTAAGTAACACAATCGAGGGATGGTAACCTGACTAGGGTGTGAGAAAATTCTTCCTGTCTTGTTTTGTAGCTGTATATGAGAATGTGAAAATATCATCTTAACTGTTTTGTTTCTGTGTGTGTCGATAATTATGCATATATGGGCAGAAAGTTTTTACTTCACAGTGACTCTGCACATTTTATGAATCTGAACATTTTACTGCAGTGTGAGAAATGAGGAGTGTAGGCACTGGAAAAGAAATGTTTTGCAGTAACATGTGTTTACTGTAAAAAATGTATATGTAGGCAGAAAGAAGTATACGTGTCAGTGGTAACTTCTGCTTTTTCCTAAGTGGAAGAATTCAAAATAATTAATATATTTTTGTGGTTGCAAAAGTTAGTTATATTTTTGGTTTTTTAGTGGTCTATTTTCTATATGTATATTGATGAATTTTGGTAAATGACAACAGTGTTCATCCGTGAAGACAAACTGAAGTCAGAACATAGTTCAGAGTAAATCGATAAAATAATAATTTCATCCACTCACTAAAGGAAAACCATTACTGCGGAACAGTGACTAAATAGTTATCTTTTAATTTAATATATCATAGAATTTTAGACAGTACAATTGATACATCTATTTTCTGTGCTGTCAGCAAACAAGCTGTCTTTGTTACTTAACTGTTAACTGCATAGAAATTGAAATTGTTAATAAAGTTATTTACTGTTAAAGTAATCGAGCATATCAGTCATGTAACACATGTTGCTCACCAACTGAAAGGTTAAATATGCGTTGATCAATTTGTTGGATTTCTTTCTGCAGGTTAATATAAATTCGATATATGTTTTCGTTCTGAATGTTAATTGTAAGCGTCATGGAGCCATGGTACAATTATCTTGTCATGGGATGGAATGAATAAAAGATGTACTGCATACTGTACTGCCTACTCTTGGTACACAAGGCCTAGCAGTGCGTGAACGTCCAACCAAGGCTCTAAATAAGATGGCTGAGGAGCACAGGTTCCACATTATTCATTCGGCTTTATAGGCTATCAATGTATTAACAGTATTATGTTAAGTTTATTTAATCATATGTAGAGTTTCAGTCAAGTGTGATTTGCGTAGTAGTCGTAAGGGTTATAGCCTGAGAATGCAATATAAATATTTTCGAGTTATATCCACAGATTGTCTATACAAACGTACAGCGCTAGGTTGAGTGATTCTCTTGTATGTAGACTGAAATTAGAATGCAAGCAGTGGACAATGAACTACACCATGCACGATAAAAACTATGAACATTGCTTACCTTCAAGCAGCGACCTGAATACTGAGGAGGGGAACTTCTGTTGTGTGTGATGAAAGCAGAACCATTTATGAGCAATGTAGTATCCGGTACACTTCAAACACTGATTTGAATATGCTGTATCTAGTGTAGGCCATAGAAAATAATTAATAGACCGCAAGTAAAGACGCAGTTTCTACCGCTGACTGATTTAAACTCTTTTAGATTATCCTCTAATTTTTTCTCTCAGCACCACACAACAGGGTTGTGTTTGCTGTGCTAGAGTGCTGATGGGGCTACATGATCATGTGCGGTTTTATATATTAATTGGTCTTTTATTGTGTTATATTGTGAAGTTGGCAGTAAGTAGTAACTTCTGATAAAGATTGACATTTTTACTATGGGAGAGCAATTTTTTAATTAAAAATGAAAAAGTAAATTTCAACATCTAAGTCTTTTCGTTATAGCAGTCACTAAACGTACTGTACTTAACATGTTTGTGCCTTTTATGTTGTATGCAACTGCAGATAAGACCAGGTACGACTGCAACCTGCATCATTCTGCGAGGTATTAGAGGCACCACAGTAGTGGCTGCGGAATAAACCTTCTTTTGATGTTGTAGGAAATATTTCTTGTATATTTACAAATCCGCATTACTGTAGTTTTTCATCAACCAATGCTTCATTGTTCATCTGTTCCATGCATAATGAGTGGTATTCTGATACAAACACTGTATTAGAGACGCGAAAGGTCAGAAGGAAGTCGGAAGCCAGACACAAAATAAAACAAACACTCAGACTTCCAGGGAGGTATCTCAGTCAAAAGATTCAATCAATTCCTGCTTACGCAGTTCCAGCACTTATTACAGTAAATAAAATAGAAATGCTGTTTCTGATCAGTTGCTGATGACGTCTGTGCGAATAATGATGGAAATTCTGATACTGAAACTGAACAGTATGACACATCAGAGGAGCAACTGCTAATCCAGTTACTCAAAGAGATTTGTTGTAACAAACGTCGTAGAATTTAACACTCATTCTAAAGGAATTAAAAAGATCTCAAACCAAAACTAAGAATATGGCGAAATAGACTGCTGCCAATCTATTTCAAACAAAAACCTCTTTAGACCTAATGTTGAATGCACTGACAACTTCCCATAAGGAACTGCCTGAAGGAATTAGCACATCAACATCAACAGTTTATCACTCAACAAACAGCAGCATACTATGCATTTACCGAAAATATATAGTGGACGTCTGAAGAAAAAGAATGCAGAATCGTCAAGGCCCCAGAGAATAGATACACCTTTTACAATCAGGATACCGATAGGTGCACTGATGAAATGATGAATAACATTACCCAAGCTTTAAAGAAGGCACATGATGACTCTACTGAGCACGCAGAACGTCCAGCTATCAGTAAAGAAGGAGGTAACGACATGGTGTGACTACAAAGTACACGAAATTACTGGGCTTAAGCAAGGCATGCCTAAAATCAGCAATGGTTCACAATGATATTTTTCATCGATTCAAGCGGGCAGCTTTAACAACTGTGCGATCTGCGCAACAACACCGCAAGCTAGACAGAGCAGACCGACATAAACTATGTCCTCCCTTACCTAGAGTGTGGTGTACGGACTCAATACACAGCCAGTACTTGTAAATTCGTTACCAGACGAGAGCATTTTGCTCAGTTGGCTGTTTAACAAATCCTAACCGTCAAAACATCAGCTCTTCCTATTACTTCGAAAAAGGGATTTTCGTGGCGTACTGCCAGCTTCATGGTATGAACAGTAACCCATCTGCTCTGTCAGCGGACATATCAGGGAGACACAGCGTCATGTGCCACAAAAGCTATGTAACAATGCTGCTATGCTACAAAATTTGTAGGGAAACATGAGAGAATTTTTTTCAAAAGAAAGTTCGAGCAATCCGTGTTATTCAATCACGTGGAAGTGTCACAGGCTCGTAAGCAGCCACTCTGACATTCCTAAGATAGCCTGCGAGCATCTCAGCAGAAAACAGAACAGTGCACACTGACCTGCCTTTGTTACTCACGTATTATTACATAAGAGGCACTAGGTGGGATGCAGTAACATCTAGAAGGAATTTGAATAAGCAGTAAGGACCCTGTAAGAAATTGATTAAGAAAATATGATGGAACTGAAGGCCGCTGACGACTCTGGAAGAGCAGATTCAATTCGATCATTACGAATGACGTTATAGAGCAGAGCCTCTTCTCAGCGACAGAAATATCTACCCTCCAACCAGTAGCATCACTGGCATTCATATTATTCACACTCGATTCGCTGCTTATGGTATAGTATCATCTAGCGTGTTAGATTTTTCTAGGGTTGGTCTTGCACTTGCTGCTCTTTGAGACGATCAGCGATCCGGAGCCATGGCTGATGAAGTCCAGTATCCAGTACTGACATCAGCATAGCAACCAGTGCTGACGGGTAGCCCAAGAGTCTACCAACACAACTCCACAGCAGAAGCTGACTTAAACTCCAGCATCGCCAGGGCCTGATGGCCTACCATACCAGTGGACCAGGTTCAGCAGTCAACACTACACACATCAGACATTACGCTCCACCTGAGGGGACAACGTGGGCAGTGACCTGAGAGAAATTGAGTACCCCAAGAAACGGCGTGTGAATGAAAACACACACGTAATGGTCACCGCCAACTCCAAGCAGAGCTACTGACAGAGGGTACATGTCTCTCCAGCGGGTGCTGAGACCGGCGCATCATGGAGTCATCGACTTCCAGTCCAAGCTGATGCAGCGTCCTTGGCAGCAGTGAGTCCGCTATTGGGTTCAGCGAATTCTTCTCTGAATTATGTAGCCACATCTTGACTCACAATACTTAACAATGACATGTATTTTCAGTAATAAATGGAATAATTTTTAATATTGTCTTATTGCATCTAACCATACTGCACAGGTCCTTTCTCTGCATTAGTAAGGGTTTCCAGCCTAGCAAAGGGCGGCCTCTGCAATACCATACGTCTGGCAAAGAACTGTTTGTGAGACATGCAAGAAAGGCCATGAAAAGGAGACTTCAAGCTTGAGACTTGCATTGGGATACATCGGAGTCTCAGGAAGTATTTCGAAAAATCCTTTGAAAAGCGCCAAAGCAATGTGCATAATCTCTTTCCGCTCCGCAACAAATTTTTATGTGCAAATTAACCACATTTTCATTAAATTAAACTAGAATCGGGGACACTGTGGAAATGCGTATATATTTCCATTGGAAGTACAACTACAGTTATTTGGTAAGTGATTCCTTCCTCTACATGTATCAAGTATGGTACATCACGAATAATGTATACGATTTCAGCCACAGAGCAAACAGAGAAGTTTAGCAGTAGAAGCTGCCCCCCCCCCTCCCCCCCTGGTTAGGGAGTTAGGGGAAGCGTCAGTCACTGGTGCTTGACTCACGTAAGGGAGATTTGATGCTGGAGATAGCTGGCGACTGTGTTGTGCCCGTTTCCTGGGGAGACGTTCTCAGCCAGGCACACTCTGATAACTTTTTTACTGCTATGAACGTCATCGAAACGGCTCTCCAGTGAAAACAGGTTTTCTTTAAATAACGTGGCCAGTTTTTTGAGGCATTATTAAGACGAATTTCCTACGGAAATTCCTGGAGAGAGAGACTTTCACCAGGAGCAGTCAACTAAAATTTTTACAGCTATTACCATCTGCAAATCGTGTCTCTGGTGGAAGGAGATCTTCTAAATAACATTACCAGTTTTTCTGCCATTTTTAAGAGAAAACTTCCTGGGGGAGATATAGATCCCGAAAACTTTATGAAAGACATGGACAGTCTGTAGGAGTGATGGTCACACGCTTCAACTGCCTGTTTAGCACGTAACGCTACTTCATCCCTTTTTCATCTTCTCTTATATTCCCAAGCTAGAAGAGAGCTCACCCAATCCGCCAAAAATAAGACAAATGGGTTGTATGGGGTATTGTGACGTAAAATTTTTAGATGCAAGCTTCTTGAAAAGGGATTTCAGTACAACTGATTGGGAGCGTAGGGTTTCTGGCACGGTTCTGGGTGTACAGCGCCATGTGCTTAATTTTTTCGTTGTTTGTACTTTTTTAAACACTGCCGCTTCTTCTCCGAGCAGAGTGACTTCATGCTCCAATTGCAGAGAGGGCACTTGGGCCTCTCAGTGCAGCAGAATCCTTTAGTATTTTGCCCTCGAGGGAAACAGAGTTCCACATACAGCTGGGACACCTTCAGACCGGACAATTCAGATGGAGACTTCACCTAGCAGACTTCTGGCTCAGGCCTCGTCCAAGGACGATGCAGCAGTAGCGCGTCCACAACCGCACGTAGCGAACCATCAGCACTTCTAGCAGTTAACGCATTCAAACACCAGCGATGGCGAAATTTAGGGACAACGCCAGCAGTATACATCGCAATGAATTTAATAGCAATTAACAATTTGACAGTGAGGTTCTATCTGGCCACTGGGGCTGGCACAGTTACACAACAACTTCCCTTATATTCCCAGCATGAATGCATGCAATGCTGCCGCGTTGGTACTGAGTCAGTTAATCTTTAATATGCTAGAGAGCTTAACCTACCATCATGTTCTTCCGTTTCTGAACTTTTGAACTATGACAACTGCAACTCATTTTCATTTTAACCTTTTTCGTGTTTATTGTTATTGTTGGTACCTGTGTATTTTATTTCACAGCTAGTCATACCTGTATAGTTACCACTACACATTGATCTATTGCTGAACCGAAAATTGTTCGCTAATTTACTCTGACGCATACAGTTTTATTAGCATAGTTGCTCGAGGGAGAGATCTAGATGAGTCGTATTTCAGTCTCTTGAATAGCAAGGGGAATGGGGAGAGGGGGAGGGGGCAATCAAAAACGAAATACTGGGATGAGGCAGTATCTGACAGAATATTCTGGAAAACTCAAGGCTAAACTTTCCATGCATTTCATAGAGAAACGTCTTCGTGCACCAGAAGGCGATACTGATAGCTTTGCGTCAGTGATTGATGATGTTTATCTAATTCAGACAGATGCACATGGCACATATTCTCACAATAATTGTAGCCCTAGCTGCTGTAACAAATCGCACACGCGCCGTTTAGAAATAGGTGTAATGTTTGTTACTTGCCCGGTTATAAAGATCATCCCTACGCTGGGTAAGGGATCACCGCCGATCAAATTGCTGGAATCAGGGCACGGCAATAGTAGAGTTGCATCCTGACTCTAAAAGCCGACAGGAAATCTAAATATGATCAGCTGTAGACCAACCAGGTCGGTCGTAGAGGATGGTAGGGCTATGACTAACACAATAGTTAATTAAATACACGGTTCAGAAATGCGGGATGCATTCTGCGTCGAAGACAATGATGGTGCAAAGAACTTTGAACCTGAAGTACAATATGCTGTACATTCAAAGGTTGGCAGATTACTGTTAACAGTAACCACGGACGAAACTTGTCGGTGGATTTCCTTACAAGAATTTGTGTGCACCAAAGATACCAAAGTTCCCAGTCAATAAGCGCAGAATCTTGGGAGCAGTTAGCATCAGATCTAAACCAGCGAAGTGGCAAGTCGTGTTACAAATTGAAATACAGGAAATGAAGTTGGAGCGTTTGTTCCTGGTAACTGACTGTTTCACGATCGAGTGCCTGGAAGGAATAGACATAGGCCAGAGGTACACTAGCACTGACTTCTGTTCTGGCCACCTATATTTGAGAAAATGTCAGCATCATCGCCAATTTATTCTCAGTGATGGAGCCCACGGGGCTCTTGGAAAACAGTAAAAATACAATATATTGGTGATATCACTGTTTACATAGGAACTATTCCCGTACACCAATACACTGCACACAAAGCTAATGAATTTGGTTACCTCAAGGACACCCGGAGCAGTGAGTTGACAGATGTTTTCGAAAAATTTGAAGTAGTCGCTGAAGAATGACCTAGAGTCATATATAGAACTGAATGCAAACTCAATACCTGTCCTCACAAAACATATTTTTCATTCTTTCTGTAGTCGTTGAAGAACGAACTGGAGTCATACATAGACATGGCATGAATGTAAAGTGAATGTCTCTTCTCAAAAAACGTATTGTCAATCCTTCTAAGGTGTCACTGGGTCAAGCGATTGAATGTTACTAAGATCGGGAAACTGCTTTCTTACGAATCTTGCATTCTCATGAGGATGTTGAGATATTTCACACTTGAGTAATAGGCAGTGAGATGTACTGTAATAGCTCATTTGTGTACAATAAGAAGTTGGTCATATTAGGGCATGCTAGGTAATGATTGTTCCCATCATTTCATTCTGTTTATAGAGGTATGTGTCTGCTTTAATTTTATGTAGGTCTTAGCAGCCTTCTATGTGTGATACTGCAATTGGGCTTACGTTGCACCGAACACAGTAAAAATTAGTGCCTATTCCTTAAGATAGAATATATTGATAAGTTACACTCTAGATGTATCGTAGCACAACAATACAGTGTTTAAAATAAAAAATTTTCGCAATATTAATATTGTAGTTCTGAGTAATGGAGTAATTTTTATGTATATGTCTTGTCACCACCATGTAAATATATACAGACATGTTGACACGTGTGTGAAATCTTATGGGGCTTAACTGCTGAGGTCGTCAGTCTCTAAGCTTACACACTATTAACCTAAATTATCCTAAGGACGAACACACACACCCATGCCCGAGGGAGGACTCGAGCTTCTGCGACGGCCGCGGTGGTCTCGCGGTTCTAGGCGCTTCAGTCCGGAACCGTGCGACTGCTACGGTCGCAGGTTCGAATCCTGCCTGAGGCATAGATGTGTGTGATGTCCTTAGGTTAGTTAGGTTTAAGTAGATCTAAGTTCTAGGGGACTGATGACCACAGTAGTAGAGTCCCATAGTGCTCAGAGCTATTTGAACCATTTTTTTTTCGAACCTCCGCCGGGTGCAGCCGCACAGCCCACGACTGCGGCGCCTTACACCTCGTGGCTAATACCGCGCGGCTAGATATATACATTAGAGTGAATATGCTTATGTAATTAAAATGCAGTATTTAAAAAAGAATTATGTAATAACATGTAGTAAACACCCTGGTCTCGTCAGGGCGATTTACTGTTGTGAACAGTCAAAGAGTGTACTTGAATTAGGTAACATTGACAGTGGGCGCCGACGTGCATAGTGCAGCAGAGCAATTGAGTATGGCGGAAGCTCTTGTGCAGCAATGTCTGACAGAAGCCCTCAGAGTGGTCGCTAGAGACATGTAGTGCATCACGTATGTCATTTGCAACGCATAATTACGACGTTAACTGAGGACAGTGCAAAAAGCATCAAGTCGAATTAATGTGAAAAAAGCCCAAAACTGTTTATTGCAAAGCTACGCTAAGAACAGCGTGTTGCCATGCATTGTTGGTGGCTATTACCTTACGCAGCATCAGCATCCGTTCACTGAAGTAAGACTTTAATATTTAGAAGTGTATGAACGCAGCCAAGTAGCAGTTTCATTTTGTGAATAATTAGCAGCCTAACTTTAACGCTGTGTTACAAGTGCTAAACTTGAATAGTTACCAACTGGGGTCCTGTCCTTTCATTATTCATTTAAACCGAGCATCACTGTTAATGATAAAAAGACAATGATTGCTGAGCTAATTTAATTTTAATGATTTGTTTAAAAAAGTGGAAGATTTCAAAATTTAATAAACAAGTGAGAATGATAGTTAAAACAATGGACTTGCTTGCTCAGCGAGATCTTCACTTAATAAATCAGTATTAATATTCAGTGATTATCTAAAAGTAATTTGGTTCAAATGGCTCTGAGCACTATGGGACTCAACTGCTGTGGTCATTAGTCCCCTAGAACTTAGAACTACTTAAACCTAACTAACCTAAGGACATCACACACATCCATGCCCGAGGCAGGATTCGAACCTACGAACGTAGCAGTCACACGGTTCCGGACTGCGCGCCTAGAACCGCAAGACCACCGCGGCCTGCTAAAAGTAATTTCAGTGAGTTTAAAAAGGTCAGTGTAGATCTGCTCTCATTTCCAAAATGTTACGTCCAGCCTCATCGTCATTCTTGCAGTGTCTAGGAAACCTGCATACTCGGTTCGCTAGTGTGACGTCCCCTCTCCGCCGCGTGCTGGTCTTGTCGACGCCGTGGAGCTGTCACTGCTACAGCTCGCTCGATGGAGTCGACACGCGATGCGCCATGATGGATGTCTCCATCGGTTAACGAGAGACAATATCTGAAAAAGCTCTTAAGGAATCGTTCCCCGTGTAATGATTAAAGTTTGATTGCGAGTGCGCACAGTTTCCTTATTAATGCGACCTGTGCACTCTAATTGTCTCTTATGGTTTGAAGCTAAATTATTATGTACCCCGTTAACACTTTAGTGCAGTAATTGATGAATCTTGTCTCATGCGCATTGTCCACATCACCAAAAGCGAGGAAAAAGTTCAATAGCAGATCGTATTGGTCGTCGTCTGTTCGTTGCCAAGAAAATTGTTCGCTCTATATGACGCGAGATCCACTTATACTCTTTAAAAAAGTCTTAATTTTTTCTTTGGAGAGAAGAGAACCACGTGTATGAATATCAAGAGCTCAGATGGCAACCCAGTCCTAAGCAAAGAAGGGAAGGCAGAAAGGTGGAAGGAGTATATAGAAGGTTTATACAAGGGTGATGTACTTGAGGACAATATTATGGAAATGGAAGAGGATGTAGATGAAGACGAAATGGGAGATACGACACTGCGTGAAGAGTTTGACAGAGCACTGAAAGACCTGAGTCGAAACAAGGCCCCCGGAGTAGACAACATTCCATTAGAACTACTGACGGCCTTGGGAGAGCCAGTCATGACAAAACTCTACCAGCTGGTGAGCAGGATGTATGAGACAGGCGAAATACCCTCAGACTTCAAGAAGAATATAATAATTCCAATCCCAAAGAAAGCAGGAGCTGACAGATGTGAAAATTACCGAACTATCAGTTTAATAAATCACAGCTGCAAAATACTAACGCAAATTCTTTACAGACGAATGGAAAAACTGGTAGATGCGGACCTCGGGGAGGATCAGTTTGGATTCTGTAGAAATGTTGGAACACGTGAGGCAATACTGACCTTACGACTTATCTTAGAAGAAAGATTAAGAAAAGGCAAACCTACGTTTCTAGCATTTGTAGACTTAGAGAAAGCTTTTGACAATGTTGACTGGAATTCTCTCTTTCAAATTCTGAAGGTGGCAGGGGTAAAATACAGGGAGCGAAAGGCTATTTACAATTTGTACAGAAACCAGATGGCAATTATTAGAGTCGAGGGGCATGAAAGGGAAGCAGTGGTTGGGAAAGGAGTGAGACAGGGTTGTAGCCTCTCCCCGATGTTATTCAATCTGTATATTGAGCAAGCAGTAAAGGAAACAAAAGAAAAATTTGGAGTAGGTATTAAAATTCATGGAGAAGAAGTAAAAACTTTGAGGTTCGCCGATGACATTGTAGTTCTGTCAGAGACGGAAAAGGACTTGGAAGAGCAGTTGAACGGAATGGACAATGTCTTGAAAGGAGGATATAAGATGAACATCAACAAAAGCAAAATGAGGATAATGGAATGTAGTCAAATTAAATCGGGTGATGCTGAGGGAATTAGATTAGGGAATGAGACACTTCAAGTAGTAAAGGAGTTTTGCTATTTAGGAAGTAAAATAACTGATGATGGTCGAAGTAGAGAGGATATAAAATGTACACTGGCAATGGCAAGGAAAGCGTTTCTGAAGAAGAGAAATTTGTTAACATCGAATATAGATTTATGTATCAGGAAGTCGTTTCTGAAAGTATTTGTTTGGAGTGTAGCCATGTATGGAAGTGAAACATGGACTATAACTAGCTTGGACAAGAAGAGAATAGAAGCTTTCGAAATGTGGTGCTACAGAAGAATACTGAAGATAAGGTGGATAGATCACGTAACTAATGAGGAGGTATTGAATATTGGGGAGAAGAGAAGTTTGTGGCACAACTTGACTAGAAGAAGGGATCGGTTGGCAGGACATGTTCTGAGGCATCAAGGGATCACCAATTTAGCATTGGAGGGTAGCGTGGAGGGTAAAAATCGTAGAGGGAGACCGAGAGATGAGTACACTAAGCAGATTCAGAAGGATGTAGGTTGCAGTAGGTACTGGGAGATGATGAAGCTTGTACAGGATAGAGTAGCATGGAGAGCTGCATCAAACCAGTCTCAGGACTGAAAACAACAACAACAATTATCTTGCGTCGTAATATTATGTATGTCCAACCCTTCCTTGTCACAACTAACAGTCCACGAATTTACTTTCAAGTTAAACAGTTACTGGTCATTAACTTTTGATGAGCAATTACAAAATATTCATAGAATGATGGAGGCGACACCATGAATTTCCACTTTTGATGAACAATTTTATTGTTCCTTTTCGTTAAATACTTCATAATCATAACGCCACACGCACACACGGTTAATTAACACTGGCAGTTCCGTTAGTTTCAAGTATCGTGACAATTACGACAGCTTTAACCTTCGGCGTAATTGTATCTTCTTCATGTATTATTGTCAGTGTCTTCTACTCGAGACTAAACGTGTATTATAGTCTTTTGAAACTTTGTCAATTCTTTTCTTTAAGTTCATTTATATGAATTTTGAGTCCAATATTGCCTACTTCCGTTAATAAAGTCACTCGTTATACACAGTCAGCATACTATCTCGGTTCAAGTCTCTAGTCTGAACATCAGTTCACAAAATCCGTCCGTCTACGTCACGCAACAACAATCTCGTCGCGCTCCGTTCCCTCAACTATTGCAACAGCTGCTCTCGTATGACTTGATAGCACGATCATTAGCAAGCGACATACTTTTTTTGTAAATGAATACTGTAGACGCATTGAATTTCTTCGTTGCGTTTACAACTCTCTTTAAAAAAAATGGTTCAAATGGCTCTGAGCACTATGGGATTTAACTTCTGAGCTCATCAGTCCCATAGAACTTAGAACTACTTAAACCTCACGAACCTAAGGACATCACACACACCCATGCTCGAGGCAGGATTCGAACCTGCGACCGAAGCGGTTACACGGTTCCAGACTGTAGCGCCTAGAACCGCTCGGTCACCCTGGCCGGCCAACTTTCTTCCACATAAAAGTTATCTCTGACCGACATTTCTTTGGACTTAACTTTCATGGTATTAACTTGCAATTATTACTTAGATGTTTGGCAAATAACTAAAGATGACCTTTCTTTCTTCTTCCTATCTAGAAAAATACTCTGTAATGCTTAATGTTGGTGTTTATCAAGGCTTTCTGGTGTTATATCATCGGCAAAGTTGCCTTACCTGTCAGGATAACTTTTCCCTACTTTCCTAATTGGGTTTTGGTGTTCGTTAGGGTGTTACACGAGACGAACAATCAAACTCATATTAATGATTTTATTACAACAAGAACAATTACAATACTTAACTTCGGCAACGACACAGATGTGTCGCAAGCAAAGGGCGACATACAAAGTAATCAGTCTTCTTTAGTATAGACAATCCCAAGTCTGTGGTACATAGAGAGTACAAGCGAAGTGAGTAGCGTTGACGCTGCTATCGAAGTCGCTAATCTTGAAGCTGCTACTGAACCGCGCCGCCATCAGTCGGTCGCGGTGCTTAGGTCCTCTTCACACAGGGGCCGCTGCTGTCGCGTTGTCGTCCTTGAAGATGGTGCGGTCAGCGCGTGACTGGCTGACTTCTTCTCACAGCCTACTCTTCAATGTCGTTCCCGACTGTCGTGCTGGCTGTAACACTAAATATATAACAATGCTATGCAAAAGTTAATCTATAGTTATTTAATGAAAGGTTAACACCAATAAGACACATTTAGCCTAATAGAAAACATTTATTTAAGGGCGATTACGACAGTAGAAATATTAACAGTTGGCTGCGCCAAGCTATTTATTACGCAAGCTGTGACTGAGTGCCAAAGAATCATCAGTCAACCGCACGTACTTAGCCCAATTTGTTTTATGATTTCACCATCATCATTTAAGACTGATTATGCCTTTCAGCGTTCAGTCTGGACCGTAGACTCCTTATAAAATTCCTCCATGTTCCCCTATTCAGTGCTACCATTGGTGCCTCTTCTGATGTTAAACCTAGTACTTCAAAATCATTCTTAACCGAATCCAGGTACCTTCTCCTTGGTCTGCCCCGACTCCTCCTACCCTCTACTGCTGAACCCATGAGTCTCTTGGGTAACCTTGCTTCTCCTATGCGTGTAACATGACCCCACCATCTAAGCCTGTTCGCCCTGACTGCTACATCTATAGAGTTCATTCCCAGTTTTTCTTTGATTTCCTCATTGTGGTCACCCTCCTGCCATTGTTCCCATCTACTAGCTACTTTCATATCCGTAACCTCAACCTTGTTGATAAGGTAACGTGAATCCACCCAGCTTTCGCTCGCATACAAAGAAGTTGGTCGAAAGATTGAACGGTGCACAGATAACTTAGTCTTGGTACTGACTTCCTTCTTGCAGAAGAGAGTAGATCGTAGCTGAGCGCTCACTGCATTGGCTTTGCTACACCTTGCTTCCAGTTCTTTCACTATGTTGCCATCCTGTGAGAATATGCATCCTAAGTACTTGAAACCATCCACCTGCTCCAACTTTGTTCCTCCTATTTGGCACTCAATCCGTTTATATTTCTTTCCCACTGACATTACTTTCGTTTTGGAGATGCTAATCTTCATACCATAGTCCTTACATTTCTGATCTAGCTCTGAAATATTACTTTGCAAACTTTCAATCGAGTCTGCCATCACAACTATGTCATCCACATATGCAAGACTGCTTATTTTGTGTTGACATATCTTAATCTCACCCAGCCAGTCTATTGTTTTCAACATATTATCCATAAATAATATGAACAATAGTGGAGACAGGTTGCAGCCTTGTCTTACCCCTGAAACTACTCTGAACCATGAACTCAATTTACCGACAACTAACTGCTGCCTGACTATCCATGTAAAGACCTTTAATTGCTTCCAAAAGTTAGCCTCCTATTCCATAATCTCGTAGAACAGACAATAACTTCCTCCTAGGAACCCGGTCATATGTCTTTTCTAGATCTATAAAGCATAGATACAATTCCCTGTTCCACGATTTCACGATTACATTAATTTTATTTCATGCTACTAACTGTGATTTTGGATCCTGAGATCGAGTCAGTGCTATAGTACCCTTTTCCGACTGATTGTCTTGCATTAAGTATTAATCATACATAATTTTCGAAATTGATTAACAACTACACAATATTGTTCGCTCTCACTGAGAGATGGCGACAGTTTTATATAACCGTTACAATCTAAAGAGCATTTAACCCTCCGTCACACACCGTCAGGTGGCTTGCGGAGTATGGATGTAGATGTAGATGTTATCTGAAATTTCACTAACTACTTTGTACTTTTTTTAATTCCCATAATCCTTTCCATCGTTATTTCCTAGAAGTAGTCGAGCAAAAACGGTTCAGTTATAACCGACAACTTTTTTTTTATTTAACTTGTTCTTCGGAACGGATGCTTCATCGCAGATAAGAGGGCATTAGCAAAACTTGTCATCAGTTATTACAATTACCCGAAAGGGCTGGTTCGTTAGAGTATTAATTTCATGGGTTCATCAATAATTCACACGACTGCAGGCCGTCTGCTTAATTCTCGCAGTCACGTTTCTCAGATCACTGTAATGAAGCCAGATTATTGTCATAATAATTTTTCGTAGCATTAGACACTTTGTTCTGGTCTGGCAATTGGGTACTCATATGTTCTCATTGTAGTTCCATTTGGAGGTCTGTGAAGAGTGTAGTTGTTGCTGGGATCTCGGTGGTGTGATTTGATTGAGGTAGGGAATTCCTTGGCTTTTTAACTCAGCAACAAGATTATTACTTGCATTACATCACACAGTGCAAGCGGAGATATGTAGTTTATATACTGGACAGAGCACAAAACATTAAATTGTCGCTTAAAATAATCTCACTTAATTTCTTAACTTGTTACTCAAGGTAGGTACAAAAACGCTGTCCTTGAGATATTTGATTACTATACTTTTAATTTAATTTTTTTACTAAGAAAATATTTTAGTGAATAGTGAACCAAGTACTGTGTTCGAAGGTAAATGTTTGTGTGAACACAGACATTTTGGGGTGTTTGTGTAACCACTAACGTGTTGGAACTGTCTTCAATAGTCAACATTTTAGTTACGTTTATGTACAGTGAGCTATGAAGTGTAAACTGTTTTATAAGTATTCCATTATTCAGCTGACTGCAGAGGTGGCTGCTGTGTAAGAGCATGTGAACACGCAAACTCTCGACACCTTTCGGGTTTATTGGTTCTTTGAATGCTGTTAGATGTAACATAGAAGCTGCAATTTGAAAAATACGGCACTTAAATCTACTGCAGTACTGCTCCTCTAGACTCCTCTGTGAGACTTGGCATCACCTTATATATGAAAATTCACGAAATTCCGTATCACTAGTTTCTGTGGTATTCATTTAAATGTGGGATCGACGGCTGTGTGCTTTAGGTCCTTACGGATCTCAGCGCTTTTGTATTGTAGTCAGTTGACAATGTTGGCAGACATTATTACTTGAGTTTAATGATCTCCGCAAACGGCACTTTGTGTTTGGAGTCAGGTGTTTACAGTGCAGGAATCGTCCTTCGTGTGCACTGTGAACATGTACAATATTGAATGTATTTTAAATGCTAACAGAAAGCAAAGCTATGCCGATGGGTTGTCAATCGTGCTTGGATAGCTCAGTCACCCGCAGAAAGCAAAGGCCCCGAGTTCGAATCTACGTCAGGCTCATAGCTTTAATCTGCCAGGATGTTTCATATAAGCACAAACTCCACTGCATAGTGAAAATATTATTCTGGGAACAGAAACGTAAATTATCAGAAAAAGCTAGTCGCAAAAGAACTAGGACCTCCAAGAACAGATACTTTGATTGCGAGAGTGACGAAATCAAATAAGCGTGACTACAAGCGAACATTTAACAAGTAAGTGTACAGTTAGCACAAGTTGTTGTGTGGGTGCAGCCTGGAAATATATTCGTGAACTAATACATCTGTTAAGGATCTTGTACATTTCTCTTTAAAACTGGAAAAGCACGAAAACTCCCATTTAAACATAAACGTGAAAGGGAGAGTAGAGAAAGTTTACACATTATTTCGTTAATGCCCTAAAGTGTTCAAAAAGCGGTTCAAATGGCTCTGAGCACTATGGGACTTAACATCTGAGGCCAGTCTCCTAGAACTTAGAACTACTTAAACCTAACTAACCTAAGGACATAACACACATCCATGCCCGAGACAGGATTCGAACCTGCGACCGTAGCAGTTTCGCGATTCTGGACTGAAGCGCCTAGAACCGCACGGCCACCTCGGCCGGCCCCTAAAGTGTACTTAATTATGCACACAACAACGAAATTCCACAAAAACATTTTGTCAGATAGGTAACGCATCTTATTATTGTTTTTTGGCAGTGCCTGTAGCCGTATAAACTTGCTGATAAACATAACAGTTATTCAGCAGATGCTATTAATTTCACTATCTCAAATTTATCTGAATCTAAAAATTTGTGGTCACCCAAAATTTATCACACTCATGAGCCGTCATTGGCTGACTGTATCGATAAATGAAGAAACAATATGTACTGAACAAACAAATGTGGACACATTGCTTGTCGAATGTGTGAAATTTATATATTTCAGTACAAACAGACCGTGCTAACTGCGAACCAAGTCCTGTGAGCACACTGTTGACTGAAGCATGTACAAGGAAGGCGCCGCCAGATATGCATCATGGCTAGTCTCAGAGTACCGTCGTCAGTGAATTCTGTTGATGTGTAGAGGGATCTCAGGCATACGTAAACATCGCTACCTCAGCGCTTGATTGGTTATTTCCTGAGTTATTTGGCGAGGTATTCTGTCGCTGTGACATGAGGTAGCGGCCATCTTACGACGCCTCACGCGAGTGGCGCGGAGTTCGCGTTGTTGCCACTGGGTGTCTCCACTGTTTTCAGTCTTCTGCAGTTGGCAAATTAACCTCTGTATCGTCGCGGGGGACCGCTGCGTCTTAACCACAGCGGAGGAATTTGCAGTCTTATCAACTGATGGATGCACTACTGAATAATGATACGATTTCAAAACAGCGTGAACGACGCTTTTTAAAGACACTGGGCTTACCTTCTGGCTGCGTGAATTATAGTAGTTGTATTACAAATTTGAACTAACAAAACTTTTACAAAATTCACAATCGAACATCACAAAGTTGGCTTGAGTTCTGTTGATTCTTTTCGTCTATGTGCTCAAAGTTTTGTAGTAATTCCATTCTCATCAAGGAAGAGCAATGTCTCCTCTATACTAATGCATTTTGTCCGATTTGTTTTGTGCTCTTTCTTGTTCACCTTCTCATGCCCACCTAGTTTGACAGACTCCACTTACCCTCAATCTGCTGCTATGGAATGCATCTTTGAAACCAAATAAGTTATCTGATTGGCTTACGAATTGCCCATGAGGTCCACCATATCATCCTATGAAACATAACCAGAGCTACAGCAATGAAAAACCTCTCACTTGGAGTTTAAGTGGGTTTTATTTAACACTGCAGGCTATGTAGTGAGATGTGACTCTCCCACTCTCAGTCTGAAAGGGAAATCATCCTAGAGCACATCTGCTATGAGAAAATGAAGATGCATGAACTCTAATGAGCATAAATCTTAGCTGAGCAAACTGCTGCCAACCACTACGTATAAAAACAAAACAAAGCTCACAGGATCAATAACTTTTGTAACATTATAGGAAAATGACAAAGCTATGAAAAAGGATCAACGGAAATGTATCGATGGATACAGCAAATTAGCAACCTGGAATGTCAGAGGGATTTTAGAGAGAAATACAACTAGGAAATACATTAAAACACATGAATATTGATGCTGTAGGAACCACAGAAACGAAAATAAAAATGAGAGCTAATAAATACGTAAGTGACTATGTTTACATTCTATAGTGTAGTCGAACAAAATTAAAGAGCAAGCAAAGATATGGCATTATCCTGTATAAGAGATGGAAAAAGATATCAAAAATTAAACATGCATAAGTGAAAGAATACTCACAGTCAGAATTATTTGATTTGATGTGACTGATTTTATTTCATGTTGCGTAGTTCCAACTGTGTTGGGTTCACAAGGACGTGAAATGAATCAGTTCTTTACAAATACAATCTGATAACCTTATAGCATATACAGGTATTTTAGTACATAATTATATAAAAATTTATACAGTAAATTCTTTGAGCAGCAATACAGAGAAGAGACTATGCATATTTCCTTAGAATCAATAAAGCACCACAGAAATAACAGATACAGAGCACAAACAGATACAGAGCTCTAGTTAAATAACATTCTTAGAGGCATTATTAAAATTTTACAATTTATTTACTTAAAAATTCATGTAGACTGTAAAAAGCTTTTTTTAGCAGAAATATTTTTAGTGCTTTCTTAAACTTATCTTGTTATGACTCTCTGTCTTCATTTCAGGGGGAAGAGCACTGAAGTGTTTTGCTACAGTGTAGTACACACCATTTTGTGCCAAGCTCAAATTTCTTTCCTCGCTGTGAATTTCATTCTTCCTCCGTGTGTTATGCTCATGATAGTTACTGTTTGGTGGAAATATCTCTATATCTTACAGACAAAAACACATGAGACAAAAAATATATTGGCATGTAGTTGTGTATATTTTAAGTTTTCGAAAGCTATTTCTACTTGAGTCTCTTAGGCGCAATCCACATATAACTCATAAAGTTCACTTCTGAACAATGAACATTTTCCTTGCTAATGGCTGGTTGCCCCAAAAAATAATGCCATATTCAATGAGTGAATGAAAATAGACATAGCATGCCAGTTTTGCAGGTTTAGGTTAAACGCCAGTAAAGCATACAACCAGTAAAGTACACATAGCAGACATAAGCCTCTTACAGAGATCTATAATGTGCAAAGACCAGTTCATATTCTTGACAATGTGCACTTCAAGAAATTTTGTACTTTCTATTGGATGATTACCACATGTCACATATCTGCTTTCATACTGAACTGAATAAAGCTGATCGTACTGGAATTTAATGAGAGTCCATTCACCTTGATCCAATTAACCATATCTGAGAGTATGTGATTAATGGATTCCTCATGATTACTATCAGTTCTACTACTCTGGAGATTCTGGAATTATCAGTTAATGTACATTTACGCGGCAGGCTTGTACATGATGGTAGATCATTTACAAAAATCAGGGATAATAGTGGGCCTAGAATGGAACCCTGAGGCATGTAATGCGTAATGGAACTCCATCCAGAATGTGAGGAAACATCACATTCTCCGCCTGACTATTCAAGACAATTTTTTGTTTTCTGTCTTGGAAATACGGTTGTAGCCAGTTGCCTGCAACACCACTTATTCCTGCTAATTTTGATTTTTGCAAGAGAATCTGGTGGTCAACACAGTCAAACGCTTTAGACAAATCACAGAAGACACCAAAACATTAAAGGTTTCTAGGACTTCATTTGCAAGTGCATAGATTGCGTCTTTTGTTGAACAGCCTTTTTAAAAGCCAAATTGGCTCTTGCTAAGAACTCCATTCTTCATGAAATTATCAGTAATTCTTGAATGTATTAGCGTTTCTAGAATTTTAGAGAAAGCTGACAACAAAGAGATAGGTCGATAATAAGCTAATTCAGGTTTATCGCCCCTTTTGTACAGGGGCTTCACAATAGTGTACTTAAGTCTACTGGGAACAACACTTTTCCGAAGGGAAGCATTGAAAATATGACACAGAATGTCCCTTATCCAGAGACAAGAATATTTAATATTTCAATAAATTACTTCTT
The DNA here is from genome assembly GCF_023897955.1 of Schistocerca gregaria. Lineage (NCBI taxonomy): Eukaryota > Metazoa > Arthropoda > Insecta > Orthoptera > Acrididae > Schistocerca > Schistocerca gregaria. The sequence goes on from NC_064926.1 coordinate 254,191,065, forward strand.
CTTCGGAACGGATGCTTTATCGCAGATAAGAGGGCATTAGCAAAACTTGTCATCAATGTTTTCAATTACCCAAAAGTGCTGGGTCATTACAGTATTAATTTCATGGGTTCATCATTAATTCACACGACTGCAGGCCGTCTGCTTAATTCTCGCAGTCACGTTTCTCAGATCACTGTAATGAAGCCAGATTATTGTCATAATAATTTTTCGTAGCATTACACGCTTTGGTCTGGTCTGGCAAGTGGGTACTCATATGTTCTCATTGTAGATCCATTTGGAGTTCTGTGAAGCATGTGGTTGTTGCTGGAATCTCGGTGGTGTGATTTGATTGAGGTAGGGAATTCCTTGGCTTTTTAACTCAGCAACAAGATTATTACTTGCATTACATAACACAGTGCAAGAGGGGATATGTAGTTTATATACTGGACAGAGCACAAAACATTAAATTGTCGCTTAAAATAATCTCACTTAATTTCTTAACTTGTTACTCAAGGTAGGTACAAAAACGCTGTCCTTGAGATATTTGATTACTATACTTTTAATATAATTTCTTTACTAAGAAAATATTTTAGTGAATAATGAACCAAGTACTGTGTTCGAAGGTAAATGTTTGTGTGAATACAGACATTTTAGGATGTTTGTGTAACCACTAACGTGTTGGAACTGTCTTCAATAGTCAACACTTTAGTTACGTTTATGTACAGTGAGCTATGAAGTGTAAACTGTTTTATAAGTATTCCATTATTCAGCTGACTGCAGAGGTGGCTGCTGTGTCTGAACATGTATTACTGTAGCATCAGTAATTTTTGCTTGTATTAGCTTTTCTAGAATTTTAGAGAAAGCTGTCAGCAAAGAGGTCAGAATGAGATTTTCACTCTGCAGCGGAGTGTGCGCTGATATGAAACTTCCTGGCAGATTAAAACTGTGTGCCCGACCGAGACTCGAACTCGGGACCTTTGCCTTTCGCGGTCAAGGGCTCTACCAACTGAGCTACCGAAGCACGGTAGCTCAGTTGGTAGAGCCCTTGCCCGCGAAAGGCAAAGGTCCCGAGTTCCAGTCTCGGTTGGGCACACAGTTTTAATCTGCCAGGAAGTTTCAAAGAGATAGGTCGATAATAAGTTAATTCAGTTTTATAGCCCCTTTTGTACAGGGGCTTCACAATAGTGTACTTAAGTCTACTGGGAACAACACTTTTCTGAAGGGAAGCATTGAAAATATGACAGAGACTGTCCCTTATCCACACAGGAGAATATTTCAGTAAGTTACTAGAAATATTATCAACCCCTGCAGAGTTCTTACTTTCTTAAGACAAGATGATTCTTTACTTTCATCTACAGCGACAGAATTAAGGAGCATTCTGGAATTGCGTTTGAATATACAGTTTGACAAAGAGTTATAGCTTCACCAACATTGGGCTTGCAACCAATCTGTTGAGTTACTGATAGGAAGTGTTTATTAAAAACGTCAGCCATACTTTGGGGTTGTCTACTAGGGTACCTTCCTATCTGATTTTATTTACATCTTCTTTGCTTGTTGTATCTCTTCCTGTTTCTTTTTTTACAATGCTCCAAATTGTTTTATTTTGTTATTAGAATTATCTATTTTCTTCTCATAATAAAGGGCTTTTGAATTCTGTATTAGTTTCTATAAAATCTTACAGTATAATCTATAGTGCTGGCATTTTTCTACGTCTTTAGATAAACTTATTGCAGCATTAGTTTCTCTTTTGGTTTTACATGATTGTTTTATACCATTTGTAATCTAAGACTTACTTACAGAATTGGGAGCACTCTTTCTGACCCATTTCTTTGGAAATATTTCTTCAAAATGAGCATAGAGCATACTGAAGACCAGTCCATTTGCTGCAACCTATGGTTGAAAGTTTCCTTTGCTTCTTCATTCATTCTTCTTATGAACTTCCACTGAGGAAATTGTTTTTCCAACAGATTAACATCATTAAGAGTGAGAATTTGTCCATCATGATCTGGAAGCACAATTATAACCTGCCTGATGGTATAATTCTGATGTGCACTTCCAGCCAAAAAAAATTTATCTATCGTAGTTTGGGACTTGGATGTAATTCTTTTGTTGGAAAGTTTATTACCTATAACAGATTATATAAGGTCTTCATAATCTCAAAGTCAATTTTTTCTTATTTCCTGTCACAAAGTTTATTTAGAAATCACCTAAAATAACAATATCCTTTGCTTTTGCATGTAACCCTGACAGCAGGTGTTCTATATGTAGTTTTCATGTCACCTGAAGGTGCCCTATAGACAGTCAGCTCTATTATTGTGTATAAATTAGTTATTATTTCAGTTGCATGTGCCTCAAATTGTTGTTCCACACAATATTTCTTAATATCTATAGCATTGTATGCTACACTATTCTTAACATAAAATGCTACTAGACCTTTGTCTTTACTTTCCCTACAGTAGTATGTTACTAAACTATAACTTACTATAGGTGGCAAGAAACATTTGTCAGTAACATGGTGCTGTTAAGCACAAAATCTTAGCATTAATTATACAATCCTTTTCATTAATGTTAATAAGAAGTTGATTTGCTTTGCTTAATACGCCTCTTATATTTTGATAGAAGAAGGAGATACCTTCCTCTTGCTTTTTTATTGTATTACTGCTGTTGTTACCTGACTGAGAATCCACTGGAGTCTGCCTTGAGACAGGAGGGAGAAGACACTTGGCACTACCTACTGTTGTCCCTTCTTTTTCTTCAGCCCCACACATGAAAAATCGTTGAGATGTGAAGAAGGCTCAGCATTTCATCTGCCCAACACTCTTTTATTCCGAATGATTGACAAAGATTTCTTCCCATTTATTGAATGTGGAATTTCCGTTTTTCCATCAGATGTCACATCATCTTTTTCTGCAGGTGACGACACAGCTTTTTCCGCTGGTGATGACACTACGCCTTCTGCTGGTGATGACAGTACTTCTTTTTCTGCTGGTGATAACAGTACAGACTGATGTTTCCTCTTCTGTTCTTTCATTTTGTGGTTGTCTTGAGTCTCTTTGCTGGATACAGTATTGAATTTTATGTTTCTTCCCTCATTGACAGTGGTATAGGTCTTTGTGTCTGTTCTTGTGTGCTGCTAATTTTTTCTAATATTTCTTTGCACAGAAATTGTTTACCACAGTTGCTTCTATGCAAACCATACTTCCTGAAATGTTCTCTCGCTGAGCTTGTTGATTCAATAAACGAAACATTAGAGAAAAAGCTACATGTCTTCCTAAATTTTCTGTTTGTGTTGACTATTTGTCTGTTTACACATGAATCTTCTTTCAGGTCATGCCTATGTGGAATGCTTATGACATACGCATCGGAATGTATAAGTTTTCCTAAAGATTCTCTTAGAGCTCTGGTAGCATTTACACTGTCGTTCTTATATATATATATCGTTTGCTCTCCCAATAATAACACATTTGGAACCTTTTGTCACTGTTGTTTTACAGTCTTTTAGAACTGTATTTAGAGGTGCGCCAGGATAGGTAAAACCAGTTACTTTTAGTTTACTTCGCATAGTAGCCATAATACCTGCTAAGCCTTTTCTGTGAATAGTTGAAAATATGTAAGCATCACCTTTCTGATTTTAATCAGTTGTTGCAAAATTTCATGAAAGTAAACTATTTTCTCACTTCTTCCAGGTATGTTTTGGAGACATGAATACATTTTTCTTATTTCCCTGGTTGACTTCATTTATATCTAACAGATCATATTTGTTCCTTGTTTTCAGATCGAAATGTTTTTCGTTTCAAACTGAAACTGAGAAGAGGAAACATCGCCATTATAAGAAAAAAAGGATGATCTAGAAACTTCTACGACAAACACAAAAGACTCATAATAAATAAAGTGCTAGTGACCAGGTTATTATGACATGTGATTTCAATCTCAGAAGTGGAAGTGTCCCAGTAATGAATATTATGTAGTATTTTGGACAACCAGTATGTAACGAAAATGCTAAAAATAAAACACCCACTTTTTAAGACTATATATATATATATATATATATATATATATATATATATATATATATATATATATATATATAGGGTTATATACGCTTAAGCCAGTAGAGATCTTAAAATCAATAATAGTCAACATTTTATAAATAATTAGTGTGTGAAGTAAGAGATATGGGAGTTTATAAAGGACAAGGTATAAACCAGATCGTTTTCTATTAGCATAGATACTTTTGAGAAATAGAAGACAATGACAACATAAATATGTAAACACGAAGATCTAAGTGTTTATAAAATATATTTGCTTGAAGAGGACAGCATGAAATATATTTACCAAAGAGATTAAACAAAGAGCTACTGAACTTGCAAACTAAAGGTAATACAGAAGAAGAATGCCACGAACCTACTATGCTGTCATAGTAGGAGGAGAGGTGATACTCGGACGTGGCGCGTCCCAGGTCGCAGATAGGGAAGTCCTCAATGGCTTACTGGCGTACTTGAGTGAAATAAAATAGCTCTCGCAGACCAAACACACCCTCTGCGGTTAACAACCGTAGTTGTAAATCGGAGCTTGCTCCAACTAAGGTTGACAACCTCGGAAAGTCAAAAATGGAAAGGTCTTTTAGGAAAATAATTCCACCATCCTGCTCAAAAAGGCACGAAAAGGCTACAGCGGATTCGGTCAACTATAAGACAGCAACGAATCGGAGCATTTGCAACCATCCAAATACACACTAAAACACAAAAAGAAGATTAAACATGGGCAAATAAATTATATAGCAACACACAACATAAACTCACTACTTCAGACTGGGAAACTCAAGGAGCTCACAGATGAAATAAATAAACAAAAAAATTTAATAACAGGGATCCAAGAAATGAGAAACACCACAGAGGACCCATTTGAATCACAAGAATACAGAATTTATAATGGTAAACCAAGACTGAAGGCAATGAAACAATGTCACCAGTTTGGAACAGGGTTTTTAGTAAGCATAAAAATAATAGATTCAGTAACGGACTCTAAGCTTTAAAACAATGAATAAAACCTATACAATAGTAAATGCTCATGCCCCAACAAATGAAAAAATTGTCTAACAAAAACAAAGGAAGTGGTAGATAAATTTTGGGACCTTCGAGAACAAACTGTGAACAGAGTAAATTAAAAGAATGTAAAAATCTTATTGAGAGATTTCAATGCTCAGTTGGGAAAAGAAAGGAAACATAAAGATGTAATTGTATAATGCAGTTCACATAAATTTACGAACAAAAACTGTCAAAGACTTGTAGAACTCTGCAGAGAACACAACCTTAAATTTAAATCAACATACCTTCAGAGGAAGCCAAGTAAACTTAAAACATGGAAACATCCAGACTGGAGGAAGGGCGAGTGGCAGCTAGGCCTTGTCTGTATGGACAAAAAGTTTCATAAGGAGATCCACAATGTTAAAGTACTGAGAGGAGTAGACACAGGCTCAGACCATCATATGGTTAAAATTAAAATCAAATTTACTCCGTTAAAGAAGAGGACTGCAAAAACTAATAAAATAAAAAGGAGGTTTGACGCACATCAGCTTATTAAAAGTAATAAGTACCAACAAATAACAGAAACCATCAAATTAACAGATGATCTATAACAACTAGTGCCTAAACTTAAAAAAGAAGCAGAGAATCTAGCTCCCTTGAACCCACGAAGGAAACATGCATGGTGGACATCAGAATGTGACAAATTCCATGGAGATAAATGCCAAGCATGGTTAATGTTTCAAACACATAAAACTGCAGGAAATGCCATCAACCTAAAAGATGAAAGAACAAATTCACACAAAATATTAGAAGAATCAAGAGAGGATTTTATAAAGATATTGTAAACTCTATAGAAGGTAATTATCATAAAACCAACTCCAGGAACTACTACAAAATCTTTGGGAAACAACTACAACAATATGAGGCCCCTACACTAACACTGAAAGATAAAGATTGAAGAATGACACACAGTAACAAGGAAAATGCAGAAATCAAGGTAAAAGCATTTAACAAACTTCTGAATTGCGAGGAAACCAAAGAACCCTTACAAATCAACATAAATACCCCTATAAAAACCAAACCTAACAAACTAGACCCTCCAACTTTCCAAGAAGTAGAAAAAATTCTTAAAGAACAAAAAATTATAAGGCATGTAGGAAGATCAGGTTTTTGTTGAAATGTGGAAATATGCAAGTGACACAGTGAAGACCTCCTTATACATGGCTCTAACAAGAATTTGGCTAACAGAACGTTTTCGCAAACATTGGACCACAGCTATCATCCACACACTACACGAAAAGGGAAATTAGAGCAACCCAGACAGCTATAGAGGAATCTCTCTCCTAGACTGCACATACAAAATTGTATCCAAGATCCTATATGAAAGAATCAAGGAGCATTTAGAACAGGAGTTAGGGGAATATCAGGGAGGTTTCAGAGCATGGAGAAGCTGTGTAGAGCAGATAATTAGTTTAAAATTGATTATGGCATACTACAAGAAACGGAACAAACCTCTGGCAATAACATCAGTAGATTTTAAGAAGGCATATGACTGGCTCCACAGTCTTTCAGTATTAAAAATTTTAAGAAATCTAGGACTCCATCCAAAACTAATGAAAATAATACAACTCAATGTAACCAACACCAAATCAAAAGTGAAGTTAAGAGAAGAACTTTCGGAACCATTCCTCATAAAAACAGGCTTAAGACAAGTTGACTGCCTATCACCATTACTGTTCAACTGTGCACTGCAATACATAATGAGAGAATAGTACAAGGACAATCCAAAGATGATAAGAATTGGAAGTCTAAAAGATGATATTGGCTTAAACTGTTTGGGATTCGCTGATGATCTTGCTCTCCTGGCCAACACCGTTCAAGAAGCCAGACAACAAGTGAAATAACTGCAAGAAATAGCACAGAATGTAGGCCTTAGAATATCATTTGAAAAACGGAGATTATCCTAACTGATCCACCACTTGCAAACAAAATTACAATAGGAGAACAGGAAATCAAAATTGTTGATAAATGTAAATATTTAGGCAAAATAATAACATACAATCTAAATGAGGAGCCATCATGGCAGAATAGAACAAAAAAACTTAACTACGCAAATTACATTACCAAAACTACATACTACGAAAAAGCATATCTATAGATGCAAAATTGAAACACTATAAAACAGTTACATAACCAGAAATAACGTATGCAGCTGAAACTATCTTCAAAACAACTAATATAGCAGAAATTGACAGAACACTAAAAATAGAAAGACGAATAATTAGGAAATGTATAAATAAACAGTATAAAATGATTGGACATTGGAGAATAGCATCAAATGAAACAGAAAATAGAACCAGTCATGAGCACAATCAGGAAGAAACGCATCTCATTCTTTGGACATCTGATGAGAACTCCAGAAAACAGAATTAGTAAAAAAATAATACAAAAATTGTGGAATAGTAAGAGCGACATTAAGTGGATCACAGAAATTAAGTAAGATATAAAAGACCTTCAAATTACAGAAGTTGAGCTAAAAAACAAGACAGAGAGAACCAGAAGACTGCAAGACCCGCAAACCAGACTACAAATGAAAATCAATAAAAGGAATACAGGAAGAGTGGTCTCAGACGAAGAAAGAAAGAAAATATCTGAAAGACTGGAGAAATATTGGGGGTAAAGAAGAGCAAAACCGCTTTCATATAAGAATAGACTCTAATAATTATATTACCTAAATATCATATTACGTTGTTGTTGAACCAAATTGTACCCCTGCGTAACAACTTGTTTACAGCTTTGTAGTTTTGACTAGAGTGGTCCAATGAAGGCCATAAAATAAAAAATAAATAATGAACAGAAGAAGAATGGCAAAAATAAAGAATTCAGCATATAGGGTAGCAGGAGAGGCTCTGTGCAAAAAGAAAAAAATAATTATTAAAAGAATGAGGCTTGAAATTTGGGATCAAAAGATAAGAAAATCTATTAAAAAACGAGAGGTATATATAAAATACTTAAATAACCTCAGAGCTGAAAAGGTGGAGAACTATAAGGAAAGAAGAAATATTAAATGCGTAACAAGAAAGTACAGGGAACTGCAGGATAGCTCCATTTCTTATATAAAGAATGACGCACACAGAAGACCGAAAATGGCCTATAAGGTTTTAAAAACTTTAAGCACGACAGAAAAAAGAAGATACAAATAAACGGTACTGAAGAAGAAGAATGCGTAAATTATTACAAAGGATTATGGTGTGAAGATATGGCACAGGAAATTGAAATTGAAGCAATAGCTGACAAGATAGTGTGCTATATATCTTAAACGAATGTTGGAAGAGGAAGAATATCCTCAAAGACTGGAAGATTGCTAGAGTGATATAAATTATTTCAAAATGGAGACAGAAGCTGATGCAGTAACTAAAGAGGAATAAGTTTCCAGAATGAGATTTTCACTCTGCAGCGGAGTGAGCGCTGATATGAAACTTCCTGGTAGATGAAAACTGCGTGCCGGACCAAGACTCGAACTCGGGACCTTTGCCTTTCGCGGGGAAGTGCTCTACCAAGTGAGCTACCCTAGCTCACAGTTTTAATCTGCCATGATGTTTCAGGAATAAGTTTACTAGACTGATCATACAAGAAATACGCTAAGATTTTGAACACATGACTTATGAACATAAAGGAAGTAGTACTGGATCAAGAACAAATGGGTTTTAGGAAAGGAAGTTCTACGATGGATGCAGTTTTTATTTTACAACAGATACAACTAAAAGAATGATAACGTAATAGACACACACTACTTTTATCGATTTTAAAAAAAGCTTTGGTCAATGTCAATAGACAGAAACTTTGGAAGATAATGAAGAATCGTGGATATCCGTAGCATCTAATCAGTGAGAACATAAAGTTTGTATCAGGAGATGACTATCACTCCTAGGCGTCAACATATATACCAGCTAACCAAGAAATATGACAAGGTTGCTCTACCTCCCCAACTTTGTTAAACATTTACACACATGAAATAATGCCTACATGCTAAACGCACTTTCAGAACGGCGTATACCTATACGCTTACCCCAGCAAATAAAGAAGAGAATCTTCAGAAACGAACTTATTTTCTGAAACAAATTAGTGCGTTGTCTGGTGTGGAGATCTCAACAGAGAAACTAAGGCAATGGCATTCACGGGGAAAGAAAACAGTGCAACCAAAATAGTGGTAGATCAAAAGATTTTAGAGCAAGTAAATTACTTAGTGCACCTGCGATGTGACGTGACATATAGCTACAGCGAGGGTATGGAAATTCAGTAGTAAATTTAGTTGAGTATGTGGAACAATTAACAGAAAACTTAAATAAAGAACTAGGAAAAATACTCAAATTTAACTCTACAAACAATTGCAATCCCATATGATACCATGGAAGCGAGATCAGGGTGGTTAGCAAAGGTCAAGAAAGCAATGTTCAGGCGCAAGAAATGAAATTCCTGAGACGAGTTAAATGTTTCTGAATAGAAACAGAATAAGGAATCAAGAAATTTGATAACAACTATGGATTTTTAGTCCAAAGTATAAAACTCTAGACTGTGGGAGAAAATGGAACGAGCACATAAAACAATGGTCAGTGGCAGACTCCCTTTAAAGACTAGAAATTATAAGTGTCATGGAAGAAAAGTTGGAAGACCTCAGCAACGGTAGGTACCGTAGCAGGCGATTTCGTGTAATACTTGAAAAGAAGAAAAGAAGAAGATATTGTCGAAATATATTGAAACAATTCTATAAGGGTATATTCATTGTAAACTTCTAATCTGCCGCCATAGCCAATAGGAAATCATGTAAATCGAAGTCACAGATCTTTACTGACTGAACAACTAGATTATTAAATAAATTCCTTTAGCTTTTAATATTTGAAAAACTCATTTCATTTCAAATTGGATTAGTTGCTCATGTGTTGTTTCTATATGTCTTGATGAACTAGTGATAAAAGTACAGTTGAGAGAACTTTTTAACTTAGTGATACCGTTGCGTTTGCCGTGAACTGATTCAGTGAGAAACACACAGCCATGTAATAACGAGCGCAACTAGTGTTTGAATGAAATTTTTTAAATGTTTTTATCAAAAAATAAAGAAAGGGGCAATTTAGTATCCGCTCTGAATGAACACTGATACGAATAAACTATGTCTAGTAGAGACAAACAATAATAATTAATAGGCCTCAAATAGAGAGATGCAGACTCAGTTTCTATGGCAACCCCGTTTCAATTGTTTTCGACTCTCATCTAACTTTTTCCCTCGACAGATTACAGCGAGTTCATTTAATCACTCTCTTTTCTGTTTTTCCCGCCCTAGAGTATAGAGATGCACACATCTACAACTGCATGGATACTCTGCTAATTACACTTAAGTGTCTTGCAGAGGGTTCATCGAACCACCTCCACAATAACTCTCTATGATTCCAATTGCTATCAGTACACCAGTATCTTACCGTGCGAGCTCGGATTTCTCTTATCCTTTTATGATGATTGTTTCTTGCTATGTGGGTCGTCGCAAAATATTTTCGCATTCAGAGGACAAAGTTGCTGATTTAATTTTCCTGAGAAAATTCTGCCGCAACGAAAAACAACTTTGATTTAATTATGTCCACCCAAAATCCTGTATCATGTCAGTGACACTCTCTCACCTATTTTTCGATAGTACATAATGTTGTTCTCTTCTCGATATGTTACATGAATCGTGTGTGGTAAGGATCCCACACCGTAAAGCAGTACTCAAAAAGTGGACTGACGAGCGTAGTGTAGGCACTCTCTGTAGTACATCCGTTGCATCTTCTAAGCGTTCTGCCATTAAGTCACAGCCTTTGGTTCACCTTCCCCCTAACATTTTCTGTGTTATTCCGCTATGTGTTCGTGTACCCTTGTGTATTTGTGTTCTGCGTGTCTCTGTGTGCTGTTTAATAAATTTTTTTCTGTTCTAATACTAATCTATATTCACTATGATGAGGCATACTGTTAATTTGCATTAATAATATGTTATTTACTTTGTAAAGGTGTTTAGACATTATTTATTCTTACTTGTTTTAATGCTCATGTGCGAAGTTAATGTTTCAAAATATATTCTAATTTGTTACGTTTTTTCACTTATGTCGTAAATCCTGTAACACTGATGTATATGTTTATTTCTATTCTTTTGTAAAGCTTGTATTGCTACAAATGTTATCTGTATTATTATGTTCTTTAATTATGTTTTCTTTATCTTTATAATTGTATTCTTATGCCGTAAATTTGTAATTGTATAGACACCAATTTCTCAAATTAAGTATAGAGTAGGGTTTGTAAGTAGGCTGTTTAGGTTTTTTTATTGATTACGCCACATAGCGCTCTCTATGAAAAATCACTGGCTGTGCTGTGTGCAGTCAGTGGCTGGTTGGCATTGTTGTAATAGTCGCCATTGTAGTGTTGGGCGGCTGGATGTTAACAGCGCGTAGCGTTGCGCAATTGGAGGTGAGCCGCCATCAGTGGTGGACGTGGGGAAAGAGATGGTGGAGTTTTGAAATTTGTAAGAATTGATGTCATGAACTGATATATACACTCCTGGAAATTGAAATAAGAACACCGTGAATTCATTGTCCCAGGAAGGGGAAACTTTATTGACACATTCCTGGGGTCAGATACATCACATGATCACACTGACAGAACCACAGGCACATGGACACCGGCAACAGAGCATGCACAATGTCGGCACTAGTACAATGTATATCCACCTTTCGCAGCAATGCAGGCTGCTATTCTCCCATGGAGACGATCGTAGAGATGCTGGAAGTAGTCCTGTGGAACGGCTTGCCATGCCATTTCCACCTGGCGCCTCAGTTGCACCAGCGTTCGTGCTGGACGTGCAGACCGCGTGAGACGACGCTTCATCCAGTCCCAAACATGCTCAATGGGGGACAGATCCGGAGATCTTGCTGGCCAGGGTAGTTGACTTACTCCTTCTAGAGCACGTTGGGTGGCACGGGATACATGCGGACGTGCATTGTCCTGTTGGAACTGCAAGTTCCCTTGCCGGTCTAGGAATGGTAGAACGATGGGTTCGATGACGGTTTGGATGTACCGTGCACTATTCAGTGTCCCCTCGACGATCACCAGAGGTGTACGGCCAGTGTAGGAGATCGCTCCCCACACCATGATGCCGGGTGTTGGCCCTGTGTGCCTCGGTCGTATGCAGTCCTGATTGTGGCGCGCACCTGCACGGCGGCAAACACGCATACGACCATCATTGGCACCAAGGCAGAAGCGACTCACATCGCTGAAGACGACACGTCTCCATTCGTCCCTCCATTCACGCCTGTCGCGACACCACTGGAGGCGGGCTGCACGATTTTGGGGCGTGAGCGGAAGACGGCCTAACGGTGTGCGGGACCGTAGCCCAGCTTCATGGAGACGGTTGCGAATGGTCCTCGCCGATACCCCAGGAGCAACAGTGTCCCTAATTTGCTGGGAAGTGGCGGTGCGGTCCCCTACGTCACTGCGTAGGATCCTACGGTCTTGGCGTGCATCCGTGCGTCGCTGCGGTCCGGTCCCAGGTCGACGGGCACGTGCACCTTCCGCTGACCACTGGCGACAACATCGATGTACTGTGGAGACCTCACGCCCGACGTGTTGAGCAATTCGGCGGTACGTCCACCCGGCCTCCCGCATGCCCACTATACGCCCTCGCTCAAAGTCCGTCAACTGCACATACGGTTCACGTCCACGCTGTCGCGGCATGCTACCGGTGTTAAAGACTGCGATGGAGCTCCGTATGCCACGGCAAACTGGCTGAGACAAATGCTGCGCAGCTAGCGCCATTCGACGGCCAACACCGCGGTTCCTGGTGTGTCCGCTATGCCGTGCGTGTGATCATTGCTTGTACTGCCCTCTCGCAGAGTCCGGAGCAAGTATGGTGGGTCTGACACACCGGTGTCAATGTGTTCTTTTTTCCATTTCCAGGAGTGTATATTATGACTATTAAGGTAAATACATTGTTTGTTCTCTATTAAAATCTTTCATTTGCTAACTGTGCCTATCAGTGGTTAGTGATTCCTTAGTTTGAATCTTTTAGTTAGCTGGCAGTAGTGGCGCTCGATGTATTGCAGTAGTTCGAGTAACGAAGATTTTTGGTGAGGTAAATGATTTGTGAAAGGTATAGGGTAATGTTAGTCCGGGCCATTCTTTTGTAGGGATTATTGAAAGTCAGATTGCGTTGCGATCAAAATATTGTGTGTCAGTTTAAGCACAGTCGTGTATAATTGTTTTAAGGGGACATTTCAGGGTACTGCACAGGTTTATGTTATTCATAGTATATGCACAATATGTGAGAAAAAAGGGGACTTTTAGGGCTCGCACGTGTGTTGATAAGTCAGCAAGGGACTGGTTAACAGCATTGATGGGTCTAAGGACAATCCAAAAAGTTTGTGACTGCACAAGTGGTGGTTTAAGGACTTGCTATATTATCCGCAAGACCCTTCGATGGTGACAGTCACAACACGTGGCTGCTGGCCATCTATACAAGTACTACAGTGGGTCTTCACCTTTGATGGACCACCAATACCATAATCTCTACCAGGACTACAGTGGATCTGCTCTGTGATGACCTACCTACCAATATTCTTCAAAACTTCGACTGACTCTGTTGTCAGTTTGCTCTGTTGGGGCCCATTACCTGTCTGCATATCAAGAGTCAGCACTGTCCTTCTTCAAGACTGCATGGAAATCCACTACACCCGTGTGCATTTTCTTTTACTGTTCAGACTTTGTGCAACTACTACTGTGATGAATGATCAGGACTGTCTTTATGGGCTGTGAGGACAATTTTAGCTTTTGACCAACATTGTATCAATAAGTGTGTGCATTTGATATCTTTGTTATAGTAATTATCAAAAATCACAGACACAGTCCCTCTGACTGTTTAGAGATGTAACTAAACCCGCCCAAAGATGTAAACAACCATGCATGAGCAGTGCCTATTTGACGGAGGGGGTCCGACAGCCGATCAGCTCCAGTCATTGCACCAGGAATGAGGTACACGGCCCGTGTTGTCTGTAGTTGAACCACAGCTAGACTGTCAGTACCGCGATTCGATCACGTCCGCATTGTTACTTTGTGCCAGGAAGGGCTCTCAACAAGGGAAGTGTCCAGGCGTCTCGGAGTGAACCAAAGCGATGTTGTTCGGGCTTGAAGGAGATACAGAGGGACAGGAGCCGTCGATGACATGCCTCGCTCAGACCACCCAAGGGCTACTTCTGCAGTGGAAAACCGCTACCTAAGGATTATGGCCCGGAGAAACCCTGACAGCAACGCCACCATGTTGAAAAATGCTTTTTGTGCAGCCACAGGACGTCGTGTTACGACTCAAACTGTGCACAATAGACTGCATGATGCGCAACTTTACTCCCGACGTCCATGGTGAGGTCCATCTTTGTAACTACGACACCATGCAGCGCGGCACAAATGGCCCCAACAACATGTCGAATGGACTGCTCAGGATTGGCATCACGTTATCTTCACCGATGAGTGTAGCATATGCCTTCAACCAGACAATGGTCGGAGACGTGTTTGAAGGCAACCCGCTCAGGCTGAACGCCTTAGACACACTGTCCAGCTAATGCAACAAAGTGGAGGTTTCCCTGGTGGAGTGGCATTATGTGGGGCCGATGTACGCCACTGGTGGTCATGGAAGGCGAAGTAATGACTGTACGATACGTGAATGCCATCCTCTGACCAGTGGTGCAGCCATGTCGGCAGCATATTGGCGTGGCATTCATCTTCATGGACGACAATTCGCACCCCCATCCTGCACGTCTTCTGAATGACTTCCTTCAGGATTACGACTTCACTCGACTAGAGAGGTCAGCATGTTCTCCAGACATGAACCCTGTCGAACATGCCTGGGTAGACTGAAAAGAGCTTTTTATGGACGACCTGACCCACCAACTACTCTGAGGGATCTACGCCGAATCGCCGTTGAGAAGTCGGACAATCTGGACCATCAGTACCTTTATGAATTTTTGTGTAGTATGCCACGATGAATACAGGCATGCATCAATGCATGAGGATGTGCTACTGGGTATTAGAGGTACCACCTCTTCAGGTCTTGCTGTATTGTGGTAAAACATGCAATGTGTGGTTTTCATGAGCAATAAAAAGAGAGGAAATGATGTTTATGTTGATCTCTATTCCAATTTTCTGTACAGGTTACGGAACTGTCGGAATCGAGTTGATGCAAAACTTTTCTTGATGTGTGTATTTTCACCAATCGGACATTGACTGAAGTCACCATCTACTATAATTGTATGACGGGGGTACGCATTTGCAGTGAGACTCAAGTTTTCTTTGAACTGTTCAGCAACTGTATCATCTGAGTAGGAGGGTCGGTGAGAGGAACCTATTTCCGCTACAAGATAAATTACTTCTGACAGTAAGTCACACTCTACCACCAACTGTATTTAATCTGTCCTTTCTGAACACGATTAGGTCATGAGTAAATATTTCGTCTGAACTTACTTCAGGCTTCAGCTGGTTTTCCATACCTATAACGATTTGAGCTTCAGTGTTTTCTTATTAGCGCTTGGAGCTCTGGTTCTTTCCCAACATAACTACGACAATATACAAATACAATACAGATGGTTGTTAGGTCTACCTTCCTGTATTTGCTCCGCAGCCTCTTAGATGGAAACCCTTTCTGTAGTTTCGCGAGACCTTCTAACATAAAGTCCGCACAGTCCCCTTCACACACACACCCCACCCACCTGTGTAGCTGCTTCCTGTGTGTAGCGTACCCCTGGCCTGTTAAACGGAACCCCGAAACCGACCACCCAGTGGTTCAAATGGCTCTGAGCACTATACGACTTAACTTCTGAGGTCATCAGTCGCCTAGAACTTAGAACTAATTAAACCTAACTAGCCTAAGGACATCACACACATCCATGCCAGAGGCAGGATTCGAACCTGCGACCGTAGCGGTCGCTCGGTTCCAGACTGTAGCGCCTAGAACCGCACGGCCACTCCGGCCGGCCAACCAGTGGTGCAAGTCGACGAATCTGCAACTTACACGGTCATAGAATCGTCTGAGCCTCCCCTCGGCTCTGTCAGTTCTGTCGACGGTACTACAGATGGCGAGTTCCACCTACATCTGACGCTCAAGACCGGCAGTCCTTACCGCTTCAGGTAGCCGCCAGAAAGTAGAGAAATCTCTTCCGATCCAAAGCCACACACTTCTGTAGCGCCGACTTAAACCACCACCTGCAGTTGAAAGCAGACTGCTGCTCCAGAATGGAATTCGACGATCTAAGATGTCACAGGACGACAGGTATTGCACCAGACCGTTAAGAGAGGGTATCATGATCCGAATCCATTACTGACGGCCATGTAGAGTGCCACGTCCTACACCGCTAGTTTCTGATCTGAAACTCTATCAGTTCACTCGTGCTTCTTTCTCCTACATAATCTTGTAATTAAACCAAAGAATTTTTTTTCCATTCCGTAAAATAACGGAACAAAACTTTTCTACGATTTGTGCAATCAAGTAAATTTTTTCTGACAATTTGCTGCAAATACTCATCTTTTGGACTGAAGACAAACTAATTTTAAATTTGTTTTTGCTCTCCCGTTTCGGGGATTTAACTTTCTTGTAGTCAAAAAATGAAGCCAAGTGTAAGAAGTACGTTTTGAAAATGGGTACATATTTATGTATAAACCTCGGTCTCAAATCATTTTTAAAAAATCAGTTAAGAGCATTACCACATCAAGAAAAATTTTCTTTTCTCCAGAAAAAATATCGGATGTGAAAGGGACAGATAGACGTTTCCCTCTTCAAGTCAAGCAGCTCGGATCCATTTTTTGCGATATTTTAGTAAATTTTCGTCTCCAATTATCGTTCAAAATGTTCCGAATGCCCACGGCACCCATATTATTCGATGAAATGTTGCATCTTCTGAAACAACGTTCGTTAAACCAGAAAACACGGCAAAGCTCTTATGTTTCCCAAATTTCCAATGCCTGTAGAAACTTTAAACACGACACGTTCTCGTGACTTTCATACCTTTGACTGAAAATTCTGTCAGGGTACTATTAATTTGATAATAAGGCGCTTACCTCATTTTTTCGTCCTATATGCATTAAAATTAGTTTCAAAGGTATTTAATGTTCAAAATGATTTCGGAAATAGCTATGTATGTATAAATTACCTAAAAGACTCTGTAGAAATGTCTACAATAATTGTTGTCCAAAATGATCCTCTGCTCTTCAAAATAAAAAATCCTGGGAACTCAGAACTCTGGTAGGAACGATGAGGAATGCCACACGTTTTCTGGACACACAGTGAACGAAAAGTTGCAAGACAATGTGAATTAGTGGAGCTTTAAGAAATGTCATATGTCTTTCAAGATACTGAGGTGTTTGATCCCCCTGTGGAAACATAGCTATGTCTTTAAATCAGAACACAATTAAAATAAAGACAAAATATTTTAATTTCTTGAATACTAGAAACCCAGATGTGTTTCGCAACACAAAACTCATCCAACATTAAGCAAAACGTTTAGTTTGTCAGCAGTATACAGTAAACCAGGAAGAGAAATAATTACATAATTTCCTGTTATTCTCCTAGAACACAATCTTGTAATGGAACGTAACGATCAATGTCACACTCAGTTACGAGCACACACTGTACACTAGGTAATTAAAGTACTAACAGTACTTAGTAGCAATAACTAGGAACACATTTTATGTGTACATTGAAGGGGGTTCAGTGTTATCAGCTGCTGCGCGACATGAAGCGGAATGAGAGCGACGAGCGAAAATGTGTACTGGACGGGGACTCGAACCCGGGATCTCCTGCTTACCAGGCAGGTATGGTAACTACTACGCTGTCCAGGGCACAGTGTTATTGTACCTGTGTGGACTATTTCGGCACGCCTCACAGCTGATCAAAAAATGTTCAAATGTGTGTGAAATCGTTTGGGACTTAACTGCCAAGGTTATCAGTCCCTAAGCTTACACACTACTTAACCTAAATTATCCTAAGGACAAACACACACACCCATGTCCGACGGTGGACTCGAACCTCCACCGGAACCAGCCGCCCAGCCGCACATCACAGCCGATCCACATTCCCACCGAGCGTCACCTATCCGCAATTCCTGGATCGACTGTGAGGCGTGCCGAGATAGTCCGTCGGGTACCAGAACACTGTGACCTGGATGGCGTAGTAGTTATCACATCTACCTGGTAAGCAGGATACCCCGGGGTCGAATCTCGGTCCGGTACACATTTTCGTTCGTCGCCGCTCATTCCGCTTAACGTCCCACTGCAGCTGACAGCAGTGATCCCCCTTCAACTTACAAGTAATGTTTCTCAGCTGCGGATTCTGCATGGTGTCTGTTCTTTTGGACACGCTCGAAAGGACAGACACATATTCGTATCACTGTACGTGCCATACTGAAAGTAGTGGTAAATGGCACTATCATAAGACTTTGATTTCTTTCCCACATTAATAATCCTGACTAATAAAGGCCAATACCAACAGTGATTGGTAATTTGCTCTTATTCCAGCTCTTCCTCATGAAAAATGTGTCTCTCATGAAACTCCATAGTTAGTGGTTTATCTTGCTATGATGGTCATAAGGCAGCATTTAAGCATCTTCATTAGTGATGCTTAGTTAAAGAAGAGAGAAAGTAGAATTACTCAGAATCACAGATGCTGACGCAGTTAAGCTATTCACAGATAATTTACAACACGAACAATAGGAATAAGTTTACTAACGACACACACAACGTGAGAATTAAATGTCTCACCAAAAACGTATTCTTACAATACAACTTCTACTTAAAACATTCCAGAGATACATCAAGTGGAAACAGAAAAACAGTTGCTAGCGCACATTCACAAAAAAATTTAATATGTCACTGAAACATATCAAGTAGAAAATCGGAAATCCCAAGATATTCAGATCAAATTAATAGAGTACCTTACTATTCACTCCCACATTTTATCAGTTATCAGTACTTTCCAGTTCACACTATTGCACATATTAACGAGCTTGTAACAACTGCAGAGTGCGATTATGATCTCAAACGTGTAAGGTTGTCTAAATGCTTAGCATGGAGTTGCCTAAATGCTTCGCTGAATGTTACAAAAGGAATGCAGCGTCTTTTTTTCCAAACTAACTGCTTTCCTCTATCATGATTTGTTATTTGTACGCTTTACATGGACAGCCTTCATTTCTTCCTTCTGTCTGTTAATGAATATCTCAACTTCTTCAGCGGAATGAAATTTATGGAACATGATATGTCAATGAAAGAATAAAGGCTATAATAAAACCACATAGAAAATCACTTAAAATACAGCATTACAAGAAAGCTAATCGGGCAAACCAACCATTCCTCCCCCATTCTGGTACCACCACAGCAAGGATTGTATCAGCTACAGTTGACCCAATGAACTTCGACTAGTCATGGAACTTTATACAAAAAGAGTTAATAAGCAAGCGCCTCTTTCCTGGCATTCTAATTATGTATTCACGAAAGGGTCATAAATAAGAAAACATTAAATGCTTTTCAAACAGCACTATCTGCAGTAGAGTGGCAGTTTAAATTACAGAAAATTCTAGGAACGGATGCATTTCAAGAGTTCTTCGAGACCATCAAAATCAAATTTGACTGTATCTGTCCACATAAGACCAAAAGATGTTCTGAAGACATGCCATAACACAGGTAAAACTAGTGTAAGAAAGAATGTGATATATTAGTGAAATGGAAAATAAAAATCCATTGTATTGCTATTACATCATCACTGCAAAACAGAAACACATCCCTGCTGAAAGGAAATATTTTAAAGCAAATCATTTACAGACAAGAAGAATTCTTAGAATAGATGTAGGAGAAGTCAAGGAAAAAAGCAATGAAATGATAGCTTCACCGTAGGATTTCACAAACTATACACTGCAGCGTTACTGGAAGAGGAAAATGAAATGATATTGTCGTTCTATGGGGCATTAACAAGGTTCAGATACGCAGTTAACTTGTAACCAGCTGGAGAAATAATTTGATACGAGAGAGAAACAGGAAGTCGTCTGGCTTCTTTCTTAGTCTGTGCCTGCTATTCACTAGATGTACCTGAAAAGTTACTAACTGAAAAAAGGCCTTATCATCAGAGTTTTTAATAAGCATATTTGAAACACCTTAATTATCTCTAAGTGCTATTTATTTTCAGTTTGGAGACGTACTGATTTCAACAGACTTTGGTATGCTTTCAGTATTATGAAAATAATTTACTCTTATTGGAAATTTATATATGTTCAACAAGCTATTTACCAAAATTCCTTGTTTAAAAAAAATAAACGGAACGTTTCGACTTCCCATTAACAACTGATGAATAAAACAATTGAGGTACAGATCCAGGTGTGCCTACGTTAAGAAACAGTTGTCTGTCTTTCTGATGACGATCCAAAACGAAGAAAAGTTTGTTTTATGCCTCCGTTACTGAGATATACTTGAAGTATTATTTTCACTTCGATATTGCTCAGCTGATTTCACACGTTCATCCATGGATTTGTGAAATTGTTCTGCTTCCAAACGAATTCGCTAATCGTCGGGCGATTGTCGGAAAGCCAGTTTCTATCAAAAGTAAGATGTACCACCAGAAAATAAGATCGAATATAATCTTCTTTTATCCTCGGTCGTGTGAGGTTTATGATTAAAATCGATCCGGTATGTTTGTCAAAATAGCTTCCTCTCTAAACAGTACTTTCCAGTTGAAAATGTTTGTGACAAATGTGTCCTCTGGACATGTGGAATGTTCGGCCATTACGCGTTATCTCTCTGTTATTTACTAACGTGCTACTGTCAGGGTTGTAAACACTTAAGTTAATCTGCCTTATCTGATTAGATTCTCCGCTGACAGTCAGGAAACATTGCACTGTCTGTTTACATTGGTTGGAAGAAATCTTTCCCTCAAGAAAAAGAGTCGTGTGCAACTGCTTGAAGTAATACTTGAAGTATTTGGCTGTGCACACCGGCTGAGAGCGCTTGTATATCGAAAATAGGAGAAATTATATGACATGCACAATTTTAACCGGTCTCAGAAGTAAATAAAGAAAGACATGTAAAGTGACTTATACTTCTATATCCATGAAGCGTAAGTCTTTTTCGTACTAACTGTTTGTTTGCTGTTTTCAACATTTGCATCAGGCCAATACCGTGTATCAGACGAGGAAACAAAATAAGATGCTTGACTTCTGAGAAAATTGTATTTCACATGTGCCCTTTGTGAACACTTCCAAGACTGATTCCCAATAAAATCCGTTACTTCGATTTTTATATCATTAATCATCTCTTGATAATAATACAGAAATATACAGAAAGGGCAATGTTCATCTTGTAATCCTTTCAGAGTGTAGACCGACTGACAGAATTTGAAGGAGATTTGGTCTCTGGTAATGCTAAGGACTTTTCCTTAGTGGACGTATGGGAAAAAATTCGTGATCTTCCAGCAAAGAAGGTGACATGAGAAGACAAATAATCGCTTCTGTTCGGAGGAAGTCCAGTTAGCAGAAGCTGCTTACGAACAGATTACGTTTGGTGACAAAGACTGCTCCACAGTGTGGAATGACCTGAAGCAGTTGGCCCTAACAAAACTTCAGAGGCCTCTTCCCAGGGCCAAACAGTTGCTAAAATTCAAATGTTTGGCGCTCCGAGGGAAGCTGCGATTAGGGATAGCCTAGGAAGTCTATCTCTCAAAAATCCAGTGTAAAGAAGGTTTTAGTTGAACGCCAGCAACAGTTGGCATGATCTCAAATCAACATTTGTTACGACTGGTGTTAACGCGATTTCACCAGAGAGAGAGAAAGAGAGAGAGAAAGAGAGAGAGGAACAGAGGTATTAGAAATCCAAAGCAGAGGAAGTTTTGAAAATGTTGACATTAGCCGTCCTTACAGCGACATATCAGTCAGAAATTTTAGAAAGCCTCATCTGTTCATTCCTCGCTTACTTTGAGTCTGAACTGAATGGATTTCTCCGTAAGATGAACAGTAATACTCAGGTAGTCTCTGAGCTTCCACGAAGTCCATGACCAGTAGACTTAGTGAGTTCAGCCTCGCGGAATTCTGATGGATACTTTGATTACTTCCAGTTTCGCGGAGACAGGATTTGGCTCTTGCCTAATCTCAGGATAACTGGTGTTTTATTACATTCACATCTTGCGCGTCGAATGTGTTGGCCGTGACACGTATCCAGCATGAAGATCGCTACGCCGTTCATGATTGTCCAGATATAACATGGCACTACGCGGCTAGTTCTAGCCTTCCGAGCAGTGGCATTTTACTGTCAGCTAATGGAAATATGGGCACCTAAGCTGATTGTACCTAGAAGTCGAGCAAAACACTTTACCTCCGCTGTATTTTAACTTACGATTCAAATAAGTTTAATCAGCTCTTATCTGCCTCAGATGAATGAAACGAAACTTGGTTGTCATAAGCCACCACTGGCATCAAGCAGACAAATCCACTTGAGATTAATAGTGTGTACTATTCAATCTGGGTACTAAAACAGTAAGTTCTCTTGTAGAGCCCTCGTGTATCCACCCGGATAATTACTAGACAATACTTCAGAAAAACAGACTTGTTGGCGTCTTCAGGTGGTCCCTAATGACTGCTGCTCCACTCCTGTCAGCACTCTTTTTACGTTGGCCGTTGCTCCTTCCATCACTCCCGCGTATTGCTATCAGAGTGGCCACCAGCGTGGACGCTGGCGGTGGTGGGGGTAGCAACACACGGCTCAGTTCTCCAGTGTCCGCACTATATCTACTGCGTGCGGACCTCATTGTACCGGAACACTTTCCTTTTTCTTGGCTCCGTGCAGGGTTCCACACCTGACTCAGTTCTAGACCTCTGTCTCTATTAGTTAGACCATGTTGGACTCAATGACCTCTTTAACGGCCAGATTTTACACTATGGTTGGCCAAAGCTGATTTGGGGGTCAGGCATGATCGAGTGTAGCGTCTATGTTTACGGCACCTCTCTAACGTGCCTACAGTTTCCCCAATATAAGATTTCCTGCACTGACAAGAGATTTGGAAGAATCTTGGTTTTTTGCCGGCCTAGATCATCCGTCAATGAGCCTATTAGTACCAGGGTGTGGCCGAAATACACATTTAGTATAACATTACGTCGCCCCACGATCGTGCCGCTTTCTCAGTAAGAAAGGCGCACTTCTTTTTCCTCCTGCTGTTGTCTAAATGCACGCCCATTTCTCCGGAATGCCGTCTCGTGATGCTTTAGCTCAGTTGGAAGGCTGTCTTAACCGCAGACGGATCGTGTCCTGTGAACAAGTGTGCGTAAACCTCATTCACGCTGGGGGTTGTGGTAAGTGCTGGAGGCATGCAGATACAGTAGTGTAGGTTTTCTGTGCACACTGGGTCCTAGTTTCCCTCCAGGTTTCCGTCCCACTAGGACGTCGAGAAACGGGAGGCCGCCATCCTGTTTCACCTCCGTGATAAACCGCATCTTAGGCTACAACGAATTCATCTAACTGAGAAATTAACTTAAACTGCCCCGTCCACGTGGGCAACCGACGAACGTGCCATCCACGTAACGACATAGACAAGTTGGTTGTGCTTGTTCCAGGGCCATCTCCTCGAAATCCTCCATGAACAAATTCTCCACAGTCTATGGCATGGAACATCCTATGTTGACGCCTTCTGTCTGTTTATAATAACTTCCATCGAACAGGTAGTATACTGAAGCGAGCAACTTCTCAGTTCCATGGAGTCCTTTAGTGGCACCCTGCTGAAGAGCGATACTACATCGAAATTCACGAACAGGTCACTATCATTAAGTCTAATTTCTTGTAGAAGTTGTACAAAATGATTGAAAGTGTGGATGGACTCAGCAGGGCAGTCAGGTGTTTGGCAAAGCGGTATGTTGCTCCCATATTACTAACTATGCGGCGGAGTTGAACACCCTCTTTCTGGACCACTAGCACCTCATACAGTCGTGGCGATGCCGTAACTCTTGGTCGAAAATTCTTAACAGTTTTTGCATTGAAGTTACTACGAAGGTGTTCGATGGCTTTTCTCTGGAGACGACTTGTCAGACCACCTTCTCTCTTCCTGTACACAACGCCACCGAGAAGTCCATACATTTTCTTGTTATATCCTGAGAGCAGGGGTAATACCGTAGCATTCTCTTTATCCTGACTAACTCAGGATCGTCACGTAATCCGCGGATGGCCGCTATTACCATCTTTTAGATGTTGCTCTTCGGTGGTGCGCCCTTTGTGAGCTGTCGGCACGTTTCATGGCGTATTTCTTCAGCTTCATTGGCTGACAGAGCCTAGGTAGCCTGTTCCATATTACTTATGATGTACACAATCGGCAGCGATGTTGGAGTTGAGGCGAAGTTGAGCGATGTCACGAGCACAGACATTGCTGCACCGTTGATCGTTCTTCCTGTAATGTTGTTCACAGTTCGCTTAAGTGGTTCTTGCGTGGTTTTCTGTCGTGCTGAAAGACGATCATACTTCGAAGTCTGTTTGGCTGTACATTTTCTTCATGTGTTGTCCACCTCTGCCCATGCGGAAGCATCAACCAACTCCCATCAGGTGGGAGAGAGGACTGAAGCTATCTTAAGAAGGTTATGCAAAAGTTTTTTCGAAATGGTAACCAGGAAGCGGGTCGAGTACAATGGATTCTTTCTCTTACTAGCGGCAGGCCGATTCGTCTTGTGATGAGTAATGTCGCTACAGTCCTTACATGGTGAGACATCTTGCTGAAAGGTGCAACCAAACAACCTTTTCGACATCTAAGCGGGAATGAGAGTGAGCAGAGTTGCCGCTCCTTCTTTTTTTTGCAGCTTATCCAGCATCTTCATCTATTGAAGCATTTCCTCCCCGTAAAGGTACTTGATATGAGATCTGAAGTTTTCACGACATGGTCCTGACTTGCAGAATTCTCGGGTGACCTGCCAGGTCATGACGTAAGCACACAACGATATTTCAACAAACAGACTTGTTTTCACCTTCAGATGGCCGTTGATGACTGCTGCTCCGCTCCTGTCGGTTCTGCTGCTCTGCTCCCACGGCTCCAGCCGTGGTTGACCATAGTATACAAAATGGCTATCCTATTGACTACAACAACCCCAAAACACCTAGACAATCTTCCTCCCGGGATTGCATTATTGAAAAGGCCATTGAGATGTGTCCAAGGTGGTCTAATTAATAAAGGCAGTGGCCTAAGATAGTGACCTACAATTGAGTCAGGCGTGGAACTCTGCCCTGAGCCTAGAAAAAGAAAAGCAGTGAGGTGCATAACCGACAGCGATAGTGCAGACACAGGAGACCAGCGTTCGCAGCCGGGCACCGCTACCCTTACCACCGCCAGCATCCACCGCGGCGGCCACACGGATAGCTATAAGAGCGGAATGGTGGAGGGGGTAACGGCGGATAAAGGAGGCCAACAGTAGAAGAGCAGCCGTCATCAGGGACCACCTGAATATTTTAACAAATCGTCTTTGCTCCCATGTCGTGGAGTAACTACGACGTAACCTGGCTGGACGCGTCAGAATTCTACAAGTTACAAATGTGCTGAAAGAACATCAATTCAATTTGTTTTTTTCCAAACACCAGTAATGACGTCTGTAGTTACAACGATTAGACATTTGTAGAAATTGTATACCATGTAATTTAAACGCTGCTTTTCAATTGAAACTGCAGTGTGAGTAATATTATAGTGAACTATCAAGAGAAAGGTAGCAGTTATGCGTTTAGCTATCTCCATTTTCCATCGCTATTTTGTTTTGTGAGATATCCTGAGACTTCCTTAACAAATTAGATGGACATATGATGTGCCATACTTGATATAACGAATTACAAATACGTATTTGCTCCAATTCTTGTTGCATTGGCCAATGACTGTAACTTTTTCCCGGTGGTCAGAATTGTTACTACGACTAGAAGTCTATCTTAGAAAGGAGGTTCACTAGAAACTTTGTGTTGTCTGCCTCATGTTTTTATCTTGTCGGTAAACATCGTTTTAAATGATTCCAGAATGAGATTTTCACTCTGCAGCGGAGTGTGCGCTGATATGAAACTTCCTGGCAGATTAAAACTGTGTGCCCGACCGAGACTCGAACTCGGGACCTTTGCCTTTCGCGGGCAAGCGCTCTACCAACTGAGCTACCGAAGCACGACTCACGACCGGTACTCACAGCTTTACTTCTGCCAGTATCCGTCTCCTACCTTCCAAACTTTACAGAAGCTCTTCTGCGAAACATGCAGAACTAGCACTCCTGAAAGAAAGGATCTGTGGAGACATGGCTTAGCCACAGTCTGTCAACAGGCATCTGACCCCGCAGCATCCACTGGACGTTTTGTATCGAGGCAAACTGTGTACAGAAGACTTTGGCATAGTGGACATTACTATCGGAGACCTGCTATACGTGTATCTCTGACGCGTCTTCACAGAAGGGAAGGTCTAGAGTGGAGTCGTTAACATGCCACCTGGACTGCCGAATAATGGGCCAACGTTCTTTTCACAGATGAGTCGCGATTTCATCTGCAGAGTGATTCTCGGTGGATTCGTATCTGGAGGGAACATGGAACACGATTTCTGGTTCAAAAATGGCTCTGAGCACTATGGGACTTGACATCTGTGGTCATCAGTCCCCTAGAACTTAGAACTACTTAAACCTAACTAACCTAAGGACATCACACACATCCATGCCCGAGGCAGGATTCGAACCTGCGACCGTAGCAGTCGCGCGGTTCCGGACTGAGCGCCTAGAACCGCTAGACGATTTATGGACGTAAACATTGTTGCAAGAGACAGATATCGCGGAAGATCCCTAATAGTGTGGGCAGGGATAATGTTGACCACTGGAGCATGCCTTCATGAAACGGAAGGAGTGAATCGGCAAGCTTTAACTGGTTTCAGGTACCGTGACGAGGTCTTGGGACCTCAAGTACGATCATTTCGAGGTGGTGTGGGGCCAGATTTCGTAGATGCTCGCTCTTAAAAAAGCACGGATCGTTGACTTTTCTTGAAAATGGCAGCTATTGCACGCTTGATGTGGTCTGCTCTTTCTCCCGACTTGAATCCCATAGAGCATGTCTCGTATGCGCTAGGGAGACGGGATGCATCGCGTCAGCATCCAAGAGTTTCGAGCAGCTCTTCAGGCAGAATGGTCGTTTTTGCCTCAACATGAGACTGATGACATCATCCACAGCATGCCCCGACGTTGTCAGGTCTGTACTGCTGCCAGAGGTGGTCACCACCCCATTCTGAGTACATTAACCAGTTGTCGGAATATGCGTGCAAATCTGCTAAAACGAAGAACATTTTTGTCTACCGTTGCAGGTGATAAAGGTGTTACGTACTGTGTTCTTTACGTTGTTGCTACTTTTCAATCACTATTTATACTGTTTTGTGGCAACACATACACAACCTTCCCCAATTTCAGTTCGTTGTTTTAATTTTGGACACTAGTGCATTTCAATGAAGCATGATTCAAGACAATTTAAAAAGAATGGTTTTTGTAGGCAGAGTCTGTTTGTGTTTGTGTAAGTTTTAGGTGTATTGTAGTGCACTACGGAATGCTGTCATGAGACTAACTTCCTTATACAAGGAACAACTCCAGTACAAATTTTCAATACGCATCCAGCCGGGAGAGGGAAGCAGCGCTGAGCTGAGTACACTGCTGTGCGAGGCAGTGGCGTATCTGCGAGTGCCGCCCTAATTGCTTGTGCTACCTCTTTCTCGAATGCAGGAGAAAACATTAAGTTTTTACCTTTTAATAATCTGTCCTATGTACAGATACAGCGTGTACAAGTGCAAATTAGCCCCTTGATGTAACCTTATTTGGGAATTTAAAGTAGTTGAAACTAATCAGGTACAGGCTGCAGTGATTAATGAATTGCAGGATAGAATTGTGAGATTACTGATGAGGCGGAATGCGTTAGAATGGGATATCACTTCTTCTGGGGATGAGCAAGAAGTCACTCTCTGATGATAATACAGGTAAGGTTGGTTGGTTGGTTGTTTGGGGGAAGAGACCAAACTGCGAGGTCATCGGTCTCAGAGGATCACGGAAGGACGGTGAAGGAAGCCGGCTGTGCCCTTTCGAAGGAACCATCCCGGCATTTGCCTGGAGCGATTTAGGGAAATCACGGAAAACCTAAATCAGGATGGCCGGACGCGGGATTGAACCATCGTCCTCCCGAATGCGAGTCCAGTGTGCTAACCACTGCGCCACCTCGCTCGGTCTACAGGTAAGGTTAATAGAGCTTAATAGTGGGATGAGAGGGAGAGTAAGTGAGTGTATAGAGCATCATTTTGCCAATCCAATTCCGACAATTTTTCGTGGTACTGATAATCAAGAAATAGTCAGCTTTTAGTTGTTTTCTGTCCTCTTAGACAACCAAGCTAAGATTTTTAAGTTTTGAGTATTTTTATAAACTTTACACTCCATCTCCTGTGATTTTTGGGCGATATGATTTGTGCCCTTGTTCGTGATACATTAGGGGATACATTAGGGAAGCTCAAATGATGTCAAACACCAATTGGTTAACCAGAAACGCCTCTGCAAACTTTTACAACATACGTGAGGAATGCAGAGGCGCGAACCCAAGTGACGTAGCGAGTACTGGTAATATAGTGTATTCTGATCAGGCTGAATTGCAAACAGAACATACAGCAGCCCACACTAACTTATAAAATTTGCAAGCATCCATCCAGCTTAGAGCAGCCAAATCTCACGACGCATTCACACAGGAAAACTCGCCGTCTCCAGGTTCTGCTTCGGTAACGACCAGCCATGTAGCCCTGAAGCAAAGTGTGCCCAGCCACTCCATATCGCAAGTAATCCGGCCACTGCAATCTTCCCCTCTGCAGCCACTGCGTGGACTGAAATCCAAGGGCTGTTTCCTCTGTTGGTATCTGCTCGCCTTCTAAACAAGTCTCCTCTCCCGCTTCCTCTTCTTCAGAAGGTGCTCGCGGCGACGCCTGTGTCGCGATGGATGCGGCTCAATGCCGCCACTGAGTTACTCGACCACCCACGCGGCACCGATGGTGCGTATTTAAAGGCCAGCGGCTGCATTACGTCTTGTGACGGGACATGTGTCAAATGACAAGTCCGAGGGCATTCAAAGATCTAAATGGGTGTGTGTGTTTGTCCTTAGGATAATTTAGGTTAAGTAGTGTGTAAGCTTAGGGACTGATAACCTTAGCAGTCAAGTCACACACATTTAAAAAGGAACTCAGTTTTTCTCTGAAATGATTTCCGGTACTGCCTTGCCGATTATTTCCAACATTCTTCTCATTTTCACACTGTCATTCCCGTGTTGGAGAAATGGCAGTTTCGCCTTGACACTGTGTTTCACAGTAACGAACTTTGACAATTTTTCTATGTAGCCAGTAGTTCAATGACCCATGCGTCACCTTCTTTAACATTACAAACCGTACCTTTTCTAATCGCTCACAGCAGTCCACTTGATAGTTGATTTTAACTGCCGTAAGAAGCATATCATTTTCGGTGTAATTTATGATGCCAACGTTAGTAACAAGATTGTCCAGGTTCTCCCGTGATAACCAGAAACCAAATCATTTATCACCTACACACGTCTTCCTCTTTAATAGATGAGGGATATTTTAGCACTTTGGAGGAAACCAAACTGACACTTTCCACTATCACACAAGACTGATTGGTTGCGGGAACGATATTCCTCTTGTCTACAGTCGTACGGTTTGTATCCCGCCTGGAAGGCGGCGAGTGGGTCTGCTCCTGAAAACTGAATGGTAGGTCAAAAGTGTAGGAAGCTTGGAGGAGCACTGCGTGTAAATTTAAATCACCTTTACTATAAGAAGAATATTAATACATAATTTTGCACTGAGGAGCACGTAGGTGCGAAGCCGCATGTATCAAAGCTCACAGAGGTTACACAGGCAAAATCTGTAGTGGCTCGCTCACTTTGAAATAGAAACAATGTTGCTTGGTCGTCTACTCGGGTTCAAATGGGCAGAATCTGGAACGGAGCTCGTAGACCTGCACAGCGCCGGCTAGAGGGCGCTGTCGTTGGTGTCGGTGTGTTAGTGCCAACCTAATAACTTGTACCTACGCCGTGACATCGTAGCTATCGATACCACAATAGACTCCTTCATTATAGTGCCTTTCCCATTTTTGCTGCTGCAAGCTGTGGGCACATTTTTCAACACCTGATCTTTGTATGATAACAATGTGACGCCAACACGATACCGAGGTGATGCCGGCGTGAAACTGCAGGGACGCCGTCAGGTCGTTAGCATACATAATATAAAATTGAATTTGATGTAACAAATACCTCAGCTGGAATGAAGAGCATAGTGCTCGAAAACAGTAGGAGCCTTCTTAGTATGTTCATTAAATGACAGCGCTCGGGCAATTTAATCATAAAAATTAAAACTGCTCGAAGGGTGGGTGTCAAGATCGCGCGCCATTGGTTATTTCGGATTTTCGAAAAAGGCGTAATGTCACTGGCCACTGGGGGAGGGTGGAGGGGGGGAATTCCGGTAACAATGTCATTGCCAGAGGACCGCAAGCTGCTGTCGGAGATTCTGGGAGAAGGTCTGATGCTGATTTCATCAATTCGTGTAATACTGATGCATATATCAGCGAAATTCTTCCACAGTAGCCCTCTACTCACCAGCAGCAATACACGATCAATACTTTCACTGTACATTATTCCATTATAGCAGTGTTACTATAAACGATTTGCTGAAATATTTTCATCAAAAAAGATGAAGAAAACGTTCCAAAGTTCTAATCAAGAACAACTGTCAATGTGTGTAACTTAGAAGTATACATCATGAGATCGAAAGTATTCGGACACCCCCAAAAACATACGTTTTTCATATTAGGTGCATTGTGCTGCCACCTACTGCCAGGTATTACATGTCAGCGACCTCAGTAGACATTAGAGATTGTGAGGGAGCAAATTGGGGCGCTCCGCGGAACTCGGAACAGGACTTCGAATGTGGTCAGGTGATTCTATGTCACTTATGTCATACGTCTGTACCCGACATTTCCACACTCCTAAACATCCCTAGGTCAACCGTTTCCGATGTGATAGTGAAGTTGGAACGTGAAGATACACGTGCGGCACAAAAGCGTACAGGCAGACCTCGTCTGTTGACTGACAGAGATCGGCAAAAGTTGAAGAGGATCGTAATATGTAATAGGCAGATATTTATGCACACCATCACACAGGAATTCCAAATTGCATCAGGATCCAATGCAAGTACTATGACAGTTAGGCGGGAGGTGAGAAAAATTGGATTTCGTGGTCGAGCTGCATCTCATAAGCCACATATCGTGCCGGTAAATGCCAAACGATGCTTCACTTAGTGTAAGAAGTGTAAACATAGGATGATTGAACAATGTAAAACGTAGTGTGGAATGACGAATCACGGTACACAATGTGGCGATCCGATGGCAGGGTGTGGGCATGGCGAATGCCCAGTGAACGTAATCTGGCAGCGTGTGTAGTGCCAACAGTTAAATTCGGAGGCGGTGGTGTTTTTCATGGAGGGGGCTTACACCCCTTGTTGTTTTGCGTGACGCTATCACAACACAGGCATACATTGATGTTTTAAGGGTCTACTTGCTTCCCACTGTTAAAGAGCAATTCGGGGATGGCGACTGCATCTTTCAACACGATCGAGCACATGTTCATAACGCACGGCATGTGGCGGAGTGGTTACAGTAACATCCCTGTAGTGGACTGACCTGCACAGAGTCCTGACCTGAATCCTGTAGGACACCTTTGGGATGTTTTGGAACGCTGACTTCGTGCCAGGCCTCACCGACCGACATCGATACGTCTCCTTGGTGCAGCACTCAGTGAAGAATGGGGTGTCATTCCCCAATAAACCTTCCAGCAACTGATTGAACGTATGCCTGCGAGAGTGGAAGCTGTTATCAAGGCACACCATATTGACTTCCAGTATTACCGATGGAGGGCGCCACGAACTTTTAAGTCATTTTCAGCCAGATGTCCGGATACCTTTCATCACATACTTTATATCTTCATTGTATCGATGTTGCATAAATCACATAATAAAGACAAGTCTTCCAGTTTAGACGTATACTTATTAGGTTCCTTTCAGAGTAAAAAGAGACATTCTTAGCAATCACTTACAACCGTCAACTTGACGAAAGATCCGTGCCTAAAGACTGGAAAGTTGTGCAGGTCACAGTAACACTCAAGAAAGGAGACAGGTATAGCCCGCTGATTTACAGACCCATATCACTAACGTCGAGCTGCATAAGATTCTGGAACATATAGGGTATTCGAACGTTATGACTTACGTCGAAGAAAACGATTTATTAACAAAGAAACAACACGCATACAGAAAACATCGTTCTTTTGGACTAGCTCTTTATTCATGTGAAGTAATGAGTCTTATTGACAGGTGATCACAAATTGCTTCTGTGTTTCTAGATTCCCAGGAGGATTCTGCCACCATTCCTCTCTAGCGATTTCTAATTATATAGCGGGGGTGCGGAATATTATCTCATTAGTGCAAGTGGATTCTTGGTTTCTTGTAAGGCAGGTCACTGTTTGTAGTAATTAATTGAAACCCATCGACAGAAACGTATGTAATTTCTGGTGATCTACAAAGAAGCATTATTGGCCCCCAGATATTCCTAACCTGTATAAATGATTTAGGAGACAATGTGAGCAGCCATCTTAAATTCTTTTCACATGATGCCGCCATTTAGCATTCCGAAAAGTCGCCAGTTGATAAAAATCAAGTGCTAAATGCTTTAGACAAGATATCTATATGGTGCAAGAACTAGCAATTGACTAAATAATGCAACTTGTGAAGTCATCCACATGAGTACAAAAAGGAAAGCGCTATATTTTATTGCACAAAAAATTATACAAATCTAAAGCTTGTGGATTCATTTAATCCTTAGGGATTTCAATTACAAGTAACTTAAACTGGAACAATGATATGTATAACGTTGTGGGGAAGCTAACCAAAGATTGCGATATATTGGCAGAACACTTAGATGCAGTAACAGGTCTACTATACTATCGTTTCCCAAACTCTTCTGGAATTTTCGTGTGTCATGTGGGATCACCATCAGATAGGATTTATGAAGATCAAAATGTTCAAGAAGTGCAGTTCGTTTTGTATTACCGCGAAATAGGGCATGTGTAATGGATATAATACGCAAGTTTGATGGCAATCACTAAAACAGAGGCGTTTGGGGCAGGTTCTTTTCAAGACAATTCAAACACCAACTTTCTCCTCCAAATTCGAAAATAGTTTGTAGGCAGCCACCTACATAGGGTGAAATGATCATTTTGATAAAATAAGAGAAATCAGAGCTCGCACTGAATGATTTAAGTGTTCGTTTCACTCGTGCACTGTTCTAGAGTGGAAGAATTAGAAATTTACCTGAAGACGCTTCGAAGAACCCTCTGCTGGGCACTTAACTGTGAATTTCAAAGAAGTCATGTAGAGGTAGACATGCACGTAAATTGACCAGCTGTATAGGCTATTCATAGCAACACCTGCAATATGAGGTCAATTTTCTTATCATAACTAGCCATGGAGCTATTGTTTGTAACAAAATGTCTGTATCAACAACGAATAAAGGAGCCTCTTACGTTTCCTTATATAAACTAAAGTTGGTCTCTAACTGTAAGAAGCTGTGATACTCATCTAGTAGTTTGCATCCCATGCCAAGTAAGGTGAAGTTATTTGATGAACAGCATTACACATTTTGACACATGGTGCATAAAACATTTTGAACCCAGCTGAAAGAAGTAGCTCATAAAGTTTCAAATATACATATGAATGATCTTCTACGATCTTGTACTTGAATACAATCCACACTCTGCAGGCTCTTAATACTCACTATCTGTTACACTTTCACCTGCTAATGACTTCTCAATTGGAGGTAAATGATCTTCCAGTGAAAATATACTCCCATGGAACGTCCTTTCTGAAGAAGTAAACTCACAGTCCCCATGAAAATATGTCCTCATTATCTTGTGCCCATCTGATTTCAAGTATGATACATGCTTTTCAAGGGGACGCATCAAAATGTAAGTGAATCTATAAATCAGAACTTAATGTGGCATAGCCTATCTGCGTAATGAGAAGAACGAGTGTGTAAATCTTATACTCTTCCTAATGATTTGCATTTTTCCATATTCGATGACAGCAGAGAAATCTGACTTTGATTTATTTTACCTTCTTTACCATTATATACTACTGTTTGATGACATTGGTTGAGATCAAGACATAAATAAAAAAAACAGTTTCAGGGTTTCAGGTTGTTGTTACACCTCATAAGATTTACATACTCGTTCTTCTCATTACGCATTATACTGTTGGTTGGCTATACTGAGCACAGTCATCTAAGTTTGCGTATATCTTTTCTTTGTGGAATAAAAATAAGTCAGACAATGCTCACTACGATATGTTACTCTCAAAAAAAATTTAACTGATAGGAATGTTATGTATATGTATTATCAACTTTCAAAGTAAATATATTTATGTCTTTCTTACAACATGATTTGTGATATGTTAAAGCACACATCGAAAGTCTTACTCGTTCTCCTCACCTTTCATATTCATACACTCATAACCAAAATGTTGGATTCTGTAGACGTTAAACTATCTCTCTTAAAATGTAGTGTTGAACCAAACTAATGAAATTACAGTAAATTTAGCCCATTAAACGAAATCGCATAAAGTACAATGGAAGATATCTTTGTAAATACTGGCTGGCTTCAATTTTACTAGTATAAATTGAAAATTTCAATATCTGCTTTGTTTACGTTTGCGTATGATGCTCCAGAAAATAATACTTAGTTACGAATGTACAGCTCGCCAGTATTAACATAACACTCCTGAACCTAGGTGTTGATCTTCTTTACGTGAAATATGTGATGACGTGGATGAAAAAAGCAAATAACAAACTCAAAGGACAATGTTATCAAAAGACGCAAACTCGACGTCAGTAATGAGATAATTAATGATGGAGCAGCAAATGGTTCGATCGTTCGGTCATCAGATAAAACAGAAAACAATCAAGACAGCAAAATCCCGTAGTTGTTGCTTTGGAAAGATAAAAATTCTCGTGATTAATGTGTTTAAATATTTCCACTATCGTTGTAGCGTAATTATTTCTCAAGACTTAAAGTTATTACAGTGGTGCCAATGTCCCTCGTCATACTGGCCTCTCGAAGCGTCAAGAAACTGAAGAGAGATGATTGCGCTAATGGGCACGAGTCAATTTTGCCAGGCCATGGTTTAAATAATTGAACCATTACACCAATGTAAACCAAGTGAACAGAGTATCGCTGTGAAACATAGATCTCCTATTAGTTCACAGATATAACAAAGCAAACACGCATGTAGTTAAAAATTTTATACAGAAATGCTATGCTGCCCACGAATGGGGAAAGACATACTAAGATAGTCAACATGGCGTTTATAACTGAAATCAAGCGCTCATTTTGACAATTCGACGAACTATCGTACTATTGTTGCACATGTAGCAGTGCAGCCAACCTAGTTTTTAACAGGATCATTATCATTTTCGTAACTTTAGTATCTGCAGTAGTCTATATTATGTGTGTTAAGGTTGCAGCTTTTCCTGGTAAAGTGTCAGGGGGAGCACATTTCTGATGGCAACTTTTTCACTTCCTGACCTGGTGCCAAATTCTAAAATCAGCAATTAATACAAAAGGAAAATTTAAGTACCGTTAGTAATAATATAAGTACTTAATCTATCACAGAAAAACAGCACTTACGCAAAACGTATATCCTTGTACTGTGAAAATTTATTGCTGTATCACTTAACAAGGATCGTTCAGAATCAACTTTATTTAATCCAATTTTTGTTGCAGTGGAAACTCTGTATGATGTGGAAGAAGAAAAAAATATCTTGTTAACTTAAAAATTAAAATGATAATACAATTTTAAGGCTTAGAAATTTAGAAACTAATATTCTGAGTTACACATATATACGGCAGAGTTTACGAAAAATACAGAGAAGGTTTACAGGTGTGCAATATGGAACTCACATTCATTAATTTATGTCACACAAACAAACACAAAACTACATTTAACCTGTAGGTGACTTGATTTATGTAGCTGTAGGTTCCGCCACGTGTGTAAATAATTCAATTTTCAAAACAATCACAAAATTACTTCTTATTAAGCAGAAGTATTTTGGAGTGCACACTTCTAATCAGAACATGGTGTACATTTCTTCCTGTGGAATCTCACTTTATCATGTAGCCTTATTTTACAATACTCAAAGTGTACAGTTTTTTCAGTTGAAGAATGTGATTATCAAGAGGAGGACTGTTTGAAACATGTTTATTCAGATGAAGGAAAAAATCATTCCTTACGTCTTGCAAGGCTAAGGAAACTAATTTCTTAAAACGATCTTTCATGTAAAAAATGGACATTCGCCACTACTCTCTAGCCCATTTTGCACAAATAAACATAATCACTGCATACCATAGACAAGTCACCACTATTTTTTTCTGTTCAGGATACCTGTACTAGAAATTTTAGAACATGTTGAAATTTGCCAAATGTGGCATTCCAGCATTTTGTTCGGTTTCCTAGCCAAAAACGAAGTGTAAGAAACTGTATGAGATAGGTAATCATAGTCCTTATTTATTGCAGTGGCAGAGCAGTTAGCTAGCACTAGTCGATGCTCAAATCTGAATCTGTACCAAAAATCTGTTGGAAGCAGCTTCAGATCCTGGACTGAGACTCTGCCACTCCCCGTCTTATTATAGCATTAAAAAACACCTCCTGCGGGTCTTGAGTTAGTCTATATGCCAGTGTGAAAGTCCTTGGTGGTGCAGATGAGCTTCTGGCAGCGTCATACACAATTAAAGACGAATGTAGACTGTTAATTTTACCTACAAAATCTGCTCTTATTGAGTGAACCGGTTAAGTTCCCTCGGGAGATTCTTTTAATATAAACTGGCAATCTTTTACTTGCTTTACATACTGGCATCACTACGTGGGAAAGTCATGAAATATAAACGCTTATTTTGGATAAAAACCGGATCTTATGGTGATAAATTGATTTCAATTCTTATAAAAGCACAACGAAATATTTCACACGTTTTGTTGAGTACTGTTGCCTACCAAACTGCTATTCTGTGTTCCACTCCTGTGGAACAAAAACAAGTAATTCACTGAAGCATTTTGTTACTTGTAAACTGTCTGTATGTTTCACATGGCCACATGTACAAAACGATAACCATCGCATTAATATTAGGAATGTCGGAAAAATCAGGTTCACTGCACTACTACGTTTGTAATAGTAATAATGCAAATCGTTTTCCTATTTAAGTCAATGCTTGATTTCAGCTATAATTGTCAGCTCCTCTAAACAAGGGCGTAATAATAGTAGTTCGGCGTCCTGCTCCGAGTCACGTGACCTAGATGTTGGTTTCAGTGTAATAACGTCACGCGCAGTCTATGCTATCTATGGTCTATGGCTTTTGCCATTTTGCAGTATTTCGTTTGTTGTGAGTCTATATTTTTGGCCAATGACTTATGTTACATACAGTATAAATCGTATTTTATTGTCTTTGTTTACAGAACAAATAGGTTAGGTGTAGGGAACACAGACTTACATGCCGTTCTTGAAATTATAAGTTACAGAATATACATCAGGTCAGCTCATATCAATGGTTCTGAAACAAATGTATATAGCAGTTCTGAATCACATCTTACAGTGGTGAATTTATCTCTTTCAATGCAAAGAGCGTTTACATAGTGTTTATGAACCATTATGTAAGATGCACTGCCAGGGGTTGGATTATTTAAACCTTGGAGTAAAGTTTATTTTTTGTTGTAATTGTTTTCTGTATAGTCAACATTTTTTAAGTTTCACCATGAATTTTCAACATCTAAATTTCGTTATTAACAACAGTGGAAAGTTGGTGTTCGAATACAGCGTATATATGTTTGACTCTCACAGCACATATAAACAATATATCCAGTTGCCAGTAACACTACATAACGAGCAGAATACGATACTTATTAGCTTCATGAATTATTTGTGAATTCATTATAGTCATAACAATCATTATAATTCCTTGTAGAATGGAGGACGAGGCTTTACACAATATATGTTTAAGCAAGGCAAGCAGTGTAGAACATATGCAGTAGAGCTCTAGTTCGCCCCAGAAAGTAAGATGATACCAGCAAGCGGACTGTCAGAAAGGACCAGCAACAGTTCTCCATTATTCATTGCATCAGATAAGGAGTACATGAAACATTCGTATATTTGAATGAAAACCAAACAAAATCTAAATCCACTTGAAAAATAAATCTTAGCACGTACTGGCAGAAGCACTGCATCTCACAAATTCAACGACTTGACCTAATTACTATAATTCAAGTAGATCCGGGGAAAAATATTTAATACTTTAGTTGATATTAACAGACATATTGAGTTGTATCAGAAACATATCATAATATGATTTGCGGTACATATTGACACAAGTAATATTTTGTAGCTGTCCATAACTACGACAAAAGCATTCACTTAGCATCGTTATAAAGTTAATTGCATGACATGCACTGTTCAGTTGAAATCATTAGTGGACACATCATACATACTTGATATCAACAATCGGCTCGGCAAGTCCTTGATTGTCGTAGCACAGGTCGTAATGCACAG
Source organism: Schistocerca gregaria (assembly GCF_023897955.1). Lineage (NCBI taxonomy): Eukaryota > Metazoa > Arthropoda > Insecta > Orthoptera > Acrididae > Schistocerca > Schistocerca gregaria. Next base: position 254,229,799 of record NC_064926.1, read on the forward strand.
AGCTGACGCGCCCTCAGTCTCTAATGACAGTTTGTGTGCAGTGTACGTGGACCCCTAAACCTGTTCATGGGTAGTTCAGCACTTCACATACACAGATAGGTTCTAGTTCATATATCAAGAGTCTCTGTTAAAAGGTAAGAGTCAAATCACAGTTCCAAGCATGCATAGACAAAGATGATTATCTGTGGCATCAGTCATAAGTGTTTCACAAGAATATTGATTCAGACAGTCAAACAAACATTTTGTAGCTTAACAGTCGTCCTTAGTACCAAGTTTTAAGGCTGCCCCACATGAAACACATAACAGCACTAGGGAACACTAAGTAGCGTTCAACAATTACTATCTTTTTATTTTCCAATCAAAATCTGAATAAATACGTTACACCTCTGCTTCAAGCCTCAACTTGTGCTTCACACCCTTGCCTGAATGTCACAGGCACACGTATATGCATACAGAATGCACCATGTATCGTTGCTCATTTCTCATTTTCCTAAGCGATAAATCTGCAGTATATTTTGAACATATAGTCGGACGAAAAATTAAATGGCTGCCGAGATATGTTGTTATGTGTACAACATCGACGAACGTGAGGTGAAAATTAAAGACGTAGAAGATGATGGTGATGTCAATGACGAACAAGAGGAGGCAATTCAAATGAGTAGCAATGAAAGATCTAGTTGATTCGAGAAGAAGACGGAAAAAGATTCAAATTTAGAAATAGGCGATAAAAGCGAAATACGATTCTCATCCCATTCACAAGTTCAATGTAAATTTTCTCTTTCATTTCGCGACGTCGAGGGTGCTCTTAAGTCATTTAGCAGCGGCGACGGTTACCTGTTTAATAGGTGGATCACGGACTTCGAGGAAACAGAGTTTTTAATGGGTTGAATTCAATTTTAACTGCTTGTTTTCGTAAAAAAAGTTAATTAAGACTTTAGCTAAGCTTTTCATTCAGGGTGAGAAGCGTCTGACATTGGGAGTTGCAGTGAAAACAACTCTGCAGGCACAATTCGATGAAAAAAAGTTCTGCGTAGAAACACCAACTGCTATCTCGAGAAAAGAAGAAACGGGAAGATCCTGTTTTAATAATTTTTTCTCGTAATGAAGAAAATTGCCAGCCGTGTCCATGTTGATAACGACTCACTATTTCAGTATGTAACTGATGGGCTAGAAGACAGCTCAGGCACAAAACTTCTACTTTATGGTGCTGAAAGTGTAAAAGAGTTTAAGGAATAAATGATGCATTACGAAAGAGCTGTGAAGTCACTGCAGAAAAGAAGTGAAAGTTACGGCAAAGAAAATGTAAACCCTGTTAAGAAAGATGCTAAAGACTCAAGTAACAGAAATACTAAAAACGCAACTTGGGATCCAAGCAAAAAGTTTTTCAGTTGTAGTGCTGGTGGTCACAGGTCAAAAGGAAGGGAAATATATGGTTCAATTGCAGAGAATTTTATCACACCTTATCTGAAAGCATGAAGGACAAGAATCATCAAAAGGCAACAATGAATGCAAACGGCGTTAAACAGAGTATCAAGAACCGTAAATTTAAAAATGTGTGAATATTTAACCGAGAGCTGAAGGTGATAATAGACTGTGGCATTTAACTTAATCTGTCACTACATGGTGTTTATGAGATTATGGGTGCTTGTTGTTGTTGTTGTCTTCAGTCCTGAGACGGGTTTGATGCAGCTCTCCATGCTACTGTATCCTGTGCAAGCTGCTTCATCTCCCAGTACCTACTGCAACCTACATCCTTCTGAATCTGCTTAGTGTACTTATCTCTCGGTCTCCCTCTACGATTTTTACCCTCCACGCTGCCCTCCAACGCTAAATTTGTGATCCCTTGATGCCTCAAAACATGTCCTACCAACCGATCCCTTCTTCTAGTCAAGTTGTGCCACAAACTTCTCTTCTCCCCAATCCTATTCAATACCTCCTCATTAGTTACGTGATCTATCCACCTTATCTTCAGTATTCTTCTGTAGCACCACATTTCGAAAGCTTCTATTCTCTTCTTGTCCAAACTAGTTATTGTCCATGTTTCACTTCCATACATGGCTACACTCCAAACAAATACTTTCAGAAACGACTTCCTGATACATAAATCTATATTCGATGTTAACAAATTTCTCTTCTTCAGAAACGCTTTCCTTGCCATTGCCAGTCTACATTTTATATCCTCTCTACTTCGACCATCATCAGTTATTTTACTTCCTAAATAGCAAAACTCCTTTACTACTTGAAGTGTCTCATTTCCTAATCTAATTCCCTCAGCATCACCCGATTTAATTTGACTATATTCCATTATCCTCGTTTTGCTTTTGTTTATGTTCATCTTATATCCTCCTTTCAAGATACTGTCCATTCCGTTCAACTGCTCTTCCAAGTCCTTTGCCGTCTCTGACAGAATTACAATGTCATCGGCGAACCTCAAAGTTTTTACTTCGTCTCCATGAATTTTAATACCTACTCCAAATTTTTCTTTTGTTTCCTTTACTGCTTGCTCAATGTACAGATTGAATAACGTCGGGGAGAGGCTACAACCCTGTCTCACTCCTTTCCCAACCACTGCTTCCCTTTCATGCCCCTCAACTTTTATGACTGCCATCTGGTTTCTGTACAAATTGTAAATAGCCTTTCGCTCCCTGTATTTTACCCCTGCCACCTTTAGAATTTGAAAAAGAGTATTCCAGTCAACATTGTCAAAAGCTTTCTCTAAGTCTACAAATGCTAGAAACGACGGTTTGCCTTTTCTTAATCTTTCTTCTAAGATAAGTCGTAAGGTCAGTATTGCCTCACGTGTTCCAACATTTCGACGGAATCCAAACTGATCCTCCCCGAGGTCTGCATCTACCAGTTTTTCCATTCGTCTGTAAAGAATCGCGTTAGTATTTTGCAGCTGTGACTTATTAAACTGATAGTTCGGTAATTTTCACATCTGTCAGCACCTGCTTTCTTTGGGATTGGAATTATTATATTCTACTTGAAGTCTGAGGGTATTTCGCCTGTCTCATACATCTTGCTCACCAGCTGGTAGAGTTTTGTCATGACTGGCTCTCCCAAGGCCGTCAGTAGTTCTAATGGAATGTTGTCTACTCCGGGGGCCTTGTTTCGACTCAGGTCTTTCAGTGCTCTGTCAAACTCTTCACGCAGTATCGTATCTCCCATTTCGTCTTCATCTACATCCTCTTCCATTTCCATAATATTGTCCTCAAGTACATCACCCTTGTATAAACCTTCTATATACTCCTTCCACCTTTCTGCCTTCCCTTCTTTGCTTAGAACTGGGTTGCCATCTGAGCTCTTGATATTCTTACACGTGGTTCTCTTCTCTCCAAAGGTCTCTTTAATTTTCCTGTAGGCAGTATCTATCTTACCCCTAGTGAGATAAGCATCTACATCCTTACATTTGTCCTCTAGCCATCCCTGTTTAGCCATTTTGCACTTCCTGTCGATCTCATTTTTGAGACGTTTGTATTCCTTTTTGCCTGCTTCATTTACTGCATTTTTATATTTTCTCCTTTCATCAATTAAATTCAATATTTCTTCTGTTACCCAAGGATTTCTAGCAGCCCTCGTCTTTTTACCTACTTTATCCTCTGCTGTCTTCACTACTTCATCCCTCAGAGCTACCCATTCTTCTTCTACGGTATTTCTTTCCCCTATTCCTGTCAATTGTCCCCTTATGCTCTCCCTGAAACTCTGTACAACCTCTGTTTTAGTCAGTTTATCCAGGTCCCATCTCCTTAATTTCCCACATTTTTGCAGTTTCTTCAGTTTTAATCTACAGGTCATAACCAATAGATTGTGGTCCGAGTCCACATCTGCCCCTGGAAATGTCTTACAACTTAAAACCTGGTTCCTAAATCTCTGTCTTACTATTATATAATCTATTTGATACCTTTTAGTATCTCCAGAGTTCTTCCACGTATACAACCTTCTTTCATGATTCTTAAACCAAGTGTTAGCTATGATTAAGTTGTGCTCTGTGCAAAATTCTACTAGGCGGCTTCCTCTTTCATTTCTTAGCCCCAATCCATATTCACCTACTATGTTTCCTTCTCTCCCTTTTCCTACTGACGAATTCCAGTCACCCATTACTATTAAATTTTCGTCTCCCTTCACTATCTGAACAATTTCTTTTATTTCATCGTACATTTCTTCAATTTCTTCATCATCTGCAGAGCTAGTTGGCATATAAACTTGTACTACTGTAGTAGGTGTGGGCTTCGTATCTGTCTTGGCCACAATAATGCGTTCACTATGCTGTTTGTAGTAGCTTACCCGCATTCCTATTTTCCTATTCATTATTAAACATACTCCTGCATTACCCCTATTTGATTTTGTGTTTATAACCCTGTAGTCACCTGACCAGAAGTCTTGTTCCTCCTGCCACCGAACTTCACTAATTCCCACTATATCTAACTTTAACCTATCCATTTCCCTTTTAAATTTTCTAACCTACCTGCCCGATTAAGGGATCTGACATTCCACGCTCCGATCCGTAGAACGCCAGTTTTCTTTCTCCTGATAACGACATCCTCCTGAGTAGTCCCCGCCCGGAGATCCGGATTGGGGACTATTTTACCTCCGGAATATTTTACCCAAGAGGATGCCATCATCATTTAATCATACAGTAAAGCTGCATGTCCTCGGGAAAAATTACGGCTGTAGTTTCCCCTTGCTTTCAGCCGTTCGCAGTACCAGCACAGCCAGGCCGTTTTGGTTAATGTTGCAAAGCCAGATCAGTCAATCATCCAGACTGTTGCCCCTGCAACTACTGAAAAGGCTGCTGCCCCTCTTCAGGAACCACACGTTTGTCTGGCCTCTCAACAGATACCCCTCCGTTGTGGTTGCACCTACGGTACGGCCATCTGTATCGCTGAGGCACGCAAGCCTCCCCACAAACGGCAAGGTCCATGGTTCATGGGTGCTTAGAGTTTGAAAAAAAAGAGTTGTGTTGACAGAATTTGGGAAAAACCTAGTCTCTCCGCATTAAATGTTGAGATTAATGTGGTGAAAATTGCAACATATAATTATCTAGTTTCTAGAGGGACTCTGAGTTTACTAATAGTAATCCAGTTGGAAACGATTTTCAGGATCAAGCGTAAGTTTTAATAAACAAGGGCGAAGTTACTATTAGGAAGCCAGAAAGGGAAGCTCATCTTATGTGTTGCAATGTAGCAGACAAACCAGGATTAGGTACTGACATCTCTGTTAGTGATGAAACAAACAGATTCATCGATGGTTTAATGACCAGTTACACCTCAATAAAGACAAAGTCCACTGACGCCAGAATGAATATTGTTGTGAGTAAACACCAACCGACCCCTATTAGATCCAAAAGTTTGTCGCCAGAAGAGAAATAAGCTGTTGACAGCTTATTCCAAATGAGACTTGGTTAAGAAATAATAGAACCAAGTTCATCTGAATATTTTAGCCAGATTGTAGCTGTATAAATATACATATATAACAAAAATGAAGATTATCGCGTCTGTATAGACTACAGATTATAATTAAACAAGATCGCGATGAAAGATTGTGCTGGAGTACGCTGTCGCCAACACACAACGCGGCATAGAGGTTACGAGAGTATCGACAGAGTTCAAAGGCAAGACTCGCTGCAAGCACGCCGCCAACTCCCTCTCAGTCGATAGTATTTATGATCGCTGCAGCGCACCGGAGAGCCACTTCAGCCAGTTCGTATGAGTTAGTCAGCTAGTTAGTACGAGCCTGTTACGCCAGTTAGTTCGAGTCTATACGCCGTGGAGTTCCAGCGGGTCACCGAGACGGAGCCACAAACTTAGCGTCCAGCGCCAATGCAGGCAACACGTAGTAACCTTATACAATGAACATTGTGGACTTCTACTTGAACAGCACTGAGGCTACGTGGACTAAACAAAAGAGAACTTGTATCACAGCACGTGGAAACATAAGTAGCTCTTTCTTTGTGAATAAAGAACTCACTAATTGCGTGCAGTTAGTGTTGTAGAACGAGGACACCGGCCACCAACCAACATCCTATCCTTGCTTCCCATGGTACAGCTCTAAAGAGACAACGAGAATATAAAAGCACCTAATTAGAATACAACAGTGGCGACGAGAACGATTCACTGAAGACGAATTTGCTTGCTTCTCTGGTTTCAGAGTACAGGGATTTCTAATTGCAAAATTTCTGTTGTGTTCTTGCATGTATTCCAGGAGGCGAGCCGCAGAAGTAATTTCTGTTTTCAGAGGCTTTGCCTGCTTGTTTTCTACTATAACGTATTTATGTAAACCTTGGCTACCCCGCGCGCAACAGCCGTAGACGGCCAATGTAATGGATCTAACACAAGCTTTTCACTTTCAGAACCAACAAACTGCTGCCTTACAGACGACGGTATAACAACTTCTGGCTGTACAAGTAACGGCAGCCGCACAACAGGTCGAGCAACAAGCCCAACAAGTGCTGCAGCCCAGCATACCTACGTTCAGCAGTTTAACGACACAAAAGGGGAATAGCACGAATACCTGACACAGTTCAAATGTGTTCAAATGTGTGTGGGAAATCTTATGGGACTTAACTGCTAAAGTAATCAGTCCCTAAGCTTACACGCTACTTAACCTAAATTATCCTAAGGACAAACACACACACCCATGCCCGAGGGAGGATTTGAACCTCCGCCAGGATCAGCCGCACAGTCCTGACAGAGTTCCACTCTCATTGTGCAGTTCATCGCGTTCAAGGTACTGCGAAGCTACAATACTTTATTTCGATTGCGTGGTCTACAGCGTTCAGGCTAATACAAAAACTGTTCCCAATTGCGTCTCACGACGAACTCAGATATGACGAAGTAATCGCTGCATTAACCAAGTATTATGATCAGCAAATCCAAGTAGCTGCAGCCAGATACCAGTTTTTTCGTTTGCAGAAAAAGTCGGAACGGACGTACCGCCAGTGGCATACGGAATTAACGGGTATGACTAGGAAGTGTAAATTTAAGTGTAGTTGTGGCAACTTTTACAGTGGCCTCGTGTTTCCAGACCCTGTAATAAAGTCCCCGATAGTAGAATACTGGAACAGACTTCAGTACACTGATTCTTCAGTTTCTCAAGCGTTGCAAATCTTAGAGCAATATGATTCGGATGTCATAGCGGCCGGTAAGTTTGTCCAGGACCCGATTTGTCGGACCGAATCGCCCCATGCCAGCGACCATACCAACGCCCTACAACAGCGAGCGCGTACACAGCAGCGCAAGCTGACAGCCACGTTGACGTGAAAACAGGACTGTGAATCTATCGAAGTCTTGCCCTAGATGTTTTGCTTCCCATAAAGGACTAGATTGACCATCATGTAACGCAACGTCTTACGCGTGTGGAAAAAAAAGGTATTGTCCAAGCAGTTTGTATGCAACGGCCACAAACATTCCAATTTTTCCCGCTCCCAGAAAAACCAGGCTCGTGCACATCTAGTGAACGTAGTGTTTTCCAAACAACGTGCCACGTACGAACAGTTAGGTTCACCACGCCTTTCTAAATCTAGCAAGCTCCTCTCTACTTAAAACAGACAGGAAATCCAGTGTTGGATAGTGTAGTTTAACTGTCAATACGAATCTCACACCAGCAGAAATTATGAGACACGGCGAACATTTTCGGTTTAGATGCCTTTTATTTGTTTGGTCTTAGCATCCAAGACAATGCACTTTCCATATCGGCTTTTGATCCGAAAACAAATGTAAATGCTTAAAGAATTTTCTGAACTATTTTCCAGAGGAACGGGAAAAGCTAATCAAATGTTCTACATCTACACCTACATGGATACTCTGCAAATCAGATTTAAGTGCCTGGCAGAGGGTTCATCGAACCACCTTCACAATTCTCTATTATTCCAATCTTGTACAGAGCGCGGAAAGAACGAACACCTATATCTTTCCGTACGAGCTCTGATTTCCCTTGTTTTATCTGGTGATCGTTCCTCCCTATGTAAGTCGGTGTCAACAAAATATTTTCGCATTCGGAGGAGAAAGTTGGTGATTGGAATTTCGGGAGAAGATTCCGTCGCTACGAACAACGCCTTTCTTTTAATGATGTCCATCCGAAATCCTGTATCATTTCTGTGACACTCTCTCACATATTTCGCAATAGTGCAAAACGTGCTGCCTTTCTTTGAGCTTTTTAGACGTACTCCGTCAGTCCTATCTGGTAAGGATCCCACACCGCGCAGCGTTATTTTAAAAGAGGACGAACAAGCGTAGTGTGGGCAGTCTCCTTAGTAGGTCTCTACATTTTCTAAGTGTCCTGCCAATAAGACGCAGTCTTTGATTAGCCTTCTCCACATCATTTTCTATGTGTTCCTTTCAATTTAAGTTGTTCGTAATTGTAATACCTAGGTATTTAGTTGAATTTACTGCTTTCAGTTTAGACTGATTTATCGTGTAACCGAAGTTTAACGAGTTCCTCTTAGCACTCATGTGGATGACCTCACACTTTTCGTTATTTAAGGTCAACTGCCACTTTTCACTCCATTGCGATATTTCTTCTAAATCGTTTAGCAATTTGTTTTGATCTTCTGATGACTTTATTAGTCGATAAACGACAGCGTCATCTGCTCAGATTGTCTCCCAAATCGTTTATATACTGTAGATAAGGAACAGCAAAGGGCCTACAACACTACCTTGGGGAACGTCTGAAATAACTTCTGTTTTACTCTATGCCTTTCCGTCAATTACTACGAATTGTGTCATCTCTGACAGGAAATCACAGATCCAGTTACATAACAATGTTACATTGAAGGACAATGCACAGCCTAAGTTTTCCGGTCCCATCCCGTTCCCATTGCTTTACGAGACAAAGTAGTCAGTGAATTCAAATAATTGCAAGATAATGGTGTAATTGCTCCAATTCAAGCTAGTCAATGGGCACGTCCTCTCGTTTTCTTGCCTAAGCCTTCGTCGCATTCGCATTTGTGTAGACTTCAAGTCTACAGTTAACCCACAGACATTAGTTGGTTGGTTTGTGGGGGTTAAAGGGACCAGACTGCTACCTTCATCGGTCCCAGACATTAGTTGATATCCGTTACCTCGCCCTGAGGAACTGCTGGACAGGCTTTGTGCAGGACGTTACTTTTCTAAAATAGATGTGGGTGGTGTCTATTTGCAAATTCCATTGTATAAAGAATCACAGAAAGTGTTTGTTGTAAATACACACTTAGGACTGATCAAGTATTTGCCTTTGCCTTTTGGCAGTGCTTCGGCACCAGCCATTTTTCAACGTTACTTGGAACAGCTGACTGCAAAAGTGCCATTTTGTTCAAACTGGCTTGACGATATTGTTGTCTCAGGTCGTACACTCTTTTTCGAGTGTTGTCAGAAACAGGACTCAAGTGTCGTCTCGAAAAGGGAGTTTTTTCAAACTGAACTACAGTAGTTAGGTCATGTTATGAACAGTCAAGGTATGCACCGCATCCAATCTCATTTTCTTGCAATCCGTATCCTGCCTGTTCCTAGCAATGTTCCTGAACTGCAGTCAGTACGAAGCAAGATGACATTCTGCACTCGGTTCATACCGTATGCCGCTCAGATCGCAGCTTCACTGAATCGCTTGCGTCGCCAAAGTATACCTTTTTTGTGTGATCTAAGGAGTGTCAAGACGCATTTCAGAAACTCAAATGCTTTGCTTAGTGATAGAAGTTTATAGCATTTTGACCCTGCTCCTCAGGGGAGAAAATCTCCACACCAGCCGGGAATCGAAAGCAGACCCCTGTGCGTGGCATTCCAACGCGCAGACCGTTTAGCTAATGAGGCGGACAGACCAACGGCAAAGCATGGCAATGCAGATACCCTATCTCGCCTTCCGATTGACACAGACTCAGATTTTGATGCATCTGCCGCATCTTGTTGCCAAATAGATGCGCAGTGCTCTGAATTGCTGTAATTTTTTCCCCTGAACAACAGAAAAATTCCACAGGCCACGGAAGTAGACCCAGACCTCAAAATGTTGTCGCATTGTATTCGCACGTCTTCGCCTCGTTCATTTAACAGTATACAGAGCTAAGTTGCGCGCCCATATTTTGCACTTCTGCGTAGCCTTTCAGTTCAACGTAGTGTGATTCTAGTCCAAAATGACAGCGGACTATAGCATGTGCTTATTCCCAAAGTGTTGAAAAAGGACGTCTTGCGGTTGCTCCATCAAGGCCGTTGGGCAATTGTTCGCAATAAGCAGTTAGCGCGCCGGCACTGTACATGGCAGCGCATAAACGCCAACATTGAACAGATGACGCCACAGCGTCGCGCATGCTCCGAGAACCAGTCTGCTCCGCCAGACATCTGCAGTGTGGCCTAAGACTCAATAGCCACGGCAACGAGTGCACATAGACTTCGCTGGACCAATTTGTATCACTCGTTGGCTCATTGTGGTAGACTCCTTTAGCAAGTTCCCATTTGCAGTGCTTATGAACTCTACCACATCATGTAGCACCTTTCAAGCATTGTCCTCAATATTTTGCACCGAAGTACTTGTGTCAGACAACGGATCACAGTTCACTTCATGTGGCATTCAACAGTTTTGCGAACGCAGGGGAATTCGTCATCTAAGAAGTGCTCCATTTCACCCACAGTCCAATGGAGAAGCAGATGGCCAAGTTTCGCACCATCGACAGACAGGAACGGGTGCGGCAACTCTTCCTCGCGCCCTATCACTCGCACTCATGGGTCGGACCATCACCGGCGGAACTTCTGCATGGCCGCCGCCATCGGAAGTTGCTCCACCTGCTACACCCACCGCAATATTCGGCGCCGCCAGTGGTCCGGAAGTATCGCTTTGCGCAGGGCGATCATGTCCTTTTCGCGATTTATGGCCACCATGGGCGCTAGGACATAGGCGTAATCCAGAAACGCAATGGCTCGTACACATACTTAATTGCAGGTCCCGATGGGGTTCCAGCAGAACTGAAATCGCTCATGGCTTCAAGGGACCGCGCGGCCATCGCCGTCATCGCCCCAGCACGCGCCCTCAGGCCTGCACCCCTAGAGGCCTGCAGTTTTCGAGAGGATGTTTCCGTTGCCTCGCAAACAAGATGGTGGGGTATAGTCGGGAGTCCGCCGTCCTCCACAGCTATGGCTCCCGGCCAATCACGACGTCCAGCATCCTGCCTCACTCCCCATTTTCGTTCGCAGCCTCACTAGACGACAACAGTGAGGCGTTTTGGGTGGGGGGGGTGGAGGGGGGGGGAATATGTTTGCGTACGCTGGTGTAGCACCCCACGCGGCACAGAGGTTACGAGAGTATCGACAGAGGTCAACGACAAGACTCACTGGGAACTCGCCACCAACGCCCTCTCAGCCACCAGTATTTATAACTGCCGCAGTGGACCGGAGGGCCAGTTTAGCCAGCTCTTTTGAGTTATTTAGCCAATTACTTCAAGCATCTTACGCCAGTTACAGTCTGTTCCAGCGTGTCGCCGAGATGCAGCCACCGACTTAACCTCTAGAACAGAAACAAGCAGCACATAGGAACCTTATAGTCAACATAGCGGGACTCTACTTCAACAGCAATGAGTTTACGTGGACTACACGGATGAGAGCTTGTACCACATTACATGGAAACTTTAGTTAAGTAGTTCTTTCTTTATGAATAAAGAACCCAGTTATTAATTGCGTGCAGTTTGTGTTGTAGAACGAGGACACAGCCACCAACCAACATACTCTCCTTGCTTCCCATAGCGCAGTTCTACAGGTACGAGAAGTGCATGTGTGCTTTGCGCACTAGACCGCGATAATGCTTTTCCTTCATGTTTATGGTTAAGGTGAAAACCCTTGTGACATACTCAGGGTAGTTTCAGAATTTAGGAAAGTTCTGTCTGGATTATCAAATTCACCTACAGTGTTACAGCGTTTGCTGAACAGTGTTTATTTTGGATTTGGCTCGAGAGAATGTTATATTTATTACATGAACAATATTAAAATACCAACAAAGAGTGGTGTTCAGCGGTGTGGTTTAGTGTTAGAAACTGCAGCAGAATATGGCTTGGAAATTAATTTTTTTAAATGCCATTTCTTGAAGATAACGGTTGAGTTTCTTGGTTATGCCATACGCTGTGGACAAATGTGACCTCTGATAAGACAATGGCCATTCAAAACTTTCCAGAGCTAAATTTGACTGATGAGATGACAAGATAAAAACAGTGATCTCTAAGTGTGCAAAATATTTAATTGTTAATAAAAAATCGAGAAGTAGGGAAAATTTCCTTCGTCCATTACTCAAAGAAAGTGAGCAGTTATATACTTATCATAATGGATCACAATGGTCCACTTTGATCAACACACAAAGGATACAACCACATTCTAAGTATAACTGATGCATTTACCAAGTTTAACTGGATATATTCTGTAAAGATTACAGAGTCGACAGAAGCAGTTGTTCAGATGGTATTATAGAAAACTAATTTTGGAAATCTGGTCCGAGTAACTTGCTTTACTTCTCAAGAATTCAAGGAGTACTGCACTAAAGAAGGAATCGTAGAAATTTTAATATCGGCACCACTTCCTAGAGGAGCGGTCAATAGCTAAAGTCAATGCTAAGGTTAATTTTCGTAGCCCTAATGAAAGGTAAAAGGTGGTACCAACAGTTCAACGTGCTGTGAATTCAACATTCAAGAAAAGTATTGGGAAAACACTATTTGGTCTCTTCGTAGGAGTTAAGATGTACATACAGACTGATCTTCACGTCACTAAATTATTAGAAGAAGAAATTATTAATTCGTTTGAAGAAAGGTGCTGTAACTTGAAGGCAGAAGCTAGGCTACAGATCAGCAAGGTGCAAGAAGAAAACCGTGCTAGCTTGAATCAACGTTGGAAGAAACCTCCATGTACAAAGTTGGGGACCTGGCTGCAATAAAGCGAACACAAAATGGACACACAGTAAAGCTGATGGTCATTTTTGACAGTTCAGTACTAAAGTTCTAACTCGGATATTAATAAAGATTAATAAATAGCTCCTCATGAAAGTCAGAACCGTTTTCTATCTCTTTCTCTCTTTCTCTCTCGCTCGCTCGCTCTCTTTTGAACCATCCGCAAATATTGAGGAAATAAAGACTGCTATTGATATGCGGTATTTACAGAATGGATTGGTAATCAGGGTCTCGTATTGTTAAACAATTCAAAGATCGTAATAATTCTTAGAAAATGTATTTTTGTCCAAACATGTACTTTTAAATGGATCAATTCCTGTTGACATTAACAAACTAACAGTAGGGTAAATTAGACCGTCAGTTGTGTATATTGAAGGAATCTAGTGCGAGTAGCTTATGAGATATCGTACTGTGCAAAGTTTCTACAGCAACACTTGTTTGTGCCATTCAACCTGTGTAGTTGCTAGATACGATGCTTTTATGTTTGCTTACAGTGTGATGTGTGTTTCTTGAGTGCATTATGACTTGCTAGTCAATGAGTAAAAGTCCAGGAAGCAGGTCGCGAGTAGGCTAGGGTATTTATTACTGCAGGAAAAGCAGACCCACTCATGGTGTATGGAGAGTGTATGAAGAATGCAGTCGGTTCTCATGCGGGTAGATATCCCAATAAAACTCCTCAGCTAGTTACGTGAAAGAGGTTGTGTAACACCAAGATACCGTAGCAGGAGGAAACAAGTGACTACAATAGGGGCGGGGGGAGGGCAAATTAAAGTTCTTGTTGATCTGTACGGTAGCTCCTGCGCAGTCACATGAGGAAGTGACATGAGACAGACAAGTGTCCTAGTCACATTCCATTAACATAGGTGCCATACCTATCACATCTTTCTCCATCAAGAGCTGCATGGAAACTTCTGTACATTGCCATTACGACAGGATATTCGAGGTGTATCACACATCTTCCGGTTCATTAATGAAGCAACATTTACCAATCACGCCCAGCTAACCCGCTGAAACATGCACTATCGGTTTGTTGACAATCCCTGTTGGCTTCATCAGGAGCGCCCATGAGTGTAAACATGTGGTGTGGGATACTGAACATCAGCTCATAGGCCCGTTTTTCATAGACGGAGCAATGAACACACACAAGTATTGTAGTCTCCTAACAGACCACGGTTGCCATAAGACGTTCCTCTGAAGTCTAGGAGGAACCTGTGGTACCAACGTGATGGCTGTCCAGCCCATAGTGCACGAAATAGTGCAGCATGCCTTCACGAATTGTTTTCGAATCGTTGACTTGGACGCAAAGGACCTGTACTTTGACCAACCCATTCCCTAGATTTGATGACTGTCGACCGTTTTAAGTGGGGAAAACTGAAAGATGCTGTCTACAAGGACATGCCAACAACACTCGATGGTATTCAGTGCCAAGCACTTAAATGTGAATTGCAGAGTAGTCATGTAGATGTAGATGTGTTGCTGCATCATGCTCATATATCTCCACTGAAATTCTAGCACGTGTGCAGCAGTCGTTCCATACCACACCAGAAACGTGTATTGCCGCTGCCGTTGGTAATTTTGAACATAAGCTGTGATACATTAAATTTATTAATATGGACAACCATCAGCTGTAAAATGGAATGGCGACAGTGAAAATTAGTGTGACCGGTATCGAATCCGGGTTTCCCGCTTATTGTCAGTGGGGTCGCCATACTCTTAGGCTTTCCGTCGACGACTCACAGCCAGAACCAAACTTCCATATATCGTCAACCATGTGATGATCTGTTGTCTCGTTAGAAGTCAGAATCGAAATAACTTCCGTATATACTTGTGTTGTTATTTCGTGTGTGCTACGATGTGTCGGTGTGGGAACTTTTCAAAATACGATATCTCGTAAACGATTCGCACTAGTCTCTTGTAACAAACATTGCTGATACTCTGAATTAACCTACGTTTGGGTTGTTAAGTCAATGGCTATTTTTCCATTTAAAAAGTGTATGTTAGCACAAAAATTAACTTTCTAAGTACTATTACAATCTATTGGTTGGCTAATAAAACGAGATCCTGATTATCAACCTTTTCTGTGAAAACTGCACTTCAGTAGCATTTCTCATTTCTGCAATATTTGCGGAGCAAGTTTTAGGGGAATGGGTTGTAAAATGAATAAGCAACTGACTTCATTCTATATATGTTTCCATATAATGTATGAGTTCCATAACTGTGTAGAAAGTTCTTGTTAATAAATTTGTACAGATTACATGCAGACACCGGTTCACACACTCCCAATACGTACATAAATACGTACATGCTTCAATTACAGTTCCCTCTGGATGCAAACCGGTTATTAAATAATTACTTACAAACTGGGCCACAACAGGTCGTTTGGTCCATGGAATGGAGTATGAAGTACACCAATAAATCTTGTGGAGAATGACAGCCACACACTACTCATAACTACAGATAGCACCAAGCTTTCCCTAAAATACTATTAAATATCTTAGTCATAAATTAACTAGATTGGACTGCGGTTCTGCTAGATACCTCCTTCAGAATACACTCCTTAGTACAAGGGGTGTCGGTAATGTCACGTTTCTGACTGTTTAAATCTTGACTTCCACAACTGATCTGTTTCACTTTTAAACCCTGTCAGTATTTACATCTACATCTGCATTTATAATCCGCAAGCCACCCAACGGTGTGTGGCGGAGGGAACTTTACGTGCCACAGTCATTACCTCCCTTTTATGTTCCAGTCGCGTATGGTTCGCGGGAAGAACGACTGTCTGAAAGCCTCCGTGCGCGCTCGAATCTCTCTAATTTTACATTCGTGATCTCCTCGGGAGGTATAAGTAGGGGGAAGCAATATATTCGAAACCTCATCCAGAAACGCACCCTCTCGAAAACTGGCGAGCAAGCTACACCGCGATGCAGAGCGCCTCTCTTGCAGAGTCTGCCACATGAGTTTGCTAAACATCTCCGTAACGCTATCACGGTTACCAAATAACCCTGTGACGAAGCGCGCCGCTCTTCTTTGGATCTTCTCTATCTCCTCCGCCAACCCGATCTGGTACGGATCCAACACTGATGAGCAATACTGAAGTATAGGTCGAAAGAGTGATCTGTAAGCCACCTCCTTTGTTGATGGACTGTATTTTCTAAGGACTCTCCCAATGCATCTCAACCTGGGTATGGTTCGGTTTTCAGTAATTCTACAGCTTTTAGTACCCATTTCTATAAAATATCTATTTTTATGGGTTTAAAATTATCATGTTTCGTTCTTACAATGTTCTAGAGGAGAGAATTCGGGGATTTTAACTTTGCTTTATATCTCCGCCGTAACACTCTTGTTAAAGTTTTCAACATCTTCTCTGATGCTTTAAGGCGGAATCTCTGTAAAGAACGGAAAATTTTAATCTTCTGCAAAGGAGTGTCCATTAAATGCAAACATTCCACCAAATTTTATACTCCACAAATGGTTGTTCTGTGCTAGGTGCACAACGGCAGGTCTGCCACGTTCACATAGAATATAAGAATTCGTTTCAAGCCAGTCCAAGCCAGAGTGAAGATTTATCAAAGAAAAGTTTGTGTATCTTTTAGGGTAGAAAATGTTCTCGATTCCATTCACTTTGCCCAGCATTTCAAGACATGACTAATTTCCACTGTTGTTTACTGTGAATACTGACAGTTTATATTCACCAGTTGTAGCCATATTTATCCATACACTGTGTTTATAGCAGCATTTGAACCCAGCCTGCACCCACGCTGAGTCCTGTTCGTTGGCGACGAAGGGTGGAATTTGCACGCCAGTACCGAAAATGAACGTCCACTGAGTGGTGACAGGTGACCTTGTCTGGTAAATAACTTTTCTGCTCCGTCAGACAGATGGCCATTGGTACGATGGCGTGAAAATTCTGAATCCAGACACCCTGATGCAGTCGTGGGAGCTTTCTGATGCATCTATTCTTGGGGATCATGCGCACCCAGACATGCAGTTTGTTTTTCCTTGGCACGATGGCATCTACCACCAGGGCTATCCAACGTGTCACACTGCTCGCAGTATGCGTGCGTTGTTCCAAGAGCGTCAGGATGAGTTTACCGTACTCCCCTGGTCAAAAAAATTCCCTGGATTTAAACCCAACTGAGAGTTTTTGGGGCCATTTCGATCAGTCTGTTCACGTCGCGGATCCTCAATCGAGAAACCTAGCACATCCATGTCGGTACCTTCCAGAATCCCACTTACTCTTCCTGCACGTCTCGCAGTGTTCCATGCTGCAAAGGTGGTTATTTATTTATTTATTCGGCTTCCTGCAGTTAACACCCATTTAGCCAACTAAATAAGAGACATGTAATACAACCTATAAATTGATGGCATAACAGTATACAGTTATAACAACATTAACGGTTAACATTGTTGTAGTGGCACAAATGTCACTAAAGTTACACGTGTACCTTTAATAGAGGTGTTGAACATGCTGTGTATCAATTTTACACAGCACCACACGATAATACATTAAAGGTAAAAATAGGAGTACTAGTAATAAACTGTTTAGAGCCTAAATTAAAGCAATTTTCATTTAAAATTCACACTGACAAGGGGAGACCGCCAATTGTGAAATTCAGATACGATTCATACTGCGCATAATAAAAGCTCATGGCCAGAGGCGTAATGTGGCAAAGCACCAAGAAGCACTTCTCAGCCGTTGTCGAGAAAATCGGCAGTTAGAAGAAACCATTGCGGTGAAATACTCTCTACGATAAATAACTTTGCACAGCGTCGTGGCGCAGCGGTAAGCGCTCGGGTTCGTAATCCGAAGGTCGCCGGATGGAATCTGGCGCCATGCAACCTTTTTTTAGTATTTGTTTTTTGTAATATATATATATATATATATAATTCCCGGCAATCAGTTGCAACAATTATGCATATAATAAGTTGTTGAAAGTCGTATGTCGTGGAAAAACTGGCGACTTCGAACATCATTATGTTTTTCGCAAACAAAGTTGTATTTCACAAATATTATTAATTGACTTCATAATGTTAACAACGTATAGTTAACGGAAGACGTAGAAACCATATTCCGAAAGGAATACGTATAGCGTATGTCAAACGTTCGAATTAGAATAGAGACTCCACGAACACAAATTTGCTGTGGCAGGTATGAAACATTAACTCCGTTACTCGCTCGTTACGTAACAGCGTAGTTGCCTGCTAACTTCGAAAGAAGGTAGATGCGGTCCCTAGCGCAACTTATAACATCGTCGAAAATCAGTGCGGACGGGAGAGCTTTGGTATACCCTGTTAAAAAACGGAAAAACTGAGGCGGTACAATTGGAGAGCGATCCACCTTCATCAACATGCATAATCAATTCATTAATATATATATATATATATATATATATATATATATATATATATATATATATATATATATATATATATATATATATATATGATGAAGTCCCATACTCCGTGACGGAGCGTAGGGGATCGATGCGGGAGACCCGCACCGCCGCACTAGGCAAGGTCCTAGTGGAGGTGATTTGCCATGGCCTTCCTCCGACCGTAATGGGGATAATTGATGATGATGATGAAGACGATACATCACACGCACACGCACGCACTCTGCTGCTGAGGTCGACAGGCGACGGACGTGCGCGCACGATCTTGAGAAGCAGATTGTTGTTCGTCGTTCGCTTACGCTCACGCCATGCCTGGACGCGGAAAGGGAGGCAAGGTGGCAGCCGTGGCCAAACTTCTGCTCACGTTGGTGGGAGACGGCCGGGGCGATAAGAAGAGGAAGAAGCGATGCAGACCGCAGCACAAGCTCCAGTGCTACCGCTGCCAGAAAGTCGGCCACGTCGCGAAGACGTGCAAGGACACACCCGCGTGTCTGAAATGCGCCCAGGCGCATGACACACGCGAGTGTGCCAAACCACGCGACGTCACGCCAACATGCGTGAATTGCGGCGGCACGCACGCCGCAAATTCACGCAGCTGTGGCTATTTGAAGGCGCAGCGGCGGCGGAAAGAGGTCACCAACCAAGAAGAGGTGGCCTTAGCAGAGGTCGCGGTCCCCCCGCCCTCCTGCCCTAGCAGGGGAAACGGGGGGCGCCGCAACAACGACGTCCACGAGTTCCGCGAAGCGTTGATGAACGCTAAAGAAGAATGCATCGCCGCACTCAAATCCGCCATAGCGGAAGAGAGGGCGGCCCTGAAGGCGGAACTGGACGGGATGCGCAGCGAGGTAACCCAGCTTAGGGAAGCCTTGCACCTCGCATCCCGTCCGACACCGGACGAGGTGCCCACCCCGACAAGTACGGGGGTGGACGCCGCTACACAGACGACCACCTCCCTGGCAGATGCGGCAACGCAGGTTGCTGGGGAGGTGGCCACAGAGTCGGTGGCACCCGCCGCCGACGACAAGAGGACGGCGCCCACAGAAGCAGCCGCCCCCTCCGCCTCTGCTGCCTCGCAGACAGAGGAACCTATGGAGACAGAGGGAGAAGAGGACGACGACGATGAAGATTTCGAGTGCCTACCCCTCCCGAACAAGAACTGCGTGAGGGAGGTACTCGGAAAGATCGCCGACTCACTGCGGGACGGCAGCTACCCGCACCATAAAACTCCCTACCCTTTCACCGAGAATAACATCCCTCCCCTTCCCCACAAGCCCTATCCATTCCACTGGGGGTGTGAACCCCTTAATCAGAGAGTTAATGGGAGGGAGCTGGTCCGTCGTGGAGATCTGGAGCTTATAAACAAGTTCCCGATCTTCACCGACGCCGACTGGCGGTACATGACGGAGGAGGCCGTCCTGTACATTAAGCAGAACGTGCCCCCAGTGGACATGTCCCGCCTGAAGCGAATCGACTTCGGGCAGCAAGGACATCATCAGAAGAAGAAGAAAAACAAGAAGCCGCCAGAGCAATCTGGCCGATAATCCTGCAGTATCCAGATACCCAGAGGCCCAACCAGAACGTCAGGGAATCCAACATCAACCAGTCAGGAATAGAGGAGGAATAGCCCTTAGGCTTAAACTCCTATACCTCGGGTCAAGGAAGACCCGTATGTAAGCAGTGGCAGTGGCAGTGGCAGACGATACATCAACACCCAGTCATCTCGAGGCAGGAAAAATCCCCGACCCCGCCGGGAATCGAACCCGGGACCCCGTACTCGTGATGCGAGAACGCTACCGCGAGACCACGAGCAGAGGACATATATATATTACAAAAAATTATTAATAAAAAATTTCATGGCGCGAGATTCGATCCGGCGAACTTCGAGTAATGAACCCGAGCGCTTACCGCTGCGCCACGACGCTGTACAAAGTTATTAATCTTAGACAGTATTTCACCGCAACGGTTTCTTTTAACTGTCGATTTTCTCGACAACGGCTGAGAAGTGCATCTTGGTGCTTTGCCACATTACACCTCTGACCATGAGCTTTTATTATGTGCGGTATGAATCGAATCTGAATTTCACAATAGGCGGCCCCCTCTTGTGAGCCGTGCTGCGCCTCGCAATGATGCCGTTTGTAGATTTCCGCCCTCTGTTACAGGCCAGACGGTATCGTTTAGTTAGCATATTTGCGGTTGTGTCTTCTTTTTGTGTTGACTGGAGTCACTCGGTTTCGCAAGCGTTGCCTGTCCGCTAGTGGCAGGAGTAGCGGTCATTGATATGTAGTAACTGTTGCCCTGTCTTTGAGGTGAGGTCGTTGTTTCTCTGGGTTGCGTGAGTGTGCGAGTTGGGAACTCAGGAGGAGCCATGTCCGTGCAGTGCTAGGACACGCCGGGACCGTTGGCTGCGCACATGGATTGTCGGATGGAAGGGCTGTGGTGACGAAGGTGCACGACCTCGCTAAACCAGATCCTGCAGGCTTTAAGATGAATGCGTTTGAATTCAATTGAGAATCCTCCACCATTGTGACATGTCTCGATTCTCCAGTGACTTGGATTTGTGTTGCCGAGGCGTAGAGCAGCGAGTGGAGTGCTTGGGGAAAGCGGATCTGAATAGCTTTCCTCAACTCCTTATTAATATTTACCGCGTTTAGCTTGTTACAATTTGTTACGTTCAACCAGCAGTATTTTTCCTGCCTGGTGTCACTAACGCCCCAGTTACCTGCCCTGGGGTTCAGTATATGTAACGGCAGTGTACCTTCCCTCATATTGCCGCTGCTGTCCGGTAAGGTGTGTAGTTTTGACAGCTTTCTTGATTGTACGCCGTTTGTGATTCTTCAACTCTGGTGCTTGTGATTCCTTTCTCGTACCGGGCGCTCTAAGCACGGTATTCTGGGGGAAAAGTGCAGTCCGCCAGTTCCGGCTTTGGCGTGTTGTTCCATTCTTGCATTTGGTCTATTGGACGTCTGACAGCTTCAGCAAGATTATCATTAGTCATTCGTTAGACTACCACTAGTCTGAGTTACCATCTTGTGAAGTGAATGCAACTCTTGGCTGCCTATATCATAATTCGATATTTGTATCTTAGTATTAAGCCTTATAACCTTATTTACTGCCAATCCTGGCGTCTGATAACTTCTACTGAATTTATGGCCACTTACTTTTTAATATTTCAGTACACGCAAGTTGTAATTGCAGCGAGGTTTTAAACATTCTTAATTTATTCCTATTCTTCTCGTGTAAGGCCTTCAGACGTGATTACAGTGGCTTTTTTATGGTTATTTGCTAAACTGTGTCGCACTGAACACACTATTATTTACACAGTTGTTTATTCCTTCATTAATAATGTGTGGTATTTTTATTTATTGTTGAGTCTGGAATTACTGTTTTAAAAATAAATGTCTATAACTGTAAAAGGCAACCAGTAGTAACTGATTACGGCCCTGTCCACAATCGTAACCGAATCCTGCCTTCCCTTGACTATCGCGTCTCACACACAGTACCCAGCGCTGGGTTATTGTTGTACATGCCAACAGAATGTGATTGTTATCACCTTCTTCAGTGTTATTACAGTCACAGAGCATGGTTGGAGAAATTTCACTGTGGTGAAGGCGCACCAAAAAGCTTCTGCGATTGAATCTTATACTGCAGACAGTAGATATCAGTCACCTGGGTAACAAAATATCACGAAACCAAAGTCTACATGGGATAACAGACTGAACGCGTGCTTCATATCTTCCCCTGAGTAGTTCAGATACGTTGTAGTCCTCTTGCCATTCTTAAAAGTGCTTTTGTGTGGCTAGACAGAACAACTCAGAGAGCGAAAATCTGAGATCGATTAAAGTTGTGGGGTTGGTGGCTTCCTTAACAAGAATGAAGACATCTTCGTTATGAATTATGCCACAGTGAATGCTTTGCTAAATGATTGCTAAGATAAGGTTTGTTGATTTTAGAATTCCACTTTTTATTCCTCAGAGACTGTAAAACGGACAAAGAATCAGATACAATGAGGGCCTTACAATCATTAAGGGGGCTGACACATTTTAAGGATTCTAGTATGGTTACAGCTTCCGCAGAAACAGTCGAAGTTTCCTTGGGCAGCTGAAGCATGTTTGATGGTTCAAACGACTCTGAGCACTATGGGACTTAACATTTGAGGTCATCAGTCACCTAGAACTTAGAACTACTTACACCTAACTAACCTAAGGACATCACAGACTGAAGCCCCTAGAACCGCTCGGTCACTTCGGCCGGCAAGCATGTTTGAGATACGTATTTGTGAACAGAGAAAGGCACATCCCAAAATTCTTGTTTCTCCTAATTTGGAGCCATCGGTATCCAGGGTATCCGGAAATTCACCTTATAGACTTCTACGACTTGCATAGAGGAGTGAGTACATAGTAGACTGAATAAGACTGAATAAGAATCAACGTGCGGAAATGTACCGTTTACGTGGTGTAATGGGACGCGAAGTTAAAGCGTCACCCATCCACAAGGATCAGCTAAGTTTGCAGGTAAATATAAGATTAATTTAGTGTTTCGTTTATGTATCTGTAATATTTTGTTATGTTTGTAAAATATTTAAAGTTTTGTATTTTTATTTTGTATGTTTCATGTTTGGAGAGAGCGGCGCAACTCGCGGAAATAGCATCTTCACTGCCGGAACCAGAATGAAAATTGCTGGCCACTAGACGTCGCGGGTCAACGGCCAAAGAGCAGCAGAAGATCCTGTGGCCGGGTTGTTGCGTCGAACTTCCAACATTCAAATAAGTAAAAATTTGTAATTTTCCATTGTAATGACGTCACAGAATGTTTAGTTGAAGTTTTATTTGTTCATTTCTGTTTTGTCGAGTCTGATGTTCACATCTATATGTAGCATATACGAAGACAATAAAACAGTGTATGCTTTAAAGCTTAAATACGTGTTCGAGAATTATTTATGAAGAGTTATATTAAGAAAGAATTCTTACTGAATTATTCCAAGATATTAATTTTCAGAAGAATTTGATTTCGATTTTTTGAATCTTAAAAGTTTTACAGTCTGATTTTAATATGGAAAAATAAGATAACTTGCAAGAATATAATTTCAAAGAAGAGACAAACGACATCTGAATTTCAAAAGTTTGCTCAAACCAGTTGGATTGAGTGACGTAATTATGCACAAACGATTCAACTGTAGGTGTTTTAATTACAGTTTCGTTCAAGAATCTTTTATAGAGAACTTTAATAAAAGAATTTAAATAATTTTTTGAAGTGTTTTGTAAACGACGTAGGTGACGAAGTCTGCACATGGGCATATTTCAAACAAAAAGCATTGAGTCATACGGGTCGTTACACTACACCGTGGCGACCTTATAAACAGGACTTAGGTACAAATAAAGGTACACTAGTACGAAACAATTGAAACATCAAGAGTCCTTTGGAAGTCAACGCGGGTCTTCGTGGAGCCTTTACCAGCCAGAAGCGACTTATCAGGTGTGTGCATCTGACGGTACGGTCACGTAGTTATTCCACAAGAAAGCGCACCTGTTGGGCAGCAGCTGAACGCTGCCAACCCCGACAACCTTTTTCTCCCTAAACTAACAGGCCCAGTACGTCGGCTGGGGCGCCCCAGCTGGTATTAGAGGTGTTGCTGAGGGCTTCGCCTATCTACGGTGCGGCCGGGTGTGGTCGCAGCCAGTGACGTCTCCGGTGTTCCCGCCGGTTGCGGGGGCAGGGTCGCAGCATCTCACCGATTGCATCGACGGCCGTTACTTCTGCAGCTCACAGCAGCGCACTGATCACCGGGAGCTACAAACTACATTATTAGTGCCCGGTGAGTCTGTTTCAAGTAAGACGTGGTGTGTTGCACTTACAGAAGTGTGCTTTTAATAGGACTGGTGATTACAAGTCTGCGTGTGTAATTAGTTAGCATTTTTCAAAAATGTCGGGAAGTGAAATGTCGAATGAAGAGCAATCTGTGTCTGATAGGAGCATGAGATCCATTTTTAGGGCTATGGCTAAGATGGAAACAAGATTGAAACGATCTAACGTTGAGTCTATAGTTAGACTAAAAGAGGAACTTAAAAGGGAACTTAAAGTGGAACTAACAAAATCCACAGACAGGTTACAGGAACATCTCAATGAAACTAATCGAGAATTAAGAGGTAAAACAGAGGCTTCTAAAATTGTGACGCAGGAAAAATTAATAGGATTTACTAATAAGATGGTTGATAATTGTAAAAGGTTAGAAGAGCGTATCCAGGAATTGCGTGAGGAAAAAGCTCGCATGCGAAACGATATTACCGACTTCACCAGGAGACTAGATAATGTCAATGTCTTAGTTGTAAATGAAATAGAGGAAAAACAAGTAAAGTTACGAGATGATTTCAATATGCAAACAGAAACTGTTCGTAGAGAATTATTAGAATGTATTAAAGAGGTCTCTACCAAAACTGCACAGATATCTTCAATAGATAATGTAGAATTAGAGATATTGGCTCAACCAGTAGAAAAGGACCATACTGAAATCGAAAATATAAAATCTTTAATTACTGAAATATGCAGTAACATCGATACTCCCAAAGATAATGATGTTAATGAAAGTACAGAGCGTTCTCATCGTGAACATAGTGAAGAATCGATGTTAGCAAACCGTGTACCCAGCACAGAGATGCGAATACAGGAAATTACTAAACGGCTATCAGAATTAGATAAGAATGAAAACATTGCAAGTAGTAGAACTAATAACGTAATCAGAGACAACAGTCGTATCGTGTTTGCTGGCATGGAAGACAACAATGCAAATAAAGAAACCACCGCAAGCAAATCCGACAGAACTCCGTCTCTGCAATCTAAACAAAATCCGGCCATGACTCTCGCAGAATGTTGGGACGATATAACGACAAATTCAAGTGTAGCAAGTCGATTTCCTGTATTCAAACCAGGAGGCGAACTTCACCCTATAATCTTCATAAAGGTTTTTGAAACTTCATTACCTCCTAAATGGAGTAATGTGTGGTCGTATGACTAAGGCCGCCCGTCGGGTAGACCGTTCACCTGGTGCAAGTCTTTACACCTGACGCCACTTCGGCGACTTGCGTGTCGATGGGGATGAAATGATGATGATTAGGACAACACAACACACAGTCCCTGAGCGTAGAAAATCTCCGGCCCAGCCGGGAATCGAACCCAGGCTCTTAGGATTGACATTCTGTTGCGCTGACCACTCAGCTACCGGTGGCGGACAAATGGAGTAATGAAAAACGGATGCAATTTGTAACAGGGCCTTTAGAAGCACAAGCCACAGAATGGGCGGTACTGCCTAGGACTGAATTTAGGGACTGGAAGGATTTTGTTAAGCAGTTTCAACAAAATTATTGGTCAAGTGGAAAACAACAACACTTAACTTTAGATTTGTTAGACCCTCCTCCTTATTCTAAACGGTGGGGAGGTTATAAAAATTATTTCGAATGGCATTTAAACCGCGCTAAATTAATTGAAGAACCAATTATTGAAAGTCATCTAATACGAGTCTGAATTAGTAGATTACCATGTTATGTCAAGGAATAAATGATAGAAAGGAAATGGTCGCAACCTTGCGAATTACTGGGATATTTAGAACAGTTATATATACTTAGTAGAGAACGGGAAGACGAGAAATTTAGATTTATTAGAAATGAAAATTCTCAAAACAATAATAATTCAGAACCTCGAACTTTTAACAACAACAATCATAGCCGATTTTGTTATATAAATCGTCAATCTAAAGATCAAGAGAGCAAACAAAATCGGGGTAATAACTCCAAAATGCGGAAATTACACAATAACGATAATGGGACAAATCACACTCAAGTAATTAATGAGGGTCAAGTTGTAGGTGATGTTATCCTTGAAAGTTCGGAAAACTAGTAAAGTCCTTTAGTACGGATCGACTAAAGGGAACTGTTAGTCAAAATTATACAAGACTCACTTGTAATTTTTCATTAAGCTGCCAAAAGGAGAGTGATGGGCAACAAGACCTACTTCGTGAAGACAATCAGATAAGACAGAATATAACTTATAAACCTATTATTAAAGGTGATATAAAGATACCGAAGTAAATATTATAATCGATTCGGGTATCGAAGTAAGTATTTTGTCTAAAGAATTATTTCAACTTAAAAGGAAATACTGGAATTTTCCAACCTTACCTGTAATTGGTGTGACAGTTACAGCAGTTACTGGTAAAAGAAGTGAAAGTATTAGTGAAGAAGTTTATTTAACTTTCGAAATTCCTAAACAATCATTTTCTCACTCTTTACTTGTTGTAGCCAACTTAAACGTGGCCATAATCTTTGGTATAGACTGGTTGTGTAAGCGTAAAGCTATATTAGATTTTAAAGACTCTTCCCTAACCATTCATAAGGAAGTATATACTTTTAAAGTGGTCCTTTCTAATAACCAAGTACCTGAAAATTGTTACTAATCTTTACAAGCTAAGTACACATGGCCCATCAACCTATTAGTAGATTCTAATGATCTTGAATATGAGATGGACCGATGTGAGGCTAGTAATAGTATCGAAGTGAAAGAATAATTTTATTCTATGAATTGTCAATCCGAACAAGAAAAAGAAGAGCTAGAATATTTATTGTTAGAATTTAGAGCCGTCTTCTCGGATCAACCGTGAAGAATCAAAGATTACGTTTGTAAACTTAAAATTAAGGATCAAAAACCATTCTTTAAGAAACCTTATCCTATTCCAGTACAATTTAAAGAACCAGCTAGCAGGGAAATAAATAAGATTCTATAACAGAATATTATCGAACGATCATATAGCGCTTTTAACAGTCCTTTGTAGGTAGTTAAGAAAGCTGCTGGTGGGGTGCGACTGGTTCTGGATGCTCGTGAATTAAACAAAATTATAGAGATGTAAAGAGACAGACCTATTCCTATGGAAATTGCTGGTTCTCGCTACATGAGTACAATGGATTTAACTGCTGGTTCCCATCAAGTCATATTACATCCACATTCTCTGCAATATACGGCTTTTCTTTTTGAAGGCAGCTCATATCAGTTCCAAGTTTTACTTTTTGGACTTAATATATCAGTGCCAACTTTCATTAGGGCGTTAGATTCTGCTTTGGGTCAGCAATAATTACAGAAGATAATCTTATATGTAGATGATATTTTGGTAGCCACTAAAACGTTGAAAGAACATGTAACTTTATTACGCGAATTGTTTAACCATTTAATTGATAGAGGAATCAATTTCAAATTACCTAAATCTTATTCCGCAAAAGAATAAGTGAGATTTTCAGGGCATATAGTGGACAGTAAAGGTATTAGGCCAGACCCAGCACGTATTGAAGCTATTGCTCGATGCCCAAGTCCTAGAAATCGGAAACAACTGAAATCATTCTTAGGAATGGTAGGATTTCTGAGAAGATTTCTTCCAGGGCAGGATATTGTGAATTCTAAATTATTCGATTTATTAAAAGAGAAATCGGTATGGCTCTGGGGAAAAGAGGAAGTTTTTAATAAGATAAATAGGGCATTAATAGGAGCTAAAATGTTATATCACCCAGATTTCAATCAGGAATTTGTGTACAGACGCCTCTGATTATGGTGTGTCTTGCGTAATATTCCAAGGTGATTTGACTAATGAAAAGGGATTGTATCAACCTATTGGATTCGCTAGTAGAACTTTAAATAAACATGAAAGAAATTATTTTGTAACCGAGAAGGAAGCTCTTGCAGTGGTATGGGGTTTTCAAAGATTTAGAGGATTATTAATTGGAAGAAAAACAATTGTATATGCTGATCGTCAGGCTTTAACCTTTTTAAACAATTGCCGGTTACTTCACCATAGGTTATTACGTTGGGTATTATGCTAGCAGAAATTTCAGTACGAAATTATCTATATAAAAGGATCTCAAAATGTAATTTTGGATGCTGTGTCGAGACTTCCAAGAGGTATGGAGAATATTAGCATTGGAGAAGAACCAGGAACAAATTACCATACTTATTTCCTTTTAAATCAGGAGAACGAACGTAAGGTTAAACGGTTAATAACTGCTATTAAACGCAAAGAAAGAAATTATCAGTATAGGGATGTTACACTACACCTTAGTAATGGGGAAGAAACAGTTAACACTAGAAGTGTGTGGTTATATTTCAACGAGTTGTTGTGTTGGGAAGCACAGAGGGAACATCAGAGGTGGAGAATTTGCATGCCGAAAACTGTCGTTTAAGAATTACTTACTTATATTCATGAAGGTTACAGTCATTTTGGTATTCAGAAATGTGTCGAACATCTGATAAAGTATTATTATTTCAAAGATATGTCCGGTATTGTAAAAATCATTATTAGAATTTGTGAAATCTGCCAAAAAGTTAAAGTTAGTAACAAATCTAAGCATTATAAATTAGATGCGGTAATTCCTCGAGGTCTATGGGATCTACTATCACCGGATTTTTTCGGTCCTCTGCCTCGTAGTTCAGGGGGATTCAGTTATGTGCTTGTTATAATGGAATGTTAGTGCAAACATGCGAAACTATATACTTTGAAACGAGCGAATACAGCAAGCGTTATACGCTGTCTCTCCCGAAATTACTTTGTTAACTGGGGCATTCCTAAACGATTTATTTCTGACAACGGTAGTGCTTTTATTAGTCAAGAGATTCAAGATATGATAAAACAATATGGAATAAGGCACATCTTAATCTCAAAATATCACCCTCAAAGTAATTTAGCAGAAAGAGGTACGAAAGAATTAGGACGGTTATCCATAAGGTTGTGCATCCCAAAGTGTTACTTCTTATGGAGCCTTCGTCAGGTGTAAGTAAAGGTTTATATAGTGTTGATCAGATCAAACCCTTCATTCCTAAATAAGATAATATTTAGTTTATGTTACATATGAACGGGTGTTCGTGGTTTATCCATGCAACTTTTTTGTGATAGGGACGTATTATTTTAAGGAAATGACAAAACGTTTACACAAGGGCTCAACAATAATCTACCGGTACTTCAAGAAAGGAAAGATAACTAAAAAGGGTTCATATGGGAGAAATTTTGTTGTTAGGTCAGAAGAAATTTTGTATAATTTTGTATTTACTCGGATAGTAGGAACCAAAGAGAATGGTTAATGGTTTTAGGGACCATGGCCTCCAGAGCTATAATGCTCACAAGGACATAGCAGAGTGCCTTTAATAGAGATTGGTAACAGTGATAATACAGAACACACTAAACGGGGCTCTCTCGCTTGTTTCTCCTAAATAAATTGCCATTACCTAATAAGAGCGTCCGAAGGTAAAGAAAACTGTGCCGAGTTTCTAAAGAAAATTTGCTTGATTTCTTCTTGACCACATACCTCATGCATAAACAAAAGTATTATGGAAACGGACGATGTAAGGTAAATAGTACTAGTACTTATTGTGAGAAACTAATTATATATATATATATATATATATATATATATATATATATATATATATATATATATATATATATATATATACTGTAAAGAGCAACTTTAGTAAATGAATAAACCTGAGACGAACCTATAACAATCTGAACGCTCTATCCTAAAGTAATAACGTTAAGAAACGTGCTAAGTCATTATTTAATAGCAACTATTAAGTGGAAAGGAGTAATCTCAGTATATTCAGCTACGAATAACAACGACTAAAACGTAAATGACAAATAGTCACAAACATTCATGATATTATTCCTTTAAAGTCATAAAAGGATAAATCTATGCAAAAGCAAAGACATTAGACTACGTAAAATGTAAGAAAAAGTTTGAAACATTTATTACCTTAATAGTTAATACTGCATATACGAGAAATTTTATTTTCGGTTAATTCCTGCCAAACTGAGCTTGTGGGTGGGGTATTTAATGGGACGCAAAATTAAAGCGTCACCCATCCACAAGGATCAGCTAAGTTTGCAGGTAAATATAAGCTTAATTTAGTGTTTTGTTTATGTATTTGTAATATTTTGTTATGTTTGTAAAATATTTAAAGTTTTGTATTTTTGTTTTGTATGTTTCATGTTTGGAGAGAGTAGCGCAACTCGCAGAAACACCATCTTCACTGCTGGAACCAGAAAGAAAATTGCTGGCCACTAGACGTCGCGGGTCAACGGCCAAAGAGTAGCAGAAGATCCTGTGACCGGGTTGTTGCGTCGAACCTCCAACATTCAAATAAGTAAAAATTTGTAATTTTCCATTGTAATGACGTCACAGAATGTTTAGTTCATGTAGTATTTTGTTCATTTCTGTTTTGTCGAGTCTGATGTTCGCATCTGTTTGTAGCATATACGAAGACAATAAAACAGTGTATGCTTTAAAGCTTAAATACGTGTTCGAGAATTATTTATGAAGAGTTATATTGAGGAAGAATTACTGCTCAGTTTTAACAAGATATTAATTTCAGAAGAGTTTGATTTCGATTTCTTGAATCTTAAAGGTTTTACAGTCTGATTTTAATATGGGATAAATAAGACAACTTGCGAGAATATAATTTCGAAGAAGAAACAAATGACAAGTTTGCTCAAACCAGTTGTACCGAGTTAAGTAATTTTGCAAAAACCACTCAACTGAAGGTGTTTTAATTACAGTTTCGTTCAAGAATCTTTTATAGAGAACTTTAAAAGAATTTAAACAATTTTTTGAAGTATTTTGTAAACGACGTAGGTGACGAAGTCTGCACATGGTCATATTTCAAACAAAAATCATTGAGTCATACGCGTCGTGACGCTTTGCCGTGTAAAAACATTTTTGCTAGGCGAATATGCAGCAGAATAGTTAGAGGTCAGGGGTGGTTACGTCGGATAGGCTCATGTCATTTGACGGATGTCCTGCCTCTCTGACCTGGTTCGAGCCTAATTCACGTGTGTGTGAATTCTAGAGCAACATGGTTGCGTACATGTTTGCACAATACATCGACATGATACATGCGAATGGCGAAGCAACAGCTACCTGTCGCCTCTATCAAGATCGTTGTCCACAAAGTCCACTTCCACCGGATACCGTTTTCGCCATAATTATGCAATGGCTTCGAGTACGGAAACCTTCACCGTCAGCAGGCGTGACTGTGGTGCTCCAAGGAGACGCTGCTTAACCCAGTCAGAAGAGATCGTACTGCATAAAGTTGAAGTAAACCAGTCAATGAATACATGAGCAATTTCTTCGGCTATCAATGAGTGGGGGGCTTAATTAAAAAGAAAAGACTAATATTAATGAATAAATGCAATAATTTTACTAGCTGTGTGACTGGTTATGAGGTCTCGTAACCGGTTAGCCCTGACTATTATTAGCACGCAATCTGACTGCATTAAATAAAAATAAAGAATGACAATGAATTTCCATTAAGACAATTGATTGATTAAGTCCCCTGCAACTATAAAAACTACGAAACAACAAAGCACAAGTGTAACTGTTCTGTGTGTGGTAGTGTGACTCAACGTACATGTGTCTGGCTCGGTTCTTTCTCAGTACGAAAAAATATTTTAAACACCATTTACAATGAACTAATTGAAAAACCAGAAATACTATAACTGCACATAGAAACCAGAATTACAAGTCTAATAAATGAACACCAGCCAGATGCTTTGTTGACTGTACCTGTGAGCAGTAGGGATTGTTATTAAGGATAACAGTAATACTTTTTTTACCTCATTATATATTGACGAAAATATTTCATTACACCAGCATCACAAATCAAAAGCCCATCTTCTTTCTCAAATACATTTTGACAATTGCATCTTCTTCCTTCTATACATTAAACCAACCGAACAGTACATTTGAGTCAACACTCAGATCATCTACTTTTTCGCTCAACAGAACGACAGCTGTCGACATCCTCTGAACTACTACTGCGCCAGTGGAGGCGGCGGAATAATACTATTTTGCGCAATCTCTAGCGCTGTGACTCAGTGTAGCCAACTTTCAAATTACAAAACAAGTGATACTTTTTTACCTCATTATATATTGACGAAAATATTTCATTACACCAGCATCACAAATCAAAAGCCCATCTTCTTTCTCAAATACATTTTGACAATTGCATCTTCTTCCTTCTATACATTAAACCAACCGAACAGTACATTTGAGTCAACACTCAGATCATCTACTTTTTCGCTCAACAGAACGACAGCTGTCGACATCCTCTGAACTACTACTGCGCCAGTGGAGGCGGCGGAATAATACTATTTTGCGCAATCTCTAGCGCTGTGACTCAGTGTAGCCAACTTTCAAATTGCAAAACAAGTGATATGCTGGCTCACGCCTAAACAATTACTTGTAAAATGGTCGGGTTGAAAACACATTTTCAAATATTTGTACCACGGAAACGGTCTGTTTTCGGACATGGGTTCCAATTCAAAATATCATGTACTAACTCCCGTCTACCAGTTCTAGAAGTCTGTAACGGAAATTTCCAAACACCCTGTGAACGTACAATAAGTTAGACCGTTTGTGGTATACAAGGCACATTATATCGAGACAGATGAGCAGATTTTCCATCGGTAATGTGCCGTCTACAGGCCATTAATATTGCTACACCAAGAAGAAATGCAGATGATAAACGGGTATTCATTGGAATAATATATCACACTAGAACTGACACGTGATTCCCTTTTCACGCAATTTGGGTGCATAGATCCTGAGAAATCAGTACCCAGAACAACCACCTCTGGCCGTAATAACGGCCTTGATACGCCTGGGCATTGAGTCAAACAGAGCTTGGATGGCGTGTACAAGTACAGCTGCCCATGCAGCTTCAACACAATACCACAGTTCATCAAGAGTAGTAACTGGCGTATCGTGACAAGCCAGTTGCTCGGCCACCTTTGACCAGACGCTTTCAGTTGGTGACAGATCTGGAGAATGTGCTGGCCTGGGCAGCAGTCGAACATTTTCTGTATCCGTAAGGCCAGTAAAGGACCTCAAACATGCGGTCGTGGATTATCCTGCTGAAATGTAGGGTTTTGCAGGGATCGAATGAAGGATAGAGCCTAGGGTCGTAACACATCTTAAATGTAACGTCCACTGTTCAAAGTGCCGTCAATGCGAACAAGAACTGACCGAGTCATGTAACCAACGGCAACCCATACCATCACGCCGGGCGATACGCCCGAATGGCGATGAGAATAAACGCTTCCAATGTGCGTTCACCGCGATGTCGTCAAACACGGCTGCGACCATCATGATGCTGTAAACATAACCTGGATTCATAAAAAAATGACGTTTTTCCATTCGTGCCCCCAGGTTCGTCGTTGAGTACACCATCGCAGGCTCTCCTGTCTGTGGTGTAGCGCCAAGGCTAACCGCAGCCATGGTCTCGGAGCTGATAGTCCATGCTGCTGCAAACGTCGTCGAACTGTTGGTGCAGATGGTTGTTGTCTTGCAAACGTCCCCATCTGTTGACTCAGGGATCGATACGTGGCTGCACGATCCGTTACAGCCATGGGGATAAGATGCCTGTCATCTCGACTGCTAGTGATGCGAGGCCGTTAGGATCCAGCACGGCGTTCCGTATTGGCCTCCTGAACCCACCGATTCCACATTCTGCTAACAGTCATTGGATCTCGACCAACGTGAGCAGCAATGCCGCGATACGATAAACCGCAATCGCGATAGGCTACAATCCGACCTTTATCAAAGCCGGAAACGTGATGGTACGCATTTCTCCTCCTTACACGAGGCATCACAACAACGTTTCACTAGGCATCGACGGTCAGGTGCTGCTTGTGTTTGAGAAATCGGTTGGAAACTTTCCTCACGTTAGCATGTTGTGGGTGTCGCCACCGGCGCCAACCTTGTGTGAATGCTCTGAAAAGTTAATCATTTGCATATCAGAGCATCTTCTTCCTGTCTGTTAAATTTCGCGTCTGAAGCACGTCATCTTCGTGGTGTAGCAATTTTAATGGCCAGTAGTGTACACACAATTCATGGGAGAGAACAGTGACTGAGAGGGAACTCGTTATTCAGGGTTTCATATTATTTTGTCACTGGACAGCGTATCTAACAATGTCCCTTGGAACTAGATTACCCGTCAACATGATGCAATGAAATGGAGAACAATAAAAGCAATCATCTGGTTGATATAATTATCGACCATACAGACGAGCGCCAAAGGTCTACTCACCTTTCGATAATTTTTTTTTTTTTTTCTGGCCAACACGGATTACCGGAGGGATTGCGACGCACGTCCCTCAGTGATACCGGTGCGCGAATGGCGGTGAGTGATGACCGCCGAGATAAGAGTGGCCGCCTTTAAAGAGCGCGGGCCGGCTGTGCGGGCCGGCTGCTCCCGCCTGACCCGCCGTCACCATGGTGATCGCCCCGGTGCTCGTCGTCGCCCTGGCGTCGCTCGCCGCCGTCCAGGGGGCGGTGCCCCACCGCAGCCCAGCCACGGCGGCTCAGCGGCACATAGACCTGGACACGGTAGGCAGGCAGCACTCTGGCTGGTCCACCCGAACTCATCTCTGGGCTTGCCTCAACTCATCCAGCCTGTTACTGTAGCTGTTACAGAGTCTCCGAGCGAAACTGGAGGCTGAACAGGGGGCGGTCTCGGATCGCAGCCCTCATCCAGATTTCCACAAGCACATCGATGTAGACGCGGTAAGTACTAGCCTCTCAGTAGGTACAAAAATCCTTCTCTAAAATTCTCAAGGATTTTTTTTCCCTTACGGAAAAGAACAATTAGTCGGGACCCCTAAACTCCAACGATATATGTTATCAAAATTTACTTTGTAACTCGAGAAGAATTAGGACCACCTTTCCTCGAGAAGAGTGGGCGGACCTCAAGGGCATAATATGTTTAGATCATCCGCGTGCACAGACTTCCATGCATCTAGACATGAGCATTTGTGTTGTGTACATAGTTCCGCGTTGTCAGCACGTACACAACTTCCCCACAAGAGCGCGCACCGCTAAGCCAACAGCGCAGGCGCAGCGCTCGTCCGTCTGTGCACTACGAGACGGCGCTGTCTTAGAGACGGACCAAATTCTGCTTCCGCCGATCCGCGTACTAATATTTAACGCAGCCAATGAGATTGCTGCTAACGTATAACCTTTTCTCCTCGCGGACCATATTCGCGCAGGGATACCTGAACGCGCGAGGTATTGTAACGAGTGTACAGACCTCCGATTAGTCAGTCTGCATCAGTCTGCATTAGTCTGTACCAGTCTCTACTCAAGTTTTAGTCTGCGCCTAATAAGATTGCCATACGCCTGTACATAGCCATGAAGATAAATGTGTAGACACTTTTGTCAAGTATCAGAGATATGTGAGAATAAGATTAACGTACCAATACCAAAGGAACATCAGATTGTCAATTTTAAATAGCATCCAGAATCAAGATAAGTAATTTTATGTTATTATTTTAATAAATGTGTGTGAAAATTATCAAGTTCTGTTTAAAGTTGGCCACCGTCAATCTGCTACTCTAAGCGTGCAAGTGGCATTTCTACCGTCTGACCTAATGGCGGAAGATAAAAACGCCCCGATAAGACCACGAGACTGACACTCGCCTACTTCGTTAGAGCGACAAGTCAAATAATCTGATGGTGTGTGTACCGAAAGTCTTAAAGTACGCACACAACAATTTGTCTCATACGTATGTCATGTCAAACACTCTGCACCTTACGGTAATGTATCAGTAATTAATGTAGCAAACGAACAGGAGTCGATAATCAAGGAAGAAAGCACCAAATTTTTATATATACCAAGTGTAACGGTATGATATGAGCGTTTTTTTGTGAAAATGAAACACTAATTTTTAATTGAAAAGTAAAAACGTTTCATTCAGAGTACTGACCATTGCTTTCTATACATTTTGACCACCTTTCTGGCAATTTGTGAACACCATGCCAACAGAAATGTTCGTCCTTTGAAGCAAACTAATCAGACTTCTTCGTAGGAATCGAAGTGTTCCTCAGTCAATGCGTTTCATGTTGATGAAAACAAATGGTAATCTGAAGGGGCCAAGTCTGGTGAATACGGTGGGTGGGGTAGCAGGTTCCAAATGGTTGAAATGGCTCTGAGCACTATGCGACTTAACTTCTGAGGTCATCAGTCGCCCAGAACTTAGAACTACTGAAACCTAACTAACCTCAGTGCTATAGTATACAATTTAAATTGGTAGGCACTGGTGTGTACAATTTAAATTGGTAGGCACTGGTGTCAACAAGCTTAGAGCGATCACATAAGTTTATGTGATCGATCTAAGCTAGTTGACACCAGAAATCGGTTTTGCGGATAATAAAACAAAAAAATACGACCAATGCTGTTTCTCCTTTCAAGTATAACCTACTGACGTCACACAAATCCATGCCCGAGGCAGGATTCGAACCTGCGGAAGTAGCAATCGCGCGGTTCCAGACTGTAGCGCCTAGAACCGCTCGGCCACTCAGGCCGGCTGTAGCGATTAGTATTCACAGTTTCACTGGGTTTTAGAAGCTCATGATACACCACACCTTTCTGATCCCACCAATTGTCTTCTTGCCGTATCGATCTGGTTTTGCAGTCGGTGTTGATGGTTGTCCCGGAATAACCCATGATTTTTCCCGTTTAGGATTCTTAAAATAAATCCATTTTTCGTCGCCAGTAACAATTAGATGCAAAACTGATGTTCTTTCATGTCTTTGAAGCAAAATTTGGCAAATAGTTTTTTGGTTCTCCATCTGTCTTTCATTCAATTCATGTGGCACCCATTTTGTACACTTTTGGACCTTTCCCATAGCTTTCAAACGGTCATAAATTGTTTGTTGTGCAACATTTAGCATTTCTGTCATTTGATTCTGACTTAAAGTATCATCGTCATCCAATATTGCTTGCAATTCGCCGTCTTCGAACTTTTTGGTGGTCTTCCACGTTCTTCATTTCTTACATCAAAATCATTACTTTTTGAACCGTTGAAACCAGCTTTTGCATGTTGTTTCTGATAGAGCATGATCACCATATGCCTCGGCAAGCATTCGATACGACTCTGCAGCACTTTTTTTTTTTTCAAATGGAAACAAAATATTAATGTTTTACGCAAATCATCACTTTCAGGTACAAAATTCGACATCGTTAACACGATGAAAACATATGATGTTGTTTGTTCCATGACTTGATGTGTGCTAAATATCTTTGACAGATGTCATACCAACCACACAAAACAAATTTAGGCTCATTCACAACAAATGTTCCCTTCGACACTTTTGTATCTTAACGCTCATTTCATACCGGTACACATGGTATATGCTGATGAAAACTTGAGCTTGAAGAAGTATATTACTGGCTTTGGAAACAGTTAGTTTTGCTCTTTGTGTTACTGCTAGTCCTAGCTTCTTAACATATTTCGCTATTTCCGCTCACTAGGGAAACACCCAGTCGCAACCCCGTCAGGTTTAGTGATAAGATGGCCCTGTGGATAACTCGTCAAAAACTGAACACAAGCCGGCCACTGTGGCCGAGTGGTTCTAGGCGCTTCAGTCTGGAACCGCGCTGCTGCTACGGTCGCAGGTTCCAATCCTGCCTCGGGCATGGATGTGTGTAATGTCCTTAGGTTAGTTAGGTTGTAAGGTGTCAGGTAAATCCAACACCTTCCATGAAAACCCTGACATAATAAGCAAATCTACTAGTATGTCACATAGCTCCGAATAAATCGTGGCGTTAAATTAACCAAAGTAATACAAATAACGAGTGAACAAATGGAATGCCACAGATTAACACAAGAATGCCTAAATGCATGTCGTACCTTCCCAACGTGAGGCAGATGCAGTTCCGAGGGTAGAAACGAGGACAGAAGCCGAGAGCAAAACCGTGTTAAGCTAGAAGGCCCTACGATAAGGGACAGACGGGCCAGCCTACCTGTGCCACTACCACCCGCATGTTTTAGTGTGAGACTTTTGCGCATGTCTGTTACATTAGGACAATCCTCCAGCCCATGTTAAAAGATAGAGCCCTCCAGAAGAACAGTATAGATCTCACGATAACGCTAAAAGGACCACACCAGCTGCAGGTTTTAGCGTGAGACTTTTTAGCGTCTCTGTTACGTTGCAAACTTTAAAAACATTGCCCCATCACGAAAAGTATAACGTTTCTCATTGGATAGACAGAATTTTTGTAGGCGGAGCTTAAGGTTAACATTAAGACCCTGATTGGTCGGATAAAAACACAACCAGATAGTTTTTTTAAACTAACTCCGGTAAATTGTAGTAAGGAGAAGTTAGAGGAGAGTTGGTTCCGAGACGGCGAGCTGGATGGCTGCTGCGCCGGCCGCTGCCGCCCTGACGCTGCCTAAACACCGACAAGGTAATGAACGCACGCGATGCCGCATTTTTTAGCGCATAAGGCTTCACTCAGAACTGCAGAAGACTCATCTGTTACACCCCTTTTTTGCGTAATACTAGTGTCGACCGTTAATTAAAACTCAAGGTGTTCACATTTGCCACTTGAAGACCAGATCTGAAACGCGATGATTTTTCTTTTATATAGTTATTGAGAAGCCACATCAGCCACTGTAATTTACGACAAGTTAAATAAGTAATTAAAGATAACTGAGGGTCACTGTAGACCATTTTGATAGTTGTAGACCATTTTGATAGTTGTCTCTTTTGTGAAACTTAAATTAAACCGAGATTATAGATGTGATATGGCATAGGTCACCCTTCGATCGATTGTAGAACTTGGAAACCCATTTAGGGAATATTCGTTCACATTTTTGTTGAACGCAGTTGGCTTTTACCAGCCTGTATTAAAACATTTCCTTTTATCAATAGTACAATTTATAAACGATGTTTTGTGAGTAGAATAAAATTTCCAATGGTAAACTTAACTGCTTTTTCGACGTTATTTTACCAGCTAACTAAAAATAGGAAAGCCTTGAACCCTTTCCACTAAATTTAGTTAGTATTAAGATTCTTTTACAGGGAGTGCAGTGGAGCTGGCGCTGAGATCATTAAGTATTTGGTTATATCATCGCTAGTCTCACTGAACTCTCCTGAATTCTACATGTCATGTGTGGTCTGGCGTCTCCTTACCAGCAACAGGTCCCAGGTTCAAACTAGTTAATTCCCTAAAAAACACGCTCAGAGTGTCGTTGCGCGAAAGTGGTAGGGAGACATGATATAGTACAAACAGACACCACCATGAATGTTTAGAAGTGAATAGAAACAGTATTTCTAAGTCTAGGGGACTGATGACCTCAGATGTTAAGTCCCGGTGTGCTTAGAGCCATTTTAACCATTTTTGAAACTGAACACAGAGAAGTGTGTAAACAGGAAGAAGGTGTACTAAAGTGTGAAAAAAGAAGCAAAATTGAAACAGTGAACTGTCCAGTCTCAAGAGGTGCAACATCGAGCGAATGTTAATAGCTACGGCGTCGTGGTTATGTGGTCACGGTGCTGGAATAGGAGGAGGTAGATCCCCGCTCACGTCTCCCTCGTGCCCCGAATTTTTTACTTCACAAAATTATGAACTATCCATCGTGTCATTAACATGTATGTTCGTTGTATACAAATTTGTATTTGTGTCGTGGTGCAGTGTCCGTTTGCAAGAGCGAGGTGTAAGGGAGGGACCGCAAGATGTAACTAGCTGCTACCTGTTTCGCGCAAGTACCACATGGTATGCCTTTTCTGTTCTATTTTGGAAGTAATAACTCCTGTCCTCCTTTTTTGTAACATAGTTCACACCCGATTATTAGTGCTCTCCGTTTCTTTGAGAGGTCTATGTGGCATCTCGCCTACTGTCACTATTCATCACATGTACTTGCGACGGTAATATATTCGTACCTCATGGCTCGCAATATATAATCAATATATAGTATGAACACTGCCAGTATTACAGAAGTAGAAGACACCTGTCAATGACCGGATGGAAAATTCAAAACTTCGTGAAAAAGAAAGAACGGTGCAGGAGGAAGATTTGAATACTGATCTTCTGCTTTATAGGCTAACACCGTTACCATACAACCACGATGCTATGATTCTCACAATCCTCACAATGTTTCACATCTTGAGCTTAGAGCGTTCACTGCTTCTTTTTTTTTTTTTTGCTTCTTCTTTCAGAGTTCAGTACACCTTCTTCCTGTTTTGACGTTGGATCTGTGTCCAGGTTTCGACGGGCTATCCAGTATGCCATTTTACCACTAAATCTGAGGCGATGAGATGGGGAGTAGTACTTGCCAGTAACTTTCGTGGCATAATTTTCTGGAGTGACGCATCACTTAGAAACAAAGTACTGACCACACAAAAGAACGCAGTATGAACAATTATTTTTGATCACTTGCCCAGTAACATAAAATGGCTGACAGGTATCAAAACAAGTCTTAAATCAAACCTAAACTCATTTCCTCTGGAAAATTCTTTCTAGTCCATAGACGAATTTGAATATAGAAACCGGAAGTCTACAAAAAATTAAAAAGTGGAGTAGTTGCATGTGTAGGCCTGAAAAATAAATTTGTTATTAATACTAAGAGAAAAATCATGTATACATATACTGTAAACTGACTCACTCCGAAACATTTTGCTAAAATGTCATACAAAACATGTATGGAACATGTAACTAACTAAGTAACACAAACTCCGAATAGTATCACAGCAGTCGCAAAATAAGATGCTCAGATCAACAAAGAGAGTGGACTTTGAGGCCAAATTCATCAAATGCTGGCAAAGGAATCGAGAGAGAGGAAGATAAATTAGATGCTCTGTTATCTGACTTATTCCAGATCAATGCACGGGAAAATTTTATTGACTCGTACGGTAACGTGCTATCCGGTGTACTTCAATCCCACCAAAATTCATAAAAGATCTGCTTCGTAAAATTAAAAACGAACTAGGTTTTTGAAAATAAATTTTGTACCAGTGTAAAATGTTATATATAGTAAAGGTCATTTGACCGACTGAGAAGAACTGCAAGGAACATCACAACATGCCTGAAACAGCCATGCAAATAAATTGTAGTCGAAATGAAATACTGCACTAGCCTTAACGTGGTGCAGGTTCACATAGCAAAAAAAATCCATAGAATTAAGACTTTTAGAAAATTTTATAAACAGATGTTGAGATTTCAATTGAACAAGGTATCTTATTCGGAACTCAATTGATCTGCGTCTCACCGGCAACCTCGTCTGACAGAGACAATCAACATCTAGGCCAGAAGGCAGAAAAATAATTTAATATGTTGACTCTCACACAGAAGACTACAGTAACGAACCACTTTTTACAATGCTATTTATTTATTTAAACGTCGGCGTTACCGGCTTCGAACCGGTAGCTTCATCTTCAGACGGCTAGTCCATGTTTTACATTACATTTCGTCTTTTGTTTCCCCACCTGACGAAACTTCCTTGGAGTGGCGATGCCCTACAACCAAAACAAGATGTGAGACAATGTAAGTTTAATTGTAATAGTGCCTTACGACGATTTTAAGTGATGTAAGCAAATTATTATTATCAAATTGAAGATTTTTCGGTTACTTACAACTGAAACATCTTCCATTTGATAATAATAATTTGTTTACATCTCTTAAAATCTTCGTGAGGCACAATTACGATTAAAAAGACGTTGTCGCACGTCTTGTTTATGACCTTCAACGTTAACCATACAAAAATGACAATCATTTTGCGGCTCCCTCCAAGCCACAGGAATTGCAAGAGGCATTCATTTTCTCTTCCCATTTTTCCACAGTCTCAGTATCTCAACACATCTATGGCATATCCTGTGCGTTGCCCAGCTTTTGTGTTGATCTCCAATCCTTATAGCAAAGTGTGCTACAAGACATTTTTCACGAAACTGTTAATTTCCTATCTTCGTTTAGAAATTACGTAGTTGCCATAAACAAAACAGAATGCGTTCTGGTTCTTTGAACACTTGTGGAAAGTCATTTCTAAGAAACAGCAAAAGTACTTTTAACAGCACAAATTTAACTTCACAACATATAGCATGATAATAATGAACTAAAATGTTCTGCGTACCACTAGATGTGGGTGACAAATAAGAATAACTGCTCCATCTTACGAAACAAAATTTCCTTTACTTGCAGTAAAACTTCTCTCTTTGGAACTTAGGTTTAAATGAAAAATAAGTTTACTTCGTTTAAAACTTAAATTATACGCCATTGAAAGAAACTAATCATCGGTCTGAAATCACCTTAAGAAAGTGGTTAAGAGTAACGAAAATTACGCAAACGTCAAAAAGCATGTTGCATAGTGAAACCAACTTGTCATATAGCACTGACAGACGTCTAGATGAATAAATGAGATAAAATTTATAAGGAATAAGTTGTCATTGTCAAAATTAATGTATTACAGGATACGTGTGAGTGATCAATTACCCAATAAAATAATTCTGAACAACATGAAACTCACCTAAACTGTGTGTAAAATGCTGAACGGAAGCATGTTGTACATGGAATTAGAGAACTTACGCAAATGTATTGATAAAAGGTCGTGAAACATCTAGAAGTATTTATATCAAATCAGTCATTGGCAATTTACACCTAGACCTCTCTGGTGTAACCTTTTTGATGCGAAAGAAACAGAATAATATTTCATAGATAGCAAGGGGTTTTGAAGGTTGTTTTTAAGTGTACGATGGAAAATAAATAAAACTTCCAGCAGAGGACTAATAGCAGTAGATCCAAAAAGAAATTTTTGTAAATAAGTTGTTTGGTAGCTCTCGGCTTGGTTCCCGTCCTCAGACGACGAGAATAATAAATCAATTGAAAACCTGGAAGCTCTTACACAGTGATACTTCTAACACAGCTATTTTAGCAATACGAATCACATCACCAACCAAGTAAATGTTTCAAGAGTGATAAAAATACTGAGTTAGAAAACTCCTCTATAAAAAGTGTAGTAAGAACAAATGTCACAAGTACGGGGGACAATATTGTTTCATAAGTGTATTGAAGCTTTTTACGGGGTATAACTCATTGTTTTGTAAAATTTTGGAATTTTATGCTAGTAATGGTGTAACTGACAAATGGTACAATAGTATTTAATGAAAAATTTATGAAACTGTATTACGTATTTACTCAAATGTAGGTGAAGACAATATTTCTCCTACAGTGAAGTAATAGAGTTCAACAACAGCCAAGAACTGGTGTATTACCATGTCCCACGCTGTTTGATGACCTTCCATTTAATACACAGTGAACAGAATTGGTTGTTTTAGCAGATGTTAATACCATAATCAGTCCCTACAGATATACAGAAAAATAATAAATTGCGAAAAAAGTCTTTAAAAATTATTCATTGGTGTTCTACAGCTGCTCAGTATCTGAAGTGTTTTTATGTCAAGCATACACAGTTCTGCAAATCAAAGGAGAAAACACCAACTATTAATTTTATACACGAGGAAGAACTTCTGCGTGCATACACTTTTCTGTTATGTGTCTGTGTTTTTCTAAAATGCGATTAACATGTTTCGTCTCGTAGCAAGACACCTATAGCTGTGTTATGATAGAAGGCAAACCCAATCTTCATTAAAACTAGCAATAGTCTGTAGAGGTATGGTCTATATTCAAAATCTTTTACCTCTAACTTACGATATATTCTGAAGTTATCTAAAGATGTTTCTTCTTGGTTGCTATGCCTATCCGACGAAAATATTCCTGTTTATAAATTTGTATCTTCCGTAGTGTAAAGGAATTGAAATATATTTGTTTCAGTTGTGTAATGGCTTACATGAATCTAAGAACTAATTTAGTATCATATTTACTGATGTGGTTCCTGTCACTATCACATATATCGTCTAACTTACTCATAGAAAAAGTACTTGTTTAGCTTAGTTTCCCTGTGTTGCAGTTTCTGCAGAAACTCAGGACAAGCCTGGAGCATAAAAAGGGGGCGGCCTCATACCGCAGCCCTCATCCAGAGGTCCTTGAACGCCATCCGGACATCGACCTAGAGACGGTAAGATCTGAGGTTCAGACACTGTCTTTCACGCGTTCTGTGTCGGAATTAAGACTTGAGTGTCACTACAAAGCTTCAATGTGTAATATTTATGACAAAGTTAATTCA
Organism: Schistocerca gregaria; assembly: GCF_023897955.1. Taxonomy (NCBI): domain Eukaryota; kingdom Metazoa; phylum Arthropoda; class Insecta; order Orthoptera; family Acrididae; genus Schistocerca; species Schistocerca gregaria. Next base: position 254,274,056 of record NC_064926.1, read on the forward strand.
CAGAATGTGCCAGAGCGGGTCTCAGACGCCGGCACATACTATCCTAACACGTTTCGCAGATAGGCCCTCGCTTTCAACATGACAACAGTGGTTATTTCCCGCGTCATACTATGTAAAAATTTATAAATTTTTATTTGGACATCCACAGCTTTTTTGCAACGTGTTAATTGTAAACAAAGCCGCCACAGTTGTAAAATAGTTTTATTGACGCAACTCTCGTTCGACAGAAGTTGCTACACGTTACCACGGTTTCGGAACCTTAGCCCCTTCATCAGGTGTATCTGAAATCTAGCGCTAGTAGGTCGCCATTTCCATTCCCAAACACCGAGCGAGGTGGCGCAGTGGCTAGCACACTGGACTTGCATTCGGGAGGACGATGGTTTAATCCCGCTTCCAGCCATCCTCATTTAGGTTTTCCGTGATTTCCCTAAATCGCTCCAGGCAAATGCCAGGATGGTTCCTTTGAAAGGACACGGCGACTTCCTTCCCCGTCCTTTCCTAGTCCAATGAGACCGATGACCTCGCTGTCTGGTCTCCTCTCCCAAACAACCCAACCCAATCCTATTCCGAACAACTAGTAGGCAAGCTAGTATACCGTAGGTGGACCGTCAAATAACGTTCCATAACGTGGCTAAGTGTGGCTCCAAAGATCCCTAACTTTCAAACCCGGCCTAGGAAACTGTCTTTTGTCCCAAAATTGTTATCTGAATGCAAGGCTTTCGGGCGTATCTGAGGGAACAGATACCACCCATGTAACTGCTTAGGTACGCCGCGATGTGTATACGGCTATTTTGTGCATACGGCTATTTCATTGTGGATGCAAACCATCATTTATCCCCTTGCAAGAGCACAGCGAGGCTGCAAGCAACGGGGAAAATGAACGGGATTTCAACATCAGTGGTGAGCAGCACTTTATGGGTCTGACGCGAAGCGTGTCTGGATGGTTGAGGCGGTTAAGGCAACCCTTCTAGAGAAGTGGAGCTTTCGAGTTCGGGTGCGGCACAAATTTCCAAGAGCGTATGTTGAATTATTTCAACGCCCAAACCAGCTTCGTCTTACGAACTTGGGTATTTCGATCCTGTCTCGTTCTTGGTATCACGTCAGTGCTAGTCGTACGTTAACAGCGATCTATAGCGATATGAATGTACTTACTGATGCAGAATTGTTCGATATAAATCCCATGTAAGAGTTCACTGAATTCAACTGGAGAGTGGCACGAAGATCTATGCTGAAATGTTCCCTCACCGACAGCAACCACATACCTGTACTTTTGTATCTGAGGTTCTTGCATTTCTCTGTGTTTTGTGTTTGGGGATGCGTACTACATTGTTGTGAAGGTATTTTCATAGAAACTAGGATGACCGCTGTAACAAACTGAATGCATGTTAATTATGTCATTAGCTTGTAATGCGCCGATGGAAAACACGGGTCCCTTGTACCCAAATAGTCAGAAGGTATTCCTGTACAACTTCTGAAGGTTTGTCGGCTTAGTTCCTGTTCATCCTGTATGTCCCTCCATGTGCACTGTGAGCAGCAAATAACTCTCTACTAATGTCTCTATTAATTCACACTGATTGCTATACCTTTCGGAAGTACGTTATGCTGGCTGGAACTTGTTGAACGTTACTACCAAGTTATCGACCAATGCCTTACTGTTGCCACTCCAGAGCTTTGCATTTGAATTGTTCGACAGAAAGAAGGACCACCGCACTGTTACGATGTATGTCCGCGCGTTACTTTTTATAGATGAATGGTAGTCAAACTTCCTTGCTCAGGACCCAAGTATAACATTGTGGGAACACACCTCGGTCTGCATACGTACAAATCTTATTATTTGTTGATAACCTACGTAAATTAGTACGTTATGAGCCCCCAATAGGCTAAGTGTAGTAGGAGCTTGATAAGTTGCCCGCCAGCCCGCAAGTAATGATTGTTAAAAGTCGGCACCATTCGGGACATTCAGAGTCGATCGTTCTCTGTTTCTGATTGGTCCCATCGTCAACTAAACCAAATATGTGACATTACAATTGCCTAATGAACTATTGTTGTGTTGTCTGTGTGAGCGAATGATTGTCTTGTAACAGTAGATGTACTCACATTGAAATGAATTATGCAATATGAGACACGATCACAAATGTTTACTAAATGTTACAAATGTCGTTTATCTTCTGCTCACTGCCTTGCACTACAAACAACCTCAATTTAATTTCATATTGCTGCTACAATTTGATTAATTTTGCTCATTTTGAGAGAGCTGAAGGGCGATCTGATTGTCAACCATTCAATAGCCAAGATAACCCCCCCCCCCCCCCCCCCCCCCACACACACACACACACCACATGCTCTAAGCCAACAGTGGCCGCGCTACTTAACCTTCTGCTCTTGGGGTAAGCGGCCGAATTCGCCAGTTTCAATTAATATGAAGAATATGTTAAAATATTACTGTCTCTGTAAGTCTTCTTCTTTGTTACTGAGCAGGAAAACTACTCTCTTAAGTAGGCATTAACGTTAGTTGACGTTCATGGAGTCTACTGTTAGTTGCTATATTATTACAAAATAGGGCCGAGAACCACCACTTTATCCGGGCCGCAAGCGGTCCACTGGCCGCAGTTAACGACCACTGTTGTAGATGCTTACTTTCTCCATGATAACGCCGCATTGCCTCTTAAAACTTTAGTGCCACAGGCTTGCCACCTTCTCCGTGCTAGGTTTGGAGCAGAGCTTTTGCGATTCAAAGACAGGTGACAGCAGTTTATTTCCATCTGAGTGATTGTGCGAGTGTGAATTCGTGTGGCTATAAACAGCAGAATTTAACATTTAGGGGTCTTCCGAGACCGACCCGTCTCACTTGAAGTGTACTACTAGGTAAGAATGGTGCTCACCACGAAAAATGTCTAAGAGCGAACTGCAAATGTAAAAGAGAAAATTATCTTACTTTCAAGTAATTTTTTAGAGTGACTACTATTTTCTTAATAAAATCTTCAGAACTGCCGGTAATACCATTTCTCATATTCATAGCTCAATGTTTCAAGTACTTGTAATTTCCCTTAGAGCCGTCGCTCTTCATATGGCTGAAAAGATAGGCACGAAGAGACCCTTCCATTCCGAAAATCGCGTGGTCACCGATACGGCTGAAACATTTGGTGTTGCACCGTTCATTATGACACTTGTCTAAGATGTTTGTAAATGGCTGTTACTTTCTTGAAATCACATGGCCTAATCGCTCGGAGGAAAGAAGCAGAGCAGGATATTGAAGGCTGGTTCTCGGTTCCTAGTCCTCTACAACTTGTTACTAATGTCCTTCAAGTTATCTTCAGGTTCGAGAAAAAGTAGCAAGTATGTGATAAATCATTAGCGAGTGGGCCGTTGCTGGATTCAGCTGTTAGTGTAAAAACCATCGGTAACGGCGAAAGACAGTGATTCAGCAGTAAAGTGGAAACTAAATTCGTCCAAACAATAATCGAGGAGTTCCTCGAAGTTCATAAAATAACTGCTGCACTGTGGTAAAAGAAAGAAAGCCAGGCACTTCGTAACTGCCGATTTTGTCACAGCTTGTTGCAGGAAGAGCTCTCTCTCTCTCTCTCTCTCTCTCTCTCTCTCTCTATCCCTCATCTTTAATATCGACCTGTCACATTGCACTCTCTTTCGGCGTTTTCCTTTGTTTTTTCGTAACACTTCCGGCCTTTAAGGGCTGTCTTGGCACCATTGTTCTATATTTTATATTAATCAGACGTTTCTTCTTGTGGCGGATGATGAAAATGAATTCTGTTACTAAATAGCCAGGATTCAACCGCCTTGACTTATAACTTTTTGTTGCTCTTGTGAAACAGACCAAGATTTTCTGAAATCTTCAAATCAGTTTTGCTCGTAGATGGCGTGACATGCAGGACATATCATGCAGTGCCTTGACAACGGTTGCTGAGGCTCACTGATTTACAGCAAGACCTTCCAGCATACAGCTTACAAGTAATCGCTGATGTTCACCCGTAGGGTCTGAGAACATAATGGACGACATCAGTTCTAAGATTTGTTACCCAACGTGACAAAGGGAAATACGAAGTTATCATGCAGATTGTAGTTTCTCGTGAATTATATAAACCTCTCAAGTTCATAAGCAGAACATTAGTGGATGGATTACTACCCAAAAAAAGCTTCAGCGCAGCAGAAGTACAAGAATATTAAAATTTTTGTAATTTCTTAAGATCGAGCGAAAGTGAAAAGAAAGTAACAGAAAAGTATTCCACTAAAGCTTTAGTTAGCTCTGTGGCAAACCGCGTTTGAGTTGATTCATAATGCCGCACAAGCAAAAGTCGATACCATTTTATTGTTCCTGTCGCTGCTGTATGTTTCCCCGAGACATTATTACTCTGTCCTGAAGGAAATTTCTGCACTAACAAGAGATACATTTTTAGAGCTCGCAATTCCACATAATAGAAATATGCAAATATCACCACTGAGTCTGCTACGCGATGCAGAATCTGTTGCAGTTTATTGTGAAAAACAAGACAACAGAACACCACTGGCGACACAGCCAAGGTCATTCAGTTGCTCCGTCACATTGCTGACCAACAAGGAGTCAGATAATTGACGATAATGCAGCCGTTCAATCCGTTCGTAAAACAAGGCCACGTAAAATGGCAGTATTCAGCAACATTCTTTACTGTACAACGCCGCCACATCTAGTCAGGATCCACAGTCAACAGAAGCCCCTTCTGTAGTAGATGCCACACGTAGGAACCAACAGTTGCCGGCCTGACGAAGTGCAAACGTGTTGTCGACAAATTCAGTCAGGTAAATTTGATCTACCAAAGTTGGAGTGTCACGGGAGCAAAACGTAGTGACAACACACCATTGAATCAATGCATCTCGCACCAGCATTAGCGAAGGTGATCGTCGCAACTGTTTTTAACACTGTAGATAAGTACGGAACGGTTCAACATGGAAACAACCAACAGGTATTATGATTACGTAGCAGTAGTAGTAGTAATAGTAATGTATCATTTTTGTAATATTGTCGGTCATGTTATGGTATTAGAGTTAAAGAAAAAACGATGTAATGAGTATATACAGGAATTTATATACTTACAGGATTTACATATTTAGAGATCTAGTTTGATAACGATAGGATAGGTAATCGGTCGCAGTCGGTAGTCTCCTTACAGCAAAAAGTATCCTGGACTTCTCCGAAGTAATTTATAGCAATTACGGAAAACCTAAATCACGGCTAATAGATGCAGATCAGTGCTTCTATCCTCCAGCACACAAGGCCAGTGGAATCTCTTTCGATTCAACCGTGCTGTACAATATTGATCTGCCAAAAAGTTATTTATTTATGTAATAAGCTAGTGCTACACGATTCGTTCATTTCTTAATCTCTATCTCTGAACAAACAACACACACATTATTTCAAATGTAAAATATAGTCTCTCTGAACTGATGTAGCGACTATGGCGACGATTTTTGGTATCCATTTTAAGTATCACAATTCTCCAATTGCATAGCTGCAAAACTGGGTCACCATCTCTCCATAAGGAATGAGATGTTGAGCTCAGAAAAAGGATAAAATATTGTCATTATCCATAACAAAGCTTTGGACTATGGTTTCTCAGAAAATAAAAAAAACCATTTGCAGAGCGGAAATGTTGGAAAAAGACAGGTGTTTTATTATTATTATTTCGCGTCATATTTCTTTAATAACCTTCTTGGTCAATTTGTGGTACAATTTTGTTCCATTGGCGAAAATCTTGCTTTTAGTCTTATGTTTACTTTTTCTTGCTAAATGTAAGCTTAATGTAGGACTTGTTACGTTGTCATGGACAGAGTTGTTTGTGCTGTATTTGATTTAATTTACTGATCGACTGAGCGTAGACTGCCTTAACGATGCCTACCGAATGTTAGTGTTATTTTTACATACAATGCGATGTCGTAGAGACGCAAATAAAAGTGGTGAAATGTTGTCAGTGAACAGGAAGTATCGAAGATGTGATCGTGGTACATAGTCAGCTCCAGAAAAACTCCCTGATAGAAACTGTGCCACTCACAGGCTTGTTCATGGTTCACTTAACATGAAACCAATAATTCTTCCAGGAACTATACGTATACATTATTATGACCATCGTCCACAAAATATTATTCTGTATTAATTTACGAAGCGTCATGAGCCTCATGACATAGTCAGTTACTATTGTAGTGGCCAATTTTTCCGATTAGATACAGACTGACTTTCAAGATACTAAAGTCTCCAGAGACACAATGGTACATTCCAAAGTAGCTCTTTTAAAAGAACTTTTAGATACAGTACAGTATACATAACAAACAGAATCTCTCGAGTGTAAATGATAAGATGGAGAGTTCATTCACGTTATCATATAGCTTCACCGCAACACATCCAACCTGATACGCAGATAACATTGTTTGTGGTTGCTTGGGCAGATTTAACGTTGATGACTGACAAGATAAAGTCAAGATCGAATCTTTGAGTTAAGTGTTAAGTGTCACATATGAAACTGAGTCAACCCGTAGACGTAACTGGTATGGTCAAGGTACATAGTTGACCAACTTCATTATCTTATATTGAAAGGCGCCTCGAAAAAAGCATAATCGGCACGAGAAAAGATTATTGTGGTATAAATACAGATAACAACTGTTCACGTATTAACACAACTATCATGGTTTCAGCAACACTGAATCCCCGGCTGTAATGAACCATTTTTCATTAGTCTCCTTTCTTAGTGCGTCGCATTCGGGAGGACGACGGTTCAGTTCCGGCCAACCTGATTTAGGTTTTCCGTGATTTCCCTAAATCCTTTCAGGAAAATTCCGGGCACGGCCGACTTCCTCCCCCATCCTTCCTTAATCCGATGAGACCGATGACCTCGCAGTTTGGTCTCCTCCCTCCCAAATCAACCCCGACTCAGTGCGTCCAGCTGTATTCTCTGGTGTCTACTACATTAATTATAGAAAAGCTATATGCACAAGTTTCAAGTGGAAAAAAAGTCTTCCATTAGATCGTCGTTCCTAAGTCGATATGTAGTTATGGAAAGTCTAAAAAGAAAGTCGTTATCTTCCGCCAGTTCGTCTGGCTGTACGCACAGCATATTTTCAATAACTTAACTACTACGTGTGGATCGCTATGGCTCGTACACACTTGTTACACTTTCCGTCAGCTTAGGCTTAACACCACTTTCAGGAGACAATCTTCTACTAAAGGTCTTCATTGTAAGCCCTCTGAAGACAAAGACGTTACTCTGAAATTATCGTTTACAAACATACTTTAATATTAAATCTATAACAGCTGTAGGCGCCTCCGGAACAACTGTGGATGAAATAGCTGCAGTGTTGTCACGTTTACGCTTTATGTCACACCGTGGAGGAGTGCAGCACATTTCAACCTTCAGTGATTAGTATCAGTAACTCTTTTTGCACCTTGTATCTTCTAAAGACAAGATGGGGATAGCACAATGAAGTGAGAACGTGTCTTGCACTAACATAAACGTAAGATAATTCAGTGGATGTAGGAATACAAGTAGAAATACAGCCTTTAACGGTTTTTGTGTATTGTCGTAATTACGTACTTCAGCACAAAAGGCGGGACGTGTAATGTGAGTTTTCTCCCAGTGCCATTTTGTTGTAAACGATCCACTATGTATCAGAGAGTTTTAGGAAAAATCGAAAATATACTCAAGTTTTATGTTGTGGTGCCAGAAGAATTCAGTCGTTTTATAAACTATCAATTTGAGGTTTCAGGTAGAGTACGCAATACTCTGTTAGTTGCCACTATTTTCAATTATGTGCCCCATGCCACATAGGTGAGCTGCTGATCTTCATTTGTCGTATTAGTTCAGCCTGAGTGCTGGCATGTCATTGCATCTCAAGTCCTTATCCTATAGTTCTTCAAATTCAGCCTATTTCTTTTATAAATACAATGTCTGCCTGCATTGTAATTGTAAATTGTCCTTCCTTTTCAATATTTTTATTGCATTGTGTTTTAGCCGAGAACTATTCCAAGAAATTGAGGTCCTAAACATGGAGGTACATCTCCGAAGCACGTGGCAGTGCACATACAAGTATGTGCACTGACGGAAAAAGGCGCAACATCAAGGAGTTGTGCGATGTGAACGAAAGTTGGTAGGCGTGTTTCTACATTTGAAAGGTGATGCCTATACAGATGTCACACCAGTCGCGCTAGTAAAGCAACTATGAGGATGCAAATCACATTTGCCTTAAATCCGAGTGGTAAAGGTCATGAACGTTAGTTGCCTTTGAGACTGGATGTTGTGAGTTGATGTTAGTTAAGATTGCCTTTAAGATAACAAAGACGCCATTGTTAGCACCTCACTTTGTTTGAACGAGGTCGTGTAATAGAGCTATGGTAATCTGAATATTCCTTCTGCGTTGCTGAAGAAAGACTTGGCAGGAATATAGCCACTGTACATGACTGATGGTAGAAGTGGTCAGGAGACTGTTCGGTCCCTGCATGACCGGTCTCCAGACGGCCACGTGGCACTACCGAGAGGGAAGACCATCGCGTTCGGCATGTGGTTCTGGCACATCGTACTGCATCTGCAGTAGCAATTTCAGCAGCAGATGGCACCACAGTGACACAACGAAGGACAGCTCCAAGCAATACGCACTGTTGCGTGCATTCCACTGGCCCTAGACTAGTCTTTTTCGACTTCATATGTGTCAAGCTAAAGCTCACTGGAGGGCATGATGGTTAGGTCTGTTGTGTTTTCTGAAAGCTTGTTCTGCCTCGATGCCAATGATGGCCGTGTTTGGCTAGAAGCAGGCAAGTTGAGGGCCTTCAACCAACCTGTCTGCGTACTACACACACTGAATCTACACCTGGACTAGTGGTCTGGCGCTCAATTTCGTACAACAGCTGGACCACTTTGCTAGTCATCCCACGCAACCTGGCTGCAAACCTGTACGTCAATCTGTTGATTCGGCCTGTTGTGCTGCCACTCATAAACAGCATCCCAGGAGATGTTTTCTAACAGAATAACGCTCGCCCACATACCGCTGTTGTAATCCGACCTGCTCTATAAACTGTCGACATGTTGCCTTGGCTACTCGATCACCCAATCTGTCTCGGGCACATATGGGACGTCATAGGACGACAACTCCAGCGTCCTCCACAATCAGCATTAACCTTCCTTCGCCGACCAAGTAAATAGGCTCTCCATCCTACAAAATAACATCTGATACCTCTACAACACAATGCATGCAAGTTTGCATGCTTGTACTCAATATTCTGGCGACCACGCCTGTTATTAATGTACCAGGATTTCACATTTCCACTGGTTGACCTCGTGCTTACGTCAACCTGTGATCTTTCATTGTTAAGCACTTAAATATATTACCTAGATAAACGTATTCCCGAAATTTCATTACCCTACATTAATTATTTTTTAGTGATAGGATTTTTTCCATCAGAGTCTTTTAGTGACAGATTGTTTTGTGACTTCAACGTTTTACAGCATTGAATCTGCTGTGTAATACGAAAATGATTATGTAGTTTTGAATGAAGATTGCACATTTAGTCTTCAAAGGCTTACATACTGCATTGCGCTATTATGTGTCACTTAATTTCCGAGTTTTAAGGTTACACTTTGCAAATCAGTGCAGTACATTGCAACAATTTTGAGCATGATTTGCCCACTAGATTGTATGCCTGCCGATAATGTTATGTAACAACAGCGATTACTTCATTGATGACACTACAGCTACGAGGGTTGTCCAGAAAGTGAGCTCCGATCGGTCGCTAAAAGGGAACCGCAGTGAAAATCATAAATATTTTATCTGCAAGAGTTAGCTACATTTCTCGGATACTGCTCTACGTAGTTGCCGCTCCGACTTAGACATTTGTTGGTGCGTTATACCAAATTTCCGACACCATCGTCATAGAAGCCAGCCGCCTCTGCTTTCCGATAATTCTCTACGCTGGTCTATAGCGCGTAGCCAGCGCCCAAATGTTGTCTTCGTATCCAGTGTTTCATGTGAACAGAGATGATACTCAGGACGCCCCAATTAGGGCTGTGTTGTGGGTGATCGAACACTTCCCATCGAGAAAGCTGCAGGAGTGTCTTCACTGCCCCTGCAGAGTGGGTCTAAGAATTACCGTGAAGAAGGAAGTGCGTGGCAGTTGTGTTAGGTGGGCTGCATTCATTAAGGCGAAGCCTCTCAGCGGTCCCCCCTACTTGTTCTAGGCACCTTTACTCGCTCACAGTGCGCTCACAACTGAAAAGAGCGTCTTGATGCGATCGACTACTAGAGACACTACCCAACAAATCTGTGCAAAGCTTCATCGGGTTTTCACTGTGGTGTTCATTTCGCGACCGATCGGAACTTAATTTCTGGACAACCCTCGTATTAGGGGAGAGAGAGAGAGGGTGTGTGTGTGTGTGTGTGTGTGTGTGTGTGTGTGTGTGTGAGAGAGAGAGAGAGAGAGAGAGAGAGAGAGAGAGAGAGAGAGAGAGAGAGAGAGAGAGGCGTCCTGTGAAGCGCGAGAAAGTGATGACCAGTGGTATAAACTGTTGTTTTTATGATACGGGTTTCAGCACTGCATCTCGTTGCTTATGAAAATGCACAACGTATTTTGAGTGGTGTGCATAAAGGCATTTTGATGCCATTTACTAAAGGCACTAGAATTCAGTAACACACTCTCAACTGTCGGGTGTTTCACTTGCTTTGCAACTAGCCGCTGAATTTGAAGAATTTCCCTGTAGAACAAGAATTTTATTTGTACAATGTCATCTTCACAATCATAACACGACATGGTTTTAATGTAGTTTGCGGCAGGATGTCGATTCTAGTATTTATCGACCTCAATGTGTGCGATAAAAACAACCCAGTCACTTGTTTATCTGGAAGTAACCATTGTGTTAAAGTAGGAGTGATGCATTTAAGCTTTCACATCCTATTATTTCATGAACAATGTTATCTCTGTCCATTGTATAATGTCTAGATATTTTCATTTATCCATGTATAATTCTTTTAAGTTTTTCGACTCTGCAGACTTTGGTAGGTTGTCTTCGTTTTCAAAGAGTTTTTTGCGCATTTATCACGTTCTGCTGCTGCTGATCTGTTGCATTTCTCTAGCATCTAGCAAGATATGTATTCCTTAAGTCGAGTGCTCAAACTTATTTTACATTTAATTTGCAGAACTGGGTAAAGGTGATGTTATGGAAGCCATATTTGTCCAGGTTTGTGCTTGTGAATTTTATACTGCCTCAGACCATCTTTTTAGGCCACTGGTGGTGTTACACGGGACTGAACATCTGTATTTCGGACTAGCCAAGCCAATTTATTAGACATTAGACCAAGATATGACATGTTCACACATTTAACTATTACACATATTTTATTATTGTTCATTCAATTTATTTGTTATCTGTTGCTACATTGTATTAACCAGTCAAAGGACGTATGCACCATTTATTGCAAAATTTATGAACTGTGTGTTCGAGGATTCTATGTTTTGTAGTAAACCTGTGGAATCTGTATAGCAGCAAACTGTATACTGCTTTCTTGCTGGGACGGGGAACGAGTTTGAGATAGCACCGTCTCTACCAGTAGGTTTCCTGTAAACGTCAAGAAGCAAGATACTGGTTATCTTTATTTGTATCCATGTCAAGATAAGTACAGAGATAGTCTCTTCATGTTCAAGAGTGAATTGAATATTTCAGATTAGTTTCTACCGCTGTTAGTCTTTTGGATCTGCAGAAATAATAGATGTTTTGGATCTGTTGTAGCCTGAGCTCATCCAGAAGTATGGCTACCCAGTGGAGGAGCACTTCGTTACGACGGCAGACGGTTACATCTTGCGCATGTACCGAATTCCTTCGAGCCCCAAGGCGACGTACCCTTCCAAGTACCCAATCCTGGTGATGCACGGCCTGGAATCCAGCGCCGCCGACTGGGTGGTCATGGGCCCCGACAAGGCCTTCGGTAAGTTAGATGGGCGTGTCTCGTCTATTTTGGACAGTTATTAGAAACATACTTTGCTATTTGTTTGCAATCGTCCATATTCCTAGAGAAAGAAGTTTATAGATCCAAAATGGGGTTTAAATAGCACATTTCCTTGGTGTGATGTTAACGACGTTTACGATTCCCATTCATAAGTTGACAAAAGCATACACGATTCACATTCAGTAGTCCATATAACATTTTGAAAAGATTTATCCCATTAATCTCCGGTGTATGTCAAAGTAGAAGTCATTAGATTCTAATCCCCACGGTCCAGTCACATTAATGTCACCACCGCCTATATTCTACGTCAACGTGCAATAACCGATCACGGATGGCAGCTGATGGCATAACGCGTGATGAGGGACTTGGGAAACAGTGCTGTCGTTGTCGTAATGCGGAGACGAACCGATTTATCTGACATCAAAGAGGGCAAAGAGTAGAAACATTTCCAAAACGGGTTAAGTTTGTAAACTCTTGGCATGCCGCTGTGGTTAAGGTATATCGTGCGCGACAAAAGGGTGCTATCCAAAATAGACACCGAGGAAACTGCAGTATACCATAGACCATAGATGACAGGGGTGAACGAAGGCGTTGGGATGTGCACGTGCGAATAAACGTGCAGCTGTTGAGAAACTGACCAACCAGACGAATCAAGGGGCTATCAACAGTGTCTCCTCAACGACCGTTCAGGGAACATGGCTGCGAGTGGGCCTCTGCCAGCCGTTGTGGCCCCGCGGTTCTAGGAGCTTCAGTCTGCAAACGCGCTGTCGCTACGGTCGCAGGTTCGTATCCTGCCTCGGACATGGATGTGTGTGATGTCCTTAGGTTAGTTAGGATTAGGTATTTCTAAGATCTAAATGGCTGATGACCTCAGATGTTAAGTCCCATAGTGCGCAGATCCATGTGAACCATTTCTCGAGTGGGCCTCTGTCGTAGGTGTCTGGCCTATGCTCTTCGTCAGTGATTAAGGCTGGAACCTGCACATCATTACTCTCACTGGACACCCACTGAGTGGCGACAGACGGCCTTGTGAGATGGATCACGTTTTATGCTCCATCTGCCTAAGAGATCTGAAATCACTCTGTAACGATCGTCCTAAGGATGCAGGCTGGAAGAACGAACGTTATGATCTGGCTAAGATCTGCCTAAGAGATATGAAATCACTCTGTAACGATCGTCCTAAGGATGCAGGCTGGAAGAAGGAACGTTATGATCTGGGGAATGCTTTGTGACATTACCTGGACAGTATAGTCAATTTGAATGGCACAATGGATCAACACAAGCATGCATCTTTCCTTGGGAAACACGTCCACTCTATATGCAGTTTGTTTTTCTTCGGCACGATGGCATCTACTACCCGAACAGTACTAAATGTCACACAGCTCGCAGAGTATGTGAGAGTTTCGAAGAGCATCAGGATCAGTTTAGTGTCCCCCTGGCCACCAAACTCCTCTCATTTAATCCCAGTCGAGAATCTGTGGGACCACTTAGACTTCGCGCCATGGATGCTCAACCGAAAAAGCTAGCGTAGCTGGTTGCATGGTACAGTGTTCGGCATAGCTCCAAATCCGTGTCGGTACCTTCCAGAACCTCACTCTCTTCCTGCACGTCTCGCCGTGCTCTGTGCAGCAAAAGGTAGTTGTTGAGGCTTTTGACGGGTGGTGACAATGTGACTGGTCAGGATATTATTAGAACGTTACTGTAGATCGTGAAAATGATCACACAAAACACAGTCACCAAATATCAGGACACAAGAGTGTTGCGAGATAGCTTAGCTCAGCAAGCAGCAGCAGAAGTCGACCTGTGAACAGAATCGCCATGCGAGACCGTCAGCTCTTCGACAGACTCCCTGAAAACGGCTGAAGTCACTCAGCAGACGGCACGCAGCTGGAAGGCACCATTCAGCTCCTGGCTGCAAAGGGACTAGCAGCAGTCCATAAACCCACAGCTGGCAGAGGCTACGTCTTTTATATTTGGGTAGGATGACACATACCAGGTCGACGACTGGCGTAGATTACTTCTCGCACCTGGTTGCGGATAGCAGACCCTGCGTAGTTGGAATGGGCGGTGTATATATATGGGAACTGTGAGAGGACGTTGCCCGCATCTCGTGGTCGTGCGGTAGCGTTCTCGCTTCCCATGCCCGGGTTCCCGGGTTCGATTTCCGGCGGGGTCAGGGATTTTCTCTGCCTCGTGATGTTTTTTTTTTTTTTTTGACAGGACATCATTTTCAACTACGCTTGCCACAGAAGCGGGGCAGTGCCAGGCCTGGAAGCGATGCAATCTGATTCAACATTGCAACATTCTGGCCCTCGTACTGCTCTATATCAACAGCATTCCAGTTTTGGCAGCAAGCGCTTAGGCTAGTGGTTTGACAGAGTCACCTTAGTGTCTAGGCGGAGACTTGCGTCGTGGCACTTTGACATTTTCAGATTCTGCTCGAGAAACGCGGTGACAACTACCTGGTCGTTTACGTAGCGGGTTACGGACGCCAATTTGAAATGCAGTGGCGCAATAGAGAACTCTGGAAGGGAAATTAAATTTCAGGAGAAAGCAATAAAAACTTCACGGTTTGCCACTAACATAGTAATTGTGTAAGGGATGGCGAAGCCTTCGTAGATTATCTGAGTAGAACGGACTGTCTCAAAATAAGTTCTAAGCTGAATATAAGCAAAAGTAAAAGAAGGTCAATTCAATATTGTAGGATTAAATCAGACGATGCTGAGGAAATTGTATAAGGAAATGAGACACTAGAAGTAGGCGATTAATTCTGTTATTCAGGCAATAAAATAAGAGAGGATATCAAATACTGATGATAAAGCATCATAAAAGGGAACGTCGAGTATAAGTAAGAATGTGAGGAAGTCTTTTCCGAGGATGTTTACCAAACTTGTAATGAAGTACTGAATCGATATGACGAAACATTACGCAATATTGTTTGAAATATTTTTCATGGAAACAGCAGAGGTCGAAAACAACTATCAAAAGAAACTGCCAGCAGTTGCTCATCACACCTATTTAGAACGGTTCCTGCTCCGCGCAACCGTCTCCAACAGTCTTCATTACATTTTTCTGCTCATAACAAGAATTAACGTTATATCCGCTGATATTATTACACTCGTTGTTACTGAACTAGTGTGTGCAGTGTCTCTGTTTGTATATCAGTGAAGGTTATTATGGAGTAACTAGTCTGAACATGCTATCGGCGTCGACCATCCCCACAGCGTACGTAATTTCGTACACGAAAGCAAGTTACTCTCGTGGTGGAGAAGCAGCTGCCGAATCCGACGGTTGCCTGTAAAAGTCTTGAAATATAAGAGAAAGAAAACTTCTATAGGATATTCTCGAACTGAAACGCTGCCATTCGCATTTGGTCATTTGATGATTGTGTGCGAGTGAAATGAGTTCTTTTTATCAGAGGAAACTTTCTCTATGCTTTGACCGTGTGATAGAAGCAGGTTCTACCGCAAACATCTACCACCAGATGTTCGAAGTCCTATATAAGCTTGTAGTTCATAATAGTTCCTCACAGAATCCTTGGAAAAAAAATACGAGCCATTACCTTTAAAATGCTACAGACTGTATTCTGGCCGTTACCAAACTCCACATTAACATTACATACTGCTTTTGAATCTCAAAAATACAAATTATATAATATGACGGCTAACAATGACTGTTTCATTGTACACACATCCTACACGTCCTTCTCGTTGTTGTGTCTCGTAACAAAGTCCAGTCAGATTCCGATTTTCTTACTTTCCGCTCGCCATGGAGCAACACGGAGTCAAGCAGTGAATATTTCGCTCGCGCAGTTGAAACACACCACCTCGCGATATACGGTACACTTGGTTAGCAAAGCTGTATGTTGATATTAAATTTACTGTAGCGTAGGTTAGTAAGTGCAGTAAATATGATCATGTGTTTTTATTTTACAGCATACATTCTGGCGGACGCTGGTTACGACGTGTGGCTCGGAAACGCTCGTGGCAACAAATACTCAAGGAATCACACTACACTAAACCCGGATAAGAGCGATTTCTGGCAGTTTAGGTGAGTGGCAAGCTTTCAGGATATATTGGAGAGAGAAAACATCATGACCAGTTGTTTAATAGAGTGTTGGTCCATCTTTAGAACCTAGCACAGCAGCGATTCTGCGTGATATGAGATGGGCAACTCATTGGTAGGTTTCTAGAGGTGGGTGACAGGACAGATGTCTATGCACATATTCACCTAAAATACGAGCCAAAGGTTTGCTGGCCCAGAGTTGCCTATCGCTAGCTTCCGTACATGTTTCATGCTCCATTAGGATCAGAGCAATGGCCGAGTGCACTAACCCCGATTAAAAGTCAATTGTTCTTAAGCGGCGTTTTACCGTGTTCAGCGCAAAATTCCGGTGCACCAACGTCGATGAAACTCAAGCGAGAGAACTGATCATGGTTAAACTTGACAGTGGCTCACGGCCGATTTCCTCTAGATGTTCACGGGTTTATAAGCGTACGGTTTGAAAATGGTGGCGCGTTTCGCTGTAATGATGGGCTCAAGCTATCGTATCCATATTCGATACTTACAACGAACCCAGATAGTTCATTAATTTATGAATCAAACTTACCAGGACTAGAAATAATTTGTGCCTCCAAGTGTGGCCACATTGCCTGTTTTTATCTAAAAAGGGCACTTGACAATCCGATTTTTTGTAATTTTTTATATTTATGGAACTGAAGTTCAGAACTGAAATATACCTTTCCCAAATCAGTCCGATGTAGCCCTTAAAAATTCTTAAGTTCTGACTTTCACGATCATGGTTAATATGCTAAATTAACACTTTTTTTGGTAAATAGTGTGACTACGTTAGCGTGCTTGCTCACTGGGTTGTATTCCAGGTGGTTCAAATTTTACCAAATCACATTTTAACACAGTTGCATGTTCTGTGAGTATGTACTGGAAGTATAAAATAGAAAAGGATAGAAAAAATTTAATTTGTAGTTTTTAGCTATACAACCTTGAGTAATAAACTTTCATAAACGATCCATAACTAAGAATTTTTGTTCGCCCTGAAAGTTAGATTGTTGTGTGCAGTATATACTTAGAAAGAAGAAGAAGTACATTTTTCATAAAAATGACAATTAGATGTGTTAATTAGCATATATTTGATGAATTTTATATTCTAACGAGGAAAGTATTCGAACTGAAAGGAAGAAAAACGAAAAAATGAGGACCGAAACGAAACGCTGTGCATTTCATCTTTTATACAGGGTGTTACAAAAAGGTACGGCCAAACTTTCAGGAAACATTCCTCACACACAAATGAAGAAAAGATGTTACGTGGACATGTGTCCGTAAACGCTTAATTTCCTCGTTAGAGCTCATTTTAGTTTCTTCCACCTACGCTCAATGGAGCACGTTATCGTGACTTCTTACGGGATACTCTACCTGTGCTGCTAGAACATGTGCCTTTACAAGAACGACACAACGTGTTGTTCATGTACGATGGAGCTCCTGCACATTTCAGTCGAATTGTTCGTACGCTTCTCAACAACAGATTCGGTGACCGATGGATTGGTAGAGGCGGACCAATTCCATGGCCTCCACGCTCTCCTGACTTCAATCCTCTTGACTTTCATTTATGGGGGCATTTGAAAGCTCTTGTCTACGCAACCCCGGTACCAAATGTAGAGACTCTTCGTGCTCGTATTGTGGACGGCTGTGATACAATACGCCATTCTCCAGGGGTGCATCAGCGCATAAGGGATTCCGTGCGGCGGAGGGTGGATGCATGTATCCTCGCTAACGGAGGACATTTTGAACATTTCCTGTAACAAAGTCTTTGAAGTCACGCTGGTACGTTCTGTTGCTGTGTGTTTCCATTCCATGATTAATGTGATTTGAAGAGAAGTGATAAAATTAGCTCTAACATGGAAAGTAAGCGTTTCCGGACACATGTCCACATAACATATTTTCTTTCTTTGTGTGTGAGGAAAGTTTCCTGAAAGTTTGACCGTACCTTTTTGAAACACCATGTATATCAGCCGTCAGTTCCCTTACTTTCAAGACCTGATTTGCACCGAAAACTTCGAGAAATATATCTATCCCGTGCTTCAAGAAAGTTGGTGTTCTCCTTTTGTCTTCCATTTCGCCAGAAAGAAACGAGCGAACTAATAGTGAGGTACAAACACATTTATCATACAATGAAGGCTCTCACTACTAGATGTTTCAGCTGCTGAGAATTCTTCCGGGCTGTATGGCCGTGGTCCATGGAATTTTTTATCCCTGATATTTCGTCCAAAGCTAAGTTCGACATCTTCGAAGGTGCTCCTGGTTGTGCTGTGTCTTCCCTCCTCTAGGCAAGACTCAGCATAACCAGTAACACCTCCCAAGATCTCCAACGTAGCTTTGGACGAAATGTCAGGGCTAGAAGAGTTCCATGGAGCACGGCCATACAACCCGGAAGAATTCTCGGCAGCACAAACACACTTAATCTTGTTGATGAAAGTGAGAGCAAGTGACAACGACGTCACTCAACCGATTTTGTCTAGTATCGTATGTATGTAGGCCGTCTGTGTATTGATAACATCTGTGCATTCCCTGGTCACCTTTCATTACAATACACACAGCGGTCAAATACACGGTTGGGTGATGATGGTTTGCTAATTGCCGATTAACGCTGGTGCACCTTTAAGACACTTTAAACACAGTTTACTTTTAACCATCATCAGGGGACCTTGGTTATTTCTTTTAATCAGTGTTGGTGCACTTGCTCACAAGATAATTTGGTAACCAATGCATTAACTATTATATCCCTCAGACCACAGCAGCATGATTCTGGCGTGACAGCACAGTTATCCTGATGGGAGATGCTGTAGCCGTCGGGGCAAACATCAAGTGCGAAGGGGTAAAGGATGTCGCTAATTATGTTCATCGAGTCCACAGCTCTCATGGCGCTTTCGATTACTACAATAGGATAAATTTAAGACCAGTTGAATGTCCCCCATAGTATAATGTTGCCCTAATCGACCTGTGTCCGTGGTGAAGTGAATGATTCGAGCTGTGGTTCACCTGAATGGCAGCGTATCCGTCCTTAAACTATTTTCGGTAGATGCTAACGGCAGTAATACGCGAACCACTAAACAGCTTCGTTGTTTTCAAAATGATCGTTGTTTGGTGCCAGGCCATATCTGCCATTTGTCAAAATTGCTTATGTCAGTGGATTTCCAAATTTGCGGTCCGTCTCGTAGCTAGAATAATTTCTCATTCGTATATGCTCCGCTGTTGTACTTTCATCACAATGTCACACGCGACACCTGCGGCCAGCATTCAGTCTGGTGACTGGCAGTGGTAGTACTGTTGCGGAACATAAGTGTAGATGTAAAATTCATTTAAAATTATGCTTCATAATACTACATTGCTGCAACTCCGATTAGTGTAACATAATAACAGTCCAATAGTGAATACCTCAACTTCCATCACCCTCGCATTTCACGCTTTTTAAAATTATTATTATTTATTTCCAGTTGTCCTACTGTGTTTCCTTTTCTCTATTTATTTCTAGCCAATATTTCAAATATCTGTAGGTCACAGATTCAGTCAACTATGTTTATCTTTGGATCTGTTGCACAATGAAAGAAAACGAGTAGGCCACGGATAGGGCATTTAGCTTTACTCAAAGTGAAAACAAAACTTATTCAGGATAAATCTGCTGCCCTACCGATCGTTTTTATGCAACCATCAACACCAAATACAAATGCCATGCATAAGTTTTTTCATAGTTTCTCGTTCGCTATATGTGAACTATTAGTTCTACAGAGAAAATGAACAGGGCCTTTACATAGGAAATTTAATGTCGTTACGTTTTGAACTGCGATATGTTATCGCTGAACCGTGGCCTCCAGCGAAAACGCATCCCAACACAAAATTAAATTTCCTACAAAAACGCCTGGATCATTTCTTCCGTAGGACTAATAGTTTGCGCATAGCGATTGAGAGAATTTGAAACTCTTGCAGGTGGTTTCTGAAGGCCTGTATATTGATGCTAGTGTATGGATTTAAAATGGTGATATAGGAGAAAAGACTGCAATGATCCCCCTCTCACTTCAACTAGGAATGCACATATCAGGGTCTGTGTATGTACCGAAGGACAAATACAAACAATTTTTTTCTAGTCTCTGAATTTTATTTACGTGAAAAGTGATACGTTGTACTGTGGTTCCACTTTCAGCTATAGATCAGAGGCAGGCAAGGGCGAACTATTTGCAATGTGACCATACATACTAAAGCATTGTAGCGTCCACACAAACCTTTGGGTTGAGAATAACTACTTTCAACAAGTGGAGAGTGCAGGAACTAAGATCCGAGCAGTACACAGACAGTCGTAGGGACAGGAGCAGTAAGAAAGCAACATACACTGCCTTCATCACGCTGATGTAAGACTTGTATTTTGTGCTCCCTACCAATCACCTACGAAAACAGAAGTGGTACACTTCTGTTTTGGGTCTCCAGCCTCTGGCACAGCTAGCTATGAACACAGAGTTGCGGCATCATTTAAAAATAAATAATACGACAGCACAACGTAGTATGTAGTATGTATGGGCTGTTAGACTGCTAAATTTAGTATAAACTAGGTATTATTGGTTGAGCACTGAATACTGTGCCCGAAACGCTTCCGACTTCTACTCATTCTGGACTAGAGAACAAAGCAGTCAAAAAGCGCCAACAAAAAGTACATAACGCCTCGTTGCAGTCAAGTACGATCATCTTAAACATTGTACAAAATCGAAACGTGACTCATAATACTGTATGACGTAATACTTGACCAAATAGGACTTCCAAACAGTACAACAACTTGAAAATCGTGATCAGAAGTAATTTGTTAAAACGCCTATATTTTTGCGTATCTAATACCGGAACACTGTTCTTTCACTATATCTGTTACTGTTCTGAACTGCAGTTTCATAATTCTTCAAGTAAAATTCTGTAACTAAGACTCGAATAATTACCTCAACAATCGCTGCTGTTCCGTCGAAATAAATCAGAATTTCATAAATGTCTGTACATTGTGGAACTGTGATTTGTTGTTGCAGCCTCATATCCATCATTTTGATTTGCAGCTCCTTGTATTGACCGTGTTTGCAGTTAAAATTGTTGGATGTGAGGTCCGCCAGTGTTTTGCATAACAGGTGAACCTCACATCCTACAATTTTAACTGCAAACATGGTCAATACAAGGAGCTGCAAACCAAAAAGATGGATATAAGGTTATTCATGTTGCTCATATAGCTGCATACGTCAACTACCATCTTCGTGTATTGTACTAATGTCATCTCACAACTATTCTGATATTCTCATAAGTTAGCAATGCATGACCTGTCTCCAGTAGGATTATAATAATGTAGACACAGGCGATGCAAGTAAGTTTGGGCTACATGATCGAACACTTTTCCTCCAATCACACAGTTTTTCCCACTTAAATCAAACAGTAATGCAAAGAATTCGACTGTGGGTACCTGCTATACAGTTTAAGTACTCTTCATTACTGATGGTTGGTCGCTCTTGCAAAGCTTTACCTCTTGAGATTTCCCTTTTAATTGTCTTGAAAACAGTATCTTTGGAACTGTAACCTTGTATGATAGCGAATCAGCTGTTTGTTTCAGTAAAACCCAATGACTTTTCAAATCTTGCGATGCCGATGCTCCGCTGTCTGTGCTCGCTGCGAAGACAGTCTCCGGTCGCCTACACTATCGATAGATAGCACTGTCTACGAGATGGTGTTGAGTCGTCTAGTAATTAAGTAAATCAGTTCAAAAGACATAATAACTACGAGTCCGTCACTCGGTCCAAAGTCTGGAATTTACTGCCGGAAGGAAATCTGAAGAAGATTCATTGAGGGACGCGAATCCTGATGGATGCACGAACACACACTTTTGATTTTTACAGTTGATGCCCACCGGCGATAATTTATTTAACTATAAGTTTTCACTTTCAAATTTTATCTCACCCAGGTCATAATTTTTACAATCTCTACACCGCTTCAATTCTATTTGCCGCACAAAAACACTCACTTAGTACTCCCCATTGTACCACCTGCAAATGCTTTCACTTACTCTCCCCTCTTTTCGATCCAAACACATATCGTTATTCTTCTTCATTCACAGTATTGTTAATGTTTTGTAAACTCGCGTTTCTTCGACGAACCCCGTTCAACTCTCGCTCCTCCGATGTCTCGATTCTTCGTGATTGTCATCTTTTGCGCCGATATTCTTAACAATCTTCAGTTCTTACGTCTTCTCCTCCGCTGAAACTTTCAAAACTCCATATCCCTTCTTAAAATTCACAACAATACTGTCGTCACCCGCCTATGAGAACTTCTTCCTGCTCGTCGCAGAACTTCAAAAAACTGCTTTCACTGTCTCAGCACTTCGACTTTCCTCTTCACACTACCCTATCCAACCATTACCACAAAGAAAACGACTGTTTTCGAATAATTTCCTTTATTTTTTTACTAATAAACTGCCATGCCCTCTCTGTTTTTCCATTTCAGCCTCCTGTCTTCAACTGTTTCCCCGCTTCGATAAAGTTACAAAGATTAAATTTTTTCCATCAGACCAAAGCACTACAAGAGTGTATTATAATTAATGTCGTAAACACATACAGTTGGAAGTACACGATACTTGAAGCAAAAAAGTGTCAGTAAACATAGGGTCGAAAATGCTTACCTTAAGAGCTACAAGCAATTTTTCATCTTCTATACTGTGAAACAAACGTCTTCTACTGCAACTTCTTTGCTTTACGTATTTTAAGAACTGGTAGTATGGTCCAAAACAAGGGGAAAAAATCCAGTAAACGTGTGCTCTAAAATGCATTCCTTAAGCGTTGTTAGCACTTGTCCATCTTTGCTACTTTGAAACACCGCTACTCTAATGATCAAGAGTTTGCAACTTTTAAGGTTTGCGCGAGTGTCATCGGTAGTCGTTTAAGGCCGTTCTGAACGAGGGCCATTGTTAACTTCTGTCTGGCCATTTTTAAATCGTAAGAACCATTCGTAACAAGTACGACTCAAACACTCATCACCGTAGGCTTCCTGTGCATCTCTGCAAAGGTTTTATTGATTTTCACTCAAAATACAATTCAGACGCGTTGCTCTTCTAACTCTGTCATCCCGAAATTCTCTAACTTTGCTACTCAACGCTCTACTCAATATAGCACTGAGCAGTAACTAACAGACGTACAGCAATGACCCTTCCGGCATTTCGAGATTAAACACAGGTGTGATCTGGGATGCCAACCATATTTCGCTCCAACACACCGTTGACGCGAAATTACGAATGTTCCGGAATTTTTTTAACATACCTTGTATAATACATCTTTCACTTCAAATACATTGCCGAAAAGAAAGTGCAGTGTCCTGAAGGACAAGATCATTTTATTGGCAAATGAGATAAAAGGTAATTCACCATTGGGATTGTATGATAGCAAATTTAGACAAAATAGCCGAATCAACATAAAGAGTACCCCTCTCCGGCGGGAAAGGAGGAGTGTGTTACCGCGTGCAAACCATCATAAAGGTACCGTATGGTATGCTGTGGTACATTGTGCCATGCATCTTGAGCCTTTTGTTGTAATTTGGCAGTGATTCTTGCAGGCCCTGAAGAATGAGTAAGTTCCTGCCTCATCACGACCCGTAAGTGTTCAGTTTGTGAGAGCTCCGGTGATCTTGCTGGCCAGGGTAGTTGTTGTACATCACAAAGAGCTCTGCATGTGTGGGAATGTTCTGCTAACCACTGCTGAATGTAGCGGCAAACTGCTGACTCACTGAGCCCAACATGTTCAGCAGTCGATCGAAATAGCCATCCAGCTTCCCACAGGCTCACAATGTGGCCCAGTTCAAATAGCTGAAGCTGTTCAACAAGAGTATTCGTCGGTGGGGGAGGGCTGTACCCTAAAATGGATGTCGCAAACACTGTTCACAGTTACTACTCAGTTAGCCTCGTGGAGTAGTAGCGCCTGCACTGTTCGCAACCGCCATCTAGGATCATCGTGTGAGATCTGAAGATGGACTGAAACAGACCCAAACCAGTAATAACAGTTATTATTTTGGGTGCATGAACATGTAGATTAAGATTGTGTAGTTTCATCATTTTATGGCACGTGCCTTCTTGCGGATATCATAATATTTCTGTCAACTGCGGTAGCTTTTCCTGTTCGTAAATGCTGTACACAAGATTAGCTTCCATTTATCATTTTAGTAGCTCTTTATTTAAAAAGTTCAACTGGATTATGGTCTATACCAGGATCTTTGCTATTTTTCGTTTTCTTCAGAACTAGTTCATACAAATCTTTGAAGATTGGTTCTTCTAGGCTATGTGCATTTTCTTCTGTTTCCCCCTCAATAATGTTGTTCGCAGTTGTACAGTTTTCTTAAATAGTATTTCCATCTTCTTGCAAAGTCTAAAAGTAGCAATTGACAACGCTTGACGGTGTACAAATAAAGCCTGTCGTGGGAAATGTACACGTTAAGCTGATGATAAGCAAATGAAGCTTCATCAACGCAGCGTTGCTTACAAACTTATCGCTCTACCAATACTTGAGTCTTGTCAGTCAATCTATAACACTGCTGGAAATAACTAAATAACAAAAGAGACAGAGTTTCGAAGAAAGCCTTCGCCGTTTCTAAACGACTTGTTAAGTGTGAGAAAAAGTGTTAAAGAAGTGATCAACTATCGCCAGTGGGATATGCGTTAAACTTTTCTATCTTCTTCTGTCTGTAGTCCGTCGTCTATCTACTGTAGATATACCATAGAAACTGAAGTCTCATATTGCAGTTCTGTCTTTACGTTCGGACTAATCTCAGGAAATACTATAACGGTTTTGATAAGATTTTCGCTAACAGACAGAATGATTTGTGAAAAAGGTATAAAGGTGTGTGTGTATAATTTACAGATATTTCGTGCAAATTGGCTGAGCAATGATAATTGCACTCCCTAGCTGATGAAAAAACGATACCATTATCATCTAGTGGTGAGTGGCAGATCTTGAATCGCAGTAGCTCGTGCGGTCTGGAGCTGTTGCGTAGCGAAGGGTGTTTTAGACCAATTTTGCGTGGAAGATGATGTTTCCTACATACCAATGTTGTGTGATAAAAGTTGGTTCACACACAAGTTGTGGCGTGGAGAGGTGCTTCGTACGACTGTTACGAGGCAAAGGGTGTTTTATATCAATACTACGTGGCAGAGGCTGCTTCACCCTAGTGCTGCACAGCAGAGGGTGCTTTATACTGGTGATGTGCTGCAGAGGACACTTCATACCAAAGTTGCGTGGCAAGGGTGCCCCCTAACGCAGTTTTCTGCAGAGGGTAATTCATATCAATTTTAATGGCAGAGGGTGCTTTGTACCTATGTTATTTTGGGAATTACTGGAAAACTTGACATGTTACTAGTGTAACACGTAAAGTCGTAGTCACTCGCTCGCTGTAGCCGCTTGATTAACTGACTGCACTGAATATTTTATGACGACTTAATGTGTTACTTTCCCAATAAGACACAAGACTTTTGGTTACGATGATGACGCTCCGGAGCTGAAACCGCTTAACAGTAATTTTCTATCGCATGTGATCAAGGCATTTGCGAATAAAAGTGTGAATTGCAAATACACTGCGTGCTCAAGACGACAATGTCAAATTTCATCGAGAACTGCATTACTTGCACTCACTGTTAGCGTTCCTATGTCATCCCAAGATGTCAGCCAACAAATGTCTTCTCCCGAGTGATTTATTGAGTAATGCTTGTGACGGTAATATTAAAGTTATTAAAACTTAACAATCTTAAATCTTCTAGTGCTCCAACACAGAATGAAGCAAGAAATAGGCAAACGTGGTGAGATTGCACTGTATACGCATTGCCACACACCGTAAGACGACTTCCAGAGTACCGCTGTTGCGTTAGAAGCAGATTCAGCTGGAGGGTTGTTGATATTTCCTCTTTCTTGCACAGTTGGCACGAGATCGGCTACTTCGACCTGCCCGCCATGATCGATTACATTCTCGATCAGACTCGGCGAACTGATCTGTTCTACGCCGGCCACTCCCAGGGCACCACATCCTTCTACGTCATGGCCTCAACTCGCTCCGACTACAACGCCAAGATTCGCGTCATGTTCAGCCTGGCCCCTGTCGCCTTCATGGATAACATGGCCAGCCCTCTTTTCCAAATCCTGGCACAGTTCGTTGAAATCTTGTCGGTAAGTATGTGTGTGTGTGTGTGTGTGTGTGTGTGTGTGTGTGTGTGTGTATGTGTGTGTGTGCGTGCGTGCGTGAATTCCTAAGGGACCAAACTGCTGATGTCATCAGTCCCTAGACTTACACACTGCTTAAACTAACTTGTGCTAAGAACAACACACACACACACACACACACATGCGTGAGGGAGGACTGACGACTGGAACATCCGTCGTGAGTGGAGGGAGGGGGGGGGGGGGGGAGGGGCGCAGTCAGTGACACGGCGCCTCAAACCACGAGGCCACTCCGCGCAGCGGTAAGTATGGGCTTATTTGCGATATTTAACATAATTTTAGTCTTTTTTTCTTCTTTAGGGCCCGCAACAGAAACGTCACTAAGCACCTGAATGACACGTTCTTAAAATTTGTTGCAACTAGTTAAGGCTCGTTGCCTGATATTTTTATTCATTATCTTACTATGGATAGCTGTTCTTTTAGGGGAGACCGGGCTACATTGGCTATAGCCGCACGATGGCCAGTTGGTATCATTTCGTTAAACTTCCATTAGAATACGCCACCTACGAAGGACGTCTGTAGTCGCAATACCGTGGTTTTTTCACAAATGCTTCAGTACAGTCAGAATGGCGAGCAAGGAAGGGCACTTATTTTATGACTTCTTGTTAGTGAAAGATTTTTTTAGTGTACCCCAAGAAAACGCTCTTAATAAAGAAGTAAGTAAAACGATTTAAGTCCATAGATTATGATTATTTTCACACAATATACAACGATGGATGTTTAAAATGTTTTCGTAAATCAACTAAAATAATTCCAATATGGCGCTAGGGCACAATTGCCATCTTATAGAGGGGCACGTTGGTTCACATGGCCTACCAGTCCTGTTCTCTTTTTGTAAGTAAGAACTCTCAACAACTTTAGTATGTCGAGCATAGTCAAATTGTAGATCATTTCCATGCAATTTTTACATAAGTAAATTGTGTCCTACACCGATTTTAAACGAGTAACATCTACGCCAAGTTTCATCTACATCTACATGGATACTCTGCAAATCACATTTAAGTGCCTGGCAGAGGGTTTATCGAACCATCTTCACAATTCTCTATTACTCCAATCTCGTACAGCGCGCGGAAGGAATGAACACCTACTCTCCTGGAAATTGAAATAAGAACATCGTGAATTCATTGTCCCAGGAAGGGGAAACTTTATTGACACATTCCTGGGGTCAGATACATCACATGATCACACTGACAGAACCACAGGCACATAGACACAGGCAACACAGCATGCACAATGTCGGCACTAGTACAGTGTATATCCACCTTTCGCAGCAATGCAGGCTACTATTCTCCCATGGAGACGATAGTAGAGATGCTGGATGTAGTCCTGTGGAACGGCTTGCCATGTCATTTCCACCTGGCGCCTCAGTTGGACCAGCGTTCGTGCTGAACGTGCAGACCGCGTGAGACCACGCTTCATCCAGTCCCAAACATGCTCAATGGGGGACATATCCGGAGATCTTGCTGGCCAGGGTAGTTGACTTACACCTTCTAGAGCACGTTGGGTGGCACGGGATACATGCGGACGTGCATTGTCCTGTTGAAACAGCAAGTTCCCTTGCCG
Source organism: Schistocerca gregaria (assembly GCF_023897955.1). NCBI lineage: Eukaryota > Metazoa > Arthropoda > Insecta > Orthoptera > Acrididae > Schistocerca > Schistocerca gregaria. The sequence goes on from NC_064926.1 coordinate 254,301,865, forward strand.
GTCTAGGAATGGAAGAACGATGGGTTCGATGACGGTTTGGATGTACCGTGCACTATTCAGTGTCCCCTCGACGATCACCAGACGTGTACGGCCAGTGTAGGAGATCGCTCCCCACACCATGATGCCGGGTGTTGGCCCTGTGTGCCTCGGTCGTATGCAGTCCTGATTGTGGCGCTCACCTGCACGGCATACGACCATCATTGGCACCAGGGCAGAAGCGACTCTCATCGCTGAAGACATCTCCATTCGTCCCTCCATTCACGCCTGTCGCGACACCACTGGAGGCGGGCTGCACGATGTTGGGGCGTGAGCGGAAGACGGCCTGTGTGCGGGACCGTAGCCCAGCTTCATGGAGACGGTTGCGAATGGTCCTCGCCGATACCCCAGGAGCAACAGTGTCCCTAATTTGCTGGGAAGTGGCGGTGCGGTCCCCTACGGCACTGCGTAGGATCCTACGGTCTTGGCGTGCATCCGTGCGTCGCTGGGGTCCGGTCCGAGGTCGACGGGCACGTGCACCTTCCGCCGACCACTGGCGACAACATCGATGTACTGTGGAGACCTCACGCCCCACGTATTGAGCAATTCGGCGGTACGTCCACTCGGCCTCCCGCATGCCCACTATACGCACTCGCTCAAAGTCCGTCAACTGCACATACGGTTCACGTCCACGCTGTCGCGGCATGCTACCAGTGTTAAAGACTGCGATGGAGCTCCGTATGTCACGGCAAACTGGCTGACACTGACGGCGGCGGTGCAAAAATGCTGCGCAGCTAGCGCCATTAGACGGCCAACACCACAGTTCCTGGTGTGTCCGCTGTGCCGTGCGTGTGATCATTGCTTGTACAGCCCTCTCGCAGTGTCCAGAGCAAGTATGGTGGGTCTGACACACCGGTGTCAATGTGTTCTTTTTTCCATTTCCGGGAGTGTATATTTTTCCGTACGAGCTCTGATTTCCCTTATTTTATCGTGGTGATCGTTCCGCCCTATGTAGGTCGGTGTCAACAAATTTTTTTCACAAGTTTGATTTTATTTATTTATTTACTTATTTATTTTCGAGATTCTGATTTTCACCGATGCCTTCGTACTTAACAGATACAGCTTAATGTTGTTGGTCGTATTTTAATTGTTGTGGCTGGCCCTTCAACTGCTCAAGAACACCCTCGCAGGCCTGCGTTGTCAGTAACAACGCTTGTTAAATTAACGTCACATCACTCGCTCAACTGTGCTTCCCAATGCGTGTAGAAATCAGGCCATGTCAGTAACCGCAACCTATGAATTAGACAGCAAATGAAAAGCAAATTTAGCGACATTGATTTAAGCTCAGGTGAAACATGCGAGACAATGTGAAAACAAGTCCCCACAGACAGAAAACACTTTACAGAGATATACGGATGTTATGTGTAAAAAATATTTTCTGAAAGAAGTGTCCCTATTCAGGCTAAATCACACGATAAAATTCGTCAAATTTAATGCAGAAAGAAAGTAGATAATCTTAAGAAGGTGCTTGAAGATGAAAAAGAGGATGCCCTGTGTCTTAGGCGTCTCAACCCATTTTCTCACAGCAATCCAGATGATGAATGGATTCAATGTGCAATTTGTTGCCAGTGGACACTTCTGTCACTTGTTAAAACTGGAATAAAAGTTGAATTTTTATGAATGTTTGAACTGTGAATATTCTATCCGACACTCAGACGAAGACTGACAAAAATTCTGGACATACTTTTCTGTCACACTGTTATTACGACAATGGAAACAAGATTTATGATTGTAGTTTCTGTTATAAAAGTGTTGGAATTAATATTAAAATAGACTTCGAGTATTAAAATAAATATATTTTCAATTAAACAACTAAGGTCGTCAGTAAATTAAATGATGAAATCATATAGACCAACTTGCCCTAACTGCTGGGCCAACTTGCCCCGTGAGTGGGGTAGGTTGACACACGTAGTATTACTGTGCTAAATATTTATGATTAGACAAACAATGAGGAGTCTTAATTATTAAGTTATAAAATGCCGGAATAATGTACCAATGTTTTCACATAAAAAAATCTAAGGAAACATTTGAATTAGAAGTTGGAAAATATCAAGAAGAAAAAGTAGGCCACCATGTCCCGTTCTTCCCTACCATTTCTTCCTTTTACAGGCATAGTACTCAAGACAGTTTTAAAAAACGATTTTCTTCTTATACGGTACTACTGCCATATGTTTATGCTGATCCACTGTGGATATTTTTACAGAAGCCGAAATAGGCGGTCTTTATAGAGTTCGATACGCTGAACACGAATATGACGATTAAAATAATCTCCTAGCTCAGGGTGATAAGTAAGCTGGGACTTAATTGAACTTACTTAGTATATTGCCGCCGTTTGTTCGCCTCCATGTTGTGGGTGGTGTCTGGCGCTTCTCTATGTGACATCCAGCAGAAATCACCCGTCATGTCACTAATCAACGGTACTATGTACCGCTGTTACATTCGAGAAATATCCTGGTAGAACTGCTCTCTGTGTTCAACACTCCCTGGGAAGACATCGAGGTGAGTGTAAAGGAAGCGCATCCACACGGTTATATTGACACCGGTGACCTTATAAGCACGAATAAGTTCGTCCAGTAGTCCCTGTAAATTTCGGCTCTCCGGTGTCCCAAGAACAACGTCGTCATACTACGACAGCAGTGCACCGCTTGGAGCTGATCAGGTGTTAGAGCAGACTCAGGTGTATGTGTCCCAACAACCGGCGTATCTGAGGCCGAATCCTTCCTGATCACCTCTGTGCTGAGCCGTGGAAACTTCTTGCACAGAAAGTGAAATGCTGCTACATTCCTGTGCACAGCCTTAACAAATGCTGTCATAAGTGCCAACGTAATGTGCGATGATTGGAGAACAATTTTTTTCGGATGCACTAGAGATTCGGCAACCTTTTTTTTCTCTTGAGCGACTGTCCCATTTACACAGGTAGCAGCAAATACTTAGTTTAAGCATCCTGCAAATCCCACAGCATTGAAATGACTTTGAAGTCTCCACATACCGGCCATTCACGTTCCGAATAACAACGGATTCAACATGGTATAACTTTCTTTAGCTACAGCAGCATATGCACCAGGGATGGATGGCCTTTCACCTTGTTTTTGAGCTATGTGCATAAAGCCTTCACTTTTCTAGTCTGTATGTAATATTCAGGTCTTCCAAGAAATTGTAGTGTCACTACAGCGTTTTACATTGCCCTCGGTACTGAAATTATACTGAAGTTTACTCTGGCGCTCCCGAAACACAAACACACGTACTGTGTCAGCTATCCACTGGTGTAGTCATGAGGCCAAGAGTTGGGCTTCACGCACTGGAAGATCTACATCCATGGTCATACCACTGGGTTCTCACTGTGTGATTTTATGTGATTCTCTGGATGACCGTGTTGGTGTAAATGTAACATAAGAGTAACTGACGTTTTTTCGGCTGTATGTGTCCGTTAACCATAGTCGTTCGACGGTGGGATATGTGGGGGAAAAGGAACTGGCAGTTCTTCGTCATGAGCCACAGAGCGAATGACAGGTGGGATGTCAGGGTATTGAATACAGTTTCCCTCTTGGTCTTGACTCCTTCCCTCAAGGAAGATACCTTACAAAAACAGCAATCTGATGCAAGATTTGTCGATTCACGCTAAATAAGAGAACTCCATGGACACGTTTTTACCGTGCATCCAAGAATTAAGTGTAGACGAATACGAGATGCAACACTTGAGTGAAGCCCATGATTTTATCTCGATCTGCCAAGGCGTATGTAAGTCTCGCTGCTTTCGTCACTGGTCGCCTGCTTGAACCACAATTAACGTATGCACAAACGTAACAAAATTTTGCAGGTTTAATACTGCAGGTGCGGGGCATTTTTGTGAAAACTTAACACAGTTCTTCAGTTCCAACACTTCACATCACGTACTCGTACATTCACTGCTGACCGCGTCGACTTTAGTTCTAGTGACAAATAAACCAACGCAAAACAAGAGCACGAAGCCGTGGCAAATGACAATTAAAATCGCGTCTGGTTTTTACATTCAACACTGCCCATCTGACTGAATTGTGTGAACCTGAGTTATGGTGTAAAGCAGTGTTGCAAAATTGTACTTGGAGTATCAGTCTCACATACAGCAGAGAAACCTTCGTCACAGTGCCCATATGATGTCACACAAGAGTGACCATGAAACGTGAAAACCTCATTTACCTGTAACCCTGACCTAGGAGATAATTTTAACCTTGATATTCGTGATCTATGCATTTATATCTATAATACGGCTACTTTCATTCTGTAAAAAATAAAAAGTTAAAGCTTGGATCAGTGTTATTGAAACACATTTTGAAGTTTTCCACTTCGGTTATTCTTCACACGTATTCAATTTATTCTATCTCGCACTATTGGCCAATCGTGCTAGATATAATAAACTGAATATTGGTGAAAAACAGCCGAAGTGATAAATTTCAAAATGTGATTTAAATAAAAATTTTCTATCCTTCCAGTTGTTAAACACAGCATCAGTGAAAAACAGCTTTTAACTATTATGTTTATTTCTGTCTACGGTCAGAAACTATTTAGCGGATATACTGGTTTCGATTGAAAATCATTAGCCATATTCAATAAATACGGGGTTATTAATAAGTAATTCCAGAGCTTTAGAAAACAACTGCACGATAACTACAAGACATACAGGAAGCAGATAAAAATCCATGGTCAGAGCATCTCCCCAACTCTGCAACCTATATTACAGGTGCTCAATAAAACACCGTTTTTGGCGGAGCAAACGTCAGTACGATAGTCAAACTCTGCCATACACATCTCAAAACGTCATGGAAGATTTCAGCAAGCACATTAGTTACCCTCCCTTGCAAATTTTCCAAACCAAGTGGCAGTAGAACTAGGAACACGCGGTTTTTTAAATAAACCCATAGAAAGAAATTTTATGTAGTTATGTCTGCTGTGTGTGGGGGGCCAATGGAGATCAGAAGCTGTGATGTGAAGCACGTCTCATCCAGTACTGTGACAGTTTAGCTTTGAGGTGATAACGAACATGGCATAAACCACTGCCGCAGCATGTTCAGGTTCACAAACAAGGGATTAATTGGAAATAACTTGTTCATATTTTTAATTGGAATTTAGGGCATACAAGGTATAATAATGGCTGTCTCTAAACCGAAACTACAGTTTTCTTATATAAAGAAGAGGGTACAGCTCCTTTTATTTTTGGCCTTGAGGCATATTATCATGGTGTATCTGTGTAGCCATAAATGTTTTGCCTTCGCAGGTGCTCACCCAACTGATTGGCCTGAACGAGTTCAACCCGAACAACGAATTCATGCAGTTGGTGACGGAGCTGATGTGCAGCGATGGGGCGTTCACGCAGGACATATGCAGCAATCTCATGTTCATGATTGGTGGATTCAACGAAGCTGAGATGAACAAGGTAAGTGAGTCAGTTCATCATGTGGGTGTGTGTGTGTGTGTGTGTGTGTCTGTGTGATACCTGTTCTGTCCGATAAACATGTAAAGGGTGAACATTAACAAAACCGATCAACTACAAGGGCATTTTGCTAACTGGAAATGGAGGAAAAAGGGTCCTATGAACATGCGTCCGAAAATGGACAGTGCGATGCAAAGACAACACATCACTGTGAAACACAGTACAGCGCTGCATCACATCTACTTCACAACCGTTGTTGGCCACCGTGGGATGCAATTCACGTATTCACACATACGTGTCTGTCATGCAAGATACACAAAATCGTACATTGGCTTACACCATGTTGGAGTGCCACTTGCATGGAGTTTGTACAAGGGTTCATCTCAGTGTTTTGTAGAACCTAGTCCTCCAGAGTTGGGGTACGCACAGTCCGCCGCCTCCCTGCACATTCGTCTGTCTGAAACGTGCCTTGACCACACACAACACTTAAAAATGGCTTCAAATGTCGTGTGATGTGTTTGCTGTGTCTGAGGGTACTTGTTCTTGGTACAGCCATGCCGCCTATAGACCTTTTTCATCTTTTTGTCCGTACACAAACTTCATCTCGGCTTGTTCTCGACAAGAATACCAGATCATTCTGCTGCTAACAGCGCGCTGCGTCAATCATACAGCCTGCAACACACAAAGAACACACGCCACGTGGTCAGTGGAACTGTCATTCGTCAGCGCCATCTATCTTGGCAAAGATGTGTTTCCTGACATGTTCACGAGACCTTTTTTCCTCCGTTTCCAGTCAGAAATCCATGCGTGCAGCTTTAGTTTTTATTAATCTTCGTGCTGTACACAAACAGTTTATCTGTACGCGTGATTGCGTTTCTAACGTCAGTGTAGATCCACAAAAGGCCATGAGACTCTGGTGGAAATACAGAACTCGCTGCGAGCTGAAAGTAGGTGAACCAAATGTACAGTGTATGCTACTTGAGTATGAAAATTGTGTTTCGAGACTCAGCCCGGCATAAATTTATAACTTCCTCCGTCGAATTATTTCGTTGCCTGATTGCAACTGGCACCAGTCTTTCTTTCAAAATTATAAAAACTTAGGCACACATTCGGTACAAATTTTGTTTTTTTTAGGCATCAGTCCCTGAATTTGAAAACTTCGTTCTGTACTAAACAGATTTGATATGTGCTGTTTGTGTGGTGGAGTGGTATTCTAAGGCATATTGATGATATTTTTTCAAAATTTCTGTGCAATTAATGCTTGTCTCTCTCTCTCTCTGTTTGTAACAAGGAAAGTATTAGACAAACAGTACTGGAAGAAACATCGGCAACAGGAGATAACTAAAAAACAGTAGGAGACTTGCACTCAAAAATTAAACTACTTTTCGGCATCATAACAACAAGAGATTGACAACCAATGTATTTGCAGTCCAGTTCATTCAGTGTATATACAAAATTCAGGTGATACAGATGTATCAGTCTGAAAAGAGTTTTGTGTTGTGGATTCAGAGATATAAGCCATTGTACGTATATTATAAATGCTTTTACATATATAGTCTGCATTGAGGATAAGATAATCATATACTTGCTTACTGAATGACTGCGGCTGTTTTCCTACTAAGGCTATTAATTATTGAAACTTCCCCTTCGTTTCAGAACCCGTTTAGGTTTTTTAACCAATTATCGAGCGTTATTTCTATAGGAAAGCACCTTTACGAAATGGGAATACAAAGGTGTGAAAATAAATTAGCCCAAGAACAGTGACATATGTGTAAGAATGGCAGCGAATCCACACAATGTATTGCTGTTCGTTCGATTTACAAAAGTTTACTGTTTACATGTAGCAGGAAATGTGCAAAGATACAACGTTGACCAAATAATAAAAGTAAGGTTCATCTAACAGTTTCAGAGATTTATTTATGTACATGTTAATGTATAGTACAGGAAAAAGAAAGCTAAAGAAAACAAAATTATTAAAAATGTACAAAATTAGAAACTTGCAAATTTAAAATTTATACTGGTTTATAGACAACACGAACAACCGTAACTTTTAGCATCAGAGCTTTGAAAGGAATTGTTATATAGATTCTGATAAGCTGTAAGCAGAAAACCAGAAATATGTCCAGATGCACTCTATGTTGTAGATAAAACTGAACACTGATAAATGGTATTTCGATTTCATCTAGAATATTAGTTTTCTTCCCTTTCGTTGTATGATAAAGGATATGGAGTTTATCGTAGATGCTTGATGGCGTGTGTTTGTTGTATATGAGAAGCATCATGTATGCACTTGCGTTCCTTTAGTTAGATTTTGTGTGTTTTTTAAGCGAATTCGAATTTTTTTCTGGTTTTTCCAATGTACATCATATAAAAATTTTCACATTCAATTTTATACATTCCTGATTTATTAAATGGTTCCGTTCAGTAGGTGATACGCCATATAACACTTTTAATATTGTTTCTGGTACGATATGTAATTCTGATTTTGATATATTTAAAGGTCTGACTGTGTTATTTAAAATGCTACCGAAATATGGGAGACCTCAATGAAAAAAAAACAAGCGAAAAAAATCCTTGTGCATTCATGATGCAGCTCTTACACAAGAAACACACGTCCAAAAACATTCCATCATGCAAAGAAAGGGAAGAAAATTAATATACCACAAAAATCAAAAATTTTAGTCATTTTAAAACGCAACCATATGCATTGACAATGAATAAACTCAACTACGAAAATGGAACTTATCTCAATAATTTTGCTGTTATTCTGTTTACAGCTAATCAGAGAAAAATAGTAATTCCATCCGCAGTTTGTGCACCAACAGATAAGAGTTTTCATTCGTAGGTCACGAACTGTCTCTGCACTAAGTGAAACTTTGAATTTTCGAACATATCATTTCGGTAGAACATTTTACAGATTTATTGTTTCGTGTTTGTTAGCTTCTATTCTTTGCATATGCACTTATATGTAGCTAGATAAATCTCAGAAATCGTTAAATGAATCTTTATATTTCTGCACATTTCCCGCCTTATGTGCACAAACTAATTGTCAAAATAGAAAGAGCAGTTAATTTTTTGTAATGCAAACACAAATGTAAATACGCTGCTTTTTTATACATATGGCAGCTTTTCTAGGCAACTATCCTTCCATTAAGTTATTTTCACACCATTGTGTTTCCAGTTCGTAGCAGTAATATAAAGTGGTTTTCTGTGCAGATAACCTCTGGTCAACGGGTTAAAAATTCGAAACCTATTGAGAAATGAAGGAAAAGTTAAAAAAATAACCTCAGCGGAAAATATTTCGCTATCATCTCTGTATATAGCATGACTATGCTAAAAAGGCAAGTTGCCACGTAAATAATAGAAGATACGTGTGAAAAAAATGTTATGGCTGCACAAATCAACGACAAGATATGTATGTCTGGTATGATACAGAGATCTGAATGGTTCAAATACAGATGAAAGTTAATAATGAAGGAGTTATAAAAGCAGTGACCAAGATAGTGATCACTCTTTTTATTGACATCCCGTCAACTCCGATCCTATTATGGAGATGATTAAGCGTTATTGCAGTTCATCTCGCAACAGTAATCTAAGGAGTTGTCGAGGTTATAGTCCTACAGCCACTTCCATTCCAACTCTAGCATGTGACCTATAAGAGGTGCCTCTATGAAGCCTATCAGCCAGGTAGAAAGATTGGGTTCCATACAGAGGGTTACAGGGTCGATGGGCTGGTTAGTGCTGGAGGATCACCAAAAAACCGACATTGAAGCAGGCGTGGTGATTATGCTTCTCACCACTGAGTCATGTTGTGTGAAATTAATGTAAAATTTTCCGATATTAAATTAGTTCCATATTCGGATCTGCGGGTAGGAGCTGCTTCAGTGAAACAAAATCCGAAGTCTAGGTAACGAGGTTAGCAGTACTTTCAAATACCAACACACAGTTGTCGTTCGTTAGTGGGAGATGATAGATTGAGAGAAACAGAGGAGGAACTAGAAACATTCAACTAGAGCGTTTTTGGGTTAAGCGAAGTACCTGGAAAAAGCGAAAAATTCTTCTGTGGCTATGGTTATCTATTTGGTCGAATTTTTAGTAAACAAAGTAATTGTAGACAAGATAGTAGTATTAGAGGGAACTAGAACAGAACAGCACTTTTGGTCCTTAAAATATCAGATAATTATAAAATGCAAATATCTCAAGCAGATGAATCAACTTCTAGCCATTCTGATGTAGAGATACAATCCTTCTATTAGTGCCTGGAAGAAATCTGTGAAATAAATGGACACTGTTTTTTACAAATTCATAACTGAAGTATTTAATGCCAAAGTTGGAACATACGAGAATGGTGATTCTGTTTTTGGCAAATATGCATAGTTGAAAGAAGTGGCAAGGGTGAGAGATTATTCCAATTTGCAAAGTGCAAATATCCTATTCGGAAATGGTCTTGGAGGACTTCTGACAATGAAGTGAAAAATGAGGTGGATTAAATTCTAACCGACAGGCTTCAAAATGTCAAAGATACCTCTGTGCTTAACAGATTCAATACAAACAGTGATAATCGACTAATAAGAGCAAGATTTAAAGTGAGCAGAAACGATGAAAACTTGAATCTAATTAACAGAAAAACAAACTTTAAATCTCAAAAACCTGAAAGAAAGGAAAGAGAAATTTAGAGAAAGAATTAAGGGAAAATTAAGGGTATAAAGTAGAAGCGTAACAAAGGCACCAATAACAACAGCTGGAGAAGCACGTGGCTTGTGTAAATCTCAAAAACAACCAAAGAATCGACAAATGAAACGATACGTTTGATGGACAAGAAAAGAACAGTGAAAACAGGAATAGGTAAAGATAAAATAGAACATATAACTTTGCAGTGCTCTGAAATAGAGTATGAAAAAACACATCGAGAAGAATGAATAAGATATGCTGAAATCCAGTCCTGAAAATAACTTTATATAAGAAAGGCAAACCGCAGATCGTAAGGACTCAGCTAATTGCGTTAAATTCAGAGAAACCCGAATTACAAATAATGTTACTCAACTACACTGGATATTTTTATAGCACCCTGCACAAGAAAACGGACGATTATAACTTAATAATAGGTGAATTGGATGCTTTCGTCTCCCAAACCCCAGGAATTCTTCGTTCGGAAGTCAAATGTGCTATAGACACGATATAAAAATGAACTGCTCCAGTTAGTAATGTCTTCTCAGTCGATATTTTAAAGCTGATGGGTGAGGAATCTATAGAGCATTCAGAAAAATATCTGCATGTTGTTTCATAGAGAAACATCCAAGAGATCGGAATAAAGTCAAGATAACTGTAAGTAGTAACAAGCTATACATAGCTCTCGCTCTGTCAGCCTTCTGCCCACACTGTACAGAGTTTTCACTAGAATTTTGAGTACCATTGTGAGCATTATACTTGACCATTCGCAACCCATTTAGAAAGCTGGCTTTCGCACAGTTTTTAGTACGGCTGACCGTGTCCTTACTCCAAGCAAAACAGTAAAACGAATGAGCACCATATAACTCTTTGCCTTGTCTTTAGAGATTCCTACCATGCTGTCAATTCAGTCAGTTGCCCAATTGTGTCTGAATCTCCAACAAAACGTTCACATCGTTTGAGAATATTGTTAACGTAATCAGTGAATTTCACATTCAAAATGGTATAAAACAAGGTGAATCTGTTTCTCCAGGATTATTTGCAGCACTGCTAGAAAAATGAAAGTGTAATTTGAATTGAAAAACAAAGGGAATCCAAGTTCTGCGAAAGAGATTATTATATCGTTTTATTATTAAGTGATATAGAATAGCTTAAAATATTAGTTAGTGAACTTACGTTAGTCCACTCTGAAGTTGGCCTAAAATGAACGGTTGCAACCGCTTAACTGGCATCGTTTGATGTGCGTTAGGCGAACCACGGAGTGTGGGGGCGTGGTCCAGAGTCTACCCGCAGGCGTTAGTAACGAAGTAGTATCTGTCGTACATTTATTTCTCAGGAAGAGTCGAATCACTAGACTAACGTACAGTTTCGCATTCAGCATGTGCGGGATAACCATGAGAGTGCTCCTGCTGCCATAAGAAATCCTGCCTCAGACCACAACTCCAGGTACAGACAGCTTTAGTGTGTCTAGCACTCAGATAGGTTACTTGCAGCGGTCAACTGGCCGCCTTCTAACCAACACACGCCCATCACTGGCACCGAGGCACAACCATAAAACACAACAGACCTCCACCCTGCCCTCCAATGAGCTCTTGTTCGACTCCAATGAAGTAGCAAATGGCGATACGTTGAAGTCAGTGTAATGCAAGCAACGGGGCGTCTGGCTCGGAGCTTTCCTTGAAATTGGTAATTTGTGGTAAGTTACTATGGGACCAAATTGCTGAGGTGTTCGGTCCCTGGGGTTACACACTACTTAATCTAACTGAAACTAACTTACGCTAAGGACAACACACACACCCATGTCCGAGGGAGGATTCGAACCTCCAACGGGGGGAGCCGCTCGTACCGTGGCAGGGCGCCCTAGGCCACGCGGCCTGTCCTTGAAGCAACCGATTTGTAACAGTTCACTGTGTCACTGGGATGCCAACTGCTGCACAAATTGCTGCTGCAGATGCAGCACGATGCGCCAGAGCAACACGTTGACCATTCTTGCCTTCCCTCTCTATAGTACCACGTGACTGTCTAGAGCCCGATTGTTTTTTCTCGTGGCTACCGCTGGACAGTGGTTTCATTCATGCCAAGTCTTTCTGGAATACTCCCGTACTCATATTACGCAATCTCCTTCAAATTCTGTGAGGTGTTGATAATGGCGACTTTGTCACCTTAAATTCATTGTTGACCATCATTAACTAATGGTTCAAATGGCTCTGAGCACTATGGGACTCAAGTGCTGTGGTCATTAGTCCCCTAGAACTTAGAAGTACTTAAACCTAACTAACCTAAGGACATCACACACATCCATGCCCGAGGCAGGATTCGAACCTGTGACCGTAGCAGTCGCACGGTTCCGGACTGGGCGCCTAGAACCGCGAGACCACCGCGGCCGGCCCTCATTAACTCTACACGTCCAGTCTCGAAGGCAACTAACGTTCACGATCGTCACAACGCTTATTTAAACCAAACCCCTTCGTGCGTCCTCATAGTTGTGCTGTTAGCGCCACTCTTGTGCTAGTGGTACGAAATTTCATTATACATCAACCTACAGATGTAGAAACTTGTCTACCAAGTTTTGTTTACTTCATACAACTCCTTCTTCTTGTTGAGATTTTTTTCCGTCTGTGTAATTAAAAGGCTTTCTCAGTGTGTAGGAAAGTGCCGGGTATCAGCGCAAGCCGCTAAGTGGTACACAACAAGTTGTGACATCGAAGGTGCAGATCAGCGGTGCTCGTGGGCTGTCACGCAGGCGACAGTATGGAGAGAAGCAGGCGTCGTCTACCCCAAACGTTTCTGCATTGCAGTGCGGCCATCATAGCTCAGCGCTCAGTAGAAAACCTGTCGCATTCTCATGTGGGTGTAGCCGACTGTGTGGTCCGGGGTCTTGGCTGTCGTGTAGGACACGACCTAGTTACCCGCCATGGATTGAGCAAGACTGCAGCGCATGCACACGAGCTAGCCAAGGGGCTGTGCGAACATGCCATGCATTTATGCACACTATCTGTTACGTGGTACGGATATCATTTGACACATATTGTATACTTCTTATCAACCAAATTCTGACAAACATCATATTAATATGGATCTTCATAGGTCCGAAACGTCGACAACGTGGGTTATACCTATTTATTTGAAAAGGTTTTAGGAACCCAGAGGAAGAACATAGCAACGCTTAGTAATGATATGGGAATCTATGAAAAAAAATTACATGCGTTTGAAGGCAGACATGATCTAACTTCAACATAGCTGCCTGATGAAGAAAGTGAAGTCAGAGTTTGATGTCAATATAATTTTGTATACACAGACACCATTAGCAGGTATGTAAATAATTAGAGTTGCCTTATTCTTGTTATTATTAGTCTTAATGTTGGAACACGTGAGGCAATACTGACCTTACGACTTATCTTAGAAGAAAGATTAAGAAAAGGCAAACCTACGTTTGAAGTCAGAGTTTGATGTCAATATAATTTTGTATACACAGACACCATTAGCAGGTATGTAAATAATTAGAGTTGCCTTATTCTTGTTATTATTAGTCTTAGTATGGAACACGTGAGGCAATACTGACCTTACGACTTATCTTAGAAGAAAGATTAAGAAAAGGCAAACCTACGTTTCTAGCATTTGTAGACTTAGAGAAAGCTTTTGACAATGTTGACTGGAATACTCTTTTTCAAATTCTAAAGGTGGCAGGGGTAAAATACAGGGAGCGAAAGGCTATTTATAATTTGTACAGAAACCAGATGGCAGTAATAAGAGTCGAGGGGCATGAAAGGGAAGCAGTGGTTGGGAAAGGAGTGAGACAGGGTTGTAGCCTCTCCCCGATGTTATTCAATCTGTATATTGAGCAAGCAGTAAAGGAAATAAAAGAAAAATTTGGAGTAGGTATTAAAATTCATGGAGACGAAGTAAAAACTTTGAGGTTCGCCGATGACATTGTAATTCTGTCAGAGACGGCAAAGGACTTGGAAGAGCAGTTGAACGGAATGGACAGTGTCTTGAAAGGAGGATATAAGATGAACATTAACAAAAGCAAAACGAGGATAATGGAATGTAGTCAAATTAAATCGGGTGATGCTGAGGGAATTAGATTAGGAAATGAGACACTTAAAGTAGTAAAGGAGTTTTGCTATTTAGGAAGTAAAATAACTGATGATGGTCGAAGTAGAGAGGATATAAAATGTAGACTGGCAATGGCAAGGAAAGCGTTTCTGAAGAAGAGGAATTTGTTAACATCGAGTATAGATTTAAAAGTCAGGAAGTCGTTTCTGAAAGTATTTGTGTGGAGTGTAGTCATCTATGGAAGTGAAATGTGGACAATAAATAGTTTAGACAAGAAGAGAATAGAAGCTTTCGAAATGTGGTGCTACAGAAGAATGCTGAAGATTAGATGGGTAGATCACATAACTAATGAGGAGGTATTGAATAAAATTGGGGAGAACTGGAGTTTGTGGCACAACGTGACAAAAAGAAGGGACCGGTTGGTAGGACATGTTTTGAGGCATCAAGGGATCACAAATTTAGCATTGGAGGGCAGCGTGGAGGGTAAAAATCGTAGAGGGAGACCGAGAGATGAGTACACTAAGCAGATTCAGAAGGATGTAGGTTGCAGTAGGTACTGGGAGATGAAGCAGCTTGCACAGGATAGAGTAGCATGGAGAGCTGCATCAAACCAGTCTCAGGACTGAAGACAACAACAACAACAACAGTAGTGTATATAAAGGGCTCAAACAGCGTTATATGTTGACTAATTACTGTGAAGGAGACGTAGAAACCACGTACTCGTGCAAAACTGTTTATCAGCACTTGGCAGAATTCGACAGATCCTCAGTATGGGAAGCCATTGGGACAACTTGTCGACTCGTGCAATATCTAGATTTGTGAGAGCGTCCGAATGTGATAGTTACCCGTTGTTTGATTATATGGGAATGTAAGGATTCGTTGATGACACCTGACCACCAAAAGGGAGCATGGTCGTATTGTGATACAAGCTCTTCGTAACCCATTCACATATTCGCTTACCATCCGAGACAATTACTGGACTCCTTGCAATATTCTGTGTCATCCCGGAAAACTGGTGGGAGACTAGCAGCAGCCGGACTTGTGAAATGCCATCCTACGCCTAGGATGTAGTGCACACAACACATGAAATTGTGCCAAGATCGCGAAGTATGATCGGATGAATGGCGACGTGTTCAACAGTATATCGCTGTTCTGCATTATTCCGGCTGCCGACTATCAGCGACTTTGGTGGAAACATAAGGAGAGATCCCACGTTTTCTAACGTTTAAGATAGGTAGAGTGGTGTTACTTCAAGCGTCATGGGTTGTACCATTTGGATGTCAACTTCGTCCCAGTGTCTCTATCCAGAATATCAAGGATCAGTTACAACAAATCTGATCTTATTTATCTCAGGAGAGAATAGAACGATTTTATGGCACCCTTATCAACTAATTCATTGCATGCATCCAGGCCAGAGAGGTGCAGTTACTCACCTGGGCATAGACTGACAGAGTTGTTGGATGTCCTCCTGAAGAACATCATGGCGAATTCTGTCCAGTTGACTGGTTAGAGCTGAATGGAGGGCCTTGCCCGTAATGCTCCAAACTTTCTCAACTGGGGAGAGAAATGGTGACTTTACTGGCCAAGGTAGGGTTTGTCATTATCTTGCTGAAATGTAAATCTATGACGGCTTGCCATGAAGGGCAACAAAACGGGGCGTATGATATCGTCGACGTATCGATGTGCTCTAAGGTCTCCACGGATAACAACCAAAGGAGACCATGATATTAAAAGAAACCCAGACAGTCATTCCTGGTTGTCGGGTCGTATCACGTTCGACAGTCATGATGGTATCCCACTTTTGTCCAGGGAGTCTCTAGACACGTCTACGCTGGTCATCTGGGCTCAGTTCTAAGCTGTACTCACCACTCCAGTAATGAGATCCCAAGCACAAGGCGCGTCTGGAAACGCCCGGGAAAGCAAAGGGACACCAATGTGTCTGTCGCCCGCTCTAAGTCCCGACAGCCAGGAGAGATGATCTGGGGTACCATTTCTTTTGATAGCAGGAAACCCTCTGGTTGTCATCCATGGCGCTCCTACTACATAGCAGTTTGTCGACGATATTCTACACCTCGTTTTTTGCCCATCATGGCAAGCAATCCTGGACTTGCATTTCAGCAACATAATGCCAGCGCGCACATTGCGAAAATTTCTACTGCTTGTCTCTGTACCTGGCACAGCTTACCTTGGCTAGCAAGTCGTTGGATGTCTCTCTAATTTAGAACATTATGGCTAAGGCATTCCAAACAGCTCGAAATTTTGACATCTAACGCGCCAAATGGACAGAATGTGGCATGATATCCCTCAGGTAAACATCGTATAACTTCTTTTTTTCTGAAATTGTAATCATTTGTTTTTCTCTTCATTTCATAGAGTGTATACAGCATTTGAAGGTGTCGACTCGAAAAAATTGTAGGTGCAGCACAAATCACAATCTCATGTCTAACAACAACAACAAACTGCATAAAATGGAAACTGTTTATGGCGCTGTCTAGTGGGCTCTCCTTGACTGTAAAATCAGTAACTAGACTGAAGCACTGGCCGAAAATGACATATTTTCGTAGGTACACAGTCCTGTAGGTACGAGACACATTCTTAACTCTTATTGAGTATTTCATAGTTTTTGATGCAGGTAAATGTCCCAGAGTCAGGTCTGTCTCAGTAGCATGCCAAATAACGAAAATGTGGAACATCTGAATCTATGACATGTGTTAACCAGTAAACAACCGAAATATACCGAAACTTGAAACGATGTGCACTGCAGAAAATAAAAATGGTTCAAATGGCTCTGAGCGCTATGGGACTTAACATCTGTGGTCATCAGTCCCCTAGAACTTAGAACTACTTAAACCTAACTAAGGACATCGTACACATCCATGCCCGAGGCAGGATTCGAACCTGCGACCGTAGCTGTCACGCGGTTCCAGACTGAAGCGCCTAGAACCGCACGGCCACGAAGGCCGGCTCCACTGCAGATAATGACTTATTTTTCTACTGTTGCAGACTATGCTCCCAGTAATCCTGTCACACACACCCGGTGGTGCCTCCAGCAAACAGTTCATCCACTACGGTCAAGAAATCAAAAGCGGTGAGTACCTTGTGCTCTTCATCATAAATAACTCATTAAAAACGTTGTTCTAAAGTGGAAAATGGACGGCGATAATTCTGCAGTAATTCTGAAAGCACTATTTTGACCAGTCACGTCTCAGAATGATTTATCTTACTTAACTCTCGTAATATGAACCATAACAATTGCGATACAGATCGCACTGATGTAAGTGGCTGTCTGACAAATAGAAGTCATGCTGATTTATTACCATGAAGGATGAGACAAAACAACACATTCACTTATATGAGTAAAAAATGGTTCAAATAGCACTGAGAACTATGGGACTTAACATCTTAGGTCATCAGTCTCCCAGAACTTAGAACTACTTAAACCTAACTAACCTAAGGACATCACACACATCCATGCACGAGGCAGGACTCGAACCTGTGACCGTAGCAGTCCCACGGTTCCAGATTGCTGCGCCTAGAACCGCACGGCCACCGCGGCCGAAGTTAAATGAGTAACTAATTCCTCGAAATTAAACTGCACAATGCAAACTTGAGAATTATCGTGCATGTTACTAAATATTGGTTGCGGATCGAATACTATTAAACGCGAAGTATGTTTGCGTTCGGTACAAGATGCAAAAAATGCAGAAGATTTTTTATTCAGGGTAGCCGCAGTCTGGATGTATGATTTTGAAAACAAAACTGTTTCAGCTGTAAGTACTTTATTTATAAGAACGACCAGTATCGCGGCATTATATCTGTATCATCAGGGGCAATAAAATCATGCCCGGATCAGAAAAGAGAATTGGATGACCCAGCGTTCATACTCAGCAATTTTTCGCTATATCTTTCTTCTTTCTATCTTTCTAGGGCCCTTTGTCCTGCTCCAACGCGGGGTCGGCTTTGTTATTACGGATTTGGCAGTGTTAAGGACAGAGTGTGGCCGAATGCCCTTTCTGACGCCATCCTGAACTCCCCGGGATGGAAGTAGTGTACCTCAGCTTTCTGCGTCTAGTTTAAGTCATGAAATAGTGCGAACGTTTTCAAATGTCTGTGAGTCGTGTAACTGAGGCGGAACTTGGGGACCAGCCCGGTGTTCACCTAGCGAGATGTGGAAAACCGCCTAAAAACCACATACAGGCAGGCTGGCCGGCATACCGGCCCTCGTCGTTAATCCGCCGGGTGGATTCGATCCGGGGCCAGTGAGCCTACCCGAGTACAGGAAGCAGCACATTAGAGCTCTCGGCTACCCTGGCGGGTCTCAATTTTTCGCTATGTAGCGGACGTCAATTATAAAACAGTATAAAACGACATAGAACGCTTCCGTGATAACAGGAGTTCTTAGTACCTGGTGAGCTAACGGATCCCCATACACGGAGAAAGTGATCACAAACCTGCCGTATATGATCATCTATGGGATTATGTGAAATTAATCTGCACCGATCGCTTATTTACTACCGCAAGCGCCCACACTGGCTGTGTAATATCAGTCGGCATGACTTCCTCGGTATACTGGGACCAGTTAGCTCATCAGGCCCTGGTCGTCTTGTCATCACGAAAGTGTGTCATGGCAGCGTTCTATGTTGTTTTCTGCCATTTTATAAATGACGTCCGCTACTCAGCGAAAAATTGCTGACTATGAACGCTGCATTACCCATGCTTCCTTTGATCAGAACATGATTTTCTTGCGTCTGATAATGCAGATATAATGCTTCAAAACCGGTAATGCTTACGAGTAAAGTACTTACAGCTGAAACGCTTTTATTTTCAAAAAAGCAAAAGATACAGTCTCTATGCACAAAAGAATTGCCAGAGATGCAGTTCAACGTGCATGATAATCTATGAAAATAATTCACTTTCCGAAATGAAAAGCAACGACTTATATTTCAATAATGTTTTTATTTAAAGTTATCATTCTGACTTTCGATACGTACTGTCAGATTTTCATCATGATGAACTTAGCAGCAGATGAAACTGGTCTGTAAAAAACGTGGAAATCAATCCAAGATGAATGACATTACTTTAAAAGAATAACACGAGACGCTCACTTCAAGAAACTATCTGTAAAATATTGCGAACATCCCAATGGCGATGACACCTTGCTGTATGATACATGTGAAATTTATGGAACATAGTGATCTGTGTTTATCAGCGACAGACAACTAAGTGGCTGTTTGGCTTAGTAAGCATTCATCCATCGTCACAGAAAGAGCTGTCCATTGGGACTGACGTGAACCATCCTCAGGTTCCTGGACAACTCTGATACTTGACGGAAGAGGTGCAATAGAGAATTGTCTTGATGTGTGGGCAGATCTAAAGCTGGATGCCGCAGACGGAAAAATCGAGCACACATGATATGTTAGCATATCCCTCTATGGTCTGTCTATGAGAGAAAAATGAAGGCTGGTGTTTCTATTGTAATCCATGTAAGCAGTTCCTTTATTAAGATAACAAAATAAGCCTTAACTTTTCTCTTCAAGGTACTCACGCTTTGATATCTGTATATGTCAGTCTACACTGAGATGACAAAAGCCATGGGAAAGAAATATGAACATAAACGATTGGATCCTAGACGTCTGGAAAACTGTGTCCTGGTCAGATCACTCCCGATTTCAGTTGGTAAGAGCTGACGGTAAGGTTGGAGTGTGGCACAGGCCACACGAAGCCATGGACCAAGTTGTGAATAAGGGACTGTGCAAGCTGATGGTGGGTCCATAATAGCGTGTGCTGTGTTTACACAGAATGAACCGGGTCCTGTATCGATCGTTGGCTGGAAACTGTTGTGCTTGGTTAGTTGGAGACCATTTGAAGCCATTCATGGATTGCACGTTCCCCAACGACGATGCCATGTCAACGGGCCCCAGCTGTTCGTGGTTGGTTTGAAGAAGATTGTGGACTTGAATTAAATCGTACGTTTATGGGAAATAACCGAGAGGCCAATTCGTGCACAACATGCTGCACCGGAAACACTTTCGCAACTATCAATGTTTCTGCAACGTTTCAGCTTCCAACGACCTGTTGCGTCCATGCCGCGTCGAGTTATTGCACTACGTCATGCTGAAGGAGGTCCGACACAATATTAGAAACTATCCCATGACTCTTCTCACCTCTGTGTAAATTTATAACTTTTAACGCCACAAAATGCATTCCTAGTAAAATTAATATACAAACGCTTTCAATTGGAGGGATGATCCTGGTGCTTTACTGGCAAATTTTCAATATTTGTCTCCAGTTTATTTAGGTTCAAGTTTCAGTGCGCTCTATCAGTAATTTTCAGTCTGTTCCTTTTTTGTTTTTTATTTTTCCTAAGTAGATTTGCCCAATGACTGATTTCGACCGAGTCTAGCTGTTATCTTCGGTTCTTCTGGAAATAATACTACTGTGCATTAGTCGCGCAAACATTAAAGGGGAACACATTCCAATTATTAAAAAAAAAAGCCGCCATAATTGGATTGCGTTCTCGTTATGTTTGTGCGAATCATGCACATTGATATTATTTGCAAATGATCCGAAGATTGAGGAAAAGATCTTAACTGCTAAATATTCTTATTTACCAAGTACCAGGTCGCTCACGGCAACTGATATCAGGACGTTTAAATGTTGAACGCAGGTTGAAACGTCATCATTCTGGCACTCTGTAACAAACCGCGAAACTGTAAAAATTCCCACCATTACTTTAATTCTGGTAAGAGATATCCGAAATCATAGAACTTTTGTCAAATTTAGACTGCACCTTGGTACTACAAGTTTAATAAACATAACCGTTCGATAAGAAATATCTGGTATACACTTGATTGAATTTTCTTCTAAAATTATATATTAAGCATCCAAAACCTCTCAAACAATCGAAAAAAGTGAGAAAAATCAATCGTAAGCGTTTCGACAGCCAGAGTACTTCTATGTAAAGGAGTAATCGATCGAAGTTCTCGTCATTTTCTACACGTAACTACGCCAGTAACCTACAGTTCAAAGCGTTGCTTCGAATTTTGTTTACCGCAATAATGAGAAAGTGACGAGATTGATGCGAACTACCTCTCAGATTTTTAGCAACTAAACGTTATCTATGGCTGACTCAACTTATTGCGAACACGCAGGGCACATTGTTTTAAATAGCTTACAGATTCACGTTAGTGCCCAAACATGGCATATGTTACATCCTCGACATGGATCGCTTTTTCCCTGAAATAATCTTTCGAAACGGTATGAGCTGTTATTTAATCCACGTTGTTCTTGTCAACTCAGTGGCCGATAATGGTAGTTGGTGAAAGACGCAACCAGGCACAAATAGTTTTCAAATGTTTCATTTTAGTGCCTGAACCGGTTTTGGGCAACCGTGTCTATCTTCAGATTTTTAGTTACACAGATGTTTTGACCAACAGCATGTAATCTGCTCTCACAAAGTAGATGTGATTTGTTTTGTTGTGGTCCATGTGGTTTTCCAGGTCGATGTATATATTGTTGAATTCCACACAGCACACATGCTGTAAATAAGATGCTATAGCAGACTTCATAATTTTCTTAATGTTAGTGTTGAGCATAACACATATGCTACACCCTTGGTGTTTTTGTTTGCATTGTAAAGTATCAAACGAACATCGGCCGAAGAACCCGAGACAGAAGTCAACAGGCATTTTGTCAAAAGCTTTGTACTACGCCTCTACAGGGAGGAGATATGCAGAGAGTACCGACACCTTGAAGAAGAAAGCGTGATTTAAGTTCTCTCTCGCCTATGTCACGGTGCCGGGATGAAGGAACCACTCCGAAGTTTTCTAAATGTAAGCGTCTATTCACCACCACCCAAGCAAATCGTATCTACAGCAGAATGGAACGAGCTTTTCTTCGTGAGTGAATTCGTGTAACAGAGATATTTGGCATTAACGGATGAGGAGCTTTTGGACATTTTCTGTCAGCTAAGTAGCAGAATGCATCGAGACGACTGGGACAAATTCAACAGCATCACTCACATGAGCATGCAGAACGAAAACGGGCCATACACTAAGCGACAGAAGAAAAAGTTTGCAAGTTGCTGGAAGCGGATTGACAAGGCGATATCATGCACAGTGGCCAACCTCACTAAACAACAACTTACCAAAGCGAAACAGTCTGTCGTTCAAACAGGTGGGAATCATACCTATGAAGGACATCTTTACTGATGACGAATGGGCCATTCGGACCCTTCCTAGTGAAATAGGAAATACGGCTGAGACGGCTAGGATACTGCGTCGAATAAAATCATCACCTTATAGCCTGAAAAAGAAGAGGTACGGCTATCAACAGTCTTAACTCCGGCAGGAATATATTGGTACTGCCTGCCAATGAGGGAAATGCGACCATCGTAATGAAGACCGAAGATTGTGAGCAGAAGATCCGAGACCTATTAGGTCCGATGACGTACTGAAAACTAAGCGTAAATCCGACGCAGCGCATCACACGGAACACGAATTGGTTAATCAAAGAGTCTTAACCAAGATGTCTCATGGAGAGGAACCTTCGCAACACAGAAGTCCTACCAAGTAGGCTGTATGTATCACCAAAGATCCACAGAAGAATGTCTGTTTCACCTACGTATAAATTGCCAAACCTCTTGGCCTCTCTGCTCCAGCCGCACGTTGGGAAGACTTACACATACATAAAGGACTCAGGACATTTCACTGAGAAATTGAAGAAAGTAAAACTTGGGCCAAATGACATCCTGGTCAACCTATATGTTGGTTCTTTGTTTACCATAGTGCCACTCAGTGACACTCAGGGCTATTTCAATTCCATTTTCAAGCAGGACATCAATTCACGAGTTATTTCACGTGGAATGGCAACTTCTACGAACATCTGGAAGGCTTCGCCATGGGTAGTCCTCTTGGCCCAGTGATGTCCAACTTTTCCGTGGAGCACTTCGAAGTACAGGCACTGGATTTGGCGCCTTGTGAACCTAAGGTGCGGTACACATACGTCGATGACACTTTTGTTGTGTGGATCCATGGATAGGATCAGCTCGGTAATATCCGAGGACACTTCAACAGCCTCCATGCCAACATAAAAATTCCGTGGAAGTAGAAAAGGACAAACAATTACCCTTTCTAGACGTACTGATCGCAAGGGATGGTGAAAGCCTGGGACATAGCGTGAATCGAAAATCGACACACACGCCCCGATACCTTTACAAACTGTCAAAACATCACCCAAGCAAGAAAACAGACATGATTAATATGCTCGTAACGCGGGCAATCAGCATCGCCCGTATATTGCGCCAACACGGAGTAAACACTATTTATGAACCTTCAAAGAAGATCAAGAAGTGTCTCAGATCGGCAAAGGAAAAAAAGAGACCCACTTGCAATGTCATTAATATACTTCATAGCACGCACGTGCGGTAAAGTTTATGCTATAATGACTGGACGATCAATCAACGCCAGAACCACGGAACATTAGCGTCATTGCAGGTTTGGGCATTGGAGAAATCGTCTATGTGAAGCCGACCACGTAGTAAAATTGACCGACACGGAGAAGCTGTAGAAATGCATAAACATGTTAACAGCTTGACGAAGAAAGAAGAAAGCCTCAAGGTGAACGGATCCTGGATTCCCGTGCTGGAGCGAACTACCGTTGAAGATAGCAAGAGGAGAACGGCACCGGTGATGTTGGACGCACGGACTGGAGAGAGGTCAGAGTTCTAACTGATCACAAGGTTGTTGCATTGGGTTCAGATCGGGACTCTGAGCAAGCAGTGCATTTCAAGGACGTTGTTATTCACATCTGTGACCTCATTGACGTTGCTTTTAGACTAGGTTCTCTTTGATGCTGATACAATCAGTGCCTACAGACGCTTCCTCCACTGTACACAGTACACAATACTGTATTTAGCGTTTTAAAGTACAATATGTGGACCACACCCTAACCACAATAAAAAGTAAAGAACTATACTACCTCCTCCATACTTCAGTGTTGCAGTACACATGATGGTAGGTAACGTTGTTCAGGAATTCGCCAATCCCAAACCATTCCACCACACTGCTACAGGGCAAAGCGTGATTTATTACCCAAAATCACTCGTTTCTTGTCAGCGACTGTCCAGTGGCGTCACTCTTTACACCCACCTAAAGCATCGCTTAGCATTGGCTACAGAAACTTTTAGCTTACCATGAGATCCTCGACCATTGTATCCCATTCTTTATAATTCTCGATCGACAGGCACTGTGCTAACACGACCGATGGTAGCAGTGTGGAAGTTACGACTGATACTTTTCACTGATTCCATGAGAGTTTCTTACGACTATCCTCTGCAGTGCTTGATTGTAAGGAGGTTTGCCTGGTCTCGTTTATGCTGTGGTAGTTCCTCGGCAGCCGCATAACCAACCGTCGAGCTGGTCATCTTCAGAAGGGTTAAAATGACCCTCTTTGTTACTCAGGACACATCAGATAATTATTCCACGTTAGAAATCACTGAGCTCTCCTGACATTCTTCTGTTGTTGCTTCTCGACTCACAACACAAAACTCCGGTCTTATTTTATACCGCCGGGACCGCATCTAGTGATGTGTAGTGGTGAGTTCCGTAGCACATAAGGCTGTCCGGATACTTTTCATGAGAAAGAGTATGTTCTTCACGGATTATGCCTTCCTGGTGGGCCTGCGGCCCATGGTCAAAGCGAATTGAAGAGCGGGTGAATGTAACAGAACCCCACAGGCAACGTGTCTCCTTGTTACGACAAGTTTCCAGCTGTCCCCGACTCATTCAGCCCGTCATGACTGACATTAGTTGGATTTTCGCTTCTCTCTCATATCAAAAATAGTAGGTTATCTCTATAGCAGTGATGATAATACGGTTAATGGCATAATACGAGGCTTTCCATAAACAATGGAACACATTTTTTTCTGAAAGTAGGTTTATTTTATTCGGGATTCCAATACACCACATTATTTCCCATTCTCTTTGCTACAGTATCCTATTTTTCAACATTATCTCCGTTTATTGCGACGGCCTCAAGTCACCTTGGTTCAGTTGAGTTTAGGGAAGGATTTGGAAGGACGTTGGCCATGCCCTTTCAAAGGAACCATCCCGGCATTTGCCTGGAGCGATTTAGGGAAATCACGGAAAACCTGAATAAGGTTGGCTGAACACGGTACTGAAGCGTCGTCCTCTCGAAAGCGAGTCCAATGTGCTATTCACTGCGCCACCTCGCTCGACCACCTTAGTGGTACTGCCTGCATGTCCACATGGTAGAACTCTACTGGTCGAAGTCGGAGCCAAGATCTTGCTGCGTAAATAACCCCACTTCCTATGGAGTGCGACCTTCGTTGGGCCAACAGACGAAAGGAAGGTGCGAGAACCTGGCTGTATAGTGGATGAGAAACAACAGTCCATTGACGTTTTGTGAACTCCTCTCGGGTGCGCAGAGATGTGTGAGGCCTTGTGCTGGCATGGAAGGAAAAGATCGTTTGCCTTTTCGTAGTGACGAACACTCTGCAGGAGTCGCAGCTGTGTGCGGTTGTCCGCGATGTTGTTGCAGTAATGACCGACGAATTTTGCACAGACCACAACTTAATCAAAGCTAACACTTGGTTCAAGAATCATAAAAGAAGGTTGTATACATGGAAGAAGCCTGGAGATACTGACAGGTTCCAGATAGATTATCTAATGGTGAGACAGAGATTTAGGAACCAGGTTTTAAATTTTAAGACATTTCCAGGGGCATATGTGGACTCTGACACAATCTGTTGGTTACGACCTGTAGATTAAAACTGAAGAAACTGCAAAAATGTGGGAAATTAAGGAGATGGGACATGGATAAACTGACTAAACCAGAGGTTGTTCAGAGTTTCGGGGAGACCATAAGGGAACAATTGACAAGAATGGGGGAAAGAAATACAATATAAGAGGAATGGGTAGCTTTGAGAGACGAAGTAGTGAAGGCGGCAGAGGATCAAGTAGGTAAAAAGACGAGGGCTAGTAGAAATCTTTGGGTATCAGAAGAAATATTGAACTTAATTGATGAAAGGAGAAAATATAAAACTGCAGTAAATGAAGCAGGCAAAAAGGAATACAAACGTCTCAAAAATGAGATCGACAGGAAGTGCAAAATGGCTAAGCAGGGATGGCTAGAAGACAAATGTAAGGATGTAGAAGCTTATCTCACTAGAGGTAAGATGGATACTGCCTACAGGAAAATTAAAGAGACCTTCGGAGAAACGAGAACCACTTGTATGAATATCAAGGGCTCAGATGGAAACCCAGTTCTACGCATAGAAGGAAAAGCAGAAACGTAGAAGGAGTATTATATCGAGGGTCTATACAAGGGCGATGTACTTGAAGACAATATTATGGAAATGGAAGAGGGTGTAGATGAAGATGAAATGGGAAATACGATACTGCGTGAAGAGTTTGACAGAGCACTGAAAGACCTGAGTCGAAACAAGGCCCCGGGAGTAGACTACATAACATTAGAACTACTGACAGTCTTGGGAGAGCCAGTCCTGACGAAACTCTACCATCTGGTGAGCAAGATGTATGAGACAGGCGAAATACCCTCAGACTTCAAGAAGAATATAATAATTCCAATCCCAAAGAAAGGAGTTGCTGACAGATGTGAAAATTACCGAACAGTTTAATAAGTCACGGATGCAAAATACTAACGCGAATTCTTTACAGACGAATGCAAAAACTGGTTGAAGCCGACCTCGGGGAAGATCAATTTGGATTCCGTAGAAATATTGGAACACGCGAGGCAATACTGGCCCTACGACATCTTAGAAGCTAGATTAAAGAAAGGCAAACCTACGTTTCTAGCATTTGTAGACTTAGAGAAAGCTTTTGACAATGTTGACTGGAATACTCTCTTTCAAATTCTAAAGTTGCTAGGGGTAAAATACAAGGAGCGAAAGGCTATTTACAATTTGTACAGAAACCAGAAGGCAATTATAAGAGTTGAGGAACATGAAAGGGAAGCAGTGGTTGGGAAGGGAGTGAGACATGGTTGTAGCATATCCCCTATGTTATTCAATCTGTATACTGAGCAAGCAGTGAAGAAAACAAAAGAAAAATTCGGAGTAGGTATTAAAATCCATGGAGAAGAAATAAAAACTTTGAGGTTCGCCAATGACATTGTAATTCTGTCAGAGACAGCGAATGACCTGGAAGAGCAGCTGAATGGAATGGACAGTGTCTTGAAAGGAGGATATAAGATGAACATCAACAAAAGTAAAACGAGGTTAATGGAATGTAGTTGAAGTAATGTGGGTGATGCTGAGGGAATTAGATTAGGAAATGAGACATTTAAAGTGGTAAAAGATTTTTGCTGTTTGGGGAGCAAAATAACTGATGATGGTCGAAGTAGAGAGGATATAAAATGTAGACTGGCAATGGCAAGGACAGCGTTTCTGAAGAACAGAAATTTGTTAACATCGAGTATAGATTTAAGTATCAGGAAGACATTTCTGAAAGTATTTGTATGGAGTGTAGCCATGTATGGAAGTGAAACATGGACGATAACTAGTTTGGACAAGAAGAGAAATAGAAGCTTTCGAAATGTGGTGCGACAGAAGAATGCTGAAGATTAGATTGGTAGATTATATAACTAATGAAGAGTTAGTGAATAGGATTGGAGAGAATAGAAGTTTGTTGCACAACTTGACAAGAAGAAGTGATGGGTTGGTAAGACATGTTCTGAGGCATCAAGGGATCACCAATTTAGTATTGAAGGGCAGCGTGGGGGGGGGGGGGGGGGGTAAAAATCGTAGAGGGAGACAAGAGATGAATAAACTAAACAAATTCAGAAGGATGTAGGTTGCAGTAGGTACTGGGAGATGTAGAAGCTTGCAGAGGATAGAGTAGCATGGAGAGCTGCATCAAACCAGTCTCAGGACTGAAGACCACAACAACAACAACAACAATGACCGACGTCTCGCCCAACGACTCACCGTGCTTTTGCTCACTGCCAGGTCTCCGGAAAGATTATGCAAGCGCCTATGAATATCTGCGATGTCCTGGTTTTCCGTCAAAGAAACTCAGTGACAGTTCTCTGTTCGAACCGCACCTCCGCTTCTGACGCCACTTTGAATGCTATGTACAACACCACCAACTATCGCAACTTCATGAAACTATAACAACTGAACTGGGAGTGTTCCACGATGTCCTGCAACAAATTCCCCACTTTTTAAATTGAAATAGGCTCAGAAAAAATTTCTTGGATTACTTATTGGAAGTCCCTCGTCTATCTCGGTGTGATGTGTACGTCTTCCTACTGAAATAAGTGAAGATTTGTAGAAATTCGTTCTCTATACGGTTTGGTTTCACTAAACTGGATGTGAAATGATCGAAGTTCCCGAATCTCTGTTTCAATGGCAACTAGATTACATGGGCACTTCGTGAAAGTAGAGGATATCATAATTTCTTTAATATCTCATATCAGAAAATGATTCTTTTTTGCAAATTTATGCCTCTTGTGTGTTTTCTGGCAAGTTATAAGAACGTAAAGAGAATTTCTGTATAAAGTACCTCGTCCACTGTAATTGGACAAAGAAAGGTTTTCTCAATTGTTTTCTATATATTTTTGGTTTCAATTTCTTCATGTTATTCCATACACATTTTAAAAACGGATGCAGGGATGAATGTATGTATGATCTACATCTCCTCCTAAACCACTGGACCGATTACAACCAGGCCGGCCGCGTTGGCCGAGCGGTTCTAGGCGCTTCAGTCTGTGAAAAACCGCAGCATTAGGCATGAAGTTTTATTTATTATTTCTTTACTATTAACCTTTTCGCAAGAGATTTCGCATGCATCAGCCACAAATGCCACTGAATATACCTACAACAACACATCACTGTGCGACACATATTTCGGGTGATATGACGTCATAAACATTGAGCTCCCTGTAAATGAAACTGGATGTCGGAATTCACTAGATATACATATGAAATACGTGTATAAATACGTTACACATACAGGATGTTAAATATATGTGACATGTCTGTCAGCAGGCAAAGTGATGGGTGAAACACTGCTTCTAAACCCTGGTTGATTTCAATAAAATTTGGCAGATATATTAATTACTAAAAAAGGAAACAGTTGTGAGGTTAAGAACCAGCAGGCTCCTATTGGGGTAGAGGTGATAACTGGGAGAGAGAAGGATGGAGGAGGAGGTGCACAGACAGAGAGGGAGAAGAGGAGATGCATAAAGACAGGGGAAGAAGGAGATGTGCAAAGGTTGGTAGAGGAGGAGATGAACACAGTGAGGAGGAAGGAAGAGGTTTACAGAGGAAGAAAAGAAGAGAATGTACAGAAACAAGGGGGAGAGGGAGAGGTGGGAGGAGAGAGGAGACGACGGACAGCAACAGGGGTAGGATAAAAAATGCAGGGAAAAGGAGAAGGGAGGCCGGCAGAGGAATGAACACCAAAGGGGGTGAGAAGCAAATGGACAGTTAGAGGGGGGAGATGCACAGGGAGAGGGGAAATG
This sequence comes from Schistocerca gregaria, assembly GCF_023897955.1. Classification (NCBI taxonomy): domain Eukaryota; kingdom Metazoa; phylum Arthropoda; class Insecta; order Orthoptera; family Acrididae; genus Schistocerca; species Schistocerca gregaria. The sequence goes on from NC_064926.1 coordinate 254,331,536, forward strand.
TGAGCTGGGCAAACAGGAGGTAGGAAGAAATGGGCAGAAGGGAATTTACCAAGTGGACACAGAGAGGATGAGCAAATGGACCGAGAGAGGAGGGCAGAATAGATGCACAGAGACAGGGCACGAGAAGATGGACAGAGAGTTGCGGTGGAGGAGGTGGACAGAAAAGTGGTTGGAGGAGATGAGTGGCTAGAGAGGGAGGAGAAGAGGAGATCGACAGAAAGAGGGGAAAAAAGGAGATGGGTTGATAGGATATTCGAATAAATACATACCTGTTCACTGCCATGCGATCAGCTAGTGCCATGACAATGTTTCACACACGCTTTGTTACAGGCCATTTTCGACAGTACGACTTCGGTGCATTCGGCAACCTGCAGAAGTACGGCAGCTTCTGGCCACCCGACTACGACCTGAGCAAAATCACTGCCAAAGTGGTTCTCCTGTACAGTAGCAACGACTGGCTAGCGGCTGTGAAGGTAAACACTATTTCTCAATGAAACCGCTGATGACCTCTTATACATTATTGCATTTATCCTTACTGATTGTTTGATACTACTGAAAGGTGAAATGATACTTTATTAAATATTTCAGTTAGTTTTTATAAATGTCAATAACAAATTTGTGAAAATTCATAAGGATTTATCTTCGAGTTCATTGTGGATCCAAGGACTTACACCACAGGCACACTTTGGTGCTGTGGCGAACGTTTATAGCTTGATACGGTTAAAAGAGCTTTATAAATGATGTCACTTCGTTTGACCTATTTATGTCGTACACCTCTTTACGTGACATTTAAGAACACAAATTTTCAAGGGAAATAATCTTTTACATAAGCACATCGATTCATTTGCTAATAACAATTTAACTTAAACATTACACTTCGGAATGTTTCAGGTTTATTGAAATAATTTTCGACCCTCAACTAATTGTCTCTCCATTAGCACAATATCGCTGTTATGTTCATTGCATTAACATCGGTCGTTTTGAAGAGACCATCTCTGAAAAAAATCAACTCTCATGCCAGTCTATCAAAAATATCTTTGGAAGGAAGACTGAACCTTGAAATGTATCAATGACAGTGCACAGCAGTTCTAGAGCTTGCATGGCAAGAATACTGTTGCATTCGTTTTGGTTTCTTCTTTTGATTCCTTGTAGTTAGTAATTTCAGTAGCGAAACTATGTTTTATCTTCAGTCTCTCAGTTGTGTAGTTAATTCTCATAGTAATCTCACTCTAGTTTCATGTTTCTCTCTGAGTACTTTGGTCTGAAGTATATATTCTGGTATTGGGCAGCCCCGTTTAATGGAGAGTGAATGAGGTATGTGCTTGTAATGAGTATAGGGGCAATTGGTTGGTGTCCACTGTAAAAGCTGTGCTGAGTACAGCTGATGGCTTATTGACTGTTAACATGGGGTGGATCTGTGTTTAGGCACCTCGAATAGAACGTCCCTTTGCCGCGTCTTTGCCTAACGGTGCACATTAGAGCGCTGCATTTGCGTGGCCAAACCGAGTGAGCAGCATTCGTTAACCACGCGACATGACTCACATTCACGTGGATGAGCACTCGTCAGGCGTAACTGTACAATCGAGCGTCACAAGGCAGTGCGAGGAGTAGGGGAAGAGCACAGAGCCTACGTACAGTGCAGCCTATATGCGTATCTGTGTGGGCGCGAAGATTGGTCACCACGACCACGCCTCTTCTGCCAAATATTAGTAGTGAAAATTTTCTATCGCCAGGATTCTACCCTGTCTACCTCTGAGTCGAGTGCCACCGCACAGATATGCGTCGGCAACCTCGGACATGGAGGTGTGTAGACAGTTTGTCCTAACTGCCGAAGAGACCTCATATCCTCACAAACGTTAGGAGTCTTCCACGTAAAACTTCGAAGACAACACTCGCGGAGCAATTTCAAGTGCCACGACAACATAAAATTAAGTGTTCAAGGAGAGAAAATGCTATACACTTTTTTCGACCTGTTCCAACTGTCTAGTCTAGGATCGTCACATCGTAGAATCAATAGAAGTCAGAGAAAAGATCCAGAAGATCGACAGAAGAGAAGCACGTTTAGTAACTGATTCACTTTTGTTTCACGGGGATGTTAACACCAAGTCAATGGCAAACGTTGCTAGATAAGCGATCTTCGTTACACAGACAGGTTTTTGCTGTTAAAAGTAAGAAGTCCGATATCGAATGCTTTTTGAAAGAGTCAGTGGGTAAATTCTTCAGTATTATGTCCTAAAATTGTCTTGACGGTAAACTTAGATAAATTCAAGATCACACGCCTTGGCGGCATCCGTTACTTCCACTCACGTATAAGGGGACGGAAAAGAAAACGATTGTAATATTTCAGCGCTGGGGAAAGAAATCGGCCGTGCCCTTTCAAAGGAACCATCCTGATACTGAGCTGGAGTGATTTACGGAAATGATTGACAAGCAACCCCTTGAGTGCGAGGCCGCATGTTCAGTCTTTAGTAACGCTAATTTGAAAATGTTACGTTAACATTTATGACAGGAAAACTATTACCTGCACATGACTCACAATGTGCATCAGGAGGGCGACAGAGAATGAGTGTCCAGGAGGTGCACAGATCAACTTCTGTGCAATGTATGTATTACACTTCACAAAATTGACACCGTCGCCATTCAAGAAATGTTCAAAACAAATCCTTAACTTGCACCATAAACACCGAATGCAACTGGCGCTCCACAGTGATTGCAAAGGTTCGCATGAAGGTCTACGGCGATGAGAACTGATGAAATGCGATGGCATACAATCGAACTCGAAACAGTCTGCATAAAGCTTGTCGTGAAACTGTCTTCCGTGTAAGGCGTTGATGTATATGGTGCGATAATATGTTCTATAAGCACGGAAAAACAAATATCGAGATGCTGAATTTGTCAATGGTTCCAGGTGGTATGAAATGCTATGTTACACACTTTTCAGGCGACATAGTTTGCTCTAAAGTAATATGACTTTATACGCAGACCACGAATGAAGCAAAAGCAAGTTATTTTGACCAAAATTTGGACAAAAGCTGTGCTCATACCATAGTTATAGATCTCTTAGGTCGATTTTCCGGCATTTGCATGTTGTGACGTAAGTATTCCATACTGCCCTTGGAAGAACACGTATACGAGAAAGAATCGTAGAGGGCAGAGCACCTCCATCTTCTCGGAGCACAGGAAATAACTTTCCAACCAATTCATAATCCCGATTAACAGTCGGCATAATTGTATACGATTCCGTTATGGCTTTGGTGTTAGATGATCTTCATACAACTCTCTTCGTGCCTCTAATTTCCAGAGTTCGTTTCATATGCATTTCCATTTCAAATCCTGATTAGGCGGAGATGAAAACAATTGCCTTACTAAACGGTGGGATAAGTTTTATCTCATCTACATTTCGTCCGATTGTGCAGTTTACTGCGCACCTTCAAGTTGACATTCTGTTTGAAATTTCGTTATCTTACGTCTCCCAGTTCTGTAGCAGCCGTCCATTGCTTCCCCTGAAATCACTGTAATCCATGTCACACCCAGTTTGATGGGCGTAACATAGGTAGCTATCACGAACATCCTGTAAATTGTTTCGAGCATCCTTGAAACAAGCAAACCCCAGTTTTTGTAACAAGTACGCCTGCCCTCCCATGAATACCCGTAGTTTTTCTTATGCACCACACGGCCATATTGCTGCTGATTATTCAAAATCTTTTTTTAATTGTTTTTTTACTATGCTGTTGATGACCTTCCACGTACGGAATTATGTTTAGTTTCAACTCCTTGGACAATGATTGTTCTTTACTACGTTTCACTGGAGACGAATTTGTGGCTCACTATCGTAAAAGGATGATGAACTACAAGGCTCGACACCTGTTTCGGTATGAGTTTCACTTTTTAAACACGTATCTTCATCATTGTACTCCTCATGTACGTTGTCCACACAATCGAGCGTTTACGACGCATTCCACTGACTCATCTTGCAGAAACGCTAATATTCCCTCAGCCACTTCTTTCTCATTCCGCAAAATTCATTTGCTTTACTTTCTACGTAATGTAACTTCGGCAATTGTTATGTAGATATAATGCAACGTTTGGTTTGTTTATGGTTGCCATTGCTCTGCTTTGTTTCAACACCACTAGCACTGTTGCATTGTTGTGAGTTGGTAAATAGTTTAAGTGCGCTCCGAAGCTTCAAGCCGTGCTCACCATTAGAAATTTCCAGTTCTTTCTCCTGTTGGCACTTGCAGTCAATACTGTGGTTTCTTAGTAGACAATGTGTGGGACGTCGGGTGCCGCAATATCATTGGCCTTTTGCGACCTCGCATTCAAGGGGTTCGTTGTGGGATCATAATCTGAATGGATGGACGTCAATTTCAGCCGTCGTCTTCCTGAATGCTAGACCAGTGTCGATAACAGTCGAAGGATCAAGGCGGTGGTCGTGGTACTGGTACATAAAGTACTAATAGAACCTCCTTCAACGACATAGAATTTTTTTTGCAGGATTACGGCCAGAATGCTTTAATCTACTTTATGATGCTTTTGTAGGCACACGCAGTTCTTTGTTATTATATCACTAATGCCTGATCTCACATTTAACTGGATTTGCCACAATTTGTAGGATTGTCTTAGTAAAGATGCTGCCACTTTTGAGCCTAAGACCTTGCACGTCTATTTCCTAGTGTTTAACTGAAGGCTCATACTTATTTTCTGCTGCAACGAAAATTTCCCCTTTGAGACAAACAATAAAGAAATAAACTGAATACACCGATGACCTTCCTGTCTGGTCTCCTTCCCCAAAAAACAACAATTAAACTGAATATAAATACAAGGACAGTAGAATACGTAATATATTACAGCGAATGATATATATGTAGTGCATGTGATAAATTCCACTTGATAGTGTTTTCTGGAAAGCAACGCTCTAAGCATTACAAAGGCTAAAGCTCTGATCTAACCTCAAGTAATGTTTAGTTGAAGAGGTGTCTCTTCGAGCTATTCGTTTCGTACCCTGTTCACAATCCCTTAAGTCAAGTGTTCGCATTTCCTTTCCAGTTAATCTAGAACAATTATTTTCATATATTTCGAAGACGACATTTAATTAGTGGTTTATCTTGTTGCAGGATGTGAACAGATTATACGAGAAGTTACCCAACTGCATCTTTAAATTCCTCGTGGAGCAAGAAACCTTCAATCATCTTGACTTTCTTTGGGCAATCCATGCCAAAGAGTTGGTCTACGATTATGTCCTTCATATCATGGCTTTAAATGTGTAAATTGTGATCAAAATTTGCGAACACAATATCTGTTTTGTTATTGTTTGTAAGCCTCAAAAACTGTAAGAAGTCTTCTTAATTTCTGTCTTCTATTCGACTTTCATGATCCTGAAAAATACTGTGTGCACTTTCGCTCTACATATTCCTATTATCAGTATTTAGGTCTTTTTTCCGGTCCATTGTTATGAATCATCCAGCTTAGTATACCTATTAAAGTTTGTTTTGCGAAACTTTCAGTCCAGCAAAAAAAAGTATGGAAACTGTGTGAAGCATTGTTACTTGCACGTATAAACTAAGACCTGAGCGTTGTTATCCATTTCAAAATGTAATGTTTCTTGGTGCCAACAATTAAAAAATTACTTTGCTAAATCTTTGTTTTAATTTGCTTTTTCTTGTGCATTTAAAAAAAGTAAAAGTTCTCTGTTTTGACAATGTAAGCATGGAAGGTGCATTACAGTGCGTGATTTGGAATGGAATATTTATAGAAGTACAGACGACAGTACGTTTTCAGTACAGATAATATGATTTACAGTTGCGTATGAAAACAAACCACAAATCACTTGCTACAACACTCTCAGGTGACAACACCTTGCAGGACTGATCTGTGAATTGCTCTGAGAACCTTGTAGGCAAACTTCGGGTCTAGGTAACATAGTAAAGCTACAGTTTCTCAAGTAGTAGTGTCTTCATCCCTGAATGTGCTTTTATTGAACTACATACCAACAGTTAATTTCTATGTTCGAGAATAATTATAACTTTTATAAAAGTCACTATAATATGTACAAGGTGTAATGGATAAAAGTGCAGACATTTCCGGTGGTGACTGAGGACGATGTACTGAACAGTAATACATCAGTATTTACTTCATTTGCAGATTAATAATTATAGCCATTAAAAGTTGTGTGTTTTTAGGTTGGTTAGTTCCTTCCAGTAAATGTTGCAAGAGCAAGTCATTAATGCTTATTTTCCGTTGGGCAGCAGGTCATGTGTTGAAACGTGGACTCATTGACACAAGTCGGTTAGTCTATATTGACAGGAAAATTCGGAAATTTGTTAGAAACTGATGAGGTCATCAGTCCCTAGTCTAACTTGAAGTAACTTACCCTAAGGACAACACCCACACCCACCTACCCACACACACACACACACACACACACACACACACACACACACACATGCACACACACATGCCCGAAGGAGGACTCGAACCTCCGAGGGGTGGAGCCACGCGAATCGTGACAAGGCGCCATAGACCACGCAGCCTATATTGGCAGCTGTGGTCCATGTATTGATGCAGTACGACCGTGTAGAAAACATCAGATCGTAAAGTTGGTGACGTGTTTGTGGGAAGACAGTTCGATGCAGAGGAACAACAATCAACACACTGATGTGTGCACATATTACTCCCCATATACAAAAATATATGCACTTATGCCTGTTATATCCTTGGTTCGCAGTGCCTGTGTCTCTTTATTTTAACAAAACACACTAAGTTGGATTTATTAAACACATATTGGGACAAGACATTCAGTGGTACTGACTACGGAGGAACAGAATAATTTACCATCATAGAACTGTATCAGACTGAATAACAGAAAATAAATTAAATACAGTAACAAAAACTGTGGAAGTATAGTTCGCAAATAAGCACCATATAAGAAAATTACTATGCAGCTGAATAGTGGTGGTGCGCAAGGCACGCAAGAGAAATGACCAAACAAATCTGTTTTAAATATGGTGTCCTGAATGCTACAAATAGTCATTGAGAGCCTTCATGATTTAACAGATCTTAAACCAACAGCGCATACAAGGAGCAAATTAACAACCATTCAGTTCAGCGAATTCACATGAACTAGAAATAAGTAAAAATAAAAAAATTAAATGGAGAGCTTCAGTAGTAGCGCAATGATTAAGACACAAATAAAAACATCGACATACTATACAACGCCGTATTGGCAAGGTGTAGTCGCCTTGGGGTGCGGATTTGGCTCCGCTTTTGGACGCTAAGCCTGCTCTATCAAACAGATTTCAGTCAAGTTCGATCAAAAGAAACAAAGACCGTAGCCTAAATCACAGAGGAATAAAGAAATTAGCACAGGAATTGGGCCAGGCCTGTGCTATAGATCGAAATCCGCCACACGAAAGTCAAAATTACAGCCTCAAGAAAAAGAAATAGTTTTTCCGTGAATTAACGAAGTCGAATCAAAGAAACTTGTGTTGTTGTGGTCTTCACTCCTGAGACTGGTTTGATGCAGTTCTCCATGCCACTCTATCCTGTGCGAGCTTCTTCATCTCAGAGTACTTACTGCAACCTACATCCTTCTGAATCTGCTTAGTATCTTCATCTTTTGGTCTCCCTCTACGATTTTTACCCTCCACGCTGCTCTCCAATGCTAAATTTGTGGTCCCTTGATGCCTCAGAACATGTCCTACCAACCGGTCCCTTCTTGTCAAGTTATGCCACAAACTCCTCTTCACCCCAATTCTATTCAATACCTCCTCATTAGTTATGTGATTTACCCATCTAATCTTCAGCATTCTTCTGTAGCACCACATTTCGAAAGCTTCTATTCTCTTCTTGTCCAAACTAGTTATCGTCCGTTTCACTTTCATACATGGCTACACTCAATACAAACACTTTCACAAACGACTTCCTGACACTTAAATCTATACTCGATGTTAATAAATTTGTCTTCTTCAGAAACGCTTTCCTTGCCATTGCCAGTTTACATTTTATATCCTCTCTATTTCGACCATCATCAGTTATTTTGCTCCCCAAATAGCAAAACTCCTTTACTACTGTAAGTGTCTCATTTCCTAATCTAATTCCCTCAGCATCACCCGACTTAATTCGACTACATTCCACTATCCTCGTTATGCTTTTGTTGCTGTTCATCTTATATCCTCCTTTCAAGACACTATACCTGTACATTCCGTTCAACTGCTCTTCTAGGTACTTTGCTCTCTCTGACAGAATTACAATGTATTCGGCGAACCTCAATTTTTTAATTTCTTCTCCATAGATTTTAATACCTACTCCGAATTGTTCTTTTGTTTCCTTCACTGCTTGCTCAATGTACCGATAGAATAACACCGGGGAGAGGCTACAAACCTGTCTCACTCCCTTCCCAACCGCTGCTTCCCTTTCATGTCCCTCGACTCTTATAACTGCCATCTGGATTCTGTACAAATTGTAAATAGCCTTTCGCTTCCTGTATTTTACCCCTGCCACCTTGTAGCGTGGCCAAAATCTAAGCACAGTTCCAAATACAGTTACCGAGCTAGACGTTCGACTGCCAACCACAAATTGTACCAAACTCGCACCACGTGGGCGAGGAGTGATTAAATAATCTCCACGTGAAGTAGAGCATTTAACCCCAAGCTAACAATTTCGGCTCGGTACCGGACTGCTGACAAACAGCAGATAGAACACAGTCTTTTGAATAACGCTACAGCCACGTATAAGATAGTAGTAACAAACGAAAAATAAAGTCCTCGCTGAGTGAGACTTAATAATTAAGATAAAGACGCCCCACAAAAAAGAGAGCCGAAATTGGTAGTATAAACACCCAATAAGAAAATAAATGAAGCTGAACGCTCCATTAATAGTGCATGCAGAACGAGGCACATAAAATCAACCCATTTAATATACGAACGCGCGCCGCCACAAATCCGATATCTTGCAGGCAGCCCACTGAGATGTTGAAATCGAACTTCGCGAATAACACTCAAACTGGATCATTAAATAAAGAGAAAAATTCAGTAGCTTTACAGGAGTGCACATGCAACTTCCTCGATGGAGGCAGTAATGGAATCAATAACCAGAGCTCTGATATCGAACTGGACGTGGACATCGAAAAACAACAAGAAAACTACCGACCAAAGAGTCGCAGTATTGGTATAGGAAACGGCATTACAGCTATGGTTACTTCCGATGTTCTCGGCTCACTCACATCCGATAAACCAAATCGGTAGCTCACCAGACAAATCCTTACAACGATCCAGGAAGGGCAGTGAGGAGCAGACACACAACTTCAACAAAGCGATGGTCCACCTCCAAGATCCAGGTCCAGTCAGTCGCTAAAGCTCCCTCTCCAGGAACGCTCCCCACACGTCCAAAGGATTGCAGTCGGTTGTAAGCACGGTAATATTTGTTCACAATCCAGGAACCCGCCTGAGTGTCTCTTCGTGGTATCGTTAACACACTCAGAACCGGTGACTGTTAACTGCCGAACTTGTACCAACCACCAACAGCCGACAAACTCCTCGGATTGCCGCCGGGTTCCAGCCCGGCCGCATCATCCCTATTTTCATCTTCCCGGCCTCATTGACACTGCAGTCGCCGCCGATATCCGTGCGAACCACGCCCCCCTATGACAAAGATGTTCTTAAAGCAAAGATGTTCTACTAAGCACCATGGGGCGACTATCGGTTGCGCAAAATTCGTGTAAGGCATAACTAGTTATAAACAAAATTTTTTGTGAGACATTTATTTCATTTGTCATAATTTTTACCTTTTCTTACGGTACAACATTTATGTCTTGTAACACATTCTTTGTATGAGATACACTAAAGAGCCAAAGAAACTGGTACATCTGCTTAATATCGTGTAGGGCCCCCTCTAGCACGCAAAAACGCAGCAACACGAAGGGGTGTGGACTCGACTAAAATCTGGAGTAGTGCTGCAGGGAACTGACACCATGAATCCCTCAGGGCTGTCTATTAATCCGTAAGAGTACGAGAGGGTGGAGGTCTCTTCTGAACAGCACGTTGCAGGGCATCCCAGATATGCTCAATAATGTTCTTGTCTGAGGAGTCTGTTGGCCGAAGGAAGTGTTCCCGAAACTACTCTGTAGAAACTCGGGACGTGTGGGGTGTCGCATTGTTTGCCTGGAATTGCCCAAGTCCGTTGGAATGCACAATGGACATGAATGGATACAGGTGATAAGACAGGATGCTTACGTACGTGTCACGTGTCAGACTCGTATCTAGACGTATCAAGAGTCCAACTACACAAGCCCCACACCATTACAGAGCCTCCATAGCTTGAACAGTCACTGCTGACATGCAGTGTCCATGGATTCATGAGGTTGTCTCCATACGCGTACACGTCCGTCCGCTCGATGCAATTTGAAACGAGGCTCGTCCAACCAGACAACTGTTTCCAGTCGTCAGCAGTCCAATTCCGGTGTTGACGGGACCAGGAGAGGCGTAAAGCTTTGTGTCGTAGTCATCAAGGGAACGCGAGTGGGCCTTCGGCTCCGGATGTCCATATCGATAATATTTCGTTGAATGGTTCGCACGCTGCCACTTGTTGTTGGTCCAGCATTGAAGTCTTTGACAATTTGCGGAAGGGAAGCACTTCTGTCACGTTCAATGCTTCTCTTTAGTCGTCGTTGGTTCTGTCTTGCAGAATCTTTTTCCGGCCGCAGCGATGTCGCAGAGTTCATGTTTTACAGGATTCCTGATATTCAGGGTACACTCGTGAATCATCATCGCTACTTCGGAGATGCTGTGTCCCATTGCTCGTGCACAGACTATAACACCACGTTCAAACTCACTTAAATCTCGATAACTCGCCATTGTAGTAGCAGTAACCGATCTAACAACTGCGCCCAAAACTTATTGTCTTACATAGGCTTTGCCAACCGCAGCGGCGTACTCTCCATGTTCGCATATCCCTGTATCTGAATACGCATCCTTACACCAGTTTTCTTGGCGCTTCAGTGTAGAATGCACACAAACCGATTTGCTAATGAAGTTATTTTATGTTTATGACGATTAATTTTATGTCACCAATTTTATAATAAGCTTAAGCACGTGTCATCTCCGCATCACGACGATATCGTGTTTGACCTCCTTTTTCCTGGCGTAGTGCAGCAGCTCGACGTGGTTTGGACGCAACAAGTCGTTGGACCTGCAGAAATATGGAACCTGTGGTCACTATAGCCGTCCATAAATGCGAAAGCGTTACCCGTGCCGCATTTTGTGCACGAACTGATCTCTCGACTATGCCACATAAACGTTCTATGGGATTTACATAGGGCGATCTGGGTGGCCAAATAACATTTGCTCGAACTGTCGGGAACAATTGTGTCCCAGAGACATGGTGCATTGTGATCCAATAAACCCCAATCGTTGTTTGGGAACATGAAGGTCATTAACGATTGCAGTTGGTCAATGATAGGTTCAGTTGGACCAAAAGATCCAGTCTCTTCCATGTAAACACATCCCACACCATTATGGAGCCACCACCAGCTTGCACAGTGTCTTGTTGAGAACTTGAGTTCACGATTTAATAGGGTCTGCGTCACACTCGAATCCTCCCTTCAGCTCTTACATACTGAAATTGGGACTCTTCTGACCAGGTCAGGGTTTTTCAGTCGTCTAGGTAGTTTGGCAGTATGAGCCCACTTAAAGCTTTGACATTGCTCCCCGTCTGGTCTGAATGCATGACTGACTCAGTCGGGAATGGTATTATAACGGCGTTATATCCTTTCCAGAGGCAAGCTGGTCCTGAAGTAACTGTTCCTCGACATACTGAGTACTGGCACTGGGGTGACGTCCAAGATAGTCCCACACACCTTCTAGCGGGGAGGGATCTGGATATGCTGTTAGCCACAAGAGCACCTTAGCAGCACGCAGATAGCTCATTATAGAGACATGCGTCATGTGTGGACGAGCATTATCCTCTTGAAAAGTAGCACCGCAACACTGTTGTACGAACGATAACTCACAAGGATGCAGAGTATCCTTGACATAAAGTTGTGCAGTCACAGTTAAAATAATCACCACCATCTGTGACCTAAAGTTAAACCCAATAGCTTGCCACAGCATGAGACCATGAGTAACACCGCTGTGCCTCTCCAAAATATTGGAAGAAAGGAACATCCTCACCCAGGTCAGCGCCACACTCTCAGACGTTAGTCATCCAAGGTAGTAAAAAACCGCGATTCATCACTGAAATCTGTACGGCGCCATTCAACCAGCAGTCCATGCTTCCCAATCATGGCACCACTCCAAACGCTGCCGTCAATGTTGTGACGTCAACGGCATCCTACGCGTTCTCCAGTCTGGCTGCTACTACTCGCTGACCAACGGTGTCAGAATGTCAGACGACACAGACTGTTGCAGGTAACCCATTACTTGTCGTCAGATGGCGCCTGCAGACAAGAAGGGGCTACAAAGTGCTTGGCGTAAGGTATATCAACCCTCCATTATAGTGGTCAATCGACGTTGAGGATGAGTGTGATTTCCCTCACCTTGTAACGCCAGTTCAGTGCCACATCTCAATGCTCCACATGTATGTATTCTGTATGTTATGACCAGCAGACGGAATGGATATCCAGAATGAGGCCCCATTTCAATAACGCAGTCTCACATGAGCTTGTGGCAGCACCGTATCATTCACAGTGATCACTCAACATCTGAAATTGCTCACTCTCCTAATATACCATACAATGCCTCTTAAAAGCACTATATATAAACAACACGAGTGAACTCTGGTGACCACTGTGCCTTACACAGATAACTGCAACTTTAATCATTTACATACCAGCCGACAGGGCCGTCCATAAGAGTAGCAAACCCGACAAATATCAGGGATCCGGAATCTTTTTTTTGGAGGGGGGGGGGGGGAGGAGGGGTGCGGAGTCTTGAGAAGAACTGAACCTCTACATTTATTTTTGTTCTTTATCCTGTTGCGATTTTTGTAGGACTGAAATCTTCGTCAAACTGTCTGTGCTGGACGATCGTACAAACAAATATGATCAATATTGCTGCTGATGCTTTTGTTAGTTTATGAGTCTGAAATAACATAAAATAAGTAGACGCAACACAAAATTATAATTTGTTGCACTTCTTTTGGAGCTGTTACCTCTTTACTGCTTGGCATCGTCGGCAGTATTCGTAAGCTAATACCGAGTGGTGCTGCTTATTGTTTGACCTTGCGATGTGGCATTAATTAAATATCATATCATTTTAATTATTACAAATAAGTTGCACGTGTGAAAATGTACGTTACTGTAAAGCGATTTTACGAAATCATCTTACTTCCGTGCATCATTTGCTTTACAATAAGTCGTCAGTATGCAGAGCAAGCTGCAAACTTTGTCAGCACTGCCGGAGATGTTCCCTGCGCACCATTCCTCGCTCCACGTCCACCTTACCCCTTCGTTAACTGCTCTAGTCTGTAACACGACTCGAGAAAAATTGGACAAGCCTTCTAACTACGGAAATTTATATTACAACGTTTAATGATAATGGGCTGTAGCGAAGACTAAGCACCATTATCACCAAACTAAGAGATAAATCACCACCTCCAGAGTCTGCCACGTTTATCAGTGACAATCATAACGTTTCTAGAGATTAAATATATTTAAATATGGGTTGACCGCCTTTGTAAAGCCCCTTTTCTGACAATAATAGCGTCTATTCCATTGATGACAAATCTAAAAGAATTTAGAGAGTCTAGTGTTGTGACTTTTCCGTTTTCATAAAAACTGCATTTGTAACGATACTGATGACCAAATATTCACACATGGTGTTTTACAAACAGTGTGCTCGATTCCATTTATTAAGTAATTATCAGAAGTAACGGCAGAGTGCATGTTGTCGTTTTCATCAGAATTGGGTTTCTTTGCTTGTCCAGGTACTATTGGGATCTGTGAATTTATCAGGCAATCCGCTTTATATTCTTTTTGATCTGAGATATGTTACAAAATTTAAAAAATAATTTAGTACTGTTATTTTGACTGTTATTTAAAGCTTTCCTCATTCATGTGAAAATATTCTAGTAGCCATTTTAAATATTTATTTCAGGATACTGTCGGGTTATGCACATAATCCTAGAGCATAGAAGCGCTCATAAAAACGTAAACTCGATGAAAACTTTATGAAAGACCTAGAGAAAATAAAAAGGAATTAAGTAGCTACATTATGCCAACAGATAATCTGGTGTCGAAAGTAACACTTTATTTTCACCAGAAGCAGAAATTTGTTCTCCGAAAAAACGTAAACTAACTGCATTTGATGCAGGTATTTTGCCTCTCAATGAAGGAGAGGAAAGCAACCAAACGCCTTATTCTGATGGACGTATAGACTGTGACTGGAATTCAAGTGATCCTGTGCAACTCCCATATCCATTTTGTAATAGTGATAGAGACAGGAGCGTTAGAATGGGCGTTTCAAGTATACATCATCGAACAGTACAACAGTTTAAAGACAAAGTAGAAAATTTACCAAGCATCACTTGTATTCGAAATACTTTAACAACAAACTGAAGTAGAAAAAGATGGAAGGACAGTCAGAGTAAACTCTGTTGGCCATCCTTATTATTTCAGAATTATAGCAAAAAGGTCGTTACACCTAGGTTAGCTAAGCTAGATAAGGGATTTGACTAAAGGAAAACAACTTGGAAAGGACTCTACTCTCTTCTTCCTGGTCACGAGAACACTTTTGCGTATAAAAACAATTATTTAGCTTGGAGATATTATCTACAAACTCTAGTAGGTAGCAGTCTATATTCCGCATTCCAGGAACTATTGCTGAAAGAAAGAGACCTTTTATCTGTTTAGACATCATTATCTGCATGGTGTCACGAAATCTGCCTTTTAGGAGAAGTAGTACCAGTTACGAAAGCCATATGATGATAACTACTTTCAGTTAATTTTAATCGAATATTCAATTTATGTTGAAAGCCGTCATGAGAAACTAAAATTATTTATCTTGGAGAACACAGAATGGGATTTTGTCTTTGTTTGGGGATAGTATATTAAAGAAAATCTTGGAAGAAAAGCAGGAAGCTCTGGTTTTTCATTTATTTGCGATGCTGTTTCAGTTGCGTCTAAGACCAAGCAGAATATCCTGATTTTAAGGTAATTTTTTGACAAAGAGGAATATAGATGGGAAAATCATAAATAGATTCATAAATGGATTTTCAGAAATCGTAGATGCATTTAACCAGCATGACACTGTTTTACAGCACCGTTGTGGTCAGTGCTTTGATAATGGATCATGCATGAATGGGCAAAAAGAAGCTGTGTAAGCGAAAACTAGAGACATGTATCCACTGGCAACATTTGCTACCAGTGTAGCTCATATTCTGAACTTGGTGCGATTACATGATAGAAATAGTAATGAAGTACATTATTCAGCTATTTTACGGGCAGAGGTAAGGTAAAATTGCGAAAAAATCCAATTTTTTTTCTGTGTAAATTATTAGATTGATTCTTTAAGAGTAACATTTCAAAGTTTCTTAATCGAATTTTAGCTATAAATATGTTTTAAATACGTTTATTTGAGAGTCTCTGCCTGTGCTGTGATCCACGCTGTCTCCACGCTAGAAATTTTTTGTGTGTTAATTTTTCGTTAACACAATCGAAACGAACTGCAGATGAGTCTAGAAGGCTGTGAGAAAGATTATCTTTACTTGTTCCATTGTTCAGTATTCCTTTGTTTACTAAGTGTGTTTTTGGATAGTGAGTACTACAAACTTCTTTCAGTTTTTATTTTTGCATATCTCAAACAATTTTGCTCGAAATGGGTCGTAACAGTAGAGACATGTTAAAAAAAAGTGAGGAAATGTCTAATATTACGTGTAAAAGGTACAGGAAATTAAAAAAAAATGTGGTTCAGATGCTACTCCTTAGTGTGGAGAACAATTTTCGACAAACTCACTGAGTTCATCGAAGAAGAAAATTAGTGAAAGAATTGATGATGCTGTGTATAGTACGAAAGCGAGTTTTCCAGTGGATTAGGTTAGCTTAGAGCCAATTGAGCCATTTTTGAAACTGAACACAGATGAAGCGTGTAAACAGGAAGAAGGTGTACCACAAGTGGTGAGATGCAAGCAACTAGGAAGCTATTTGAAACAAGCAAGTGGTGGGATGGAAGCAGCTGGAATGAAACTAATATTCCAAAGAGCAGTTGAACAATAGGGTGTTAGGTACGTGAAGTATCTAGCTGATAGAGATTCCAGTGCAACCTTTATGGTTCGCGAACTAGAACTGAAAAACTGGAATGCATGGGGCATGTTCAAAATCGAATAGGACTTAGACTTCTCAGATTTTAGAAAGAAATGAAAGGAAAGAAATTAGAAGGCGGAATGCAACTGACATATGTTAACAGACACAGTCAAGGAAATTCACATATTACAAATGTATAACGGAAAAGCTGTAAAGGATAACTTACATAGTATGAAAACAATATAGCAAGACTTGCGGGCAATATCCTTTCACAAACTTTCCACAGATGATAATCTTCAAGATTCTCTTTGTGACTTGTCACGGTGCAAATATCTTCTGACAGAAGCCAATGGAAAGCCATACATCCACAAACATTCTTTGCATTAGCTGTTTTAGATGTAGTAAAACCAACTTTGAGGGATCAAGCCAATCCTTAACTGCTGAAAATAAGTCTACAGGGGTAAACACAGAATAAAATTGAGAGCTACAGTCACCTTAAATGGGTGCGTTGTACAAAAAAAGTGTTTGTGTCCTCAATTGTTGTGTAGACAGTTCCATGTGATGCACGTCTAATGCTGAATAGTGGTAGTGTAGGTAGGATTAAGTGCCTGTAGAGACTAGGATTCCATACAGGTTGATTCACACTGAAGATACTCAGAAGGGTTGATGAAGTGCATCTGGACAAAGCTCAGGTAGCAAAAGGAAATATCCAACAGTTGTCTAAGCAAAAGGGACAGGTGACAAGGTTACTCCAGGAAAAAGAGGAAGAGAATACTATTATAGATATGTAGAGCATTAGTCACTAGAGGGATAGCAACACTGACATATTTCAAATTAAAACTTTAAATGTAAATTCCTGTAAGTTGACTGTTTTGAGTTATAATGTATCTTTTCTCAGGAAGTACAACGGCTAAAGTTCTGAAATTTGCCGCAGTTCTTATGTACTAAATAATCCTGTGCGACACTTTTTCGTTATCTTTTCGCTGAGCAAAGTTCTCATTCAAAATGTGAGAAACGTAGAGCAGTTCTGGGTAACATAATACCGAAAAATTAATTTCCAAGCAATTATAACCTCAAACAAAAATGTTTTTCACATGTTTCATTAGCCTCTTATGCAGATGTAAAGTATGTTGATGCACATTTTCAAGAGAAAATTGCACAGACTGTCAAGCAATATTTTAGGAGACATATATATTTAAGTACAATAATATATTTTTCGCTTCATATATCTTTAACCATCTGTACAATTCCGTCAGTACGGGATGGCAAGGGTTATTAAATACAAAATCTGTCGATCTCTTCATGGTCTGTCTAAAACAAGATGGAGTGCAACAACTGAGGCAGTGAATGCTACAGAAGTAGGTTGGATTAGCTTTGATTTTATTATCTTTAAGTATTTTAATTAGTAGTTTTACTATCTTTTGATTTTATAAGTTATGAGCTTTATTGTTCTTTCATTATTATTTCTTTTCCTTTAGCTTTAGCTTGTACGGCTTCAAGCTTCGCTGAAGCTCTCTGAACCCAATAGAAGCTTTTAAAAAAAGCAAAAAGTCAATGCATCTTCGTCTGTTTTAGACCACATAAATGTAAGAACTTTGATTCTGGAGTCAAAAGATATTTCCCTCGACAATGAAATGAAAAATATTAAAGCGCTTAAGGTTACCATGGATGAGGATGTAAGAGCTCTCTGACCTGAATTTTTAAGCAGAGCTAAAAAGACGGTTAGTGAAATTGGGATTGAGTCTGTTTATTGATAAAAGATAAGAAGGAAAAGGAAAGTGTCCTTAGATGAAACAATCCGTAGTAGTAGAGAACCTGATACACTCGCAGATGAATCTAAAGAACAACCATTTCAATGAGAGGTTACTGACGTAATAATAAACAATATTCTTTCTCAGATGGTTTATCATTTTGAAGAAATGGAAATATTTCTGCAACTTTCAAAGCCCTTGTGAGAATAAATAGAACTTTGGATAGCAGTGAAACGATTAAGAAATTAATTAGACCTTATCCTGATGATATGAAAAACTTGTAAAAGGAATACAAATGTTTAAGTCGGTGAGTACAGCTATTTTTTCCGCAACTGATAGAGACAACAGTTAACAAATTGCTTGCGTTTCTTGTTCTAAATGAGATTTATACTTTGAGCTTACATTGTGTTTCCCTGAACGTTGCAATGCAGTGACTGTTACTTCAAATGAGAGAGGATTTAGTAAAATAGCACTAATTAAAAAACATTTAAGATCTATTTTAGGCAAAGAGACAATTAATCATGTAGCACTCTTATCAATAGAGCATAAATGTGCTTCTGAATTGAGCTTAGGTATTGTAGTGGATAATTTCATCAGCTGCAAGAATGGAACATTCCACATTCCATCTCCAGTCGTTCGAAATTGCTCAGCTGACACTGACGGTTTCTACCACAGGCTTTTAAAATTAGGATAGCTATTATTATTATTCTTTCTTTTTCTCAGACGTTATGTCTGGTCAAAAATGGAAAGTGACACAGACCTTGATCAAGCGTGACTTTCTTTTAACTGTACGGTATATGTTATATTGCATTTAGGAACTTTTGGGTAATTGAACATGCATCAATAATTACGGATTTCTGTAGTTGTAAATATAAGTTTGGATGTAGCTGTATTGCATTGATCTACTGTGGATATTGTGTGGTATGACTCCTGTAGTTGATAGTATAATTGGTATAATGTCAACTTTATCCTGATGCCACATGTGCTTACTTCCTCAGCCACTTGGATGTATTTTTTCAATTTTTTCTCCTGTTATCGTTTGTATATTTGTTGTATTGGGTATTGATATTTCGATTAGTTGTGTTAATTTCTTCTTTTTGCTGGTGAGTATGATGTCAGGTTTGTTATGTGGTGTTGTTTTATCTGTTATAATGGTTCTGTTCCAGTATGATTTGTATTCATCATTCTCCAGTACATTTTGTGGTGCATACTTGTATGTGGGAACGTGTTGTTTTATAAGTTTATGTTGTAAGGCAAGCTGTTGATGTATTATTTTTGCTACATTGTCATGTCTTCTGGGGTATTTTGTATTTGCTAGTATTGTACATCCGCTTGTGATGTTATCTACTGTTTCCAATTTTTGTTTGCAAAGTCTGCATTTGTCAGTTGTGGTATTGGGATCTTTAATAATATGCTTGCTGTAATATCTGGTATTTATTGCAATCTTGAAGCCTTCAGTCTCACTGTAAACATTGCCTTTTCTTAGCCATGTGTTGGATGCGTCTTGATCGATGTGTGGCTGTGTTAGATGATATGGGTGCTTGCCATGTAGTGTTTTCTTTTTCCAATTTACTTTCTTCGTATCTGTTGATGTTATGTGATCTAAAGGGTTGTAGAAGTGGTTATGAAATTGCAGTGGTGTAGCCGATGTATTTATATGAGTGATTACTTAGTGTATTTTGTTAGTTTCTGCTCGTTCTAGAAAGAATTTTCTTAAATTGTCTACCTGTCCATACTGTAGGTTTTTAATGTCAATAAATCCCCTTCCTCCTTCCTTTCTGTTGCTGAATGTATGTGATGTATTCCATATTTGAGGCATTGTGTACTGAGTGGTTCTAAGTCTGTGTTACTCCACTTCACTATTCCAAATGAGTAGGTCAATATTGGATTAGCATAAGAATTTATACTTTTGTCTTGTTTCTTGCTGTCAATTCTGTTTTCAGTATTTTTGTTAGTCTTTGTCTATATCTTTCTTTTAGTTCTTCTTTAATATTTGTATTATCTATTCCTATATTTTGTCTGTATCCTAGATATTTATAGACATCTGTTTTTTCCATCGCTTCTATGCAGTCGCTGTGGTTTGTTGTTGTTGTTGTGGTCTTCAGTCCTGAGACAGGTTTGATGCAGCTTTCCATGCTACCCTATCCTGTGCAAGCTTCTTCATCTCCCAGTACCTACTGCAACCTACATCCTTCTGAATCTGCTTAGTGTAGTCATCTCTTCGTCTCCCTCTACGATTTTTACCCTCCACGCTGCCCTTTAATACTAAATTGGTGATCCCTTGATGCCTCAGAACATGTCCTACCAACCGATCCCTTCTTCTGGTCAAGTTGTGCCACAAACTTCTCTTCTCCCCAATCCTATTCAATACTTCCTCATTAGTTATGTGGTCTACCCATTTAATCTTCAACATTCTTCTGTAGCACCACATTTCGAAAGCTTCTATTCTCTTCTTGTCCAAACTATTTAAATTAAGAAATGTCCTCCTGACACTTAAATCTATACTCGATGTTAACAAATTCCTCTTCTTCAGAAACGCTTTCCTTGCCATAGGCAGTTTACATTTTATATCCTCTCTACTTCGACCATCATCAGTTATTTTGCTCCCCAAACAGCAAAACTCTTTTACCACTTTAAATGTCTCATTTCCTAATCTAATTCCCTCAGCATCACCTGACTTAATTCGACTACATTCCATTATCCTCGTTTTTCTTTTGTTGATGTTCATCTTATATCCTCCTTTCAAGACACTATCCATTCCGTTCAACTGCTGTTCCAAGTCCTTTGCTGTCTCTGACACAATTACGATGTCTTTGGCGAACCTCAAAGTTTTTATTTCTTCTCCATGGATTTTAATACCTACTCGAAATTTTTCGTTTCCTTTACTGCTTGCTAAATATACAGATTGAATAACATCGGGGAGAGACTGCAACCCTGTCTCACTCCCTTCCCAACCACTGCTTCCCTTTCGTGTCCCTCGACCCTTATAACTGCTATCTGGATTCGGTACAAAATGTAAATAGCCTTTCGCTCCCTATATTTTACCCCTGCCACCTTCAGAATTTGAAAGAGAATATCCCAGACAACATAGTCAAAAGTTTTCTCTAAGTCTACAAATGCTAGAAACGTAGGTTTTCCCTCCCTTAATCTAGCTTCTAAGATAAGTCATAGGGTCAGTATTGCCTCACGTGTTCCAGTATTTCTACAGAATCCAAACTGATCTTCTACAGTCTGTAAAGAATTCGAGTTAGTATTTTGCAGCTGTGACTTATTTAACTAATATTTCTTTAATTTTCACATCTATCAACACCTGCTTTCTTTGGGATTGGAATTATTATATTCTTCTTGAAGTCTGAGGGTATTTCGCCTGTCTCATACATGTTGCTCACCTGATGGTAGAGTTTCATCATAACTGGCTCTCCCAGGGCCATCAGTAGTTCCAATGGAATGTTGTCCACTCCCGGGGCCTTGTTTCGACTCATGTCTTTCAGTGCTCTGTCAAACTCTTCACGCAGTATCGTATCTCCCATTTCATCTTCATCTACATCCTCTTCCATTTCTATAATATTGTCCTCAAGTACATCGCTCTTGTATAGACCCTCTATATACTCCTTCCACCTTTCTGCTTTCCCTTCTTTGCTTAGAACTGTGTTTCCATCTGAGCCCTTGATATTCATACACGTGGTTCTCTTATCTCCAAAGGTCTCTTTTAATTTTCCTGTAGGCAGTATCTATCTTACCCCTAGTGAGATAAGCCTCTACATCCTTACATTTGTCCTCTAGCCTTCCCTGGTTAGCCATTTTGCACTTCCTGTCGATTCATTTTTGAGACATTTGTATTCTTTTTTGCCTGCTTCATTTACTGCATTTTTATATTTTCTCCTTTCATCAATTAAGTTCAATATTTCTTCTGTTACCCAAGGATTTCTACTAGTCCTTGTCTTTTTACCTACTTGATCCTCTGCTGCCTTCACTACTTCATCCCTCAAAGCTACCCATTCTTCTTCTACTGTATTTCTTTCCCCCATTCCTGTCAATTGCTCCCTTATGCTCTCCCTGAACTCTGTACAACCACTGGTTTAGTCAGTTTATTCAGGTCCCATCTCCTTAAATTACCACCTTTTTGCAGTTTCTTCAGTTTTCATCTACAGGTCATAACCAATAGATTGTGGTCAGAGTCCACATATGCCCTTGGAAATGTCTTACAATTTAAAACCTGGTTCCTAAATCTCTGTCTTACTATTATATGGTCCATCTGAAACCTGTCAGTATCTCCAGGCTTCTTCCATGTATACAGCTGTGGTTATCGAATATGTAATCTTCATGTTTAGTGCGTTTTCCCTTGACTATGCTATTTTTCTTAGATTTGTCTGTTCCAAAAGGCATATTTATATCATCGCTGAATACTTCTGTTATCTTTAGTAATTGGTTGAGTTGTTGATTTGCTGCTGCCAGTAGTTTTAGATCATCCATGTATAGCAAATGTGTGATTTTGTGTGGATATGTTCCAGTAATATTGTATCCATAATTTGTATTATGTAGCATGTTGGATAGTAGGTTCAGAGTAAGAGAGAACCAGTAAGGACTTAATGAGTCTCGTTGGTATATTCAACGCTTAATCTGTATTGGCTGTGATGTGATATTATTTGAATTTGTTTGGATATTAAGTGTGGTTTTCCAATTTTTCATTACTATGTTTAGGAACTGTATTAATTTAGGATCTACTTTATATATTTGCAACATTTGTAGTAACCATGAGTGGAGTACACTATCAAAAGCTTTTTGGTAATCAATGTATGCATGGTGTAGTGACCTTTTTTTAGTTTTAGCTTGATACGTTACATCTGCATCTATTATGAGGTGCTCTTTACATCCTCGTGCTCCTTTGCAACAGCCTTTTTGTTCTTCATTTATAACTTTGTTCTGTGTTGTATGTGTCATTAATTTCTGTGTAATGACTGAAGTCATATTTTGTATATTGTTGGTAGGCATTTATGGGGCGATATTTAGCTGGTTTTGCTGAGTCTGCTTGATATTTAGGTTTCAGAGAAGTTATTCCATGTGTAAGTGTATCAGGGAATGTGTATGGGTCTGCAATGTAACTGTTAAATAATGTAGTTAGATGTGAATGTGTTGAGGTGAACTTCTTTAGCCAGAAATTTGATATTTTATCTTTTCCAGGCGCTTTCCAATTGTGAGTAGAATTAATTGCTTGGGTGAATTCATGTTGCAAAATTATCACTTCAGGCATTTGTGGTATCATCTTGTATGTGCCTGTTTCTGCTTGTATACACCGTGCATGCCTGTTATGTAGTACCAGGTTTGACCATATGTTGCTCCAGAAGTGTTCCATGTCTGTTATGTTTGGTGGATTGTCTATTTTAATGTGTGTGTTATCTGTTTTCTGGTAAAATTTCTTTTGGTTTGTGTTGAATGTTTAGTTTTGTTTCCTTCTATTTTCACTTTTTTTGTATCTTCAAAGTCGTTTGGCCAATGCTTGTAATTTATGCTTCTTTTCATTTTATTATTATTATTATTATTATTATTATTATTATTACTATTATTGTTATTATTATAATAGTACTATTACTATTATTATTGCGTGGGCTAAGGTATTCCAATTAATTACATTCAATTAATAAAGTAATTATTATGTAGACAACATTTACTTACTGGTTATGTGTGAAACAACATAGTGAAGAATTTGTGATAATACATACTTAAGAATTTGTGATATTTAGCTTCTATGGACTGAGAAGGCTTGGAGGTTCTCACAAAAGTTTGGGGCCTGAAGAAATCCATGGGCAGCCCTGCAATTAAGGTGTGAAGGTGTGTGAAAGTACATTGACATCCAATATGTGTTCAGGTAGCTTCACTTTTTTACTGGGCAATGGGAAAAGAAATCTACATTTCGACAAGGATTTATCAAATCATGCTATTACAACGAAAGCAGAAATGTTTTTAAAAATATAAGTGCCTAACATTAGTGCAGCAGTCACAACTAACAAAATAATTTCTTTTGTGTAATGTGTTGACTTCAGTGGTCATAGTTTTCAGAATAAATATTCACCAATATATTGATTATACTGTCCCAAATTTCCATATGAATAATATGACAATAGCCATCATGGTGGAACACTTGTTGATGGCTAACACACAAGAGCACTATAACTGATAGCTCATCACAGTGCAACTGCTTACTGTATACAGATAATTTTGGCGTTGCGGTCACCCCAGCTACCATAATGTATTGTTGGCTTATCAAGATATTTAATTCAATTATAATCCACAATTGAAAAAAAGATGCTCGAATAAATAACTTTCTAATTATTGTGAATGTGTTGACAGGTATCTTACAACAACGATTTTGGAATGGAAGATCAATTTCAAACTAATAGCATTGCCTGTACCACATCTTATTATATATATTTCATTTCATTGCAGTATATGAAACGTAAAGCAATATTTCCCACTGTATCTGTAATGTACATCCTTTCCATTATCTCTTACAACAATACGTGCCTTCTGTTGCAGTTATGGTACCTTTGTATATGCTTCTAAGATGAGCAATTAAAACACATAATACTCTAGGACAGTGAGTAAGGTAACAAAAGAAGTAGACTCACTACCAAACTGGTTAAGCTACAGTCGCTGTGCATCTTTAAAAACTTTAAGAGACACATTGGATGAGGAATAAATATGTTTTTGTGGTGAAATAATATTTCATTACACATTAATTATCATCCATTGGGTACAGTAGATCACCTTCACTAGTTCTTTTTTTATTTCATCAGCAGCTGTATAGTATTTTCCAAATAACTGTTCCTCATACCCCATAAATGCCACCTCTATGACATTGAGACATATAGGAGCAACAAAAATCTTTCCTGTTCCATCTGTAAATTCAGCATCTATGGAGGTATTACATATATGGCTAATAGTATTGACCTCACTATTATACATAAGTGTAAATTCATATGTCCCCATATATCGCGATGACAGGGAACCCCAAACCAAAGCAGTGGCTGCTCATTCCAGTCTGACTAAACTGGACTTGAACACCATGTTTGGCATTCTCGATTCCAAGCTTGTCATTCCCTATCTGCGTTTATGCCTATATTCATGTGCTGTGATCTACAGGTAGTCGACCACTTGACTACAGCTCAATGAATCATTGTGTCTCCTGATGAAATGTATCTGGTAGCCAACATATATGTGTAGCAGACTTAAGTGTCTTAAGTTGCCACTACAGTGACGCAAGAGACTCGGTTAGTGAGTGCCTGCAGCATTACCAATTATCTGACACCATAGTCTGCCATCTTGGCAGCCATCTTGTGATTTCATAACCTCTCACAGTCAGCCATCAGTCTGCAATTAGTCTCTTATCTGCTATCACTGTGGCACTAGTGTGCCACTGCCTGTCATTTTTTCTGACAGCATTCTGTGTTGTCATGGAATGTCATAATGTGTGCCGTCTTGTGACAGTACACCCCGACGTCTTGTATCCGCCATAATGTGGGACGTAACCTTGACCTTAGAGGGGAGAGAGGTGACCTTGACATTTGTAAAAATTTTGCAGTATTGCAAAAATGCACCAATATAACCTTTAGTCCACTCCTTGCAACACTAAGCTAATCCACAAACATTTCCTGTGCATTGCACAATTTTTTAATTATTTCAAATTAATGTAACAAACTACCTCTGCAACATTTAAAGTGGAGGTCTTTGAAATATGACAGATTAATTTCATTTTTAATATGACTGGTTTCATTTCAATATGGAACACCTAAAGAGCCGATTCTGCTGGTCATATGACTAACCTCTCCCATCTATAAGTGACGTTTATACGCTACCTCACAGCATAATTACCCTGAAACCTTGATACCATCTATAGAATCAGACCTGAGCCTAGTAATTTTAAAAATGAAAGCAATCTAGATAGGAATGAAATCTGTTGAACAAAAAAGTAAGCCCAAAAAAGCAGAGACAATATGTCAGGTTCTGCAAGGTATTTGAATGTGCAAAATTTTTCGTAATACGGGCAGTGTATGCACACCTTACCATTCACAGACCCCTCTGAGTAAATATCATGACTCGTAATTAATGCTGTTTTGCTGATGCTCAGTATATCAAGAAGCTCAGCGTAAATAAACTTGGAATTTTCACTACCACAGTGTTATTAAACAGTTATCCTTATGGAGAAGCCTAATTCATAAGCACTCACGTTGCTCCCTTTTCCCACAGCAATCCCACTGTTCGTAATACAAGTAGGAACACTGTACTTTATAGAGTATTCTATAAGTTGAAACTTAATGGTTTTTACATTATTTAATGGAGTGCACAAACATACTACAATCTCTCACATATCTCTCACGAAGTGACTGCAGTGAGAAAATTCGGGGTACAATCAAGAGCAGAAGTTTTGTCTTTTGTTCTCTCGATAAATAAGAGACAACATTCTTTCGTGAATTTTTAAGCCCTTAGCACTCTGTCATGAGTGAAAAATAAGTAAAATACTCTATTCCTGCAATGCAGCACGTATCATTAAGTTGATAGGAGCGGATACTACACTTTGATCTTAGCGGAAAGGGTCGCTACAAATGGATGGGCTGACAACTTAAAAGGTAGACTAAAATTACATCTACAGCTGTATGCATACTTCTAAAGTTATCGTATGGTGTTTGGGGGAGGGTACCTGTACCACTATCAGTACTCTACATATGAACCACACTTTCCTAAACTTCGTCGAATGAACCGATGTCAATGTTTCGCCTTCACCGCTACCATCCTTACGTGTTCGTCCCAATTCATGTCGCTCTTCTTTTAATTGATGTGACTGTACAGGCAACACATTGCTAATGGTGCGTTCGAAGATTACGGGATTGTGTTTTTTAACACATCTTACATTTTTCTGCATTTAGAGCAAGGTGCCGTTTATCAACCATCTTGTAACCTCCTACAGTTCCCACCTTCACATACATCACAGCATCATCAAAGTCCCCTGGGTCACTCCTGACGATATCCTGGTCTCTGAAACACTCGCCGTAGAGGACAACGTACCAGGTGCTATTGTTTAAAAAGTCTTCGGGACACTCACATATGTTCGACCATATTGTGTATCCTCGTACCTATGTTAACAGCCAACAGTGGGGTACGTCTTCAGTGTCAGAAAACGCTATCTTCATTCAACAGTCCAAGATTCTGAAGGCTTTTTTCGGATTACACAGGACATTCTATACAGCATGAGAGGTGGCAGAAGCCCCCTCTCATATTTCTATATTACTCTGAGTAATTCGATTTCCCTCTCTAATTGCATGCGGTGAAAAGTTGCTATTCCTTCACACGCGGCCTTCCCACGCAGCGTCTCTCGTCACCCGGGTGGTCCAGTGACAGACGGGCTCCGCTGATCTTGAAAAGTTTAAGCCGACGGGTCTGAGGGAGTGGAGTGAATGCTTTCCAGACGCCGACATTGTCATAAAAGCAACGGAGACATGCCCGCAGGGGCCTGAAGGAGCGGCTGGGCTAGAGATTCCGTTACTTCACAGAAACTTAGCGAAAACTCTTTCTGGCGGGCTACCAGCGAGGCGTGGGAATTACTTGTGTTCCCAGGCAGTCTGGGCGGGCAAATTCCCTCGATTTCTGCAAAATCGTAACTGTAATTGGCTTGCTCAGGGCATAGCTCCGTGACGTAGCAAAATCGGTGCAGAAATTGGCGCCAAGAATCTCCATTGGTGGAATGGTAGTGCTTTGGCAAATAGAGTGGAATTCTCCGCCGGTTTTCGAGTTGCTGATTGAAAGGTTTAACCACAGCCATTGTCGTGGGGACGGGAATGTTCGGTGTTCGGCTTGTACGGGTGGTCTTGAGAGGGTCGGCTCTCGCCTTTCGGTCGGAGTAGGTTACAAGACTGAGCTCTCGCTGCTCTGGACAGCCTGCCTTCCTTTTATTTAATTGTAACTGTTTGACGAAGTTGCTGAAGTTTCGACTTCAATGTAACTTTCCGAGTACAGTTAGAAATTGAGCGTTCTGCGTACAAGCGGCCTATGTTGTCTGCCTTGAGCAGTTTTGGCTAAAGATGACTGTATCGGAGTTACTGTATGACTTCGCTTGTTAAAATCAATCACTGTACCGACAGTGATTGTGTGGCGAGCCTTCTCGTCTCCCTCAGAGGCGCATTTGTTTTGATAGGAAGTCTTTAGTCTGGAACAACCAGACCAGCATAATTTGTTTTGGGCTATACTCGCGACATTATCATCACCAAGATGAGACGTAGAAGCAACCAGTCATCGCTTCCAGTACGCCAGATCGTGTTCTTGCAGTTAAGAAGATAGCTTGGTAATGTATGTCCACAGCACCCGCAGCTTAGAGAATTTTGCTAGGTGATAATCAGAGCTTAGCAGAGGGCGCCTGTTCGTCTTTTCTAACTTTGTTCTGTCTTGGGTGTTCATTGTCTGAGTCCTTACTACTGTATCAGCAATTAATGTTGGGTTGGCTGTGGGTTTCTCTTAAGATTTGAGTTGCAAGGAATTGGCTCCACATACCACTTCGTCATAATTATCACAATCTAGTTTATGGACAACTTCACCTTCACAGCATTGATTTGAGTATCCAATTTGATCCAATTTGATGTATTGTAAATGTTTCATGTGTTTTGTTTATTATTTTGAGTTTACTCATAATAAATCAAATTGTTATTTTGGACAGAACTTTCATTCTGTTAATCGGTAGAGCAAACCTTTCATTTCTCACTACGTTAATGAAACTTTCCTTTGTTTAATTAATTTCTAACAAATTACATTATTGCAGGTGCCAAACTCTTTTCTACTCCACTTGCAGGGTCGATTACAGTCAGTTCGCGTTTCTTCTTAATCCATGTGCAACAGCAAAAGTCGGAGTTAGAATAAGCGGTGGGGGGGGGGGGGGGCCTTAGAGCATCATTTACTTATGAAAATTCTAGAAGAATTTAGTGTTAAATACATTGCTAGCCCCGGCACCTGCCAAGCATATTACATATATTTGTTTAAAATTACAGACTGATTGGCATGGACCAACTTAACTACGCCTTCTGATTGGCAGTGTTAGTTTATATACCGCACGAAATCGTTGAACAACATATAAATGTGGTGAATTGTTGTCACTAAGCAGTAAATGTTGAAGGAGTGATCATGGTACCTTACCAGCGACAGAAAAAAGTAGCGTTGACGCAATATTACTATTATCTGTTGTCACAATTGACTGGCAGGCATCCGATACAAACTGCGCTCCTGCACTGGAAAGTTCAGGGTTCATTTAACGTTAACCCAAAAATATTTCCAGGTGCCATGCCGATTGATTGCAAAACATTTCTATGGACTTATTCAAAAATTATCATGAGCTTTGTGACACTATCAGCTGTGAATGCAATCAACATACCGAATGAATTTGAGTTAGATATAAACTAAATTCCAAAGTACTAAAAGGTCCAAAGACACAGTGATAGATTCCAAAGTAGTTAACAAAGCCTAGCCGTTGTATACGGAGTTAGAAATTTGAAATAAATTCTACCACGTACATAACAAACAGAATCTGTCGAGTGTACATGATAACATGGAGAGTTCATTTACGTCGTTGTATTGCTCCGATATCACACGCCCAGCACGATATGCAGATAAACCTGTTTGGGATTGTTGGCGTAATTTTAACGGTGATCACTGATAAGATAAAAAGAAGAATATACCCCTCAGTTAAGTATCATTTATGGAACTGTTTTTAACCCGTAGGCGTAACTGAAATGATAAAAGTACTCAGTTGACCAAGTTTATTCTCTTGTTATAACAGCCTCGTTGCAGAAATCATTACCTCTATCAGAAACAGTACTGTGGAAAAAGTCCAGATAAAAGCGTTTACATATCAATACAACCATTGTAGTTTTAACTGTTCAGAATTCCCACCTGAAATTAAGTCTTTCCCGTAAATCTCCGTGTTAAGCATGTCAAACTATACTCACAGTAGTCCAGAACGTCAATTGTACTAAAAGCTGTGCGAAAAAGTGTCCAACTAATAAAAGTCTTCCATTAGATTGTTGTTACCCATGTCATTTTTAACTGGGAGAAATCTAACAACAAAAAGTTTCCGACTTTCACCAATTCGTCCGGTTGAATGCTGTATTGTAACTACTACATTTAAATCACCAAGATAGGTACTTTTTCTGTTGACTCGCGCTTAACTCTAAATTCAGGAGACAATACTAAATGACTTCATCATTAACCCTACGTACACAAATCCATTAGATTCAGTTTCGTTGACGTTAAAACTATGATAGCATACGCTTATTCCCAACTGCTGCTAGAATACCTACAGTTTTGTCAGATTTGTGCTTTATGCTATACCCTGGAGTGCTGCAGTATTTTCAACACACAGCGATCAGTGCCAAAAACTCTTTCCTGCAACTTTTATCTTCTAAGGATAACATCTACGCAGGACAATGAGGTGACAATGGATCTTGCGCTATCTTTATACTTCGATGATTCAACGGCTTTACAACAGCTGAGGAAGAATACATTGTTTCAACCGAATGATTGAAAGAATGCCTTGCCGTGGAAGAAGCAGTCTGACTAACCGTAATAACCTTTTGTCCATTTTTTTAATACGTACCGTCTCACAAGAATACGAGGTGCATCATGCACTCTTCTCACAGTTCTGTTTGTTTGTGTATGAGAGTTTTAGGAAAGAGGCACGAATATAAGGGAGCATTATGTTGTGGTGCTGAAAGATATCAGTCGCTTTCTAAACAATTGATTTGAGGCTTTCAGGTAGAATAATCAGTAGGCAAGTGTGTTGCAAGTGATTTCAGTTATAGTCCAATATTGCAGAGGTGAGTTGTTAATTATGAATTGTTATATTAAAATCAGTGCTAGCATGTCCTCAATGAATATCACGTCTTTATGCTGCAGCTCTTTAAATAAGTCTACTTCTGTTAAAAATTCAATGTCCATTCATATTTTTAATTGTAGCTTCTGTTAGCGTGGAACATTTCATGGCAGTTTGTTTGAACTAAGAAATAATGTCAGTAAACTGAAGTCTTCAAGTTCGGTGTAAATCTCCGAAACACGTGGTGATGCACTCTCAAGCGCTCACGTACACTATGTGATCAAAAGTGTCCGGACACCTGGCTGAAAATGACTTACAAGTTCATGGCGCCCTTCATCGTCAAAGCTGCAATTCAGTATGCTGTTGGCCCACCCTTAGCCTTGATGACAGCTTCCACTCTCGCAGGCACACGTTGAATTAGGTGCTGGAAGGTTTGTTGGGGAATGGCAGCCCATTCTTCACGGAGTGCTGCACTGAGGAGAGGTATCTATGTCGGTCTGTGAGGCCTGGCGCGAAGTCGGCGTTCCAAGACATTCCAGATGAGTACTATAGGATTCAGATCGGGGCTCTGTGCAGGCCAGTTCGTTACAGGGATGCTATTGTGGTATAACCACTCGGCCACAGGCAGTGCATTACGAACAGGTGCTCGATCATGTTGAAAGATGCAATTACCATCCCCTAATTCGTCTTCAACAGTGGAGAGCAAGAAGGTGCTTAAAACACCAATGTAGGCCTGTGCTGTGATGGTGCCATGCTAAACAACAAGGGATGCAGGCCTCCTCCATGGAAAACACAACCACTCGGCCACAGGCAGTGCATTACGAACAGGTGCTAGATCATGTTGAAAGATGCAATTACCATCCCCTAATTCGTCTTCAACAATGGAGAGCAAGAAGGTGCTTAAAACACCAAAGTAGGCCTGTGCTGTGATGGTGCCATGCTAAACAACAAGGGATGCAGGCCCCCTCCATGGAAAACACAACCACTCGGCCACAGGCAGTGCATTACGAACAGGTGCTCGATCATGTTGAAAGATGCAATCACCATCCCCTAATTCGTCTTCAACAATGGAGAGCAAGAAGGTGCTTAAAACACCAATGTAGGCCTGTGCTGTGATAGTGCCATGCTAAACAACAAGGGATGCAGGCCCCCTCCATGGAAAACACAACAACACCATAATACCACCGCCTCCGAATTTTACTGCTGGCACTACACACGCTGACAGATGACGTTCACCGGGCATTCGCCACACCCACACCCTGCCATCGGATCGCCACATTGTTCACCGCGATTCGTCACTCCAAACAACGTTCAATCGTCCAATGTTTACACCACGCGAGGCGTCGTTAAGCATTTACCGGCGTGCTGTGTGGCTCGGGACCAGCCGCTCCACCATGAAATCCTTCTCACCTCCCGCGTAACTGTCACAGTACTTGTAATGGATCGTGATGCAGTTGGGAATTCCTGGGTGATGCTCTGGATATAAGTCCGCCTATTACTCATTACTAACCTCTTCGACTGCCGGCGGTCTGTATCAGTCAACAGACGATGTCGGACTGTACAATTTTGTGCTGTGAGTGTCCCTTCATGTTTGCATTTCACTATCACATCGGAAACAGTGGACCTATGGATGTTTAGGAGTCTAGAAATCTCGTGTATAGACGTATGACGCAAGCGACATCCAGTCATCTGACCACGTTCGTAGTCCGCGAGCTCCGCGGAGCGCCCCATTCTGCTGTCTCACAACGTCTAGTGGCTACTGAGGTCGCTCATATGGAGTACTTGGCAGTAGGTGGCAGCACAATACACATAATACGAAAAACGTGTGTTTTTAGGGTGTCCGGATACTTTTGATCATATAGTGTATGTACACAGGCGGGAAAAGCAGCAACACCAAAAAACAATTAATGTAGGGTAATGTAATTCCGGGAATATATTTCTCTGTGTAACGTGTTTAAGTAATTAACATTACAAGGTGAGCACGAGATAAGTCACTGCAAATGTGAAAGGATGGTGCACTAAAACCGCTGTAGCCACGAGAATGTTTAATGAAAGCATGCAGACGTGCATTCATTGTGTTGTACGGGTGCTGGATGTCTGTTTGTGGGATGGATTTCCAAAGCTGTTGCGCTTGGTCGCTCAATGCAGGGACGGTTAATGCCGTTTGTGGATGACGCTGGCGTTGTCGTCCGATGATGTTCCAGATGTGCGCTGTTGGAAATCGATTTGTTGATCGAGCACTTCAAGGCAACATGTCGACTCTCTGTAGATCATGTTGGATTAGGACAGCGGTATGTGGGCGAGCGTTATTTTGTTAGAAAATAATCCCTGGAAGCTGTTCATGAATGGCAGCACAGTTGGTCGAATCACCAGGTCAAAGTCCAAATTTGCAGTCAGGGTGCTAGGGATGGCCACAAGAGTACTCATGCTGTCATACAAGATCGCTCCCCCGACCATAACTGCAGGTATAGGCCGGGTGAGTCTAGCAAGCATACAGGTTGGTTGCTGGCCCTGAACTGGCGTTCTCATAACTAACGTACGGCCGTCACCGGGATCTAGGCAGAACCAGCTGTCATCAGAAAACACAAAAGACCTTCAACCTGCATTCACTTGAAACCACTAACGTCACAAATGGCGACTTTTTAGGGTCAGTGGAATGCACGCAATAGGGCGCCAGCTGTCCTTGAAGTAATCGATGTGTCACCGAGAGTGCCAACTGCTGCTAAGATTTCTGCTACATATGCCTTGCGATGCGCCAGAGCCATACTCCGAACACGACGGTCTTCACTCTCGGCAGTCCACGTGGCCATCCAGAGACCGGTCATCTTGCGACCATACATTCTCGTGACCACCGCTGCCAGCAGTCGTGTACAGTGGCTACATTTCTGCGAAATCTTTTTGCAATGTCGCAGATGGAACATCCAGCTTCTCATAGCCCTTTTACACGACCTCGTTCAAAACACAGTGAGGTGTTGATAATGGCATATTTATCCTCTTTAAAGTTTTCTAGACTAACATCAAGTCACCACGTTCAATCTCAAAAGTAACTGACACTCAAGACCGTTACACCGTGTATTTGTAGGAACCTGATTTGCGTCCTGATATGCACTCTGATTTAAAAAATGGTTCAAACGGCTCTGAGTACCATGGGACTTAACTTTGGAGATCATCAGTCCCCTAGAACTTAGAACTACTTAAACATAACTAACCTAAGGACATCACCCACATCCATGTCCGAGGCAGGATTCGAACCTGCGACCGAAGCGGTCGCGCGGTTCCAAACTGTAGCGCCTAGAACCTCTCGGCCACCCCGGCCGGCACACTCTGATTCGACAGAAAAGTTATTACTTAGGGAAAAGGCAGATTACGGTGTGGACGGGGCTTATCGTAGTTACCGTTGGTTGCTCAGATTGTTTCTTTCTTTTTTAATCACATACACTTTACTTGGAACATATTGCATATAAGGTTGACAATAAGGAACAATTATCAAATCTGACTGTTAAAACAATAACTAATTAAAAGTTCTTTAGACAAATTGCATTCACGGCTGAAGGCCTTATTGATCAGAAATTCAAATTATTTGTCGGCTGAAGGCCCCAATAGTAATAACTCAAAAATCATTTGACGGCTGAAGGCCTAAATAGCAAATCTTTACTAAAATATATAAAAAAGGACAATCATATTAAGAGACAATATCTAATCACAAATTCTTTAGACAAATTGTATTCACGGCTGAAGGTCTTATCGACAAGGAACTCAAATTATCTGTCAGCTGAAGGCCCCAATAGTAATTACTCAAAACAATTTGACGGCTGAAGGCCTAGATAGCAAATTCTTACTAAAATATTTTAAACAGGACAATCATATTAAGAGACAATATAAAATTAAAAATTCTTTAGACAAATTGCATTCACGGCTGAAGGCCTTATTGATCAGAAATTCAAATTATTTGTCGGCTGAAGGCCCCAATAGTAAATACTCAAAACAATTTGACGGATGAATACCTAGATAGCAAACTCTTGCTAAAATATTTAAAAAAGGGACAATCATATTAAGAGACAATATCTAATTCAAAATTCTTAAGACAAATTGCATTTACGGCTGAGGGCCTTATTGACAATCTTCATAATCTGATGAAATCATAACGACCTGGAGAGCGGTGTGCTGACCCCAGGCTCCTCCTATCCGCATCCTCCACTGAGGATGACCCGGCTGTCGGATGGTCCCCGTAGGCCACTCGTGACCTGAAGACGGAGTGCTGTAATCTGATCGAATCAGCAAAGATGTGGCCCTCAGACAGTGCTCCAAGGATCGACCTGGGAAAGTCGCTCAATTTCGTAAACGATGAGACAGACAGCCAAGAGTTGTAATCACTTTTCCGGAGGGCAACTCAAACTAGTGACAGTTTAAACGCCGGTCAACACTCTTGCAACAGCTGCCTAACGTTATAACCAACACAGCGATGGAATAACCCAGGCAAGGCGGAACCGGCTGACAGAACTGCGTCTTCTGAATCCGGTGTTTAGAGCATCCAGAAGGAGAAGGGCCCACTACGACCTAAGTGGTTCAAAAGAACAAATATCCAAAACACAAACAAGGAGGCTGTCGAACTACACGCCTTACCGTCGAATCTCGGTTAAATGCAGATACCTTGAAATGGAAACACAGCATTGACAAGCAAAGAGAAACATGTTAGTGTAGTGGACACGGTGCATTTCACAGTTACAGAATCATTCTGCAAATTACAGAGACGAGACGTTATTCACATTATGCTCTTAGCGATCGAAGAATGAGATTTCGATAAGGAGTTTGATGTCTGAAGCATGAATGCACGAGAAAATAAGACCGATACAAAACAAATAGGAAACTTCTTATCTTGAACTAAGACCATCTGTCATTTGTTGCCACACAAGTACAGTAAACGTAGACAGTGCGTATAAATAGTGAAACAAAGGATCTATCACTGCCATCATAACAAAGGTCGCTAACTACATGTTTTTGCGCTAGTACCAAAATCCTGGTGCTGGAAGAAATTTTCATCATCATTGCTTGCTTACTACGCGAAAACGAGGCGTTTCTTTTGTAACATCCATAGCTGATGTCATATCCTAGATTAAGCTACAAACTTTACTGCAGTGTATCACTGAACCATACATTCATGTTCTTCCTGTTCCAGGAAGACGAACTGTTTTCATTTATTTAATTACGCTAATTATGTAAAACACTAAAAAGAGAAAGCTTCAATGCACAGTGATTCACATAACACAGGTACACGTTTGACGTCCTGAAGTGAAGAAAGAAGAGACTGCAGAAGTAACAGAGATTCTTGCACTCTCGGTTCAGACAAGAACGCGCAAATGACAACAGGCAGGGGGTAGCAGAAATTCGCGCGTCGGTAAAAAGATCAGTGTGAGAATCATACAACTATCACCGTCATATCTTAACAAAAGATCTTGCCGAGAATCAGAGAAAATTCTGGTTCTATATAGAGTCGTTAAGCGGGTCGAAAGCTGCTGTCCAGTCACTCGTTAACTAGTCGGTTGTGGCCATAATTTCGCGTTTAAGAAATCACTCATACAGGAGGATTGCACAAACATGCCGGCGTCTGGCCGTCGTACAGACTCCAATACGGCCATTCCTAGCGTAGAGAAAAAACTGCAATAGCTCGAAACAAATCAGCCACCACGTTCAGACGGAATCCCAGTTCGGCTCTACAGAGGGTCCTCTCCGGCTTTGGTCCTTAATGACCTTCACATTATCGCAAATTTCTCGCCCACTGCATAGCCCCAAGCGACTGGAAAAAAGGGCAGGTGACTCCAGCTTGTAAAAAGGGCAAAAGAACGAACCCGCATAATTACAGACCAGTATCCTTAACATTGGCTTGTTGCAGACTACCTGAGCATTTTATAAGTTCGGATATAACAAATTCCCTTGAGATGGGAAAGCCATCACAGACCAGTATATCGTCATGAGTGCTCCAGAGAAGTGTGAGAGTACCATTCGTATTCCATATGTACGTAAATGATCTAACAGGCAGGGTTCGCAGCATTCTGAGGTTGTTTGGTGAAGGCTCTCTGGGTAGCTAGCGAAGGTGAATGATCGACTTCGGTTTTTCAGGGATGTGTAGCTCATCTATAAAGCAGACAGCCTATATGACACTAGTAGGACCCATTTTGAGTACTGCTCGAGTGTTTGGCACCCTCTTCAGGTCGGATTGAAGGAAGCAAATTAGAGACATACTTCTAGATTTGTTGGTGGTAGATAAGGTCAACAAACAAGTAGGACGGTTGCCCATAAAGTAATACACCGCATTTTTTTCCTTCAAGAATTCTTTATTAAACACAATGATAATTACACACTTGAAAGAACGGTCTTTTGCCTAGACATCCTATTTTCCCACGTAATCTCCATCCCGTTCTATGGCCTTCATCCAGCGCGAAATAAGGGTGTGTGTGTGACTTGTCAGTACCAATCCTTGTCCTGGTGGCGGAGCAAGTGCTTCACTGTGTGAATCACCTCCTCTTGTCTTCAAAATGTCTTACAATTGCCGAGTCGCAACGCGTCTGTCATCGCGAATGACAACTTCAGCTCGCTGCAACATGTCCGGTGTGACAGCCGTGGATGGTCTCCCCGATCGTTGCAAATCGTGGAGCTTCGCCGAACCGCCTTCTGAAGACCGCACCTTCTGTGCCCAGCGAGTAACTCTACTTCTGTCGACATCATATGCTCCATAGACTTTGCACAAGCCTTTGTGAGTGTTCCCCACAGTTTCTTTCTCTGCAGTGAGAAATTCAACGACGGCACGTTGCTTGTAAAGTACATCACCTGCAGACGCCATTTTGAATCTGTCCTGTAGCTACGCTATCTGTCGGCAGTGGCAGAAACTTGGCGCACTCGCTCAGGAGACTTCAAATAATACACACGTAATGGGCAACCCTCATGTTATGGAGATGCTTCGTAAAATCAAACAGGAATACCTGAAGAGAAGACAGCGTTCTTTTAGCCAAACACTATCGAGAAAATTTTGAGAGTCAGCAGTTGACGCTGACTGCAGAACTGCTCTACTGTCGGCAACGTATATTTAGCGTAACAACCACGAAGATAAGATAAATTAGAACATATAGACCTTTTCTCCCTTGCGTCTATTTGCAAGTGTAACAGGAAAACGAGTAACAAGTAGTGGCAGAAGGAACCCCCTGACATGCGCCATACGTAGACGTAGGTTCCTGTATGTCGCGTGGAAATGGGTTGCAGGTTCGAGGTTCGAAGTAATAGCTACGTACATAGTCAATAAATATATCTGACAGTTTAAATTTAGTAAGAGATAGGGCCTCAGTCTTGTCCACACACTGACAGTTGGCCAATAAAATTGAAAATTTCCTATCTCGTGTAACTTATTTTCCATTACCCACAAATGTTTGAGGCTGCTGTAGAATTAGTTTCTCATTTGATTCGTATTCGGAGAGAATGTCCTACCTACCTCTTAAAAGTATTTCAGTAGTACTGACTTTGCTCGAGACTTGCTATAACTGGCGTCTCTATTAGTGTCTTGGTTTGGTATGACTGCACTGTCTCCGTTCGAAGAATACAGAGTTCAATCATAGATGCAGAATTCGAACGCTCTGGTAAAATTACCCATCAAGATGGCTAGTGCTTCGTACTGGGGTGACTCAGTACAGATTCCCTCCCAAACACCTCAACTTAGATTTCATTTATGCCTCACTAAACAAGGTCACTTCCGATTTTCTTCATTATTGGTTTTCACCATTCTAAATCCTTTTACCCAGTCTCTCTTTGTAGTTAATCCTTCGTATTCAGCGTCTCCCTCTCACTGCCTTTGCCTATGTATGTGTCTCACTATAACATCCACGATATTGATATTTTTTTCATTACGAGTGGAATATTAACGTGTGGATAATGTAATTATTTCTTAAAAAGATCATAATTATGTAAAACAGAGAGAATATTTGTCTCACATTCTTTGTTAATCTATGTCATTGTTTTCTTTTGTTTTGTACGCTTTTGTCGTCTTCCTCTGATGTACATCGCCGACGCAAGACGCGAATCGATTTGAGGTCTGTTAAATGAAAAACACTTACTGTAAAGTTATTGTACTTTTATGTTCATTTGCTGGTAAAAACAAATAGAACCAAATGCGTTAAAACTATTTGTGATTAATTATTGGAAATTCACTTCCTCCTTTAATTATAAGTTTGTATTAATAGTTTTATCATAGAGGCAAGAAGCGCAGCCATTGTTAGTTGCGATTATGTAGCAACTTCGTCTGTACTTCTAGTTGAAAATACCATGGGTTTGTGTTAAACTAATTCGAAAAACAATTTAATAATTTTTTATTGTTTGCATCAATTTAAATGATTTATTGGGAAAATGAAAATCTTAATTAAGAAAGATCCTCTATATTTTGTTGGCCGCCATCTTAACTTGTATCACAGCGGCAAATTTAAATTACGTGAAACTGCAAACAATTTTCGATGTGTAAGAAATAAATGTGCACCGGAGGTACTGAATTCTATTTATAAAAAAAAATAATCGGATCAGACTGCATTTTGTAAGAACAGTGCTGATGGTATTTATTGTTGAAGAAGATTTCATTGCTGATGTATGTGGCCAAAATTAAATTACGCACAAATCACGGAGAAAAATATTTCTGGTACCATACGTCAGTGTTGTGTGCAGGTGGTATACTGTGGTTCCTTTGCATGATCAATTTGCTAAGAACAATTAAATCCATCGAAGACAAAAATTATAAAAGCTCTGATGTCGATCTGCAATTTTAGTGATATGAAACACAGCTTACAGTCAACATTATTACACTACGTCAGGTGGAATTCTTGAGCAATTTGAACAAAATAATTATCCTGGAGAAGTTGTAGTTTGAATAATGCATTATACATGTGTATAATATTGTCAGTATCATTTACAAAACAAAATGAATGCAACTGCTAAATAACAGACTGAATTCAAACCTCTAATACCATAGAGTATCGTATCATCTATATTCATTGCACTTGTCCATGTTGATGATATACAAAAACCGCCACATCACCCACTGCCTTTTTTCTCCCACTGATTTGTAGTATATCCCACCGCCACTGTCCCTTCTCTCACTTACACTGTCTCCTTTTGTCTTTCTTTCCCACTTTCACTGCCTCTACAATACCTCAGCGGCTCAAAAATTATGAGAGGTTCAACTTTTTCCCCTACACCAGCGTGTTAAAAACTTTTCGGTACAAAATGCGCCCTCCCCTGTATCTACATGTTAAAGTTCGTCTGTCTCGTAGGATCCGGAACACCTAAGTCTATGTATGGTCTCCACTCATCTACTTTTTTTATTTCCACTCTCTCCTCTCTCTTGCTCCCACTGCTTCTGTCTCCACCCTCTCTCTTTCTCTTTTACTGCCATTGTCTCCCTAAGACTCTAAAACTCCGTCCGAATAGGTCTTGGAAGACCCTAATATTACTGACCGACCGCCGTGTCATCCTCAGCTTATAGGCGTCACTCGATGCGGATATGGAGGAGCTTGTGGTCAGCACACTGCTCTCCTGGAGGTGACTGGAGTCGCTACTTCTCAGTCAAGTAGCTCCTCAATTCGCCTCGCCACCACTTGGCAACAGGGATCGGTAGACTGGACCGTCATCCATCCAAGTGCTAGCAGCGTTTAACTTCAGTAATCTAACGGAAACCGCTGTTACTACTGCGGCAAGGCCGCTGGCGCCAATGTCTCCCACTGACCATTAATACAATACCTCCTCTCTCTTTGGCTCCCACTGTTACTGTCTTCATTAATTTCCCTAACACTTTCGCCTACCACCACTGTCTCCTCTCTACTTCTCTCCCACTGCCATTACCTCCTCTCACTTTCACTAACTCTCTACTCTCTTGCAGCACAAAAAGCGCTAATACTTTCGCATGCCAAAATTTTTA
The DNA here is from genome assembly GCF_023897955.1 of Schistocerca gregaria. Taxonomy (NCBI): domain Eukaryota; kingdom Metazoa; phylum Arthropoda; class Insecta; order Orthoptera; family Acrididae; genus Schistocerca; species Schistocerca gregaria. Next base: position 254,372,311 of record NC_064926.1, read on the forward strand.
TTGAGGTAAGAGGACTGATGCAGCTGGTTCCCCTCTTTTAGAGAGGGACATATTCGCATTTTCTATACCCAGATAGGTATATTTTCCCGCTTGTTCCCTTCTTTTCCCTGCTGCAGTACGTTGTGCTGCTGATATTAATATAAAACGAATTCTATAGGTCAGTTATATGAATTGCGATCGATGAGCATAATATCCCAAAATACTGTAAAACAGACGATTGTGAGCTTACCTTGTATAATGCATACTTATTTTTTGTTCATACGAGTCAAAGTACATAAACGTGTGGATATATACACTCCTGGAAATGGAAAAAAGAACACATTGACACCGGTGTGTCAGACCCACCATACTTGCTCCGGACACTGCGAGAGGGCTGTACAAGCAATGATCACACGCACGGCACAGCGGACACACCAGGAACCGCGGTGTTGGCCGTCGAATGGCGCTAGCTGCGCAGCATTTGTGCACCGCCGCCGTCAGTGTCAGCCAGTTTGCCGTGGCATACGGAGCTCCATCGCAGTCTTTAACACTGGTAGCATGCCGCCACAGCGTGGACGTGAACCGTATGTGCAGTTGACGGACTTTGAGCGAGGGCGTATAGTGGGCATGCGGGAGGCCGGGTGGATGTACCGCCGAATTGCTCAACACGAGGGGCGTGAGGTCTCCACAGTACATCGATGTTTTCGCCAGTGGTCGGCGGAAGGTACACGTGCCCGTCGACCTGGGACCGGACCGCAGCGACACACGGATGCACGCCAAGACCGTAGGATCCTACGCAGTGCCGTAGGGGACCGCACCGCCACTTCCCAGCATATTAGGGACACTGTTGCTCCTGGGGTATCGGCGAGGACCACTCGCAACCGTCTCCATGAAGCTGGGCTACGGTCCCGCACACCGTTAGGCCGTCTTCCGCTCACGCCCCAACATCGTGCAGCCCGCCGCCAGTGGTGTCGCGACAGGCGTGAATGGAGGGACGAATGGAGACATGTCGTCTTCAGCGATGAGAGTCGCTTCTGCCTTGGTGCCAATGATGGTCGTATGCGTGTTTGGCGCCGTGCAGGTGAGCGCCACAATCAGGACTGCATACGACCGAGGCACACAGGGCCAACACCCGGCCGTACACCTCTGGTGATCGTCGAGGGGACACTGAATAGTGCACGGTACATCCAAACCGTCATCGAACCCATCGTTCTACCATTCCTAGACCGGCAAGGGAACTTGCTGTTCCAACAGGATAATGCACGTCCGCATGTATCCCGTGCCACCCAACGTGCTCTAGAAGGTGTAAGTGAACTACGCTGGCCAGCAAGATCTCCGGATCTGTCCCCCATTGAGCATGTTTGGGACTGGATGAAGCGTCGTCTCACGCGGTCTGCACGTCCAGCACGAACGCTGGTCCAACTGAGGCGCCAGGTGGAAATGGCATGGCAAGCCGTTCCACAGGACTTCATCCAGCATCTCTACGATCGTCTCCATGGGAGAATAACAGCCTGCATTGCTGCGAAAGGTGGATATACACTGTACTAGTGCCGACATTGTGCATGCTCTGTTGCCTGTGTCTATGTGCCTGTGGTTCTGTCAGTGTGATCATGTGATGTATCTGACCCCATGAATGTGTCAATAAAGTTTCCCCTTCCTGGGACAATGAATTCACGGTGTTCTTATTTCAATTTCCAGGAGTGTATATATAGTATGCATAATATTAGGTAAACACACAATCGTCTGCTTTACAGTATTTTTGGATACTTTGCTCATCGATCGCAATTCATCTAAAACGTCTGGCTTATGTTTCGTATCTTAAATGTGTAAAAATGTTACCACAAGTATTTTTCTGAATCTGCGTTATTTCCTGTTTCCCGTACATCAGCGGCTAAAAAACTTTTCGGTACAAAGTGCGCCCAACCCCGTATCTACGTGTTAAAGTTCGCCGGTCTGGTAGGGTCCAAAACACCGACGTCTATGTATGGCCTCCACTCATCTGTATTTTTCATTTGCATTCTCATTTCTCTCTCTTTTCCCACTGCTTCTGTCTCCTACTTAAGATTGTCCGAAAACACATCTTAAGTACATCTGGTAAAAATTTCGACGATTTTTCATGAACAGAAATGATAGAAGTGGCCATCCCCACAATTGGTACTTTGGGTACCTTACCTATTTGTCTTGATAATGGATACAAATTTTCGAAAAATGGAAAACGGTGTTTCTAGATGAACGCCCAAGAAATTAACAGTTAAAATTTGAACTATTGGCTATTGTTAGTTATTCAGATAATTGAGGCTAGCGGTGTGAATACGGCTAAAATTTGGTTTTTGCTGTTTTGTGCATAAGTACGGAAAATTTTGAACCTATGAATCTGGATAATGGATAACAGTATCAAAACAATTTTCGCGTCTCCTCGAGAATATTGTCTCCTAGAATATCGTTTTAAGAACACATGGAAAAAATTTCGACCATCTGCCATAAATAGAAATCATACAAGTGGCTATCCCTATAGTTGGTGCTTTTTGTGCCCAAAAATCATGGTTTATCGGGATTTTTTTAAATTTTCCCAGAAACTGCCCATGAACAAATGGTGCTTCTATAGGCCGTCTGAGATCCGTAGACCATACCTAATGGAAAAGAACCAACCGATTTTCTCGATTTGCCTGGACTGGAGGAAATGTGTAGTGTTTAAATTTTGACGCTGTACTGTAGGATACCTGCAGTATGCCCGTTTTTACCATAGGTGTACAAAGGGTCGTTAGACCAAAGATTGTCAAAAGCATTTGACCCCTTATCCACAAAAGTGCAAAAGAACCAACCGGTCTACTCAGTTCGCCTGAGCTGGAGTGATTGTGAAATTTTTGACCCTGTAACGTAGGTTCGCTGCAGTTGGCCGTTCCTTCGATAACACACAAAAGACTGCTACGCTATCAGCTACCTAAAAGACTTGGCCCTACATCTCAGTGATCAATAGAGCCGGAGATTACGACTCTCTGAAAAATCACATTGTTCCGCGTGACGTTTTGGAACATATCGGTGCCGTGCACTGTTGTGAACAGACTGATATAAACTCGAAAAAATATATAGTTTAATGACAGAAGTAAGTTTCCAGTTCTTTTATACTGCAGAAACTACAAATTTCTGAATTGAAATACTTCTATTCAGCAAACTTAATAGTTTAGAAGAAAGTGTTTCAGATATCTTTGAAATCTATCTCGGTTATCTGTTGAGCTTTTTAATATCATTAGATCAATGCACAAGGAGTTTGATTGCAATATTGTACACGCTTTTACTAGCTAATAGCAGTTGCAGGCAGGACAGAATTAACAGAGTGTGCTTTCTGTCACAACACAGTTATACATTTATCATCACCTAAACATATAAATGTTTTGTTAGAAAGTAGACCCTGTTACCTACATTTTAGACAAGCATGAGAACGTACCACAAAATGACAAGAGTGGTGGGAGATAGTCGCTTTATACAAAACTCTGTACAATTATCATAAGCAAAACATTTTATTCTGTGACATGAAATATTTTGTTCTTAAACGTTATAATGTCGATGGCCATTATTGAAGGACAATGATTTGCATTGACACGAAATGTAATAGCGCCTGTGAAGTGTTGCTTAACACTCCACAAAGATTTAATTTCTCAATTGAAATTCTCATATGTATTCAAGCCAATGGCCTTGCCGCAGTGGTAACACCGGTTCCCGTCAGACCACCTAAGTTAAGCAATGTCGGGCTGGGCTAGCACTTGGAAGGTGACCATCAGGTCTGCCGAGCGCTCGTGGCAAGCGGGGTGCACTCAGCCCTTGTGAGGCAAACTGAGGAGCTACTTGATTGAGAAGTAGCGGCTCCGGTCTCGTAAACTGACATAACGACCCGGAGAACGTTGTGCTGACCACATGCCCTACATATCCGCATCCAGTAATGCGTGCGGGCTGAAGATGACACGGCGGCTGGTCGGTACCGTTGGGCCTTTTTGGTCTGATCGGGCGGAGTTTAGCTCTTTTTTTTGTATGTACGCAAATGTTCTTAGTGTCCTCCACTGTGCGTTAACTGTCACTCATGTTTTCTAACTATATTGCTGTTGTAACCGTTGATTTGTAGAACTGAGTATGCTAAACTTTCGAAACAATAGAGATACAGGCCATGGTGCAAAACATCTGTGAATTTTTTTTTAAAGCCATATTTACGGTACCTGTTTAGCTGTTCAGATTGGTTATGCTGCTCATATCCTGTACTAAAAGAACCGAGAATTTTTACTGTATATTTAATGGAAGGCTATTAAGATTTATGAGTCATAATTATTGTTGAATTCCGTTAATTAGTTCTCCTCAGTCATAAAAATATACTGCAACTACAGTTGTGTAAATATGTAAAACAATTTTCGCATTCTTTGTGTTAGGTATTATGGTAACCTCTTTTCAGATACACCATTAATGGAAAAAATCTTACTTTTTGTTACAAAATAGTATGGTCTACAATGTAAAATGATTTGATAAGCTAAAATGAAATTTTCACTCTGCAGCGGAGTGTGCCCTGATATGGAACTTCCTGGCAGATTAGAACTGTGTACCAGAACGAGGTACTGGCAGAAGTAAAGCTGTGAGGACGAGGCGTGAGTCGTGCTTGGGTAGCTCAGTTGGTAGAGCACGTGCCCGCGAAAGGCAAAGATCCCGAGTTCGAGTCTCGGTTCGGCAAACAGTTTTAATCTGCCAGGAAGTTTTATCTGATAAGCTGTTTAGTGCTATTTTATTTCTACTTGTAAAATTTAAAATGTCGTTTGTCTGTCAACAGTGCATTCGGAAATCAGTACTGTGGTTGCCACTGTCTTAGTGTTCATCATCATCTTCTTCTTTTCAGCGATCACAGACCCTGTAGACCACGCGCTGCATCAACGATCCTCTTGCATCTTCTTCTGTTTCTCGCTGTCTCTCTACCCCTCCCCCCCCCCCCCTCCCTGCGTTGATTCCTAATGCTGCGACGTCTTTCTCTTTGTCATCATTTGGGCACAGTGGTCTTGCAGTGTGCACTCAAATGCCTTCTTAGGAAATCTGTTGATTTCCATTCTAGTCAGATTGCTCAACGCATTGCAGTCTCCTACTTCATAATTTCTGAACGATAGTGGGTTGCTTCGTTAATTGATACATGTCAGTGTTCTGTCGAACTCTTCCGATGTCATACTCCACCACAGGTCTCCAGATTTTTCTCGTCACTTTTCTTTCGAAAACATTCAGTTTTTCTCTTTCTTTCTTGGTAGGCGTCCAGCTTTTCGAACAATACAGCACTAATGAGCAGATGATGGTGTCATATATCTTCATCTTTGTGGTGATTGACAAAGCTTTACCTCTGAGTGGCCTACTGAGAGGATACAGCCATCTTGATCCTGAGGCTATTTATTTATTTATATCCAATGTTGTGATACTTCCACTCCTGAAGCGCGATCCAGGGTATTTAAACTGATGAAATTTTCTGAATCTAGAATGGTGGTCAGGGTCGAAGTGTAGATTTCGGTTTATAACTCGACCTATATCCATATACTCTGTTTTCTCTTAGTTTGTCAACAGTCCCATTTTGCTGGCACTGTGGCTGAGAGATCTGCACGTGTCCTTCAGCTCTTTTTCTGTTTCACTGAGTGAGACTACATCATCTGCGTATGCCACGAGTTTTACTTCACTGTGTTCGAATCGGAGACCTTCCTAAAGTTGTAAATTACTCTCTCGAACCTTCTGCAATTCAAGGCTGAAGAGAACCTAGTGTTCATGCCTCAGAAAATAAATAAAAAATTGCAATGAAACGGATAATAATACTGACATATGCCTATACCAAATCTTTTATAAATGAGTGTCCATATGTCATATTTTAACTTCCCTGAAAAAGTTCACTTGAATGCCGATGTTGATATTTACAGCCAAAATGATTGTTTTAAAAGTACCACTACGGTACAGGAAACATCATGTTTTTGTTTTATATTTTTCGTCAGTTGTGGGTGGGAAGCAGTGAGAGCTACAGATGATTACTTTTTAATATAATTTTCTTTTTAAAACTACTATTCTCAGTTCTCTGCCGAAAATTTTATTCAGTTGTGCTTCATACATAGGAAGTATTTACAACCTTTGAAACGTCCCCTTAGAAATGTTAATGAATTACTGAGCTCATAAACCTCTTACATTATTTGATTTTCAAACACCTGAGCAGAACTGAACGTACTCAGACATTTCGCTCTTTACCTATTCTTATCAACACTAAACTGACACACAATGTTTTTAGCGCAACGCAATGTGACTTTCAATAATCCCTACAAAAGAATGGCCCTGAGTAATATTAACCTATACCATTCACAAACCACTTACGTCACAAAAATCTTCGTTACTTGAACTTCTGCAATACAGCGAGCGCCACTACTGCCAGCTAAATAAAAGATTCCAACTACGGAAGTCACTAACTACTGATAGGCATAGTTAGCAAATGAAAGATTTTGATAGAGAAAAAACAATGTACACTCCTGGAAATTGAAATAAGAACACCGTGAATTCATTGTCCCAGGAAGGGGAAACTTTATTGACACATTCATGGGGTTAGATACATCACATGATCACACTGACAGAACCACAGGCACATAGACACAGGCAACTGAGCATGCACAATGTAGGCACTAGTACAGTGTATATCCACCTTTCGCAGCAATGCAGGCTGTTATTCTCCCATGGAGACGATCGTAGAGATGCTGGATGTAGTCCTGTGGAACGGCTTGCCATGCCATTTCCACCTGGCGCCTCAGTTGGACCAGCGTTCGTGCTGGACATGCAGACCGCGTGAGACGACGCTTCATCCAGTCCCGAACATGCTCAATGGGGGACAGATCCGGAGATCTTGCTGGCCAGGGTAGTTCACTTACACCTTCCAGAGCACGTTGGGTGGCACGGGTACATGCGGACGTGCATTGTCCTATTGGAACAGCAAGTTCCCTTGCCAGTCTAGGAATGGTAGAACGATGGGTTCGATGACGGTTTGGATGTACCGTGCACTATTCAGTGTCCCCTCGACGATCACCAGAGGTGTACGGCCAGTGTAGGAGATCGCTCCCCACACCATGATGCCAGGTGTTGGCCCTGTGTGCCTCGGTCGTATGCAGTCCTGATTGTGGCGCTCACCTGCACGGCGCCAAACACGCATACGACCATCATTGGCACCAAGGCAGAAGCGACTCTCATCGCTGAAGACGACATGTCTCCATTCATCCCTCCATTCACGCCTGTCGCGACACCACTGGAGGCGGGCTGCACGATGTTGGGGCGTGAGCGGAAGACGGCCTAACGGTGTGCGGGACCGTAGCCCAGCTTCATGGAGACGGTTGCGAGTGGTCCTCGCCGATACCCCAGGAGCAACAGTGTCCCTAATTTGCTGGGAAGTGGCGGTGCGGTCCCCTACGGCACTGCGTAGGATCCTACGGTCTTGGCGTGCATCCGTGTGTCGCTGCGGTCCGATCCCAGGTCGACGGGCACGTGCAGCTTCCGCCGACCACTGGCGACAACATCGATGTACTGTGGAGACCTCATGCCCCATGTGTTGACCAATTCGGCGGTACGTCCACCCGGCCTCCCGCATGCCCACTATACGCCCTCGCTCAAAGTCCGTTAACTGCACATACGGTTCACGTCCACGCTGTCGCGGGATGCTACCAATGTTAAAGACTGCGATGGAGCTCCGTATGCAAACGGCAAAACTGGCTGACACTGACGGCGGCGGTGCACAAATGCTGCGCAGCTAGCGCCATTCGACGGCCAACACCGCGGTTCCTGGTGTGTCCGCTGTGCAGTGCGTGTGATCATTGCTTGTACAGCCCTCTCGCAGTGTCCGGAGCAAGTATGGTGGGTCTGACATACCGGTGTCAATGTGTTCTTTTTTCCATTTCCAGGAGTGTATTTACCTTAATAGTGTTCAAAAGTCATTATATATATATATCACCCGTCCAGATCGTCCGCTCTCTCTCCCCACATCCAGCACTGCTGGCGGCTCACCTCCAACTGCGCAACGCTGCGCGCTGTTCACATCTAACTGCCGACTACAATAGAGAATTTTTCAACAATGCAAACCAGACGCAGACTGCACACAGCACAGCCAGTGATTTTCACACAGAGCGCTACTTGGCATTACCAATATAAAAACCTAAACAGCCTACTTACACCTTTTTTCAGAACAATAAACTTACGAATGCTGAAGATTAGATGGGTAGATTACATAATTAATGAGGAAGTATTGAATAGGATTTGGGAGAAGTTTGTGGCACAACTTGACTAGAAGAAGGGATCGGTTGGTAGGACATGTTCTGAGGCATCAAGGGATCACCAATTTAGTACTGTAGGGCTGCCTGGAGGGTAAAAATCGTAGAGGGAGACCAAGACATGAATACACTAAGCAGATTCAGAAGGATGTAGGTTGCAATAGGTACTGGGAGATGAAGAAGCTTGCACAGGATAGAGTAGCATGGAGAGCTGCAGCAAAGCAGTCTCAGGACTGAAGACCACAACAACAACAAGCTTACTATCAAATGATTCAGTTACGAATTATTAAAGATATTTAACGTAAATACTTCATCACTTTTCAGAGATTTTATTGATACATTTCAGTAAGTTTCTTTTCTCTCTTTATGTGATGCTCTCATTCATGGTTATTTACGCTGTTTTTCATGTTGTTTTAAACTGATTTATGAGCACTGATATAATTCTCTCTCAACTCTCTATAGCAATAACTATCTTATCTTAGCTACATATGGATCTTAATCTGCCGCGACCGTAGCGGTCGCGCGGCTCCAAACCGAAGCGCCCAGAACCGCTCAGTCACGGCCCGCGTTGTGCCAACAGTCCGTCGCACTTTATCTAGGGGCCTTTGCGTCACGAAACGCCACGCCGAAATGATCCCGCACCTAAATGCTGGGGGCAGATCTTCAACATCTGCAGACGGTTCAGAGACACATGTCACGTGTGGGCTAGCATTGACCTCTTGAAAAATATTGCCGCATTACTGTCGCACGAGAGGTAACACATGAAGCCCCCAGATGTTCATAACATACCGTTGTTCCGCCACTGTTCCCTCAGTCAACACCAGCTGTGACCTGAAGTCATTATGGTTCCCTGCAGTGTGGCAGCAGGGGTAACACCGCTGTTTTTCTCGAAAACTTTAGAATTAAAGCTCTCCCCAGGTCGTCGCCAGACTCGCCAACGACGGTCATCTAGGGTCGTGAAAAAGCGCGAATCATCGCTAAACACATTGAGACAGCAGTCGATGCTTCCACTCCAAACACAGCCGTTTGTGTTGTGGCGTCAACGGCATCCCGAGCATAAGACAGTAATTCTCAATGCTTGCTGGTGCTAGTCTCCGAGCAATGGTGCGAGGTAAGGCACAATGTCGCAGGGAGTCCATCATTTATTCTCAAATGGCAGGCGCAGATGTGAGTGGGTTACGATGTACTTCGTGCACTACACGCCGCTCCTCCTTTCTGGTCGTCATACGCCGTAGACTGGAAGCTTGACGACGGGCATTCCTGCCCTCAAGGTCCCAAGCAGTCCAGCAGTGGGCCACTATGGTGTCATAGTACTCCACAAATCAGCGTACTGCACGATTCGGTCAGCCGTCCAAATATTGACGCACAGATTGTAAGGTGCCAATCTCACACGATTACGTGGTATCTCTATGTCCTTCGCAGTGACAGCTTGACATCTGTCGCTGTTTATGCCTCTTACATACGCTACCATGCTTGGTAACAAATTGATCACCAACAACACTAATTCGTTCTGGAGCACCTTCTACGTGTCACAGGGAATTAAAAGTCTAATAATTTATATATCCGCCGATAATGTGGAAGAGTAAGAAATTGACATCCAAGAATGTCTTCCGTGTGCCTCCTAGTTTACATGACCAGACAAACTGAATCTGTAGGGAATTAAACGGATGATATCGGTGCAAGTACTGATTCCCGACATGGAAGTGAGTGTCTGCTAGCTTGGTTGAGCTTTGTGTCAACACTCGATCAGTTGCACTGGAAATTGGTCCACGCAATTCCATGAGGAACAGTAGCTACAACTCTACTATTCTCTTAAACTTTATCTTGAGGCCTTTTAACTTTCCTGTTTCATAGAAGGACGTTAGTGTTCAGTAGTTGCGGGAGCCATGTATGGGCGGTCCTCAAACTTCTATTCTGAAGAGCCATAAATTCAAATTTTCTATAGGATTTGTGGACAGGTATTACCAATGATCGCGTGATTGTGGACTGCGTTTCTGAGGAACATCTTTCTCACGTTATTGGAAGATATTCCGGTTGATCTCCCTGCACATATAAGATTCCAGGTTGATGGTTCAAATGGCTCTGAGCACTATGGGACTTAACATCTCAGGTCATCAGTCCCCTAGAACTACTTAAACCTAACTAACCTAAGGACATCACACACATCCATGCCCGAGGCAGGATTTTACTGCGGAATTGATGGCAATTTCCCAGACCCTTATCTTTATTAAACAGTCCGAACACAACCGCCTTTTGTTATGTACGGACTCAATGAGTGGCTTTATGGCTATTGACCGATGTTTTTCCCGCCATGCCTTAGTCTTGGCCATCCTTGACCATCTCGCTGATCTTCACCGTGTGCTCGTTCCGATTACTTCCTTTGGGTCCCTGGCCATGTGGGTATCCCAGATAATGAGCTTGCTGATCGTTTAGCTGGGTGAGCAGTCACTTACCCCCGTTCCCTGTAACTCCTCGTGAAGCGGATTTACGGCTTCTCATCAAATCCCACTTCGCACAATCATGGACCAACTCTTGGGAGGCTACCTCCCTGTCTAAGAAACTTTGTGCGATTAAGGTGACAGCAGTCCCGTGGCGTTCTTCCTTCCGCCTCTCCCAAAAGGCCTCAACCACATTGTGTCGTCTTCGCATCGCTCATACCAGGCTGACACATGGTTTTCTTTTGCGTAATGAGCCACCCCCACTTTGTGGTTGTGGAGCCTTCCAGTCAGTAGCCCACATTTTGGTGGTATGCACCCTTCTCTTGGCTCTGCGTACTAAGTACAGACTTCCCCGCACTTTCCTTTAATGTTAGCTGACGATTCCCGGATGGTCGAACTAGTTCTCAGTTTCCTCCGTGAAAGTGGTTTTTATTCTCAGTTTTAAGGTTTTTAATCTCACTTTGGTGTTGGGGTAGGGCGGTCAGGGTTGGGGTGTCACCCTCTTATGCTGTGTTTCGAGATTCCCAATTCCCCTCCCTGGCCAAGATCCTCTTTTCTTTCCCTTTTACACTGTTTTATCACTCTTTAGAGTTGGTTAGTCTCCTTTTCCCATTCGCACTTCTACATTCTCGAGGTTGAACGCTTTTAAATAGCAGGTGATCTTGCCTCTACTGCTTCAGAGATGGGATATTTCCTGCCTCTAGCATAGCCTTGTGGTTGCTCTCTTGCTGACTTCCCTCATTTTGTTTTTACCATTGACGACACGATTGCACTTTTACGTTTTTTATCCCTTTCCCTTTTATCGTTCTGAATTTTCTGTGATGTCAAACTGCCTGAATGGACCACATTCAAAACAAGGGACTGATGACTTTGCTGTTTGGTCCCTTCAACTCCAATCAACCGGTCAACAAACCGAGGCAGTATTGGAACCAGCGACCGTAACAATCGCATGGTTCCGGACTGAATCGCCTAGAACCGCTCGTCCAGCGAGGCCGACTCCAGGTTGATAAAAGGCTCAGCCAATTCTGCAGGTATTACTGGCAAAAACGTGCATCAGATGTTCTCTGAAAGATGATTAGAAAGAGGATGTACGTCAATAATTTTCGCTACTTATGAAGTTCCTCGAACAACGCCAGGTACTTTGAAATGGGAAGTCGGAACTCTGTGACGCGATTGCTGTATATTCACAGCGATGCAATTTTGAACAACTGTTGTAAATGATAAATGAAACTCTTATGAACTTGTGTCGACTTAGATTTTAACATAGCCAGGATTTCAATGATGAGTTTGACATTTTTGTATTTTTCGCTTAAACCTTCCGCGCCCGGGTTCCCGCGTTCGATTCCCTGTGGGGTTAGGGATTTTCTCTGCCTCGTGATGACTGGGTGTTGTGTGCTGTCCTTAGGTTAGTTAGGTTTACGTAGTTCTAAGTTCTAGGGGATTGATGACCATAGGTGTTAAGTCCCATAGTTCTCAGAGCCATTTGAACCATTTCAACCAAGCTTAAAACTTCCAGACAAATATTTCTGCGACCAGTTTCCTTATGTGGAACAGATACATTCTCCCTCTTCCATCACCTTTGAAACTTAGTATCATCTTCATGAAAACACCCAGAATGAAAGCACGTAGTGACAGCTAATAGAAATATGCAAGTATAGTTAATGCAACTTGCATTGACTATAATATGTTACAGCAGAGAAATTTAGGAAACTTCTCACGAGAGAACTGCGAGTGTAGAAAAAGGCTCCACTAATTTCTTGAGGTCAGGTTACAGTAGCAGCAAATAAAATTTTGTTGACGATGTAGCTAATACTAAATTTTTATTTGTTACTTAGTTGTCAAATAATCAGAACTTTTCGAGTATTTGATAATTACTACGTTGAACACACATAATATGTGGATAAACGATTTAAAATATTAAAACATGTAATAGTCCTTGACATACTCCTTGAGAACAAAAGTGTGACACAGCATCGAAACAGAAAGTGGAGTATTTATATTTTTTATATACTTTGAAATTTTTCTTGTAAGACACTTTAAATACACAATATGACACGTCTGAATACTTAAGCCAATACAACTGGAAATTATTCTTGTTGGAAATTAAACAAAATATTGTGTCTGATAAACGTGTGCGTAGGCATCCTTATTGCGTCTGCTCTTGAATGTAGACGCTTGCGTCTCTCATCAGCCAAGTAAGTTACAAATATCTATTCATGAGGCTAATGACTTTGTCGTACACTAGTTCCTTAGCGTGGATGGCCCATACGTAGTCGAGGTGGTTGAAAGAATCCAGCGATACGAGGAAGCGGCCTATGCAATTTGGTAGCTTGTCGTACAGTCTGTCCACATCCTGCAACAATAAACAGGAATTGTCTGAATGCACATCCAAAAAAATTCAGTAACATTACTTTTAAGTAATAGTCGTTAATGACACATATCAATACTGCACAGTTGGTAAAGAGAAGAGCGTCAGTAAGTCTCTACACCGACGTGAACAACCCGCAACCAACGCCGTAGTTGTTCAGGCTCTCGAAAGCTTGCATTTCGATTGTATTCACAAAACGATTCAAGGATGTTTTACAACACCTGTCCGCATTAAAAAGTAATCACCACACACGTTAAGGCATTTATCCCACAGGGAGAAGATACGATCAATTACTGTTCCGTAGAAAGCGGTCGTCCGCCGACGGATCCACATCCATACCCAGTCTTGCACTTCCTCGTCCGGCTGAAAGCGGCGTCCATGCATGTCTTTCTTCGCCTCACCAAAGACGTGAAAATCAAGCGCTGTAAGATCCGGGCTGTACAGAGGATGCTGAAGTGTTTCCCAAGCAAATCGCTGAAGTGTAGCCGTCGTCCGATTGTCAGTGCGCAGTCGCGCGTTATCGAGCAACAGGATGATTCTGTACGATAGCATTCCAGGACGTTTTGAACGTACGGCGGGGCGCAATTTCTGGAAAGTGTCATCACAGCGCTACCCATTGATCGTTGTTCCAGGCTCGAGGAACTTGACGAGCAGAGGGAACTTGCAGTCCAAGAAAAAAACTCATCATGATCTCACCGTAAATTGTGTTAACTGCTTCGTATTTCTTTTCGGAGGTGTGGAAAGTTTCCACTGCTGGCTTTGCCGTTTGCGCTCGGGGTTTCGGAATGCTGTCGCAGAATCATCCTGTTGCACGTTAACAGCCGCCCCTGCACTGTCAATCGGATGAAGACTACGCTTCAGCGATTTTGCTCAGATGACTACAGTTCCTCTGTACAGCCCTGATCTTTCAACGTGTGATTGTCACCTATTTGGTGGCGTGCTGAAGAAAGACGTGCCTGCACGTCATCTCAGTTGGAACAGGAAGTGCAGCAGAGGGTGCCACTGTGGATCCGTCAGTAGCCGACCGCGTTTCATGAAACACTAACTGATCGTCTCGTGTCCCAGTGGGATAAATATCTTAACGCGTGTAGTTATTACTTTTAAATGCAGTTATTGAATGGTCCCGTTGTGGTGAGTGTTCGGTTTTCAATTGGCTGTTCCTTACAATACGATTTTTTAGATGCCAACATACAAGATAATCACAGTGGTCTTGATTTCTTACTAATGAAATGTAAGACTTCAAGTAAAAATAAAAGGCAACTGGTTTAAAACACACCGCTTACGAAGATTATGAAACTACGGAACGGGAGCACCACCCTAAATGTAAAAGAGATATTAACGACAGAAATGGAACTTCAGAAAATGTTAGAGTCTTAAGGTTGTTGCTATGGAAGGATCTTAAAAGCAACTACAAAATGAAGACATTGTATTGAAGAACGAAACGTAAAACAGTTGAACGTTAGTGCAAGAGAGTACCGGGTATAAAAGTAAAATTAAAACACTTATCTGTGTAGTCACTTATCTTCTTCCAAGATTCCTATGCAGGGCATAGACTTCGCCTTCACGTGGACCAGTTGGTTTTATGGGAATTTCTCTTTCTGGCTGGAGTCAATTGTACGCCTTCCACTTCATTTCGCTAGCGATTAGTATCTGTGTCACTCGTTGTCGTATTATTTCACTGACGTCAGCTGAAGTGTCAGGCAGACAGCAGGTGTCTTTTTCCTCCCTCAGTCTTCTGACTGGTCTGATGCGGCGCTCCACCACTTCCTATCTTGTGCCAGCGTCTTCGCTTCAGAGTCACTCACCGTCCTCAGTTTTTGGGTATATTCCAATCTATGCCTTCCTCTACAGTCAGTTTTACCCTCTACCGCTCCTTCTAGGACCCTTTACATGTCCTTCGAGAACCAAGAAAGTTATTCCATTACGTCTCAACAGATGCCCTGTTTTCTTGTCCCTTGGTGTCAGTGATCTGTATGTTCCTTTTCTCGACGATTCTGCGGAGAACCTTTTCCCTTAGTTACCTTATTAGTCTACTTAAATTTCAACATTCTTCTATAGCGCCACTTCTGAAACACTTTTCTAGTCTCCCCACAGTCCATGATTCACACGTTAGTCCACAGTCTAGTAAATTTCTTCCGTAGTTTAAGGTTCTATATTTGGTACTAGGAGACTTCATTTGATCAGGAATTTCGTCTTTATCTGTGCCAGTCTGCTTTTCATGTTCTTTTTTCTTCATCTGTCACGTGCTACTTTGCTTCCAATGCTGCCTATTTCCTTAAGCCCATTTACCTCATGGTCATCAGTTTTTGTAGCGAGTTTATCGTTAATCTCAAATCTGCTACTCCTTTTTTCTTTCATCTTTCTTCAGTTTACCCTCAATTTATATTCTGTACTGATCAGCCTTTTCATTCCAGTCAACACGTTTTCTAGTTCTTCTTCACTTTTACTCAGGTTACCAATTTTATCTTATCATTGATATCCTTTCCCTCTCCTGAACCTTTCTTTAGTTTCCGCTATTGCTTCTTCGATGTGTAGATTGAATAGTAGCGGCGAAAGACTGCACTCCTGGCTCACAACATTTTCAAACAGAACACTTCATTGTTGGTCTTCCATTCTTATTGGTTAATTACGCATTGTACATTATCCGCCTTTCGCTATAGCTTACGCCTATTTTGCTGAGAATTTGAAACATCTCGCACAGTTTTACACTGTCAAACACTGTTGACAAGTCGACAAACCATATGAAGGTGTCTTGAGTTTTGATCAGTCCTGCTTCCATTATCAAGCGCAACGTCTGGACTGTCCTTCCAGTGCCTTTTTTTCTTTTTCTAAAGACAAGCTGATCATTATCTAACATTTCCTCAGTTTTCTTTTCTATTCTTCTGTATAATATTCTTCTCAACAACTTGGATACTTGAGTTGTTTATTGTTGCAGAAGTCAGTCTCTCTCCTGTCTCAATCCTACTACCAAGGTACATTAAAAATTATAATAATTTTTCACAATTTATAATCATAACTGATCAGTATGACCCGAAAGAGCGTAAGTGTGTAGCTTTTTTAAGGAAGATAGCTCGTTTAACTGATTAAAGTGAGACCTGGTAACCAACGCGCCACCTCGCTCGGTGACAATCATTATTTATTTATTTATTTATTTATGCATTTATTTTACCTGGCAAGATTAGGGCCTTCAGGCCCTCTCTTACACCTAACCAGGCATACTCAGGTTGAACGAGTTACAGTTTCTACTTAACATTAAGGACATATAGCCTATTATGCAGTATTGATGTTAAAGAAAAAAAATAGATATTATAACAGTAGTACAATGATAATTATAACAATAAAAAATAATTAAAACAATCAATAATAATAATAATAGTAATAGCAATAATAATAATAATAATAATAATAATAATAGTAATAATAATAATAATAATGACTATGTATATGAAAGTAAACATACTTTTCTTTTCTGAATGTCAGTCCCATTGTTAGTTGGGAATTTTCTTGCAGCTTGTGAGTTATTCTCGTCGAGCAGAGACATAAGACGATAGAATGGGGTGAAAGAGATATGTAAGAGGTAGATAGGTTAGAGGAAGAGAAATAGAACGGTAAAATTCGAAGCTGTGATGGAGAGCAGAAAGAAAGAGATGGGAGGGGCACAAGAATGGTGGTTATACCGTCCCTAATATGTAAGCTTTGAGTTCCCTCTTGAATGTTGAGTAGTTCTGGATAAGACGCAGTTCACAGGGGAGCGCGTTCCATAGCCGTATGGCTGAGATGGAGAATGACACGGAGAAAGATTTTGTGTTATGTAAAGGTACAGCCAAGATGATAGACGTATCCGATCTGGTGTTGCGATTGTGGAATGATGATAGGTGTTTAATGTGAGAAGATAAGTATTGGGGGCACCAGTGGCTAAGAAATCGATGAAGTAAGCACATCGTGTGGAGATCGCGTGCCGTATGTGGGCGTATCCAACCTAGCTGGGAGTATGAAGGACTGATATGATCATACAACCGAATATTGCACACGTATCTAACGCAAGCATTCATCACTAGCTCGAGGCATCTAGAATTTTCACTATTTGTGCCGTGTTGAACTACATCGCAGTAGTAAAGATTAGGCAAGACTAGTGTTTGGACTAATTTTTGTTTAACATGGGTTGGAAATATTTTTCTAAACTTTTGAATTGCATGTAGGGAGGAGAGCGATTTCCGGCAAGCTGTGACTGTTTGTTCTTCCCAGTTTAGGTGTTCATCCAAGATTATTCCAAGGTCTTTTACTGTTTTTTGGTATGGTAGTTGGGTACCATTGAGGAGTATTTTAGGGACTGTTTCGCGAAAGTACCGGCTGATTAACTTTGGATGAGATATAAGTATGACCTGGGATTTCTTGGGGTTTAGTTTCAGACCTAGGTTCTGTGCCCATCGAGAAACAGAGCAAAGATCAGCGTTCATACTCGCTACTGCATCAGCAATGTTTTTGGGGCTTGCACTTATGTACAGTTGGATGTCGTCGGCATAAAGATGGTAGTTGCAGGAGTGAATCACTGAAGAAATATCATTAATGTACAGTGAGAAGAGTAGTGGACCAAGGACGGAGCCTTGGGGAACTCCAGAGCGCACGCTTTTCCATGATGACTTTTCCGACCCACAAATGACTTGTTGACTTCTGTTTTTGAGGTAGCTGTCGAACCATTGTATTGCGCTGTTTGAGAAATTCAGCTGTTTCATTTTAATTAGTAATATATCGAAGTCAACTGTGTCAAAAGCCTTGCTAAAGTCAAGCAGTGTTAGGATAGTAGCTTCACGTCTGTCCATAGCATGTTTAATGTCATCAGTTACTTTGATTAATGCGGTTGCTGTACTATGGTGCTTTCGAAAGCCTGACTGATATTCGTCATGGATGTTATGAGTTTTGAGGTAATCCGTCAGTTGTTCATGGACGATGTACTCTAGGGCTTTAGAAATTGCAGGTAGTATGCTGATCGGCCTGTAGTCACCTGGCGACTTAGGGTTGTCAGTCTTGGGTATAGGCTTAATTAAACTTTGCTTCCACTCAGTAGGATATGTACTACTGACAAGAGACAGGTTGAAGATGTCTGTGATAACTGGAATAATAGTGTCTACGACGTTCTTAATCATGCCAATGCTCACTCCATCATTTCCTACTGCCTCGGAAGAGATTCTCATAATTGCCTTGTGTACTGTGCCGGTAGTGACATGTTTTAGGAAAAACTTGTCTCTCGAGAGATTGATATCTTGGGGCTGGTAATTTGTCGCTGCGTGGCAGTTTGCAGCTGTTGAGAAGAAATCGTTTAATTCTTCTGCAGACGCTTGATAAACAGCGTCAGATCTTCGCTTCCCTATACCGAAACTGCGCAGCTTTTTCCACAGTGCAGCAGGTTTTGATATGCCGCATACGACAGAGCGGGCATGTCTGATTTTGGCATTCCTCACGCTTTGCTTGGTTCTGTTTCGGAGTTTCCTATAAGCTTCGTATGCCTCGGGAGTTGGGTTACGCTTGAAGGCCCTATGTGCAGCATCACGTTTATTCATTAACTGACGTAATGCAGTGGTGAGCCACGGAGCGGGAGCTCTCTTTACCTTAACAGTGCGTTGAGGAGCATGTTTATCATACAGTGAAATAATTTTGCGACATAATTGCCGAATTTTTTCGTCTAAAGTCGGTTCATCGTTTATATCATGCCAAGGGATGTCTGAGCAATCCTTTTGAAGAGCGTCATGGTTAACATTTTTTAAGTTTCTGTAGGTTACCAGGTGAGATTTTTCTTTGGTAGTATGCATTGAGTAATTTAAAAATATCACGTCATGAGCAGAGAGTCCCGGAGCGGATGTCTGATTGGCGCGGATTATTTTATCTGGTCGCTTTGTTGCTATTATATCTATGATTGTGTGGCTGTGTGGCGTGTGATGAGTTGGGTTCAGCGGTGTTAAACTCATATCATTGGAGTGGAACAGTCGCCTTAGTTTTTCGGCAGAGGGAGATTTTAACTGTAAGTCGATGTTTGTGTCGCCCATAATGATTATGTGTTCATACTGTGTCACGAGTGAGGACAGGGCAGACTGAAAGGAGGACATGGCACCGACGTTTGGAGGTTTATAGATTACTCCAATTAGCAGTTTCTGATTTGATGTATTTATTTCGAAAAACAAGAACTCTGCTTCTCCTTCGCCCTTTGCATCCGATGTGCATAGCACAGTAGGTGTCAGATCAGAGCGAACATAGGCACCCACACCACCCCCGCGTCGTGTTTCACGATCTGCCCTTAGGAGAGAGTAACCAGCGATTCGGATAGCGTCGGAAGAAATGTTTGGTTTCAACCAAGTTTCAGAGACGAGGATAATGTGGAACAGCGATTGGCAGAACAGGTCACAGAACTCGTCGAAGTGAGCCGTTAGCGACTGCGCGTTCGCGTGGGCCACAAAGAGCCCGCCGCCGGAACCGGTCCGTCCCATTGTGGCCGCCTGTAGGACCGAGCGCGCTCCGTTTACCTGCTGGCCGGAAGAGGGACAAAAGGTGGATTTCGCGGGGCAAGACATATTTACAGGTGTGTCCAAGGTCGTGACTGACTCAAGCGTCTGTGGACTAAAGGTGAAAAACACGCTGGAAGTATCGAAGAAGGGAGTGAAAAGAAAGATGGAAAGTGGCAGTAGTAGTTACGAAAAAGATAGTAGTAGTAGTAGTGGTAGTGGCGAAGATGGAAATAACAGATATAGAAAGGTGGTTGTAAGGAGATTCCTGTTAATGGAGGGTGTTAATTCCCATTTGACTGACAATATGAATATACATGAGGACTTATAATAGACAAATAAAGAAACAATATTTTTGTGAAACAATTGACTGATTTTAAATAGAGTACTTATGGTACTTATAGAAATAACGGAGCAGTATTTAAGCTAAAAAAAAATGAAAAGAAAGAATAAAAAATTAACTTATATTAGACAGATTACAATATGAGACTTTGTGTCTCGCGAGATTTCGCTCAGTCTTTCAGTTCGAACATGTTTGTCACCGTTTTCCTCCCTCCTTCCGTCTTGATTACGATCCTGCCATCCTGGGTCCATACATTTTGAAGGCCAAACTGTGTGATCGCAGCGTTCAAAACTTTTAGTCTTTCGCGCGTCAGATCTTCCCTCAGGGTAACCCCACTCTTGGCGAGTTTTCTTTTCTGAGCAAACACTTCAGCTCTTTTCCGGTAAGACACAAATTTAATTATTATGGGCCTGGGTTTCATGGCACCTGGTATCCTGCGCCCAACACGGTGGCTTCTGTCAATATCGGCCACGTCGATCTGCACGCCAAGTTTCTCACGCACGAGGCTAATGGCCAGGTCGTCGGTGTTTTCGCGATCGTTTTCAGCTACCCCGAACAAGCGCAAGCTGTTCCTTCGCTGATACTGCTCAATTTCATCGGTGGCAGCAGACAGTTTAGCCTCTAGGTCGGCGGCTTTTTTCTCTTGTGCGGCCAGGGACTTTCTAAGAGACTGGATTTCGGTGCTGTTGCGCCCGACAGACTCTTGTAGTTTGTCCATGACCGCGGCCGTCACGGAGTCCGTGATGGATTGCACGATAACGTCTAGCGTGTCTTTGCTGTGCAGCGCCGCACTCACCTGGGACCGGACGAGCTCCCCGATGTCGGGAAGCGGGGCCTCACCTGCCGCCGGAGACCGGGCGCCCGCGCTGCCTGCGCCCCTGTAGCCTCGCCTGCTGCCGCTTACTCGTGCTCTTCCCATTTTTCACTCACTTATCACTTATCACTTGTGGTAATCAACGGAGAACAATACACCACGGCAAGTAACACTTGTTTAGTCGGATGCACCCGTTGTGGACTGCCGCACTTCTCTGTAACACCTTCAATGAGCGGAAAAACTCGCGAGCCGAAGAAACGCGCGTCACTCAGTGGCCGCCATATTCAAATTATTTACCGTCCGCTAATGGAACTTTTCTCTGAAAAACATTTAACAGCATCCACCCCAATTGCGACAACACAAAAAAGCCGCAGAGGAGCAGATGTGTGAACAGAACGCAGCAGAGATGTACGAGCTTACCTTCACAGCCGCTAGCCAGTCGTTGCTGCTGTAGAAGAGCGCCACTTTGGCGGTGATTTTGCTCAGGTCGTAGTCTGGCGGCCAGAAGCTGCCGTACTTCTCCAGGTTGCCGAACATTCCATGGTCGTACTGGCGGAAGTGACCTGGAACAGTAAACACGCGTACCGTAAAGCGGCAGGCACTGTCAGACTGAGTAAGCGCGACGAGAGAACATATTCTCGATAATGTGGCTGTAACTAAATTTCTTGCAAGGGCAGCTAAGACATTTTAAAGAAAACTTGTGTTCCACACAAATAAGACGGTTTTTCATATATGTGACATTTGATAATAGCGTAAGGCTGAAATCCTGATTGTGTAATAAAGCATATCATACAGTCATACGACTGTTATGTCTTTCCGTCTGTTCTACACAAGTCCCAGTAATTTTGCTCCACCATGAATGGTAGTTTCGACAAAGGCTGTCCAGCCCTCGACCCATGTGTCCCAAAACGAATAAGTATCAGTGCGGCCCAAGAGGTGAGCGTATATCAAACAATCTCTAAAGTAGGAAAGTCCTCAGGTTCCGTATATAGAAGTTATGATAAGAGTAGTATTCTGAATCTGAAACTCCTGCTACCCTTCCGCCATACCGCCTGCCGTCCCCCCCTTCCCCCCCCCCCCCTTCCATCTCTCTCTGACACACACACTCTCTCTCTCTCTCCCTCCCTCTCTCGCCCACATACCGTGGCGCAGGTAATTTAAAATGTTGGACACTTCTGGTATAGAAGAAGTAGATATCAAAAATTCTGCATGATAAGGAACAATACTCAAATAAAGATCTGTGCCACCTTAACCCACACAGGCAAACAACAACTTATAAAATGGCAAGATGCATGAGAGAATGGCGATGTACTTCCAACATGATGGATGACCGGCACATAGCACTCGTGTGGTTGAAGCGGTATTGAATAACATATTTCATGACAGGTGGATTGGTCGTCGAAGCACCATACCATGGCGCACACGTTCACCGGATCTGACGTCCCCGGATTTCTTTCTGTGGGGAAAGTTGAAGGATATTTGCTATCGTGATCCACCGACAACACCCAGAAACAAGCGTCAGCGCATTGTCAGTGCATGTGCGAACATTAAGGAAGACCAAATACTCTTTGTTGAGAGGAATGTCGTTAGACATATTGCCAAACGCATTGAGGTTGACGGACATCATTTTGAGGATTTATTGCATTAATGTGGTATTTACAGGTAATCACGCTGTAACAGCATGCGTACTCAGAAATGATAATTTCACTTAGGTACATGTACCACATTGGAACAATCGAAAGAAAAAGGTTCAAACATACCTACGTTCTATATTTTAATTTAAAAATCTACCTGTCACCAACTGTTCGTCTAAAATTGTGAGCCATATGTTTCTGACTATTACAGCGCCATCTATCACAAAGCGAAAAAAAAAAAATGAAATGATCGTATGGCATTGTTGGCCGGACGGCCCCATGCGGGGAAGTTCGGCAGCCGTATTCAAAGTCCTTTTTAGTTGATGCCACTTCGGCGACTTGCGAGTCAATGATGATGAAATGATGATGGTGAACACACAACACCCAGTCATCACGAGGCAGAGAAAATCCCTAACCCCGCCGGGAATCGAGCCCGGGGCCCCGTGAACAGGAAGCGATGACGTTTGTAAGTAGGCTGGTTAGGTTTTTTTATTGGTAACGCCACGTAGCGCTCTGTATGAAAAGTCACTGGCTGCGCTGTGAGCAGTCTGTGGCTAGTTTGCATTGTTGTCTGCCATTGTAGTGTTGGGCAGTTGGATGTTAACAGCTCGTAGCGTTGCGAAGTTGGAGGTGAGCCGCCGGCAGTGGTGGATGTGGGGAGAGAGATGGCCGAGTTTTGAAATTTGTAAGACTGGATGTCATGAACTGCTATATATATTTTGACTATTAAGGTAAATACATTGTTTGTTCTGTATTAAAATCTTTCATTTGCTAACTATGCCTATTAGTAGTTAGTGCCTTCAGTAGTTTGAATCTTTTATTTAGCTGGCAGTAGTGGCGCTCGCTGTATTGAAGTAGCTTGAGTAACGAAGATTTTTGTGAGGTAAGTGATTTGTGAAACGTATAGGTTAATGTTAGTCAGGGCCATTCTCTTGTAGGGATTATTGGAAGTCAGACTGCGTTGCGCTAAAAACGTTGTGTGTCAGTTTAAGCACAGTCATGTAGAATTGTTCAAGGGGACGTTTCACGCTACCGCAAGACCACGAGCTGCGGACACAAAGCGAAAAAAGTGGTCCAAGTAAAAAATTCATATTTCTTTACGTACTGCACGAACATGTAATAGAAAATGGGGGTTCCTATTTAAAAATACGCAGTTGGCATCCGTTTCCCTAGGGCAGCGCCAACTGATTTCCCCCTTCAAGCTAGACAAGTTTCGTTCATTTTTCGTTTGACGCTTATTTCGTGAGACATTTGGCCCGATCACGATCAATGTACCACGCTGTAGATAGTCCATCTTTTGCAGGAATCGAGAAGTTAGACCATTTTTGCTTGTTTATGATATCGGTACTGACAGGATATTAAAATATATGACATAAATGGCCGTCCTTTTACAGGCATTGACGCAGGTGCTTAAATTTTTTACGCCGCGAATGGACCGGTGGCTATAATATATGACGTAAGTTTGAAGCTGATACGTCTACCTTAACACATGGACAGACTCAAGGATAACGCGATAAAAGATGTTGATCGTGTAATATAATGACAAATTAGCAATTTTGGAATTTTTTCTTTTACTTGTACTGCAAACCCTTGCTTCTTGTGAAATTTCGTAAGTCTTGATCAATGGGAAGTATCATAAAGGTTTTGATGAATAAGTTTGCAAGTTTTAAAATATGTGACATAAAAAAAAGTTTCGATTTGTTTGGCGTAGGAACTTAATTGTTTTTCACCGCCAACGGAAGCCATGTGAAACAAAATTTCAACTTGATACGTCTACACGTCCCTGACAACTAGTGTGCTTAAAAGACAGACTGACAGATGAACAACGAAGTGATCCTATTAGGGTTACGTTTTTACCTATTGAGGGACGGAACACTAAAAATGCCGTTTTCGGCACAAAATTGCCTGCAACCAATGACCACTTCACAATGGCAATTGAACGAAATCAGCGAGCTTTGTAATATATACAGACTATTGGGTAATTTTCTCTCAGGTAAGGGAACAATAACTTCACTTAATACCTATACAAACGTTGTGTGTCAATGTTCGAAGAGAATTACAGAAAGGACGTATTTCAGAATATTAGAATATATTCGTATGTGTGTAGTCTGTCCTTCGAGCTCTATAGGCGTAGGACATGGACTATGTTGATAAGATTCTCTCGACAGTCCATCTGCGTCAAGTGGTTTAAAATCGACGAGCTTTCGACTGAATATTCATCAGTCATTGTTAAGTGGTGACTGTTTTTCGGTTGCCTCTATCGTTCTTATAAAGTAGCGCTGCCTTCTGTAATGTCACTGGTTCCCCCTCCAACGCCCACTTCAACCTATCGATGGTGGAGTCCTGCGGGGCGTGCTTACTTGTGGGCCGCCGTCTTTGTTGAAGATGTTATCTCAAAGTTGTGACAACACCTTTATAAAGACACCAACCTACAACTAAGTATGACTTGGGACTCAGCCATCGGGAGGTTGACCCGTGTGCGTCGTGCGTGCAAAGAAAACATTACGGTATATGGCTTTGAAGTCGCAACCAGTAACGTCGCAGAAGACGGCGTGACTGTATAAGGACGGCAGCAGGAACCAAAAAACGATCAAAGCATAACGCTGGCCGGGGAGTATTTGGCCGAAAGCTGTATACGGCTAGGAGTTCAATAGAATTTTATCAGTACGTAATTGCTGCGAAATGATGCATTCATATATGGACTGCACTAATGCAAATTACCACTTCGCTGCTGACGGGTAAATTAAAATGCTTAGAAGACTTCTGTCTTAAGAATTAGGTAATCGTTTGATTCCTACATTGATTTTATGAGTATACGTACAATATTTCGGCTTACGTTGAAGTAAACTGTTAAATTACGCAGCCTACAAGTACCACTATATATATATATATATATATATATATATATATATATATATTTTCTCTTTGTTGTGGAAATACATTACTTTCACAAAATGGGGAAAATGACGAAGACATCAGAAAACTGGCAAAACAATGTTGACACGAAAAGATACTGAACCTTATGACAGTATTTCACGAAACTGCAAGTCACATGTTGTGCTGATAATCCTCCTATTGCACATCAAATCTACTTGTATATAATGGTTTTATTTAAACCTTTGAACTTTGTTCTCTGCTTCAGGACCTGATCCTAAGCCACTAGACTCTCATTATGATAATCTTATCCAAAATTTCTAATCATGGTTAATCAGTATTAAAGTACCTAGGAAAGAATAAACCAAATCCTAGAGGTCCTTATGTAAGTTCTTGTGTTACACCTCTTTGGTATTACCGGTATGCGCCTGACTTTCGATCTTCTCGTAAAAAAATCGATCTTTTGCGCGTTATTAGAGCAACGAAAAAGATCCAGAGACCACGTACGTGACACGAAAACTCATCTTCGACCTAAGCTTCAACGACAAGCTATGCGTATTTTATTCTTCAGTTTCGATCCTGACATGATAAATTTGTGATAAGGTTTAGTCGTTCAGCGTTGTGTCTACTGTGACGTGTATCTTACTGTGACGATGGTCAGACCTCCAAAGTCCTACCGACAATCCGTTCGAAATGTTTGGAACCGCGTAGCTCATTTATTCTTCCTCATTTTGTAACCGGTTTTTAATAAATCAGTTAATTTCATAATGCTTTGTACTTGTTGACTTTCATAGTAAACTGTTTGTTACATAGCAATTTTATAGAGAGGATAAAGTTTTCTTTCGCTACCATCAGATCGAAACTTCCAGTGTTATTATTTTGCTGTGAGATTTATCAGCAATGAGACATAAAGTAACTTAATTATTTTCAGCCATAATGGCTAATGTTTGTATACCGTGACTGTGTGGGAAAATTATTTATTTCAAGTTTCTGCTACCAGTCACTTTTTATGTTGTTATGTTGTTATGTTAGATTAAACATAAAATAAAAAGTGACTGGTAGCAGAAACTTGAAATAAATAATAAAGTAACTTACTTTCCAGTTTTGCCCTCATCACATGCATATATGTATCACTTTTAACTGCCTACGTGTTTTCCATTACTGCTAAGATTGGGATCTTTCTCAACTCTGTGATGCAGTTCTACTGAATTGTTCGCTCTTTCTGTGAATCAACGATCAACTGCGAGCACTGATATACACTTAGTCGAGTGGTTCGGAAGGGAATTTTTTTATTCAGTATAGCCTAAATTCTCGCTTGATGTAAGTTGTTTCTAATCTAACAGGACGGACACTTTCGCTACTACATAAAATTGCCTGATATTATTCGTCTCTTCGCATATCTATTGTTTACCAAATATTTACTTTGTCAGCTTTGTTCATGCGATTCAACTTTTCACATTTGGTTTCTCTTTTATAAATTATTCCCGGAGTTACTAAAATGTATTGGAAGTCATAACCACCTCCTATTCGCAGCGTCGGAAGAAGTTTGTGGTGGATAACTCCTAGGAACTAAACCTTTGAGAGCACTGCTCAGCTTGCTTTCTGGCACTTTCTTTAAAAAGCGTTCTGAAGCAACTAAATCACAATCGATCACCAAGTCGATCTCAGTACAGGTAATTTGTTTCATCAAAAGTCAGTGTTTTAATTGATATTAATTACTCGAAATATCCGCAAATTATATCTTAATAGTTTGTAATTTACTGTCACCTTACCAGTGGATCACTATGGTACAATTTCTTTAGAAACCGTAAACCATATTGGAATCTGGCTGTTGTATTGTACGATATACCACCTTTTAGCGGTGTTCTGTTGTGACGGACAACGAATGCTGGGTACGAAGTTCGGAGCTTTGTAGCTCTAATGATTTACGTATATTAGTACAAACATTTTACTAATCTCTGGTAAAATTTGTTAATAGATTCTTACATTTAAAGAAAAATCTTGAAATAATTTTAGA